>NC_040890.2:1802500-2402500 GCF_900634795.4 Betta splendens
TTTTTGTTTGTTTTTAGTCCAAGCTACGTGAGGGTGGTGAAATAATTTGCAGGTGAAAGCACACACAAACACAAGTTTCCAAGTTGGAGGAATCTCTACCACGTTGGAGGAATCCTTCTGGTGGGATGAACTGCCGCGTTGGAGGATTTTTGACGTTGGACAAACCCAGGTTAGATGATTTTTTCCCACCACGCTGGAGGAATCCTTCTGGTGGGATAAACTGCCACGTTGGAGGATTTTCACGTTGGACAAACCCAGGTTAGATGATTTTTTCCCACCACGCTGGAGGAATCCTTCTGGTGGGATAAACTGCCGCGTTGGAGGATTTTTTACGTTGGACAAAACCAGGTTAGATGCTTTTTTCCCACCACGCTGGAGGAATCCTTCTGGTGGGATAAACTGCCGTGTTGGAGGATTTTTCACGTTGGATAAAGTGGAGAAAATGTGTGTGTGTGCGTGCGTGTGGGGTCTTGTTTCCAAGTTGGAGGAATCTCCACCACGTTGGAGGCATCCTTCTGGTGGGATAAACTGCCAGGTTGGAGGATTTTTCAAGTTGGATAAAGTGGAGAAAGTGTGTGTGTGTGTGTGTGTGTGTGTGTGTGTGTGTGTGTGTGTGTGTGTGTGTGTGTGTGTGTGTGTGTGTGTGTGTGTGTGTGAGTGTGTGTGTGTGTGTGTGTGCTTGTGGGGTTTTGTTTCCAAGTTGGAGGAATCTCCACCACGTTGGAGGAATCCTTCTGGTGGGATAAACTGCTGCGTTGGAGGATTTTTCACGTTGGACGAACCCAGGTTAGATGATTTTTTCCCACCACGCTGGAGGAATCCTTCTGGTGGGATAAACTGCCAGGTTGGAGGATTTTTCATGTTGGATAAAGTGGAGAAGGTGTGTGCGTGTGTGTGTGCGTGCGTGCGTGTGGGGTCTTGTTGAGGGACGTGAGAGTGGTGGTGAAATAAGTCCCCCCCCCCCCCCCAGGTTAGATGTTTTTTTTGTTGGAGAAATCCTTCTGGTAGGATAAACTTGGAGGAGCTTGGAGGATTTTTCACGTTGGATAAAGTGGAGAACGGCTCCGAGTTCTTTCGTGGTGAGATGATTTTGGTTTGATGCCTCTGGCAGCGATGGAGATGTGGTGCCAGAGAATACGAAAAAAAAACAAAAAAAAACAAAAACAAGGTTAGGGTCGGGGATCGGACCCCCGGTCAGACCTGCCACCTTCCCACGGTCGGCGTCATATAAACCCCACAGAAGACAGAAGAGGATGGCTACTCTTCCCGTCCCTCTAAACTGAACAGAGCTCACCGACATGGACGCAGAGACCTCTAACTTCTCTAACGGACCGGAGCTCGTCGCCGTCGCTCAGATCTTAGAGACCTTCTCTAAAGGCACTGGAAAAGCCAGAGACAATGACAAGTTCGCTGTCTGGCGAGACGCGCATCCTCACGTCTCGCAACGCAGACCCGTGGGAAATTGGGCGCTCCTGAACGCCACCTGGGAGGAAATGGAGGTCCTAACGGGGAAGATCTGGGCCTCGCCCGGCAAGGGGCTGGTGCATCTGTGTCGCGCGCGCGTTACACCGTGCGAGGGAATAGTTTTGCTGGCCGACTGCATCCCAAGTCCCCGGAAAGAGTCGGGGGACGGCGTTGTTCTTTGGGGTGCAATCAAGACCGTGAGGGGTCTGAAATTTTTCTCTCTGGTGGTTTACAATGGAGTCTACAAGATCCTCTTCGAGCCGGTGGCTCGCGACGACACGGTCATGGACGCCACCGCCCCATATTGGTCCGACCCTTACGGGACGGCGTTGGACCCCTTGAGGCTGATCGGCAAAGTTATCGCCGAGGACCGCGCCAGGCTTCTGAGTCCCCCCCAGGAAGACGGAGTGCGCTTTGAGGATCTGTCTGCCACGAGGTTGCTGAGTGAGGTGCGCGGCGCGATAACGACACTGGGCGACACCTGGTGGGGGCTGTACGCCTATCCGGAAAAGCTGCCCGAGGTGAAGCCGAACGCGAGGATAGTCTTTTGTTATATGGGCGGCTACGACGCGGGATACCTGTTTGACATCGCTACCGACGAGTGTACTCTGAGCGTTTTGTTTTGTTCGACCCCGTGCGGTTTCCAATACGTGCTCGTGGATGGCCCTGTGAGAGACCCGTTCAAGTCTGTCTCTGAACTCTTGGCTCACATCGCCGGCTGTATCGAGCTTCTCCCCGCCACGCCAGCCTCTGTCGTTACGCGTGCCGATTAAGATGTCCGGACACCTTTGGATTATTTGGAATACGTGTGATTTGAATTCTAATATGAATATGAATATGAGTGCATATGAATGCATTGTGTACCCCTTTCTTTGATTACTGTTTTATATTCAATAAATATTTAGCATTTAATCAAAAGTTTTGCTTATTTGGTCTTTATTTTCTCCCTCAATATATAATATAATATATTTATAATATAATATATCAATCAGTGTGTGTGTGTGTGTGTGTGTGTGTGTGTGTGTGTGTGTGTGTGTGTGTGTGTGTGTGTGTGCGCGCGGAGCATGGGGTCGTGTTGGACCTAGGGAGGATGCGGAATGTGAGGGTCGTGGTGAAATAATTTGCAGGTGAAAGCACACACACACACACAAACACCGAGTTTCCAAGTTGGAGGAATCTTCACCGCGTTGGAGGAATCCCTCCGGTGGGATAACCTGCCACGTTGGAGGATTTTTCACGTTGGATAAAGTGGAGAACGGTTCCCGAGTTCTCTGGTGGTGAGATGATTTCGGTCTCTCTGAGGTTTTAATATGAATATGAATATGAGTGCATATGAATGCATTGTGTACCCCTTTCTTTGATTACTGTTTTATATTTAATAAATATTTAGTATTTAATCAAAAGTTTTGCTTATTTGGTCTTTATTTTCTCCCTCATAATATGATAATATTCAAATAATGTGTGTGTGTGTGTGTGTGTGTGTGTGTGTGTGTGTGTGTGTGTGTGTGTGTGTGTGTGTGTGTGTGTTTTTCTTTTTTATTTTACATGTATGGGGAGCGTGGCTGCTGCTGGAGGTCTGCGCTATTGTGTCAACGCTATTCCACCAGTCTCAATGTGAGGAGCGCTGCGGCGGAACCTATTGACCAGTCGCCGCCTCATTTCCAATTTTTACACAAGTTTACACAAGTTTTCCCTCGATTTCCCAGGTTTCCCAGGATTTTCCGGGTTGGAGGATCCTCCTGGTTGGAATAAATTGCCCCGGTCGGAGGACTTTTTCCACGTTGGACAAAGTGGAGGACGGTTCAGGAGGAGTTGTCTGGCGGTGAGATGACGATGAGCCGATTGGAGGATCCCTCGCTGGTTCAGATTTTGGGTTGGGTGCCTGTGTGTGTGTGTGTGGGGGGGGGAGGTGCGGCAAACCATAAAAGTCGCAGAGAGAATACGTCGCAGTACCACTTCACCTGACAAGCTTGGAACGAGCGTTTATCCACAGTCTCGTCGAAAGGTTCCAACGCTATGGCCTCTCAAGAAGAAGGTGACCTGCAAACCGACGGCTGCGCGGTGTTCGAGCCGCGGCTCGAGCGGACCACAGACTGTCTGCGCCTTCGCGTAGAAGAAGAGGGAACCCCGTGCCCGTTGGATCATAGCGGATTCCCAGACCCGGAAGGAGGCCTAGGCGGAGGTCTGGAGTGCGACTGTTTGTGTGGGAACGCTCTGGCCTCTGAGGGTGCCTTGAGGGACTTGTTAGACAAACACATCCTGGCCAGCGACGGACGGTGTGCTCGCGTCAAGGCTCATTACAGACACCGCCACCTGCCACCGGATCAATTGGCCTTGGACCTGGGCGAACTCAGGTTCGCCCACGGCATGGTGGCGTTTCCGGACGCCCTCTTATTTGCCAGCGGTGGCAAATGTTACCTGCTAAACGTAAAGCGATGCGTCATCTGTGCCGGCGCGGGGAGACGACACCGCGACAGATGCAAAGAAGTTTGCGAGAGATTCACGGCGTACCTGACCGACACCCAGCTGGACGACGACTACGGGCGCAAGCCTCTGCTGTACACGAAAAGGCCGAGCGAGAGGAGCGTGGTCGGCCCTCGCACTGCGGACAACCTGTTCAGGGAGCTGGGCAGCCGTGAGGGCATGTCGTATGAGCTGGACACCGTAGACACTCACGTGTGTGATGCGTGCGGCGTCAGGCTTTCCCGTTTCGTAGCGGGTGACAACATGCTGAGAGAGCATGTGTATCACGTGCACGTTGCCGGAGTGGAGGAGTGCGACTTCCTGGCGAAAAAGTTCTCTGGTAGAGAAAGCGTCCGGAAAGCAATGATAGGCAAGGAGCGTTACAGAAGGGGCTACGTGGCGTTCCCCAAGTTGATGCTGAAGGAGGCCGTGGAAGGCCATGTCGGCTTTGGCTACGATATGCCCTGCGTCGTGTGCGGCTCGCGGCGGAGCGAGAGCCACAACCAACGCTGCGGGATACTGATGCTGGCGCTGCTGCGAAAGTTGCTTCGCGTCAAGTTTTGATGAGCCGAGAATCCCGTTGATGAAGATTAAAAAAAAAAACAAAAAAAGGGCCGTATTCAATTTCTTTCTACGCCTGCCTCTGTTGCTTTACGCGTACCGATTAAATTATACTGTACGGAATGCCCCTTGTACTCCTTTATTTCATAACTGTTTTATATTATTAAATAAACTTTTGGCATTTAATCAAATGTTTTTGCCTGTTTGGTCTGTTTTATTTTTCGTTTAAAATGGTCAGCCCTTGCACGCAGCTGTCTGCTTGCATCATCATCATCATCATCATCATCATCATCATCATCATCATCATCATCATGTTCGTCATCATCATCATGTTCATCATCAGTGGGCCTGTGGCACGGGTGGAGGTAAAGGGGAGGAAAGGAGAAGGAAAAATAAAAAACAAAAAAAATGGGGTCGCGCCGGAAAAAAAAACTATTTATTAAAAATAGTAAAGCCCCACTGAATCGTTAATACGTTACTGCTCAACGTATGCCCTCAGACTGATGGCAGGAATTAATGTAGAAACATCAAAGGGAGGTAAACAATGATTCATAGTCATGATCGTAGATGTTCGTACTCGTACATGGCGGTTAAAAGAAGGCAGATTGCAACTAGTCGCTGTCGCTTCGTTCTGCTTTTTGCAAGACGCGCTTTCCACTGGACGGCAGCAGTTCCTTAGAAGCCCTGGTTTTGTTTTTACTGTGGAGAGAGGAAACAAACAGTGACCATGCAGAACAGAGATGGGACACGTCTGGTTTAAGGGAAAAAGTATTTAACACTACAGCTATGCAATGCTGAAAGTCTCATGCAGCTGTTCCGTAGCAGCTAATGTTTATCAAAGTGACATCCGATCACAGTTTCTGTGTGTGTGTGTGTGTGTGTGTGTGTGTGTGTGTGTGTGTGTGTGTGTGTGTGTGTGTGTGTGTGTGTGTGTGTCTTGTAGTTTAAAGATACTTACGCCTCTTTTTCAGCCAGTTCTAATGCATCATTTATCTTTTTTAACATGTTATAGCGCTCACGGCCTTTAACCTGCAGAAAAAATAAAGGATTTAAATTGAGAGCAGCAATTCTGTGACAACACTAGTTTTTTTTAAATACTTTGTGTGTGTACTAACTGGCAACATAAGTACTTCCTCCTCGTCTGTGCTTGAGCCAGACTTCCTTTTGCACATATCAGGATCTGTTGATGGGGCACTTTCTAGAAAAGCAAAACGTGATCCGTAAGATAGAAGACAGCCAAGGTGCAAAAACAAACCCAGCATTAATAAACAAACACATACTTCTTTTCTTCACTTGTTTGGCCCCTGTCTGAAGTTTGGCACTATTTGCCTCCTCTGTTTTACGATCCCTGCCGGGACACGCGCAGACACGCACCTCGAAGCATCTTCGGCCCAAAAGTTGTCCGCTAAAAGACAGTAGAAAAACATTTACTAAGGCTGCAAAAGCTATCTTTGAGGTGGGATAACAGTGATGCACAACTTCAACTTCAAGTTACATTTAGAAACAAAATAAACATAAAACAGGCAAATACATAAAGCAGGAGATCAAGTTACACCACGTCGACCCTCGGTTTCCATGTAACACTACTCTTTATCCAGCAAATACATTTCAGCTCACACCAATCCTGGTAGATGAAACCATACGTACTCTGAAGTCTCAAGGGTCAGGATGGTGAGGATGGGTCTGCGGTTCATGCCTCCCATGCAGGAGCTGTTGCACATGAAGTTGAACAGGATTGTGGTGATCTCTGAGCCCGGCTGAAACACATGCAGGATAGTAGTCGTTTAGTGCACGGGTAATTTCAGGGATGACAAACCGTGAAAGCGGAACGAGAGGCACAACAGAATGATAACATTTAATTGCTACGTTAGGGGAAAGGTCAGAAGTGAGAGGCAGTGATACCTGGGGCGGCTCATAGGGAACAGTCACACTGTGCCTTTTTGTGTTGTAATCCTCAAGATACTGAGGCCTTTGGCTGCCCTCCGCTCTGATCAAATGACTGCGATGGTCTGCAGCTGAAAAGGAAAAACCAAAAAGCCAAAGCATCTCTCTCTCTCGTTTTCTTTTAACAAACATTTTAAAACAGAAGGTATTATTTCACTGAAACGCTTTTCTTACCGTCTTCTTGTAGACAGCCAGCAAATACATTTCAGCTCACACCAATCCTGGTAGATGAAACCATACGTACTCTGAAGTCTCAAGGGTCAGGATGTGGTGAGGATGGGTCTGCGGTTCATGCCTCCCATGCAGGAGCTGTTGCACATGAAGTTGAACAGGATTGTGGTGATCTCTGAGCCCGGGTGAAACACATGCAGGATAGTAGTCGTTTAGTGCACGGGTAATTTCAGGGATGACAAACCGTGAAAGCGGAACGAGAGGCACAACAGAATGATAACATTTAATTGCTACGTTAGGGGAAAGGTCAGAAGTGAGAGGCAGTGATACCTGGGGCGGCTCATAGGGAACAGTCACACTGTGCCTTTTTGTGTTGTGATCCTCAAGATACTGAGGCCTTTGGCTGCCCTCCGCTCTGATCAAATGACTGCGATGGTCTGCAGCTGAAAAGGAAAAACCAAAAAGCCAAAGCATCTCTCTCTCTCTCGTTTTCTTTTAACAAACATTTTAAAACAGAAGGTATTATTTCACTGAAACGCTTTTCTTACCGTCTTCTTGTAGACAGCCATTACTCTGAGAACCGCACCGTGTGGAGGTTTACAACCAGGCTCAACTCCCCCGCAGACCGGTGTCGCAGGGGGCGGGAGCTCCTCGACAGACCACCCTAACCTCAACTAAACCTGCCAACAGCAGCGCGCTGATCAGTGACTCGCTGTGGAAACATCGATGCCACTGGCTCTTCACACGCAGCGACTCGCTCTGGGCACGAAAATTTAGCAAATGGCCACAATGAACAAGGCTGCACACAAACGCCACAATGAGAGCTACGAAAGAATGGGTTTCTAACGTGGCGCCAAGACCCCGGCAGGACGCTTGACGGGGAGGTTCCGTGGGCCGGGGTCGCGCCTGACCCCGGGAGGACGCCTGACGGGGAGGTACAGGGAGCTGGGGTCGCGCCGGACCCCGGCAGGACGCCCGACGGGGAGGTTCCGTGGGCCGGGGTCGCGCCGGACCCCGGGAGGACGCCTGATGGGGAGGTACAGGGAGCTGGGGTCGCGCCTGACCCCGGGAGGATGCGGGACGGGGAGGTACATGGGGCTGGGGTCGCGCCGGACCCCGGGAGGACGCCTGACGGGGAGGTACAGGGAGCTGGGGTCGCGCCTGACCACGGGAGGATGCGGGACGGGGAGGTACCGTGGGCCGGGGTCGCGCCTGACCCCGGGAGAACGCCTGACGGGGAGGTACAGGGAGCTGGGGTCGCGCCGGACCCCGGCAGGACGCCCGACGGGGGAGGTTCCGTGGGCCGGGGTCGCGCCGGACCCCGGGAGGACGCCTGACGGGGAGGTACAGGGAGCTGGGGTCGCGCCGGACCCCGGCAGGACGCCCGACGGGGAGGTTCCGTGGGCCGGAGTCGCGCCGGACCCCGGGAGGACGCCTGACGGGGAGGTACAGGGAGCTGGGGTCGCGCCTGACCCCGGGAGGATGCGGGACGGGGAGGTTCCGGGGGCCGGGGTCGCGCCTGACCCCGGGAGGACGCCTGACGGGGAGGTACAGGGAGCTGGGGTCGCGCCGGACCCCGGCAGGACGCCTGATGGGGAGGTTCCGTGGGCCGGGGTCACGCCGGACCCCGGGAGGATGCGGGACGGGCCTGTGACGAAGAAGAAGAGAGCGGTGACCGAGCCGCAGCGGATGGTGCCTTGTGGCCAAAAACGTAAAAAGAATCAAAAGTTTCATAGTTTGTCTCGTGGGGTCAGACTGACCCCCTCGAAGGCTGCGTGAGGGTTAACACTTTCTTTTTAACAAGTTTTATTTACAGATTTTATAAACGTCCACATTCAGTCCATTTTCTAAACCAAGTTGTCTGAAAGTTGGGTCACTACATTCTTTTAGAGCAGAAATGTTTCTCAAGGAGCTTCTACATTATATGTCCTTCATGGGGGACATGGTCTTCACACCTTCTCACAGTACTTTGTTCAACTGATGAGCCAGTTCTTTACAGGTGTGAAGTGAAGCCTATTGTAAATAGAGGATAGTGCCCAACTTTACTCAGACTGAAGGTTCCTGCACTTTTGGTAATGTTTCTGCTTTAAGAAAAGTCTGTAAGTTAACTTGAAAATTATTGAGCAGTCACAATCAGCCGATTGCAGTGACATTTGACAGTAAAAGGTGACTGAATTGACACGGAACTGAAAGAATATCAGCTGGCATAACTCATAACACGTGTATGCAGATCTCTGTATTTTGTGTCACCTGAATTTGTGTGGTAAACGGAAGACACCAGAGGCAAGTTTACACCAGGAGTCTCTAGCTGGGAGCTCCTGTGCCTTAACCACTAGGCTGTTGGTCCTCTGAGGGAGACCTACTGTATGGACAGTAAATAAATTCCTTCATACAGCATTATGTTAACAGTGCCTTGATTTGAGTGGAACCTTTAAAGTTATGGATCCATGAAGAATTTTCTTTTTAAGCAGTTTACAAATATATCTGGTTTTCATGGCTCAGGTGAAGTTGTGTGGAAGTTGAGTCATGTCAACTCTTTCAGTCTGGTGTCCTTCTTGGGGGAGGGTTCATCACACCTACTCACTTTTGTGTCTTTTGTTCACGTAACGAGCCAGTTCTTTGCAAGTGTAAAGTGAAGCCAAACTGGAGGATGATATGGAACTTCCCTCAGACTGAGGAAGCTTTTGGTCTTTGTCAGTTGTCAAAAAATGCCAGTAAATTTAGAGCTAAACATTATAATACAGTAATATATACAATACAGTATAATTAAAACAAATAAAATATCCATGTGGATGTTGACTGAATGTTTGACTAAAGGGCGTTGTATTCATAACAGCTGTAATTTTCTACTTCTTGCTTAGACATAAATAACTTTAAGTTCAGTTATAAACTACTTTACATTTAAGACGCTCATTTCTGTTCTCTCTCTCTCTCTCTCTCTCTGCTCCGCCTGGTGCATGAATGTGCAATTGCAGGTCATTTCTTAAAAAAGGTTTAGGGGGCGTTAACAAGGCAGCCACGCATTAAGTATATCACAGTGGGGGGTCATGACTGGTGTAAGGGGGCTTGGTGGAATGATACCTCAGTCATGCTAATGTCATGACAAGATCAGTGTGAAATCCTGCAGCAACGAGGCAACGGAAATTTGCCGCTTCATCTGTATACATATCATATACATACACATATGCATTGTTATACATACCCCATACTACTTAGTATTAGTCATGACATACAACACCGCAATTTCCATATTCACAAAATATTGATATTGGTAGTGATAAGTATCAGTAATACTTACAGTTGGGTTTAGAAAGCCTGTTTATCAGCTCAGGTGTTGAGTGCCCCACTACAAGGTTAGTAAAGCTGTAGCTTAACATTATTCACCCAAAGGGTGAGACAGGCGTTGGTGCATGAACAATGCCACTTGTGGAAGCCAGGGTGATGTGAGGAGCTACACTACGCCCATCCAACAAGCAGAGGAAAGAATCCTAGCAGCCAGGGAGCCCACACACCTTCAGTTCCAGGAGGGCAGGTGTTGCGACCCAAGCCCCCCACACAGAGCCCCCCAGGCAGAGCTGCAGCAGCCACAGAGACAGCACCCGAGGCCAGAGTGGACCACTATGGGTCAACGCTGTCCGTCCCATGGGAACCATGGGCAAACACTCCACCCAGTCAGAGAGCCGGCCTGAGAGAATGGAACCCAAGCACCCACGGTCCGTAGGGCGCTGGCTAGGAGATTCCTCCGCGCCCAGAGTGGGGCCCACCCCCAGTCCAACACCCCATCGGCCCAACCATATTCCCTGGCACCACACCGGGCCCGCAGCACAAGGCCAGCAATTGGTGGGGGTCAGCAGAAAAGAAACCATCCTGGCGGACAATCCACGTACCCCGGGCGGAATACCAGACCCCCCACACTCCAACCGCACCGCATACATACTTACACAAACACAGACACACACACACACCATACACTCTCTCACAACAAAGTAGTCAACCATACGTGAATCCATGCAGTCTCAGATACATTTTCGCACTCACACCATTCGCTTAATCTCATTCGTGGGGAGGGTAGGTTTTCCGGCCTGCCGCCGATATGGCCCCAGGCAGGGACCGCAGCTCATCCCGAGCCCTACCCCCCCCAACCCGAGGGAAGCCGAGGGCAGCGGAAAAGGCACCCCAGAAACCTGCAACCCAGCTTGAAAGTGTATGTGTGGAACTAGAGTGCACTAAAAGTGGGGGACACCTCTAGGAGCACGACCGCTGGCTGACGGTATGTCCCCCGGACAGTGCCCCCCCTCACCCTAAATGTCTTTTTGCAGTTAAAACTGGGTGGTGATCTCTCCACCAGGGCCAGTGGGCGAGGCCACAACTGGCCTCAGCCCCAGGCCCCAGTGAAAGGGCCCACCCCCCGGCCCTAAATATATGTGTATGTGGCTAAGTATGAGGAACTTTGGGATTTGGGAGAAGTGGATGAATGTGGACAGCCAGGTTCCCGACTAGCTCTACTACCCATCCCACTGCCCCCCACAACCCCCAGCCAGGAAGAGATAGCCGAGACCCGGGGACCGCAGTACTACTGCCCAGGCATCACACGCAGCGCAGCCAGAGCCATCCTCACCCTTCTTTTACACTTACCCATTCTCTTGCTTAAGTATGCCCAGGTTCGCCCCGTGTAATGCTAGCTCCGCCCAGGGCCGAATGAAGGCCTTAGCCCGAGTGGTCCGCCACCCCCCCTCGCAACAGGTTCAAGGAGTTACCAGTGGGCATTGGACCGCTAGGGCAGGCAGCGCCCCAGGGAAGAGACCACCCTCTGGGCACAGGCGGACACCCCCAGAGGGACCCCTGCGGACACAGGTCACCCAGGTCTCCACCCCCAGGTCCGCCCCCGCACATTGGCAAGAAGGCCCGCCTCTGTTCCCTGTGCCGAATTTGCCGAATTTCTGCAAAGTGGCTAAAAGAAACTTCCAGTTTACTCTATCGAAAGCTTTTTTTGCATCTAAGGAGACGGTGGCTGACTATAGTTTATGGGTGGTGACATAATCAGTTAGGTTGATTAATCTGTTCATATTGTTTGTTGACTGTCTACCTTTAATGAAGCCTGTTTGATCAGAGTGAATTATATATGGAGTGATTTTTTCTAATCTTCTAGCAAGTGCTTTACACACTATTTTTAGATCTACATTTATTAGTGAAATTGGTCTATAAATTGATGGAAATGTAGGGTCTTTTCCTGGGTTTTGGAGCAGGATTATGAAGGGAGAATTCATATTTGTGGGTAATGAATGCTCTTGTTTAATTTCAACTAACATTTTGTAAAAGCTGGGTCCCAGCATGGACCCGAACTCCTTATAAAATTCAGCTAGGAATCCATCTGGTCCTGGAGCTTTTTTATTGGGCATCTCCTGCAGAGCTTCATGTAGTTCTGTCAAAGATAACAATGAGTCTAGAGTTGTGGTTTGTTCTTCCTTTAGCTTCGGCAGTTCTAGTTTATTCAGAAACTCCTCTATGGCTGAGGTGCATGGATCTATTTGGGACGTATATAACTCTTGGTAAACGTTTTTAAAGGTATAATTTATTTCATAGGGATCATGAGTAATGTTCCCTTTCTTATCAGTTATTGAATGGATGATTTGTTTCTCTTTATTATTTTTTTAATTGGTTAGGTAAAAAATTACCACAATTGTTAGCATGGTCAAAGTTCTCCCAGCGTAATTGGTCTATCTGAAACTGAGTTTTGCAATCAATTATATTATTTAATTTCAGCTATAGATTCTTTAGATCTTCTAGGACATCATTGGTTGGAGAGGCAGCATATTTATTCTCTAAAGATTTTATTTTTTTCTCTAATTCTAATTCAAGTAGCATGTCCTTTTTTTCTTGTGCGATATGAAATTATTCTACCACGCGTAACTGCCTTCCCAGTCTCCCAAAGAACACAGTGAGGTTGCCCATTCTCTCCTGACATAACTGATGAAGTCTTGATCATTGAGTAATGATGTATTAAACCTCCAATTCCTGGTTGATGGTGTGACTGTCTTAATCAAAGAAATGGACAATGGTGCATGATCACTGATTGTGATAGAGTGAATATTGGTGTCAGAGACATCTTGTAAGACTGAGTTATTTACTAAAATATAATCTATACGGGAGTGAGAGTGGTACTCTCTGATTTAAAGAAGGGGTCTTTTTAATACTGAATTAAAGACACCTCCTACTATAAATTTGGAACCAGAGTGAGCAGACAGTGACGTGAAGAAGCTGTGAAAGAAAGAGGGGTCGTCAACATTAGGACCATACACATCAGCTATGCAATATTTAATGTTTCCTATCATGATATTAATGATTATATATCTCCCCTCTGGATCTACAATGGTATCGTTATGAGTAAAGTTAATATTTTTATTTATCAGGATGGCGACCCCTCTTTGTTTAGAATTGTAACCGGCTAAGTAAGCATGTGGGAACTCTGTTGATGCCAGAGTGTAATCTATAGTTTTGGGAATAGGAGTTTCCTGTAGTAAAGAAATGTCTTCAAATTATTATTATTATTATTATGTTTTCAAATTATTAAATATTTTAAATCGTTTCTCCTTCTTATTGATTCCAGGTACATTTCAAGTTAAAATCTTCAGTGGTGTCATAACTTACCTGACTGCTGTGGATCACTAGTCTTGTGTGTATGTAGTGTGATAGACTTTAGGTGTGTGGCTAACCTTAAGTACCTGTGTATTCTGAGTTGTGTGTTGTCTATGTATGTGCACATGTTTCCCCTGTGCAGTAGATGTTTGTGTGTGGCTGCTGGAGGGCTACATAGCTGGCTGACTACGTGGGAGAAGAATAGAGAAAAGAAGGATGTAAGCAGTGTGGAGTGAAAGTAGGTGAAGGTAAAAAAGTAAAGGGGAGGAAAAGGCGGTGGCACAGTGGTGCGGTGGGTAGCACCGTGGCCTCACAGAAGGTTCTGGGTTCAATTCCCGGAACTCTTCCTGAGTTTGCGTGGGTTCTCCCCGGCCTCTCTCCATTGCCCGTAGGTGTGAGTGTGTGTGTGAATGGTTGTATGTCTCTGTGTTGTGATGGACTGGCAACTTATCCGGGGTGTACACTGCCTCTCGGCCATAGCCAGCTGGGATAGGCTCCAGCACCCCCGCGACCTCGCATATGGGATTTAGTGGCTTGTAAAATGGATGGATGGGAAGGAAAAGGCCCTGCAGCCTTCTGCCATGAACCTCTTACAGATGGGGAACAGTCGTCGGTGGCGGTCGAGGATCTCCTTGGGGAACTGATCGTTGACGCTCATTACCATTCTGTCTGTCTGTATCTGGAAGTCCTACAGGATCTTGGCTCGCTCGTTCTCTACCACCTTGGGAGGTGTTTCCCACTTTGACCTTGGGGTTTCCAGTCCATACTCCGAGCAGATGTTCTTGTATACTATTTCAGCCACTTGGTTATGGCGTTCCATGTATGCTTTCCCTGCCAGCATCTTACACCCTGCAGTTATGTGCTGGACCGTCTCAGGGGCCTCTTTGCACAGTCTACACCTTGGGTCTTGTCTGGTGTGGTAGATCTGGGCCTCTATGGCTCTGGTGCTCAGGGCCTGCTCCTGTGCAGCCAGGATGAGTGCCTCTGTGCTGTCCTTCAGCCCAGCCCTTTCAAGCCATTGGTAGGATTTGTTGAGATCAGCCACTTCAGTTATGTTCCGGTGGTACATCACGTGTAAGGGCTTGTCCTCCCATGATGGTCCCTCATCCAGCTTCTCATCCTCTGCTCTCCACTGCCCGAGACATTCACTCAGCACGACATCTGTCGGGGCCTTATTCTTGATGTACTTATGGAGCTTGGATGTTTCATCCTGGATAGTGGCTCTCACGCTCACTAGTCCTCGGCCTCCTTCTTTGCGGCTAGCGTATAGTCTCAGGGTGCTGGATTTGGGGTGGAACCCTCCATGCATGGTGAGGAGCTTTCGTGTCTTAACATCTGTGGTCTGTATCTCTTCCTTTGGCCACCTTATTATTCCTGCAGGGTATCTGATCACTGGCAGAGCGTAGCTGTTTATTGCCCGGGATTTTTTCTTGCCATTGAGCTTAATTCTTAGGACTTGCCTTACTCGTTGGAGTTATTTGGCTGTTGCCGCATTCCTTGTTGCCTGTTCAAGGTTGCCGTTTGCCTGTGGCATTCCAAGGTACTTGGATGTCTGCTATTCTTCCTTCTGGGAGTGAGACCCCTTCTGTGTGGATTACCTTGCCTCTCTTTGTCACCATCCTCCCACATTTCTCGAGCCCGAATGACATCCCGATGTCCAAGCTGTAGATCCTGGTGGTGTGGATCAGCGAGTCGATGTCTCGCTCACACTTGGCGTACAGCTTGATGTCATCCATGTAGAGGAGGTGACTTATGGTGGCCCCGTTCCGGAGTCGGTATCCATAGCCAGTGTTGGGGATATGCGAGGAGCACAAATTAGTGTTAAAGCAAAGGGCACCTTGGTTTCTGCCACACAGTTATGGATTCTTGCATCCACCAGTAGATTATTTGTACAGATTTACAGCACGGTGAATAATCTTTGTCGGCCTCACACGGGGCACCAATTATGTTGGGGATATGCGAGGAGCACAAATTATAATAATTGGATTTATAGCTCCTGAGTGGAGATACCAATTATGTTTATAATTTAGATTCACAAATCTTGGTTATTAGCTTAAATATATATAACTATATGACAAGTGTCTATAGTTTGGCAAGTGAAACACTTACTATTATTGATTTAATAATTATTAATTGAACTAATAATTACTTAGTTTACGGGGCACCACCCTGTTTCCAGGGACCAATAACCGATTTGGAATAGCCAATACAGTCTCATTTGTATTTAAGTTAGTTGAAGGGTGAACTCCGTACCATAGCCGACTCAATTCACTAGTGCTGCAAAACCATATACAAATAATCACAGACAACGACCAATTAAATTATGAACGCTTTATTAAACAATTAACATTAACTCTAGTGTCAACACTATCTTGAATAACTCAGCAAATCACAACTTAATCTTATGGTGTGTTCGTCTGGAAGTACTGTATGTGTATGCGCGTTACCTGAGATAAGAGGGTTGTGTGTGTGTGTGTGTGTGTGTGTGTGAGAGAGAGAGAGAGAGAGAAGAGGAGGAGAGCGCCCCCCTTTAGGGGCGTGGTGAGGTGGCACAGCTGCGCGCGTGTGCCGGTGAGCCCTTTGAATGGAGCGCGCGTGTCTGGCGCTCACAGGGAAAGAAGCGTGTAAAGGAGTGTGAAGTGGCACTAGCGTGGATAAGGCTTGTGGTCACACCAACACGTGGGGCTATATTCTGCGATATAGTCACGTGATCGCGGAAGCGTGCAGTGGTTGAAACGTGCGCTTGGCGTGGTCGCAGAAGAAACAGAGCACTACACAGTAACACACTAAAGCACTTAAGCTAGTAAAATCACAGATTACAACACTTAAATATGCACCTCTTAGATTCACGTAGATCTGTAACAGCGTTACAGTCACGTGATTGCGGAAATACACAGCGGTCAGATCGTGTTTGCAGGAAAAGAAACAATGAAACAATAAAACAATTACTGATACCCTAAGAGTTCTACTCTGCTCAGACTTAAGAATGCCTCTGCCTTACCGCTCAATCCTGGTGAGAAGCTCCGGCGTTGCGTGCGTGCATGCGTGCTTGCGCTGTTGCGGTCCGGTCCGGTCCAGGTGTGCGTCGCGGTGATCGCGTCGTGATCAGCTGATGCGGCGGCGAGTGAGGCGGTTACGCTGGCGGTTTCCTGCCGTGTGGCTGGAAGTAGATGGGTGATCAGGCCCGTTCTCTGCGACAACGTTTCCGTTAGTTCAGCTGCTGGCTGCGGTGGAGGCTCCAGGCGTGCAGAGGGAAGCTCCAGGTGGGGCAGTGAGCGGGTCGAAGAGAACAAGGGGAAACGGGACAGGGTCGGAAAGAACAAGGGAAGGAAAGATCGCAGAGAACAAGGGACGAGTCTTCGGTCACGGCGACTTTTATAACCGTGTTTTATGTCACGCCCGTCCTATTGTTTGGTCCAATCAGGATGGCTGACGTCCAAGTTCTTCCAGCTGACGTCCAAGTTTCTTCTCCGTTTGTCGCTTGTGCCAGCGGGAGTTGGATGTCAGCGGGGGAGCCAGGTATGGGTCCCCAGCCTGGCGCCTGGTTTTGGCGCTGAGATTTGAAATCTCTTTGTTCTCACTCACTACTATCAGGATGAGGACTTTACATGCAGGCCGCAGTGCCTCCTTTGTCTGAGCATGTGGGACCTTAAAGCTCCCTGATCATACAGCTTTTCACTCTAAAGAATATTGGACTTTAATGTCTCAGTACCTACCTGGGAACAAAAAGCATTGCTTCAAATTATATATTGACCTAACGTATTTTTACTGCTTTTAATTATGTTTTTTGTCATTCTTGTTAAATCTGACAGTAATATGTCTCTGTATCTGAAGTTGTTACAGGTATCTAATCTACAGAGGCTAGTGAGCTGGTGCTGAGGATTCCTAGGGTGAAGAATCTGAGTTGCCATCTCTTCATGCTTGGGTTGTAGATGAAGGCAGAGTTTCCTGATGGATAAAACACTAAAACACTCATTGTATGATGGATGTAAACCACCTGTGGAATAACTCCTTTACCATTTGAGTAAAAATGTGTTTTTTGTGAGTGCAATACTCAAAGAATTTTTTTATTTTTTATTTATATATAATTTATATGCTTTTTATTTATGGCCGCTTCAACTTTATAGCTTACCATATTAGAAAGAGAAAAAACATGTAATTTCAATACTATGATTTCCTGAATAAAAGTGTTTCCCCTTCAGAAACAGAGTTCAGTGAAATACATAATAGTTAAAGCCAACTTTATTGTAAACCAAAAAAATGCACCACTACTCCAAAGCTAGAACAAACTGTTACCTTCACACTCCAATGTGCAATGTATAGGTTACTGAGTTAATTAAGAAGTCTGGGGGGTTGAGGACAGAGGCTTTTGCAGGGCCTTGCAGACGAAATGCATGAAAGTAGGGTAAACATTGAGATGTGGTGATCCTTGTTCTCATCACTATTTGGAAGACTGAGCGGAAGCAGTCCTCTACCAGATGGAAGCTGTGGCTGTCCTCATCATCACCTCATCAAAACAAAAAGGTACTGCAATCAGAATTGTAGATTAGTGAAATGTTCATTATTATGTAGGTCAAAACCTTCTCTAATGTAAGAACACACAATACCAGAAAAAAAATTAAACCACACAAGAGGACAGGCCTGTCTGTGCTAAAACAACAGATAGACAGTTGTTACAATTCAAATATAAAATCTAAACAGTATATACCAATTAAAATCTTCTATTGCCTATCTTACTGTTGGTACATACAAACTTACATACCTTTACTCCTGAGCTGGGCAGCAGATGTCCGTGTACCAACAGTCTGCAGTGATTTCTCTGTTTGACAGCCTCCTTGCATGTAGGTAACTGGGATGTGGCTCCCTACAGTATAGAAAAGACTGTTACATTTACTGTAAATTGTATTGGTCCTACAAATATAATGGCTATGGTACAAGCTGTAGGTTACTGACCAGATAAGCAGCAGTTATTGTAGAGATGTGACTAATTAGCAACTAAGCTTGCAACACAACACAGTAATCATTCCAACTAATCATGTTAGAATTTGATAGAACAATGACATAACCCCAAATCACAAGTTGATTTAGGCTCTGACACAGGACGGGGTAATAACAAACACAACCGCGTTCATCTGCAGGTTCTTTTTGTAGCGATCGACCAGCTGTAGCTCTAAAGTGCAAAGGCCTAAAGACATGCTAACGGCTAACGCAACACAAACAGGGGCGGCAGCACGTCAACAGGACAAAAGCTCGATCCACCGCTTCCTGCCTGTCGCCGATCGAAGGCCCATCGCTATTAGCTGTTCCCCACACAGGTGTGTGATTGCACCAACTCAGAGTAGCACATTTGAAAGGGACAAAGGCTCGGTTGACTCACTGTAGCCGTTAGCGACGCTAGCGATTAGCTTGTCTCACACGTGGGTTACTGCATTTTAAACAGACCCAACTAACATATTTAGATATCACAAGTATCAAGCACAAACTTACTACAGCGAGCTAGATCCACCGCTTCCTGCCTGTCGCCGCTGGAAGGGCGATAACGATCAGCTGTTCCCCGCAGGTGTATGAGATTACAGAAAAAGGACAGACGCTAGATCCACCGCTCCCTGCCTGTAGCCGCTCGATGCCGTTAGTCATTAGCTTTTCTCCACACAGGTGTGTGGCTGCAGGAGCCCACATGAGCACATTTGAAGGGGACAAAGGCTCGGTCGACTGGCTGTAGCCGTTAGCATAGCTAGCTAGTAACTTGCCCCACACATAGGTTACTACATTTAAACGGACAAACTAACATTTTAAAACATTATAAATATCAAGCATGTACTTACTGCAGTGAGTGGATGACGGACTGTAGGAATAGATCCTTTTTTTCCAACAGGAGCCGTTAAACAAATCCAGCATTGTACGCACCCTCGTTTGAAATGCACATACTTATAGGCAGTGTTTCTGGCACCGGTCCGTTAAAAATAAAAGTGACCCACAAATCCTCACTTGTTGATCCCTTGTTAAAGTGAATAGACTTTGGTGTTGGTTAGAACACCCAAGAACCGAACTATTTCTATGGGAGGACTTGGGCGCTGCCGTGCTGGTCTGTTCACGGTGAGTGAGAGGGGGGAAATGGCGGAAGTCCAGTTTTGGTTCGGGATCATTGTGGGGGTGCTGGTTCAGGATTTGCAGGGAGAACTTCCGACCAAGGTGACGACAACTGGGACACGGCCTCAGAGTAGGTCGTGGTCTGTTTTCATTGGGTGAGAAAATTTACGTTTTCAAAATGTGAAAAAAGCAGGAAATGCATTTCTACCGTGCTCAGTGTGTGTATATGTGACCCATAGAGTCATAGGAACGCTCCAAAATGTCTAAAAAGTGGATTTTGCATGATATGAGCCCTTTAATAATAATTCTGTTAATAACAGATTATACATATGAGGTCCCCCAACATCCCCCCTTTTTGTTCCGAATGATGGCGTGTCAGCCGTCGCTTCGGAACAAGACGTTGAAAGGGTCCATGTGCTCTGACAGGTACCTTAAGGTCCTCAGTGTACTTGTCATCTCCTGTGGGCATTATCAATGTTCATTGACAGTCCATTTATTCCAAACAGTCCTTGTTTGGAATCCTTGGAGGCAAGTCTGAGCATTTTAGAGGCATGTCTGAGCAGAGGCAAGAGCATGTCTGAGCAGAGGCAAAAGCAATGTCTGAGCAGAGGCAATAGCATGTCTGAGCAGAGGCAATAGCATGTCTGTCTACAATCCTAAACCATATCATTTCCAATGTATTTCTCAGGTGAAAGAAAACACAAGAAAGGGAGGGATATATGAGTGAAGAGAGGTGTGGTTAGAGGTTGCTGGTCAACTCGTGAAAGAGTTGTTAGCTGGCAAGGCGTTGCCAGGTTGGTGTCTTTATGAAGTGTACATGTCTGTGTCTGGTGTGGACTACAGTGTGTACATTCTCTCGTTGCATGAGATCTATAAAGACATGGACCTGCTTCTAGGTTAATCTAACCACAATTGGTACTGCCAGGGTTGTGGTACCTGAAAGGGATGCATAACCGTGGTGGTAGTGGACACAAGGCTTTCCTTGATAAGGCTTCAACAGAAACTCAATAAGTTGCTACTGACTCTGACCGAGGAGCTAACTTGCAGATGAGATTTCATTAGCCTACCTAGCTACCTGTACCTGAATTATCTTCTCTGATTGTCCTGGAGGGTTTCAGGAGGCTGCAAAATCATTTAGGAGAAGAAATGAACTATGTGTTGGTTACACATTGTTTAGGCTCATCCAGAGATCCAGCTATTCCTACCAGGTTGCTGATAAGATTTTTGGGACCTACAATGGATGCGGACTAGTTCTCTTTATACATATCACATTGTGGTATGGACTAGTCTACCCTCGCCTTTGGGAGCTGGGACTGCTCCCCCCTTTTGGTATGTGGATGTGTTTGACGCAGGCTTGGTGCCTGTTCTAGGCCACCTATGTCTTTCATACCTAGTGTAATAGAGAAAGACGCCTGGTCTAATCCACTAGTGGGGAGTCAGTGTCTGGCTTCTGTTGAGAGGTCTGAAGGAGCAGCCGAACTGTTAGGCCTGTCAAGTTCTTTTAAGGCTTCCTCCACGCATCTCCGTACCAGACTTACAATGTCCACCTCTGAGTCTTCCCGTGACCGGTGAACTGGACTGTGGTCCTTGTACCTACGGTTCACGTTCTGTCTGAACCGACCTCTTCCCCCTCGTGGGTGGGAACGAGGTTGTTTTGGCCTTGAATTACAGCGTTGAAGAGGCTCATCTTCCTGGTTGACTGTGTCAACCTGCTGGTGACGTGACCTGCGGTTTTGAGTCTTCCTTTGCCCTCGTCTGCTTCTCTTAGCACGAGGCATTTCGTGGCCTTCAAGTGTTAAGTCAGACTTTTGATGGGTCTGGATACTAAAAACTCTGGCGTCCGCTACAGGTCTCCTAATGGGGCGTACACGCGTTTCCCATACCAGTTGGGCATATCTCACAACTCCCTGCATTGTGCGCCTGCCTGTCTTACAGTGCATGGCGACATCAAATTGGATGCTGTCATGGAGATTATGCAGGAACAAGGACTGGAATGTACTGTCTTCTTCTAGACCTGGTGTATTCCGTCCTTGGAAGTAGGCCTTTCTGAGACGCCTGTAATATTCTTTGGGAGGTTCATTTCTTTTGTGTAAGACATTGAACGCTTCAAAGATAGTTGCTGCCGGATCAGAATATGGGGCATATTCTTCTCTTAAAGCTCGACAGAGTGAAGAGTATTGATCCCGAATGGCAGGCTTTTTTTTTTTGTTCTGTCCAGCAGTTTAGCAAGCAGCATATATTACGCTGAATGCCACATTGTGATGGACAGCTTTGCTTTAACAAGAAGAGTATATATAGAATATATATACTCTTCCTGATTTATGGTTTATTTAATGGTTTATTTAGCTAATCCAAAATGTGTGTGATGTTGCTGTATTGGTGGACAGGTTAGGTTTCTGCTTTAGGGTGTGTAGGGTGGGGTGGGGTGGGGGGGGGGGGGGGGGGGGGTAAGGGGTGCAACCAGCTGCTGAAACCAAGCAAATCTGTTAAGTAAACAATCGGAGCAAAAAAATAAATAAAAAAAATAAATAAGAAGCATGGATGTACCTTAGGCTAACACATTCATAACTAAACAATTTTTATACTGTGGTTTACCTTGGAGATTAATACTAATACCAATAATAGTGCTAAGGTATGTGCACATACTAATACAAACATATACATACAATATACATACATATGTGCATTATTATACATATCCCATACTACTTAATAAAAGTCATGACATACAACACCACAAATTTTTTCACAATATTCACACATTATTCATATTGGTAGTGATAAGTATCAGTAATACTTACAGTTGGATTTGGAAAGTGTCCCACTACAAGGTTAGTAAGGCTGTAGCTTAACATTATTCACCCAAAGGGTGAGGCAGACGTTGGTGCATGAACAATGCCACTTGTGGAAGCCAGGGTGATGTGAGGGGCTCCGCCACTACGCCCATCCAGCAAGCAGAGGAAGGAATCCCAGCAGCCAGGGAGCGCACACACCTTCAGTTCCAGGAGGGCAGGTGTTGCAACCCAAGCTGCCCACACAGAGCCCCCCAGGCAGAGCTGCAGCAGCCACAGAGACAGCACCCGAGGCCAGAGTGGGCCACCGGGGGTCAACGCTGTCCGCCCCATGAGAACCAGGGGCAAACACTCCCCCCGGCGGGAGGGTCGGCCCGAAAGAGTAGAGCCCGAGGACCCACGGTCCGTAGGGAGCCCGCCAGAAGATGCCCCCGTGCCCAGAGTGGGGCCCGCCCCCAGTCCACCACCCCCACATGGGCGGAGCGGGGCCTACCCCATCGGCCCGACCTCATCCCCTGGCGCTACAGCGGCCTGCAGCACAAGGCTAGCAATTGGTGAGGTCAGCAGAAAAGAGACCACCCAGGCAGACGATCATCGTACCCCGGGCGAAAAACCGGACCCCCCACACTTCAACCGCACCACACGCATACCAACTCACAAAAACACAGACGCATACACCCACCCACATGTGCAACACACATCATCACATCAACACACACACACACACACCATAGACTCTCTCACAACAAACTAGTCAATCATACGTGAACCAATGCACTCTCAGATACATTCTCGCACCCACACCATTCGCTTGATCACATTCGTGGGGAGGGTAGGTCTCCAGGCTGCCGTCCATGTGGCCCCAGGCAGGGACCGCAGCTCCTCCCGAGCCCCGACCAACCCCCCCAACCCGGGGGAGGCAGAGGGCAGTAGAAAAAGGTACCCCAGAACCCTGCAACCCAGCTTGGACGTGAGTGTGTGGAACTAAAGTGCACTGAAGGTGGGTGACACCTCCAGGAGCACAACCGCTGGCTGACGGTGTGTCCCCCGGACAGTGCCCCCCTTCGCCCTAAATGTCTTTTTGCAGTTAAAACTGGGTGGTGATCTCTCCATCAGGGCCAGTGGCCGAGGCCACAACTGGCCTCAGCCCCAGGCCCCAGTGAAAGAGCCCACCCCCGGCCCTAAATGTATGTGTATGTAGCTAAGTATGAGGAACTTTGGGAGTTACCCAATTCTCCGGGGGGTCCAGCAGACAGAGCCATCAACGGGAAGGCTCCGTCTACTGGCCCCCCCGGAAGGAGCCCCCAGATTCCTGGACAAGTGTGTATGACTAATGCAATTAAAACTGCAGAGCATCCCACTTGGAAGGGACGGAACCACTTCCCAGTAGCCCCGGTCCCTCCATCAGCAGGACGCCCCTTGCAGACCTAAGTGGATGAATGCGGAGAAATGTAGTTGGGAAGCAGAGCACCAGGGTCCGCAGAGCCAGGTTCCCGACTGGCTCTGCTACCTATCCCACCACCCCCCACAACCCTCAGCCAGGAAGGGACAGCCGAGACCCAGGGACCGCAGTACTACTGCCCAGGCGCCACACGCAGCACAGCCAGAGCCATCCTCACCCGTCTTTCACACTTACCCATTCTCTCGCTCAAGTATGCCCATGCTCGCCCCGTGTAGTGTGACACTCAAACCCACATACATACTCTGCGGTTGTGCATTGAGGGCCAGCCTCCGCCCAGGGCCCAATGAAGGTTCTAACCTGAGTAGTCCGCCAACCCCCCCTGCAACAGGCCTGAGCAGTTACCAGAGGGCGTCGGACCGCTAGGGCAGGCAGCGCCCAACCCGAGCAGGGGCAGCGCCCCAGGGGAGAGACACCGCTCCGGTCACAGGCAGGCACCCCCAGAGGGAGTCCCCCGGACGCAGGTCACCCAGGTCTCCACCCCCAGGTCCGCCCCCGCACACCGGCAGGGAGGCCCGCCTCCGGCTCCCCGGAGACAGGCACACGCCAACCCTCAAAATGGTCCTACCCCGGCACAGGGCCGCCGGTCTCAGCAGCCACCACACCCCCGCCGCAGGGGACCCATGCGGCCAGCCCAGAGTCCACCAACCCGTTGTCCCGGTTCCTTAGGCAGGCAGGCACCACCAACCACTAGTCACCCCCCCTCCACTGTGCCAGACATGACGCAGCACCCGAGCCCCACGCATCCTTACCTGGAAATGGAATCAATCAGAGTATAGTTTTGGTCATTGATTTGATGAAGCAGACAATGTGTCTAAGGTGGTATAATCTAACAAGCTGTTCAGGTATTGAGTAATGCTTAATTTTTTTTAGTTTTCCAGTTCATGAGGATGATTTTCTTTGCGACACAGAGGGCAGAAAGAAGTGTGTGTGATGAGTTTGTCTCTAGATCAAGCCCACTTAGATCTCCTAGAAGACAAAGTGCAGGGGCTGCTGGGATTGGACAGCTTAACTGGGTTGACAGGTGTTCACATACTCTTTGCCAAAATTGCTGCACAGGTGAACATGACCAGAATGCATGTAGGAATCTATCTGCTGTGTTATCTGTACAGTGAGGGCAAATATTTGAGTTTGTGAGACCCATTTGGAACATCCTTTGTCCTGTATAGTGAGTTCTTTGAAGAATTTTGTATTGTATTAGTTGTAAATTTGTATTTTTTGTCATTCTGAATAAATTAGAACATATGTTATTCCAGAACGTGTAATTAATGGTGATATTGAGATCAGCTTCCCATTTAGAGATCGGAAGGCTCACTGTCTGGTCTACATTGGAAATTAAGATATAGATTTTGGATACTGTCCTTTTCCCTGATATATCAATAAATCGCTCCATTACTGGTGGTGGTTGCATGTGGATGGCAGTATTCTTACTTTTTGCATTAAGTGTTGACTTTAGTTGTTGGTATTCTAAGAAATTGGCACGAGTGATTTCATAGTGAGACACTAGTTCTTCAAAAGAGGTAAACTTGTCTCTTGTGAAAACATGTTTCAGATGTGTTATCCCTTTGATATGCCAAGTTGGAAAGTGTATTGCCTTTTTGTTTTGTATGATGTCTGGATTGTGGTGTGTTTTGGCAAAGAGTAAGCGAAGACCCATTAATTTTAAGAAACTCCCACCAGGCTTGCAGAGATGCTTTTATGCTAATGTTCTGGTAACAACTATGATGTTTGATTTTGGTGCTGATAAAGGGCAGATCTGCAACTTTAATATTTCCACAAAATGTTTGTTCAATGTCTATCCAGGAGGAGTCTGCTGGCATGGGTTTTATCCATTTGTGGACATGGTTCAGTCTATTGGCAAGAAAATAGTGGTGGAAGTTAGGTAGTTCTAGGCCGCCGCAGCGTCTGGATTTTTGAAGAGTTTTTAAACTAATTCGTGGTGGCTTGGTTTTCCACAAAAACTGTGAGATGTAGGAGTCTAATGTCTTAAACCACGCCTGGGCTGGCTGAGTTGGAATCATTGAAAATATGTAATTAATTTTTGGCAGGATCATCATTTTTATGGTGGCAATTCTTCCCATAAGTGAAATGGGTAAGGACTGCCATCTTTTGAGGTTGGCTTCTATTTGTTTTAATAATGGATTGTAGTTTAGATCAATAAGCTCTGATAGCCTAGACGACAATTCAATGCCCAAGTATTTAATGTTCCCTGAATGGAGTGTGGTAGAGGAGATGTTAGTCACCTTAAGGTTAAGTGGTAGCACTATAGATTTGGTCCAGTTAATAGAGTACTCTGAAAGTCCTGAGAATTCATCTATGAGGCTGATAGTTGTCGGAAGAGACGTCTGTGGCTCCAGGAGAAACAGTAACACATCGTCAGCATATAAACTTATTTTATGATTTACTGATTTGGTCGATATTCCAGTAATTCCTTCATGCTGTCTTATTGCTGCGGCTAGAGGTTCAATAAATATTGCAAATAGTGATGGGGACAGTGGACAGCCCTGTCTTGTCCCTCTATTTTTAGATCTACATTTATTAGTGAAATTGGTCTATAACTCGATGGGAGTGTAGGGTCTTTTCCTGGTTTTTGGAGCAGGCTTATGAAGGCAGAATTCATATTTGTGGGTAATGAATGTTGTTGTTTAATTTCAGCTAAAATTTTGTAAAAGCTGGGTGCCAGCATGGACCAGAACTCTTTATAAAATTCAGTTGGGAATCCATCTGGTCCTGGAGCTTTTTTATTGGGCATCTCCTGCAGAGCTTCATGTAGTTCTGCCAAAGATAACAATGAGTCTAGAGTTGTAGATTGTTCTTCATTTAGCTTTGGCAGTTCTAGTTTATTCAGAAACGCCTCTATGGCTGAGGTGGGTGGATCTATTTGGGACGTATATAACTCTTGGTAAAAGTTTTTAAAGGTATCATTTATTTCATGGGGATCACGAGTAAGGTTGCCTTCCTTATTAGTTATTGAATGGATGATTTGTTTCTCTTTATTATTTTTTAATTGGTTAGCTAGAAATTTACCACATTTGTTAGCATGGTCAAAGTTCTCCCAGCGTAATTGGTCTATCTGAAACTGAGTTTTGCAATCAATTATATTATTTAATTTCAGCTATAGATTCTTTATTCAATTCTTGATTCAAATTTAATACATTTTAACAATCCATGACTAATTTGTCTAGATCAATACTCCAATCGGTCAGAACTAAGGGCTTCATCGCCTCTTGTGGGACCATGGGTCACCCGTGACATCTCCTCAAGCCTGTCAGACAAGGCTGTCACCATATTCACCAAGTGTTCAGTCTGTCTGCAGATGTTATCCCTCAGTCTCTTGTCTTCCTCCGTACGGGCTGAGATCTTATTTGTCAGTCCTGTAATCCGGGCATCCGAACGGGCTGAGATGTTACAGATCAGTCCTTCAATCCGGGCAATCCTCTGGTGTAATTCCGTCAGCCGAGTAACCATGGCCCCCGTCGGCGTTTGCAGCTCCACAGCCGGTGGACACGCCAATGAGCCGGCCACAGATTTTCCAATCTTTCCAATCTTCCGATAAAGCAGGGCACCACCAAAGCCAATCATGAGTAGCCCAATTATCAAAGTCCAAAATATGAATAGATCCTCTGCATCCTCGATGGACAGAGGCTCCAGACACAGGGGGCACCAGGAATCCCACGCGTCCCGCACGTAGCCGGAGGCAAAAGTCCCCAAGGGGCAGAGGGGTTCTCCCGGAGATTCTTTCCTTTGTGAAAACATTTTGTCCAATGTGCTGAGTGACCAGTTGATTAGCTCCATAATGTTATTCCAGAATAGCAGATCAGGGTGCTCAGAAAAAGACAAGACAAGGACACTGCAAGCAAAAGCAGAGTGGGAGCAGAGAGAAAACACGTCTGCACTCCTTGAGAGGCGGTGTCGCGCCGCCTTGTTGAATTTCTCGTGCTGTTCTCGCAGAGTCTCGCGTTCTCTCACAGCATCGCGTCCTCTTCCGAATGGCAGGCTTGAGTGTTTCCATGAAGACATGGACACTCCTGGGTGTAGTCTTCCAGATTAGCTTTAGTTTCTCGCGAGCTGTTGCATGAGGGAGGTCCAATAAGCAACGATCGACTTCCTGCAAGTAGTCGTCTATGGTAGAATCATGGCTACTGGGGTCAAAGCACTCGATGTCCTTGGCTAGGGATTCAAGCTGGCGTAGGCGCAAACCTAAGTTTTGGGAAGGATAAGCACTATCAGAGTCACTTGAGCCTGTGTCGTCCCACTGGTCTCTGTAACGTGGGTGAACCCGACGCTGCTTCCTGCGTTTGGGATGAGGTGCTTTCTCCTCCAACAGGGGGCTTAACATGCCACTGTCACTCTGGTTCTCGGGTGAGTTTTCCCTCCTCAGAGTGGGGGCATTCCTGTCCTCAGTGCATGAGGGGGAGTAAAACAAGTTTGCTCTGGATGCTTTCCTGTGCACTGGAGTGTTAGTGTCCCTGTACTCAGCCACTGTAGTGGTCTGAAAACCTTTGCCTTTGGCTATCTCACTGGTAACACAAGTAGCTGTACTGAGCTGGTGCTCGTAAGGAGGTGGCTGGGGGGTCTCTAGCCTCTGGGCGAGAGCCACTGCGCCTGCTTGGGGCATCTGCAGCTTTGCATGTGATCGGTTTGTTTGGCTGTCAAGAGGCGGGGGCTGCTCAGCCTTCCTGGGAGCTAGCCTACTCTCACCATCTAAGCCTGACTTGGTCAGCTCTGGTCTCCTTGGACTGGCTGCCATGTCTACCTGATCACTCTGGCTCTTCCTCCTGGCTTTCTCAACCTCTTGATGGGCCACTAGGAGACTAGATTGTAGGGCGTCATGGTCCTGCTGCAATCTCTCCTTATCTTCCCGGAGCTGCTCCAGCTCTTGTTTCCTTACCCAGAGACTTTGCTTAAGGTGGGAAACAGTCTCCTGCTCAGCTTTGTAGCCACTGCACACAAGGAAGAGCTTCTTTTCGCACTCTGCAGCCTTCATCTGCACCTTGCGGTGGCAGAGTAGTGCCAACTCACCCATTACCTCTTGGGCCAGGTGAGTTTCCGTTGAGGGCTTGGCCATGTAAGATAAATACCTCTGCAACTCAGCTTCACATTCATCAATAGTATAACTATTGAGTTCTTCTAATTCTGTTACTGACACATCTAAAATCTTTGCAACAACTCCTTGAAAGTCTAAGTTTCCCTGCTTGGGGGAACGTTCAGCACCAGATCTCCAAAGATTCACGTTGCCCATTCTGGTTCTGAGGAGCAATGTGATTTACAACTACAGCTAGAGTAGTGGTGCACAGGTAAGCCACAGGTTGAAACCTGTGGCTTACTTGAATGTTATTATGTGTTAGCAGTGGAGGCTTAAGTCTGGGTTTGTCTTGCTGAAAACCGAGCTTGGCTCCTGTTAACACACAATTAGTTAGCAGGGGTTGTTAACTGAAAAGATACTAAGCCTACTCACTTTGGTTTCAGTGACGGCTTGGCACAACTTATTCTCAATCTCTGGGGTTGCTATGCTAATGGTAGCATGCTAACACGCACACCCACTAGCTGACATGTGGTAGCTCGTTGCTAAGCTAACGTTAAGCTAACAAAGCACAGCTTGGTAACACTGATGGCAGCTAACCCCGAGCTAATAGCTAAGCTAGTAGCTAGGCTAACACTAGTACCACTGGTGGTTTGGCAGCCTGTGCTAAAGCTACACTTGGCCTCTTAATGCCAAGTGGAAACTAAGCTTCTAGGCCCACTCTTCCTACTGCAGTTCTCAGTAACTAGTGTTAAAGCAAAGGGCACCTTGGTTTCTGCCACACAGTTATGGATTCTTGCATCCACCAGTAGATTATTTGTACAGATTTACAGCACGGTGAATAATCTTTGTCGGCCTCACACGGGGCACCAATTATGTTGGGGATATGCGAGGAGCACAAATTATAATAATTGGATTTATAGCTCCTGAGTGGAGATACCAATTATGTTTATAATTTAGATTCACAAATCTTGGTTATTAGCTTAAATATATATAACTATATGACAAGTGTCTATAGTTTGGCAAGTGAAACACTTACTATTATTGATTTAATAATTATTAATTGAACTAATAATTACTTAGTTTACGGGGCACCACCCTGTTTCCAGGGACCAATAACCGATTTGGAATAGCCAATACAGTCTCATTTGTATTTAAGTTAGTTGAAGGGTGAACTCCGTACCATAGCCGACTCAATTCACTAGTGCTGCAAAACCATATACAAATAATCACAGACAACGACCAATTAAATTATGAACGCTTTATTAAACAATTAACATTAACTCTAGTGTCAACACTATCTTGAATAACTCAGCAAATCACAACTTAATCTTATGGTGTGTTCGTCTGGAAGTACTGTATGTGTATGCGCGTTACCTGAGATAAGAGGGTTGTGTGTGTGTGTGTGTGTGTGTGTGTGAGAGAGAGAGAGAGAGAGAAGAGGAGGAGAGCGCCCCCCTTTAGGGGCGTGGTGAGGTGGCACAGCTGCGCGCGTGTGCCGGTGAGCCCTTTGAATGGAGCGCGCGTGTCTGGCGCTCACAGGGAAAGAAGCGTGTAAAGGAGTGTGAAGTGGCACTAGCGTGGATAAGGCTTGTGGTCACACCAACACGTGGGGCTATATTCTGCGATATAGTCACGTGATCGCGGAAGCGTGCAGTGGTTGAAACGTGCGCTTGGCGTGGTCGCAGAAGAAACAGAGCACTACACAGTAACACACTAAAGCACTTAAGCTAGTAAAATCACAGATTACAACACTTAAATATGCACCTCTTAGATTCACGTAGATCTGTAACAGCGTTACAGTCACGTGATTGCGGAAATACACAGCGGTCAGATCGTGTTTGCAGGAAAAGAAACAATGAAACAATAAAACAATTACTGATACCCTAAGAGTTCTACTCTGCTCAGACTTAAGAATGCCTCTGCCTTACTGCTCAATCCTGGTGAGAAGCTCCGGCGTTGCGTGCGTGCATGCGTGCTTGCGCTGTTGCGGTCCGGTCCGGTCCAGGTGTGCGTCGCGGTGATCGCGTCGTGATCAGCTGATGCGGCGGCGAGTGAGGCGGTTACGCTGGCGGTTTCCTGCCGTGTGGCTGGAAGTAGATGGGTGATCAGGCCCGTTCTCTGCGACAACGTTTCCGTTAGTTCAGCTGCTGGCTGCGGTGGAGGCTCCAGGCGTGCAGAGGGAAGCTCCAGGTGGGGCAGTGAGCGGGTCGAAGAGAACAAGGGGAAACGGGACAGGGTCGGAAAGAACAAGGGAAGGAAAGATCGCAGAGAACAAGGGACGAGTCTTCGGTCACGGCGACTTTTATAACCGTGTTTTATGTCACGCCCGTCCTATTGTTTGGTCCAATCAGGATGGCTGACGTCCAAGTTCTTCCAGCTGACGTCCAAGTTTCTTCTTCGTTTGTCGCTTGTGCCAGCGGGGGAGCCAGGTATGGGTCCCCAGCCTGGCGCCTGGTTTTGGCGCTGAGATTTGAAATCTCTTTGTTCTCACTCACTACTATCAGGATGAGGACTTTACATGCAGGCCGCAGTGCCTCCTTTGTCTGAGCATGTGGGACCTTAATAATAATTCTGTTAATAACAGATTATACATATGAGGTCCCCCAACACCAGTCTTGTTTATTATTTGGCTGAGGGGGTTCAGACCTATGCAGAACAGCAGTGGGGACAGTGCATCTCCTTGGTATATGCCACATTTGATGGATACTTGGGAAAGTGGCTTCCCATTGGCTTCAAGGGTGGTTCTCCACAACCTCATCGAGTTTGCAATAAAGGCCCTTAGAGTTCTGTTGATGTTGTACAGCTCCAAGCATTCAGTGATCCATCTTGTGAAAACTAGATGGGTGTACTGCATTTTTTCCTAATTCTTAGTGACGTTATAGTGCAAACCGTATGGGATTTTTTTTGTAAATTAAAATAATGTTTGCCCTGTTCAAACCTGGGGAATAAAAACGATTCTGATTCTGAAAGCGGCTGATCAACTTTGTAGAAACACATTTCATATGGTACAGGTGAAAGGGAGACTAACAACCCAACGCAGCCGAGGCTGTAGCAGGCAGAGAAACGCAGATCTTTGTCCTGCGTGTTGATGCGTGTTTCCCCTTCCCACAGTGTCCCTCCTCTGGGACGTGGATGGCCCCGCTTACATTTATTCACCAGACGGACATGAAAGAGGGAATAACGAAATAAACAGCTGGTTAACTTCGTAGGAACACGGCTGTAGCTCTGCAATCACTTTATGTGGTACAGGTGAAAGGAGTAATAACGAAATAAACGGAATATAAAACGGAAACGCTTTCAAGCATTTTCTGTTCACCCAAACTTGATGGGTGTACTGTCATCTTTTCTGTAATTTTTAGCATTTGCATGTTGTTGTATATGAATAACGAAATTAACAAAATCTTCGTTTGAAAAAACTTTAAAGAGTTCCGTGTCTACATGAAAGCGGGCAGAACAACGTCCGTCTATGACTCACTGCCAAAAGCGGCTGGTGAAACATGGCTGTAGCTCTGCAATGACTTATTATGTGGTACTGGTGAAAGGGGAAATAACGAAATAAATGGAATATAAAACCGAAACGCTTTCAAGCGCTTTTGGTTTATATTATATTTTTAATTGCACATATGTTAAAACTAGATGGGTGTACTGTCGTCTTTTCTTTAATTTTTGGTAACGTTACAGTGCAATAATGTGTGACCTTTATTTAGTTTTTTTTTTTTTTGTAAATAAGCAAAGCAGCAAAACTGTCTTATTGTATTGTTGATGTTCTTTTATTTCTTTCTTCGGTGATACCGCAACAATGATACTCGTCCTTTCACGTTGTAAATCCAAGCACATAGCGGTGGAACATTGTAACAGTGGATGTCACTCATAGACTCATAGGAACATGAGTAGGAACCCTGCTCTGCCTTGCAGGCAGCAGCAGTGTCAGCAAGGCTATGCGTCACCCCACAGAGTGCGTCGGTGATGGCCCTCTTTACGTGACAAAAGCGGCTCTTGGTAGGGTGCCAGCTGGAGCATGCCAGACAAATGAACACCCAGCCGTTGGTAGGGGTATATGTAAAGGTGTACGTCCTTTAGTAGTTCTAGTGTTAAGCAAGGCATCACCAAAGCCAATCATGAGTAGCCCTGTTATCAAAGTCCAAAATATGAATAGATCCTCTGCATCCTCGATGGACAGAGGCTCCAGACACACGGGGCACCAGGAATCCCATGCGTTCCGCACGTAGCCGGAGGCAAGAGTCCCAGAGGAGCAGAGTGGTTCTCTCGGAGATTTTTTACTTTGTGAAAACATTTTGTCCAATGCTGTAATGGAAAAATTGTACTTTAATGCTTTTTGTGTTCATTTCTGACTCTGTATAGCGACCATGCATTCTTTACTTGTTGATTAGACCCAGAACTGAACATTCTCAGACAGACAATCTATCTCCCTCTCAAGGTGACCGATTGTTTATGGCCTGTGTCTGTCTTTTACCCCTGGGCTCTGGCTCCTTTCTGTCTGATGCCTCACCAGACCCAAGGCTGTAACCTTGGGTATTCCCTGTGTAATGTAAACATCTTCACCCACAGTGTGATAAGGAGATTCCACCAGGTCCCGGGAGAAAGGTTAAAAGGCAGAAGCAACTTGAGGATCGTGGGCTCTTTGCATTATACCTTCGTGGTGTGTGCACTGATCTCCCTAGATGGTTTTTGGTTTGTTGATGTCCACGATCAACAGCCATGCTTTTTATTTGCTTTCCCCATTATTTTTATTTTCATTATTATTTCAATAAGTCACACAAAGTGACAACTCTCTCATCTGCTTCTTTATAGAAAATTTCCACCACAGAAATTGGCGTCTACGAACAGGATCCCGCGACAGGTCGTCTGGACGGTGTGATCAGGGACGGCGGTCCTGAGGACTAGGTTCGCTCAGCCTCCAAACCTCTACAGCTGTTCTGAGTGGGAGAACTGCTCACCCGTCTGGATCGCCTCTGACGAGATCCAACGAACACAAAATCCAACGAACACAAAATCCAATCTCTACTCTGCCTGGTGAGAGAGATTCCGTTTTGTTGCGACTTATCGAAAAAAAAAAAAAGAACAGGTTTGAAATTGGTTTCAGGTATTCGGGTCTACTTGGCTCTGATCATTTGGTTTAGGGAAAGTAAGGCAAATAACAATTAATTCTAAAACATCCCCTACTAGACTAAACCATACAACGACAAAAGAAAACATAATTAGGACTAGAGACAAAAATATTTCTAACACAACTATTTGGCTGAAAACATCCAAAATATAATATTAGGAACAAAATTCTCTATTTTAAAATTTGATATTCGGGTAAAATGAATTAGGTCAAAGTCTGCCCTGGTGGCTGAGACGGTGGTTGCTAAGGGTTGGCTCGTGGAACCGAGCTTTTTTTGTCTGTACTGAGGATACAGACCAGTATGCAGATCTGAGCGCAGTCCAAAGGGAGTGGACAAGAAATAAAAGATGGCTTCTGTAAGACGTAGCGCGTTTGCAGGGGGAAGTGTTTTTGAGATACGAGGGATCCAGGTCTTAGAGGGGCCTGACGGTGAGGGATCACTTCCGAGAACCCTGTCGCTGATCTGAGCGGTTCCCTTTCTACGGAGACGTCCGGAGAAATTTCGAAAAAGGTTCCGGCCGGAACACATAAAAAATCTAAGGCAGGAAACCCATCTGAAAGATGGGTTCGGGGCAATCTAAGTCTCCACCACCAGACTGCAGCATTACAAAATTAATGAGACGTAAATATGGTGATGAGTGCGTGTCATGTCTTCACGACTGGACAAAACATTATGGGTTTCAAGAAGGTGGTTAACTCAGTGTAAAGGACATACGCGCTTTAAAAGAAAAAATAGAAGAAAAGGAGAAACAGCTCAGTAAGAGTAGAATGATCAAAGTTAAATTGAATTAAACAACAGATGCCTTGAAATTTGGGTTAAAGAATCAGAACGCAGGGAAAGACTGAAATGCCAAAAAGAGTTAGGAGGGAGAAAGGACGAGAGTGGTGACGTAGCTGGCAGAAAAGATAACAACTCTGTGGAAGCTTGCACACCGCCACTATACACACACACAGCATGATGAGAAAAAGCGCGCTCCCACTGTTTCTGCTTTATATCCTTTTGCAGAGCTGAGCGCGATCAAGGTGGATCCCGACCTGGACTCCCTCCACGTCAGCAGGAGGGCCAGGCAGGGTGGACAGCCGGACCAACAGCAACAGCCTGACCAACGACAACAGCCTGATCAACGACAACAGCCTGACCAACAGCAACTGCCTGCCCCACATCAACAGCCTGTACCACTGCAGTAGCCTGGCCCACACCAACAGCCTGCACCACTGCAACAGCCTGGCCCACATCAATAGCCTGCACCACTGCAGCAGCCTGGCCAACACCAACAGCCTGGCCAACCTCTGTCATCAGGAGCTGCAACATCGGGTGCAGAGCAGTCAGAGTATGTGAAGGACAACGAAAATGCCACACCAACTCCTGGAATAGATGCAGAGGCGTTCTGGGCCAATTCACCTATCGGCTTCATTCCTACATCATCCACTGCCACAAGCTGTGCCCATGCACCAACTGCCACTACGAGTGCTGCCTCTGCAACTACCAGCGTTCGTACCCTGAGGAGCAACACACCAGTAGCATGGTGGAAGTGGCCAGCCCTGAAGGAAGCATGTTAGTGCACAGACCACGGACTAGCGCTGACATAGCTGACTTTGCCCACACTCTTCCAGACATCATTGTATCGGGAAAGACATTCGGTGCCAACCTTCTGGCTTTCTGCCAGGAGTACAGACCCACTGGAGCTGAGATTCGTCGCATCCTGGCCAAGCGTCTTGCACCTTGTGAATACCAAAAGCTGGCTAGACAATTGCCTGATGTCACATCAGGTAATTGTCTAGCCAGCTTTTGCTCTCAAACACAAAGACTGGACAAACAACTTAAACGATGGATTCGTTACCGCAGTAAGGACGCTTGTTGCCCACCTCGAAACTGCGTTCCCCGATAAAGTCTGTATGATTAAAGTCACTACATGCAAACAACAACCAGAGGAATCAGTTGATGACTTTGTTCACCGCCTCACCACTGCATACAACACTCACGGAGGAGTGGGAGGACTCATCTGTTCAACATACGAGAGTCACCTGTGTGAACTGGTGATGAAAGGTTTACTCCCTGAAGTTGTTGACGCCGTGAAGCAGTCATACATCGGATGGAAAGAAGAAGCGCGTCTGTCTGATCTCACAAGACACGCACGCCATGCTTATGACACTCTCCAGCAAAAGAAGATGGCGAAGAAGGAAAAACAACAGAGCGAACTGTATCTGCCATCCTTGGAGATGTTCTCTGCGAGCCATAACAACAACAGAGGAGCGCAGTTTTCGCGGGCGAGGAAGAGGAAGAGACTTTAGACGGCATTGGCCCAACAGAGACACAGGAGGCGCATCTGGAGATCCAGGAAACGCTTGCCACATCTGCGGCGAGATGGGACACTGGAAGAAGTACTGCCCCCGGCTACCTTAGGTTCCACCCTCCCGGGTACTCTCGTCAGACTGACTAGAGGAGGAGCCCAGCGAAGGTTTCCGTTCACATGATGACGTAGACGGTACCGCATAGACACACACACACACGCTCACACTTGATACATGCTCAATTGATTCAAATTCATGCTTGCCTGCTTGCAATGAAGACTTGCTTTCTGCTCAAAACATCCCACAGAATGATTTTGAAAAGAATAACAAACAGCTAAATGACAACTGCTGCATGTGGTGTTTTTAGTAGAGTCAGGAGCAACAAATTCGGTAATAAAATCTTCCAATCCACCCAAAATGAGTGGACGATTTGTGCACACTATAGGTTCGTCTGGCCAGACAATGAAAGAAAAACTTACTGTTCCTCTGTGTTGCACAACATCAGACGGCAAGACACTCAAACATTCATTTTTGCTTTCAAACTTATGCCCAGTTAATCTATTAGGATGAGATCTCATGTGTAGTTTAGGTATTTCACTGATTTCCACTGCGGAGGGAGTGCAGGTCACAACCACGGACAATGTAAATAATTTTTCTTTTGTTTGTGTTAATTTCAGCTCAGAGCCGCTGCTGAAGGGAGAGGCTGTAACTGAGGCCCTCATACAGGCTGCTCGACAGCTTGTTTCCCCACAGAACACAACCTTTAGAGACGCATCTGACCTGTCTTGTACAGCACATGTGTCCACTGGTCCTGATGAGAAGTTTGAAAAATCATGGTTACGCACACATGCGGACAAACTGACCTCAACCTCTCTATTCTGGGATGAACATAGGTCTGCGCTTGCGATTTCTCTCACTAATGAGCAAAAGAGATTTGTTGATGCTTATTCTACAGATCCACATGTCCTTCTGTCAAAACATGACGGAGACAGATGGCAGGACTTGGGTCCTTTCGTGGACAGATGTCAACGAGAAGGAGACTGGCAAACGACTTCTGACCCGAATGTGATGTATTCACCTACCTTGCATGCTTACAAAAAACTTTTTCAGTCTAACTTTCATGCGCAGCGTACAGTGCACTTGGTACCTCAACATTCCACACACACTCCACACCACATGTTTTTGTCGGAGGACGCTCTGACGCAGTATCCAGCCTTACAGGAAGTTCCAACTTCCCTGTGGGCCACACACAAATATGATGTAGGTTTGACCAAAGGGTGTGACCCAGTGGTCATCACGCCAAAATCTGACTACAGACCATGCAAACAGCAATACCCTTTAAAGAGAGAAGCAATTGAAGGAATAACACCAGTGTTTAACTCTCTGTTGAAAGCAGGAGTCGTCGTCCCATATGACAACTCTCCAGTGAGGACTCCACTCTTCCCAGTTAAGAAAATCAGAGACAAAGGACAGCCAACAGAATGGAGGTTTGTCCAGGATCTGCAAGCAGTAAATGCGGCGGTCCAACCACGCGCGCCTACAGTACCGAACCCCTACACCATTCTTTCTCAGGTTCCACCCAAGACAAAATTTTTTTCAGTAATTGATTTGGCCATTGCTTTTTTCAGCGTGCCCATCCACAAAGACAGTCAATTCCGGTTTGCTTTTGAATTTAACGGAAAGTCATACACCTTTACCAGACTGTGCCAGGGGTATTCAGAAAGCCCTACAATCTACAATATGGCACTGAAAGACAGCCTGGATGATCTTGTCTTGTCCCCAGGCACCGCCCTGCTGCAGTACGTTGACGACTTGATGACCTGCAGTGAGGATCAGGAAACTTGCACAGCAGACACGATCAAGCTGCTGAAACATCTGCATGCTGCTTTGGGTCTGCCTGACCCTACGCAACCTTTCACCCAAACAGTGGATGAGAAATCAGGTTGTATGACCTCTGTCCTTCTACAGGATCACGGAGGGCGTCCACGCCCTGTAGCCTATATCTCTGCTAAGCTTGACGCTGCGGGGCTCCCACGATGCCTCCGAGCAGTGGCTGCGGCAGAGAAAGCCGTGCTGGCATCACGTGACATTGTTGGCTATTCTGATGTCACCTGTGCTGGTTCCTCATGCTGTGTCTTTGATCCTTTTGGAACAAAAAACATCACATCTTTCTACAGCCCGATGGCTTAGATACAACACCATCTTACTGGAGATGCCAAACATTACTGTCAAAAGGTGCAATGTGCTTAACCCAGCTACTTTGTTTCCAGGCCCTGACGATGGCGAGCCTCAGAACTGTGTTTCGGTCTTGAACCAGGTCCGCACTCCGCGCCCAGATCTGTCGGAGGTGCCAATTCCTAACTGCGATTTCGTTCTCTTTGTTGATGGCTCCGCCTCTAGAGACCCTGCTTCGGGCCACTGTCAGGTTGGATATGCAGTCTGCACCTCTCATACTGTTTTACAGTCTGGCGCTTTGCCAGGACATTACTCTGTTCATCCTGCGGAGTTGATCGCACTGACCGAAGCCTGTAAATTGGCTGAAGGGAAGTGTGCTACTATCTACACAGACTCCAGATACGCTTTTGGCGTTACACATGACTTTGGTGCTCTGTGGAAACACAGAAAGTTTTTGAAATCTGATGGCAAACCTATCTTGCATCATGATAAGGTTGCTGATCTGCTCAACGCAATTCTGTTACCAGCTGCAATTGCTGTATGTAAGTGCCCCGCACACACTGGGGGCACTGATCCCATCTCTGCTGGAAACGTGCGTGCTGATGCTGCTGCAAAGGCAGCTGCCCGACTCCCCCTTCCTTTTGCTCCCTGCCTCTTATCCTCCACCTCTACCCAACCTCCCTCTCCTCCCTCTGCTCTCCCTGATCTTCAGACATTCTCTACCCCACAGGAACGCAAGCTCTGGGTGACGAATGGCGCCACCAGTAGCCATGGCGTTTGGTATGGGCCCGACGGCAAACCTTGCCTACCTAAACACTTTTTCCCTCATTTCGCGAAGTTGACACATGGATTAGACCATGTATCAAAGGGGGGAATGTTAGATGCTCTTACAAAACATTGGTACACTAAGGGATTTTCAATCTATGCACAAAAATACTGTGAAGCATGTATGACATGCGCCCAACACAACCCAGGTAAGACGACTGCCAAACCACTGGCAGCTCACCCACCTCTGGTCAAACAGGCGTTTGACCATTTAATGTTGGACTTCATCGAACTAACGCCAGCAGAAGGTAAAAAGTATTGTTTAGTGATTGTTGATATGTGGTCAAAATGGGTGGAGGCCTTCCCAGCTAAACATGCAAACAGCCATGCAGTTACCAAAGCCTTGCTGACAGAAATAATTCCCAGATGGGGGATTCCATCTAAAATCAGCAGTGACAATGGCTCGCACTTTGCAAACCAAGCCCTTGAGGAAGTGGCAAAGTTTCTGAACATTGACATCAGAAAGCACTGCTCTTACCACCCTCAAAGCGGAGGGGCGGTAGAGAGAGAGAATGGCACTTTGAAAAACAAACTGGCTAAATGCTGCTCAGAGACTGTTCTCAAGTGGACTCAGGCTCTTCCCATTGTGCTCTCATTTAGAGAATGAGGAGAAGGATGAGAACAAACCTCAGCCCGTATGAGATCCTATTTGGTAGATCTCCTATGATGGGACTCCACCCTGAGACCGAGAGTAGGATTTTACCACCACAAATGTGCGAAGACGCAATGCTACAGTACTGTAAGAACTTATCCTCTGTTCTGTCTCAAATCCCCGGGTGAAAGCAGCTCTGCCCAAACAGGCGACAGAACCACTGCACATCATTCAACCAGGAGACTGGGTGATCATTTAGGAGCTTCGCAGGAAGCACTGGAACTCAAATCGTTGGCAAGGTCCCTTCCAGGTCCTTCTGACGACCAACACGGCTGTGAAGATCGCAGAAAGAGCGACTTGGATCCACTCCAGCCACTGCAGGAAGGTCCCGGATCCGACAGACGACCCTCCATCTACACCACACGGAGAATTCATCACTGACGAAAAAAACTGAGAAGGACGACCCTCGCTGTGCTCACACACGCACTGAGGCGAGGCTGCGTTGACCGTTCAGCTAAGGGTGCGAGCCAAGCGCCGCCTGAAGCTGCGCCGGTGAATCACACTATCAGACCATACATCTACACACACGTTCCTGAGAAAACACACACACGAGCAGCCTTGAGTTGCCGACGCTGGACGACGTGTAGACTCTTCACATTACGGGGAGTGTCAGTGACTAGGTCAACATTGGGAGGAAACCTGGCGGTGATAACGAATCCCAAGTGTCTCTGTGATCAGCTGATCACAACCTGAAGAACCCCAAAGAACTGTCAAGGTGTCAACAAACAGGTTGGAAACAATCTAACGCTACTATTCAACAGGAAGAAGAAGACATTGATTGTGACCCTGTTGTTTTGATCTTCATTGTATGTTACTTTAATATTTGCTCTAAATTGTGTGGTTGATTTACATGTATACCTCTATGTGATTTTATCCACTAGTTTTTAAACAAAACATTTTATACTTTCACTTGATTCACACTTTCACGCAAATTTTTATCTTCCACTGACGCAAAATGACATTCACCAGACGAAGCACGATAAAAATGATTGTCATATCAACCATTGCGGTGACATGTGTGACCCTCCCGTACTTCTCACACATTTGTTCACTATAGATCCAAATGCGACATTAAGGACCCTAAAGCCTGGCAGCTTGCCCAAAACTACGTAAATCAGAACCCCACAGGGAACCTATGGTTAGTGTACCTCAAGTACACTTCTAAAACCCTCACAAACAATTGATGTGTAGCATGTGCTGTCGCCAGACCCGATGTCATGGCTGTGCCCACTCCCTTTAACAGCAGTGAGTGTTACAACGAGCGACAACTGCAGAATAAGGACACCGGGTGTAGATACACTGCGGACTCAGGCATTCCAAGATGTGATCCGACTTGCAAAATGCGCGCCTTGCACAATCTGGGCAAGGGTATGGAGATGTACAGTCCCGTCACACATAAGAAAGTTGAGGTGGCCGACATCAAGGAAACGAAAAAGGAGCCCGCGGCTCCCTTGTATTACACGGTGTGTACCACGTGTCAGTTTGAATGCTTCACCTCCGGCTTCGACGGAGGAATAGATGTAGGCCACTTCCCTAATTTCCACCTGACATGGGACGTCTCCAACGCGCACGGGCTTAACCCTGAAGACTATGTGATTCGGTTTGCGGTTCCAACTCACACCGATGCTGCCCCTTCACCCTCATATACATATAGGATCAATAATGTCTCACACGTTGCCCCATCCTCCACTGACTTAGTCCAGCAAAGGAAGCCCTCTTCCGATATGTGGTCGCTCTGCGGAGATCACCCCAGGGCCGCCCCACCAACCAATTGGACCGGCACCTGTACTCAGGTAGTGTTCCTCAAAGGGGGAATACACCTTTTGGACTGATGCCAACTGACTGACGGCTGACTGACGGTAAGCGTATCGCGTCACTTCCGGTTACTGAGGTTTGCTGCCGCTGTGTGTGTACAGCGTTACTCTCCGCTCTTTTCTAAATATTATCGTTTTATATCCGATAGCGACTGCTAAAAGTTTCAAAACAAGCCTGTAACACTCAAGCATCTTTTCCTTTCATTAAACGTCCTGCTAATTTACACTGTTATCTAAGTGTTTTCTCCGCTAGCGTAGCTCCTAGCTTACTTTCCTGCTATGGCTTCACCCTTTTCCTCTCCCTCTCGCTCTGTTCGGTGCTCGGTGTGTCTTATGTTTAGCTTATCCTCCGCCTCCTTTAGTGATGGTAATGGTATCTGTAATAGGTGTACGCTAGTTGCAGGGTTGGAGGCGAGGTTGTTAGACTTAGAGTCTCGGCTTCGCACTTTAGAAAACAGGCCAGCTAGCCAGGTCCCTTTAGCCGGTGCGGAGCCTCCTAGCTTAGCTGCTACCAGTCCCCCGGCAGGTCCCAGGCAGCTGGGCAACGACTGGGTCACGGCTCGTAAGAAACGTAGCTTTAGGCAGGCACCCACCCAGGCAACCAGTGCACCACCAACCGCTTCACGTTTCAAACAGATTTTCCCCACTCAGCGACACACCCGCTGAGAAACCCACTCTGATCATTGGTGACTCCATAGTCCGAAACGTGAAGTTAGAGAATCCAGCGGTCATAGTTAGGTGTTTGCCTGGGGCCAGAGCGGGCGACATTGAGTCTTATCTTAAGCTCCTGTCTAAGGATAAACGTAAGTACGCTAAGATCGTAATACACGCAGGAGCTAATGACGCCCGGTTACGCCAATCGGAAGTCACTAAAACTAACATTGAGTCGGTGTGTTCGTTCGCCAAAACAATGTCGGACTCCGTAGTTTTCTCTGGACCCCTCCCCAATGTGACCAGCGATGACATGTATAGCCGGCTGTCATCGCTCCACCGCTGGTTGTCTAGGTGGTGTCCTGCAAACGATGTGGGCTTTGTGGCTAATTGGAGCACTTTTTGGGGAAAACCTGGGCTGATTAGAAGAGACGGCGTCCATCCCACGTTGAACGGAGCCTCTCTGCTCTCTAGTAACATGGCCATGTTGCTTAGTCCCCCCACTCCGTGACAACTCAGAGTGGAGCCCAGGACGCAGAGTCGCAGTCTTACACGCCTCTCTGCATGTTCTCTACAGCCGCGACCCACTCTTAGTCTTAGTTATCGCATAGAGACTGTGTCTGCTTCTCGACCACCTAAACTATACAAGTCACAAACAAATCAAAGAGGAGTGACTTACCAGAATTTAATAAACATCAAAACAGTTCCTCTTACGGAACAAAGTAATAGTAAGCTAATGAAGTGTGGTTTATTAAATATCAGATCTCTCTCATCTAAATCCTTTTTAATAAATGACTTGATAAGTGACCATCACATAGATCTGTTCTGTCTCACTGAAACCTGGCTGCAGCAGGATGAATATGTTACTTTAAATGAGTCGACTCCAATGAGTCACATCAACTATCATGTTCCAAGAAGTACAGGTAGAGGTGGAGGAGTAGCAGCAGTTTATAAATCAGATTTATTAATTACTCCTAAACCTAAACATAGTTATAACTCATTTGAGAGCCTCACTCTGAGCCTTTCTCACCCAGACTCTAAAACTCAGAAACCAGTTGTGTTTTGTATTGTTTACCGTCCTCCTGCTCCATATTCAGAGTTCTTAACTGAATTCTCTGAATTCTTATCTGACTTAGTTCTTAGCACAGATAAAGTCATTGTAGTGGGAGACTTTAACATTCACGTAGATGTTGACAGCAACTGTCTCAGCACTGCTTTTAACTCCTTAATAGACACTATTGGTTTTACACAGCAGGTAAATCAACCCACTCATCGTTTTAACCACACTCTAGATCTTGTCCTGACATATGGAGTTGAAATTGATAATTTAATAGTTCTTCCCCAAAACCCTCTGTTATCTGACCATTTCTTATTAACTTTTGAATTTAGCACAACTGACCCTATAACAGCTGGAAAGAAATGTTACTATAGCAGATGTTTATCTGACAATGCTGTTGCCAGATTCAAGCAGATGATTCCATCATCTTTTGCCTCAATGTCTTGCAGATACACAGAGAACAGTCACCTTAATCCTTATGAACAGGTTGACTGTCTTGTAGATGATGCTGCAGCTTCTCTACGTACAATGTTAGACACAGTGGCTCCTCTGAAGAAGAAGACAGTGAATCAGAGGAGGTTAGCTCCGTGGTATAACTCAGAGGCCCATTTCAAATTTACCCTTTATTTCCAAGATTCTGGAAAAAATCGTGGCTAAACAATTATCTGACCACCTTAGTGGGAATAACCTGTATGAAGATTTTCAGTCAGGATTTAGAAAACATCATAGCACAGAAACAGCTCTGGTTAGAGTCACTAATGATCTTCTATTAGCTTCGGACAATGGTCTAGTTTCTGTCCTTGTCCTGTTAGATCTTAGTGCTGCATTTGATACAATTGATCATCACATTCTATTACAGACACTAGAACATAGAATCGGGATTAATGGAACAGCATTGGAATGGTTTAAATCCTATTTGTTGAACAGATTCCAGTTTGTTCATGTTAATGATAAATTCTCCACACGCACAAGGATTAGCTATGGAGTTCCACAGGGTTCTGTGCTGGGTCCAATTCTGTTTAGCTTATACATGTCTCCTCTAGGTGAGATTATTAGAAAGCATTCTATTAATTTTCATTTTTACGCAGATGATACTCAGCTATACATGTCCTTGGAACCAAATGAAACAGATCAACTAGTCAAAATTCAGGGTTGTTTAAAAGACATCAAATCCTGGATGTCCCAAAACTTCCTTCAACTAAACTCAGATAAAACCGAGATTCTTATTGTTGGGCCTAAAAATCTGAGAGAGACACTATTGAGTCAGATAGCCACCCTGGATGGCATAACATTAGCTTCAGATTCTACTGTGAGGAACCTTGGTGTCATGTTTGACCAGGATCTCTCTTTTACATCATACATTAAACAAATCTCCAGAACCGCCTACTTCCACCTTAGAAATATAGTTAAAATCAGAAGCATCCTCTCTCAGAGCGATGCAGAGAAACTGATCCATGCATTTGTTACCTCTAGGCTGGACTACTGTAACTCCTTACTCATAGGATGTCCTAACAGCTCCTTAAAAAACCTACAGCTCATTCAAAATGCTGCAGCCAGAGTTCTGACAGGACTTAGAAAGAGAGATCACATTTCTCCTACATTAGCTTCTCTGCACTGGCTGCCTGTAAAATGTAGGATAGAATTTAAAATTCTCCTACTCACATACAAAGTACTCAATGATAAAGCTCCTTCTTATCTTAAAGACCTTATAGTTCCTTATGCTCCCAGCAGAACACTTCGTTCTCAGAGCGCTGGGCTACTTGCGGTTCCTAGAGTGTTTAAATGTAGAACAGGGGGCAGAGCTTTTAGCTACCAAGCTCCTCTCCTCTGGAACCAGCTCCCTCTTCAGGTTCGAGAAGCTGACACACTCTCCACCTTTAAGATTAGGCTTAAAACCTTCCTTTTTAATAAAGCTTATAGTTAGAGATGGTTCAGGTCACTGGCAATTATTGTTAGTCACAGGAACCATCTCTTAGTTAAGCTGCAATAGACATAGACTGCTGGGGGACTTAATTTATACACTGAGCTCCTCTGTTTCCTTCTACCTCCTCTGTCCCATAACCTCCCATCATTGTCCCATGTTTAACTAACCTTGTCTCTTTCTGTCCAGTAGTTGTGCTTCTCTCCTCTCTCCCCCCCCACCCCCACTCTTTCTCCCTCTCTGTCCTCACCCACAGGTATCATTGGACTCAAAGTTTGGTGTCTGTGATGGGCAGCTGCGGATCCAACCATCCTGTCTGCATCCAGTCCCTGGTCCTACCATCCTGCCTGTGCTCTGTTGTTGCTTGTTGTTGCTTGTTGCTGTTGCTGTGCTTTTCTATCTCTCTATCCTGTCACCCCAACCGGTCGAGGCAGATGGCCGCCCACATCCAGTCTGGTTCTGCTGGAGGTTTCTTCCTCGTTAGAGAGGGAGTTTTTCCTCTCCACTGTTGCTGTCAAATTAAATGCTTGCTGTATGTGGGATTTGTTGGGTTTAGTTGTGTGAGGTTTTAAACCTTACTTTGTAAAGTGCCTTGAAATAACTTTGTTGTGATTTGGCGCTATATAAATAAAATTGAATTGAATTGAATTGAACCTTTTGCCCTCAGCTCCACAGAAACCTGACCTTTACATAGATGCAATAGGCGTACCACGAGGAGTGCCGGAAGAGTTTAAGGCTTGCAACAAGCATGCGGTGGGGTGGACGAGTGCTATTCCCTTTATGGGCCCCATATAGAGGTTAACAAGAAAAAAACTGCGGGCGATATGAGAGGTATGTCTGGGCAGCTGGCTCCTACGTCTCAGATGACTTGGCAGAATAGAATGGCCCTGGACATGTTGCTAGCGGAGAAAGAAGGAGTCTGCGTTATGTTTGGAGAAGCGTGCTGTACTTTTATTCCCAACAACACTGATTCTAATGACACTGTGACAAAGGCTATCGAGGGCCTTTAGAATCTTAGAGTCGAATGGGCTAGAAACTCCGGCGTAGATCCGTCCCCTTGGCGCTGGCTAGACCAAACTTTTGGAAAATGGAAATCAGTTTTTATGTCGGCAATAGTCTCGCTTATCATCTTCATGGCCGTGATCATGTTGCTTGGTTGTTGTGTTATTGCTCTGATTGGGGGTCTCATCAATCAGAGGCGCTTTCGTACCAAATGACACAATGCACTACATTCAGGAATCCGGACACCGATTCACTCATTGGTTCTGATGCTGACTTTGTAGAGGATGATGTTGACGTTGATAACGAGGACCACAAAGATGACTCCAATGATGATAGTGACGCAGAGGCTGACTCCACAATAGTTTAAATCAACATATAACCCTCTTCCCATTTTTTCCTTGACTGAACATGATCTGATTGGAATCAATTATAGGCTTATGTCCCTGTCTCACAAAGCTCATACACAAGGGTTATTCTAGTATAACTACCCACAAAAACAGCTCACAATCTTTTATCCCTACGCCATTTACATTTTTATAAGCAATACATATAACGAATCATTTTTAATAATCCTTTATTACTACAAAATGAATGCCACGATTGACAATTTTTATTCTTTTAATGTTTGATTAATGTGTAATCAAAAGGGGGGAAATGTAATGGAAAAATTGTACTTTAATGCTTTTTGTGTTCATTTCTGACTCTGTATAGCGACCATGCATTCTGTACTTGTTGATTAGACCCAGAACTGAACATTCTAAGACAGACAATCTATCTCCCTCTCAAGGTGACCGATTGTTTATGGCCTGTGTCTGCCTTTTACCCCTGGGCTCTGGCTCCTTTCTGTCTGATGCCTCACCAGACCCAAGGCTGTAACCTTGGGTATTCCCAGTGTAATGTAAACATCTTCACCCACAGTGTGATAAGGAGATTCCACCAGGTCCCGGGAAAAAGGTTAAAAGGCAGAAGCAACTTGAGGATCATGGGCTCTTTGCATCCCACATTCGTGGTGTGTGCACTGATCTCCCCAGCTGGTTTTAGGTTTGTTGATGTGCACGATCAACATCCATGCTTTTTATTTGCTTTCCCCATTATTTTTATTTTCTTTATTATTTCAATAAATCGCACAAAGGGACAACTCTCTCATCTGCTTCTTTATGGAAAATTTTCACCACAAATGCGCTGAGTGACCAGTTGATTAGCTCTGATCACCCTGATCTGCTATTCCAGAATAGCAGATCAGGGTGCTCAGAAAAAGACAAGAGAAGGACACTGCAAGCAAAAGCAGAGTGGGAGCAGAGAGAAAACACGAATGCACTCCTCGAGAAGCGGAAGTAGAAGATCTCTAAATAAAACTTGTTAAAAAGAAAGCTTTAAGTTTATGGTTCAGGATTTAAAAGTTTTTTTCTTCTTATTAAACCACCAACTAACAAAAACGGTTTGTTTAAAAAACTGTGGTTGGGAAGATGTGTGCTTTAACCACTAGGCTCTTTGAAGTGATGGATCTCTGAAGAATCTTCTGTTTAAGTAGTTCACAAATGTATCTGGTTACATAACATCAGGTAACATCACTGCAGGACTGATGCTTTGGGGAGAAGGGGGTCGTGTGAAACCAGTCTAACTAGTGCTGTGGATTGGTCGTTCTGTCTGAAAAGAGGCTCTCTATTGTTATGTTCATCTAAGCTTGATTAGACGATTCAACTGCTCATTTTTAATTCAAAACAGCTTCTGAAGCAGGCAGACTGACAAACACCACATCCAACTGATAATGGCCGAATATATAGAATGAGAATTTAAGAATTTCATTAGGTACATTAGTAAAGTCCAGTTCAACCTAATACAGCCAGTGACTGATAAACCTCCAGAAGGTAATTTAGCACCATTGGCAGTGTGAACTGCCGATGCTTATCTATGATTAAAAAAACATTCACAACAAGATTCAAGTCTGACATGAAGTCAACTTTTCAAGTTTTCTCAATTTTAAGTGACTGTTTAGACAGACTATTGTCTGTCTGTCTGTTTGTTTGTTTGCCCTAGCAAACAGTGTAAAACGGACATCATCAGATCTATGTCCTGTTCTCAGAACTGTGCCTATACCTGGTATTTGACCCTAACTCTACAGGTCAGATACTAAAGCTCTACCTTTTGGTTTTACCCTAGAAATGTGTCTTTGGTGCTAAAATGGGGGTGGCCTCATTAACATTTTTAACACCTTCCCCAGACAGACCAAGGAGGGGGGCTGCTGACAGTCGGCTCATGAGGGTCTGATAAGTGTGTGATCAGCGTCAGAAAGGGCACCAACAGTTGACTGAAATCAGCGAAAATGAACCGCTCAATCTGTAATGTACCTAATTAAATTCTTAAATTAGCAAGAAAAGAAAAGTCTGAGTTAACTTGAAAATTATTGAGCCGTCGCAATTACCCGACTGTGGTAACATTTGGCAGTAAAGGTGATTGAAATGACACAGAACTAAAAGAATATCAGCTGGCATAACTCTGGTAACACATATGTGTATTCAGATGTCCTTTTATTACTGAATATGGTGGATGATGATGCTAATTTCCTGTTGTACAACCAGGTCCAGTGTCTGTCTATTCTTGAGGCACTGATGTGCTTTGCCTTGTCTGATTTTTCTCGCCTTGTCAACAGAAAGTGGGGTGCACAGATATCTGTATTTTGTGTCACTTGAATTTGTGTGGTAAACAAAAGACACCAGAGGCAAGTTTACACCAGGAGTCTCTAGCTGGGAGCTTCTGTGCCTTAACCACTAGGCTGTTGGTCCTCTGAGGGTGACCTACTGTATGGACAGACACAAAATTCCTTCATACAGCATTATATTAACAAAGCCTTGATTTGAGCGGAACCTTTAAAGTTATGGATCCATGAAGAATTTTCTTGTTAAGTCGTTTACAAATATATCTGGTTTTAATGGCTCAGGTGAAGGTGTGTGGAAGTTGAGTCATGTCAACTCTTTCAGTCAGTACTAATCATTACAATACAGTGGATCTTGACTGAATGTTTGAATAAAGGGCATTGTATATATTGTTGTATATATATATATATATATATATATATACACACACACACACACTCTATTCTCACCCTCCGCGGGTGGTCTCATCCACTTTCCAAGCTCGGGTCCTCTACCAGAGGCCAGGGAGCTTGAGGGTTCTGCGCAGTATCCTTGCTGTTCCTAGGACTGCACTTTTCTGGACTGAGATTTCGGATGTTTTTCCAGGGATCTGTCGTAGCCACTCCTCCAGTTTGGGGGTCACAGCCCCTAGTGCTCCGATCACCACAGGCACCACTGTGACCTTCACCTTCCAAGCCTTCTCCAGTTCTTCTCTGAGCCCTTGGTATTTCTCTAGTTTGTCATGTTCCTTTTTCCTGATGTTGCCATCGCTTGGTATTGCCACATCCACCACTACGGCTTTCCTCTGCTCTTTATCCACCACCACAATGTCTGGTTGGTTCGCCATTACCATTCTGTCAGTCTGGATCTGGAAGTCCCACAGGATCTTGGCTCGCTCGTTCTCTACCACCTTGGGAGGTGTTTCCCACTTTGACCTTGGGGTTTCCAGTCCATACTCCGCGCAGATGTTCCTGTATACTATGCCAGCCACTTGGTTATGGCGTTCCATGTATGCTTTGCCTGCCAGCATCTTACACCCTGCAGTTATGTGCTGGACCGTCTCTGGGGCCTCTTTGCACAGTCTACACCTTGGGTCTTGTCTGGTGTGGTAGATCTGGGCCTCTATGGCTCTGGTGCTCAGGGCCTGCTCCTGTGCAGCTAGGATGAGTGCCTCTGTGCTGTCCTTCAGCCCAGCCCTTTCAAGCCATTGGTAGGATTTGTTGAGATCAGCCACTTCAGTTATGTTCCGGTGGTACATCCCATGCAAGGGCTTGTCCTCCCATGATGGTCCGTCTTCCAGCATCTCATCCTCTGTTCTCCACTGCCTGAGACATTCACTCAGCACGTCATCTGTCGGGGCCTTATCCTTGATGTACTTATGGGTCTTGGATGTTTCATCCTGGATAGTGGCTCTCACGCTCACTAGTCCACGGCCTCCTTCCTTGCGGCTAGCGTACAGTCTCAGGGTGCTGGATTTGGGGTGGAACCCTCCATGCATGGTGAGGAGCTTTCGTGTCTTAACATCTGTGGTCTGTATCTCTTCCTTTGGCCACCTTATTATTCCCGCAGGGTATCTGATCACTGGCAGAGCGTAGCTGTTTATTGCCCGGGATTTGTTCTTGCCATTGAGCTGGCTTCTTAGGACTTGCCTTACTCGTTGGAGGTATTTGGCTGTTGCCGCATTCCTTGTTGCCTGTTCAAGGTTGCCGTTTGCCTGTGGTATTCCAAGGTACTTGTAATTGTCCTCAATGTCGGCTATTGTTCCTTCTGGGAGTGAGACCCCTTCTGTGTGGATTACCTTGCCTCTCTTTGTCACCATCCTCCCACATTTCTCGAGCCCCAATGACATCCCGATGTCCGAGCTGTAGATCCTGGTGGTGTGGATCAGCGAGTCGATGTCTCGCTCACTCTTGGCGTACAGCTTGATGTCATCCATGTAGAGGAGGTGACTTATGGTGGCCCCGTTCCGGAGTCGGTATCCATAGCCAGTCTTGTTTATTATTTGGCTGAGGGGGTTCAGACCTATGCAGAACAGCAGTGGGGACAGTGCATCTCCTTGGTATATGCCACATTTGATGGATACTTGGGCAAGTGGCTTCCCATTGGCTTCAAGGGTGGTTCTCCACAATCTCATCGAGTTTGCAATGAAGGCCCTTAGAGTTCTGTTGATGTTGTACAGCTCCAAGCATTCAGTGATCCATGTGTGTGGCATTGAGTCATAGGCTTTCTTGTAGTCGATCCAGGCTGTGCACAGGTTGGTGTGTCGCATTCTGCAGTCTTGGGCGACTGTTCTGTCTACCAGGAGTTGGTGTTTGCCCTTCTGTGCTTCGCTCATGTATTGACTCATGTGCCCACTTATCTTAGCTGCGATGATGCCTGACACGAGCTTCCATGTTGTGGAGAGACAGGTTATTGGCCGGTAGTTGGATATGACTGTGCCCTTTGAGGGATCCTTCATTATCAGGATCGTTCGCCCTTCGGTTAGCCATTCAGGGTGAGTCCCATCCCTTAGCAGCTGGTTCATTTGTGCTGCTAGGCGCTCATGGATTGCCCTAATGGTGATTCGAACCGGGAACCCCGCGTATGCAAGTCATGCGACTTTTACCGATTGAGCTATCCAGCGATATATATATATATATATATATATATATATATATATATATATATATATATATATATATATATATATATATATATATATATATATATATATATATCTCCATCCATCCATTATTTTTTGGAAGAATTTGCTACCTCCTGGGGTTTATTATCATTCTCATCTCTTCACGTATGTGTTTGTCTACTGGCTATTTCTTTTGAAGATCAAGTTTTCTTCATGACATAAATCTGTGTAGAAATGGAAAGATTAACTGTGATTAGTACTTTTAGTTTCAGACCATCTAATGACAGATGTACGGTATACTTTCCAACAGTTGTTAAGGTTTACAGTGTCGTGTATTCTCTTTTTCTTCAATCACGGCAGCGAGTTCACACGAACACAACTTTGAAGTTTAAATCAATAGCATACAGGTTTATTATATGACTAATTAACACAATCAGATAATGATTACAAAAGAGTAATAGCAAGAGAGGCAGAGACCAAATTCACCTGCTTGTTCCTCTGCAGAGAGAACTGAGAGGTCGGAAAAGGTCAGCTGTGTGCTACCAGCGGACCCTCTGCGAAGCGCTCTGAAAACCCCAGCCTGTGAAGGCCTGCTTTTAACCGCCACCTAAAATCTTTCCACATGTCCAAATAAGGACGTGTAGAGGTTTTTCTCGGCTACTCGGAAAGTCCTGGCGCTGGGCCGTGTTATCTGTCCAGCTCCCAGGTCGGGGAGCTAAAAACAACACAAAAACATACATCATGTGGTACAAACTTCTGCTACATTGTGTCAGATTAATTCAGATACATAGTGGCAACCAATGCTACACACCACAGCATACATTCGTCATTTTTCTGGTTACAAGAACATTAATGCAGTACATGAACAATGTGAATACATAAACAATGTGGATAATCTGTGGCACTTTACAGAATAGACGTGTGCCTTTAACTGTGTGTGGATTATATGTGCATAGATAGATGTGGTGCATATCAGGCCGTCTCCAGTCTTCCTCTCCGCCCTCACGCTGATGGGGTGGCACCGTCCTCATCCGCCTCCTCGTCCTCCCCGTCCTCGGGCCCGATATGGATCCAGTCAGGAACTGGAAAGAGGTCACCTCCCTCACTACCTATGCTACTCTGACTGCTCTTCACTCTCTGTTTAATAACTGCCATCTGCATCGTCTGCTTGGTCAGTGCTCTAAGTGCTAACGATCTCAAGCACGGAATGCAACAACAGAAGATGAGTCCTAGGACAACTACTCCTACAGTAATCATTACCCCCAATTTAATCAGCCCCTGTTTCCAGCCCCCAGCCATATTTTCCAGCCAATTTGTCCAGCTCAAATCCGACCCACTGCCAGCCGCCTCTTTTACCTCAACTCTGAGCGCTGAGTCTCTTCATTGCTTCAGTAAAGGCTCCGTCCGGTACTGTGTGTCCTGGAATATAAGTACAACACACATCACCTATGAGAGCACACACCCCTCCCTTCTCTGCTAAGATCCAGTCTAGTGCTTGCCTATTCTGCCACGCTACTGCACTTGTTGCACCCACCTGTTCTCCCAGAGCCCTTAACACATCGTCTGTGTAATTAATGAATCTCTGCAATGAAAAATAAATGTAGTTCACCCACTCGGTATTGCAATTCGTCGTAATCCAAGGTAGGATAGATTCAAATCCTGAGGCAATCTCGTTCCTAGCTTTGAACTCGTTTGGGATCCCCCGGGGTTGTCCAATGGCATTGATGTAAACTCTGGGATCTGGTTGATAACTTCGCTTATTTCTGCTGCTGACATTCTTGTCTTGTTCTTCTCCCTTAAATGTAATTATCTCTTGTGCCAATTGCACCCGAGCACACCTGCCAGCCCATCCCACAGGTAGGACTGCGTAGAGGTGCTGACCTCCACACCACCAGAAATGGTCAGCTAGTGCGATGGTTTGATCTAAATAGGGGCATCCTGCTACGAGTATCGGTCTCAGCATTCCTGATACTAGAACAGCTGGCTTCAGGTGCGGCTTTGTGCAGTTAAGGGTCGTGACCTGCCATCTATGGCTGCAGATCTTGCGCTTGATTTTACCTACGGGCACAATACCCATACGCTCAATACAATCAAAACGACCAATTGGAATTAAAGGGGCATTATTTGGCATACCTAATAGCACGCTCTTCTGTCCTATTCTGACATTTAAGTCTTCACAGCGCTGAACGTTGGTCTTCCCGTGGGCATAAAAATCAACTGATGCCTGGAAAGAGGGTGAACCTAAATACAGTAAACACTCTGCTTCACACCAGGGTCTGGGACTTTGAGTGTATGCCCGCAATCTCTTTTCACAATCCTGCCAACTGAAAATCGTATTTAGCACAAAAAAACTATCAGGCTTAGCTTTAGTACAGATGTAACAATCAGTCTTCCCATTAGCCAACCCCGCAAACTGAACCCATCTGTACCAGCTATTTTGCAGGCGCACATCCACTATTCTCAGTATTCTCACCCTGTTCCTCGTCTTCCTCCTCATCTTGTTCTGACAAAAATCCTTGTAATTTTCTGATCAGCCCATCAGTCCATCCTGACACAGCTTGCTGCATCCATCCTGAAAGGCCTGAACCACTGTTCGGCATTGAAGCCCCCGCTGAAGCAACAACAAGCTCTTTGGTCGCTGACCCGGCTGGCCGCTGAGTCTGAACCTCATCCTCATCCTCCACGATGTTTCCTGGTGGGGGCTGTAGGGCTGCAACCTCACGGTGTGCACTCCCTCCTTCATTTTTAGACCAGATGACTCTAGGACTCTTAGGTTTCCTATTGCGAAAACCTACTCTAATGTCCCATACTTTTCCTGACTCCGTCTCTCCCTCTCTCACTCTGATGGAACACCTGTCCTTCCCCCAGGAAGTAGGGAACTCATACATGCGCTGGCCCATCCACTCTATCCCACACAACCGCTCCTGGGACTCCTGATCCACAGACACATAAATGGTCATTGTGTCTGCAGTCGAGTCCCACTCTATGATTGACATCTGGGCACTCCAGGTGGTCCACACCCCATAACTCCACCCAGGGTCATTAGAGGTCCACACATTAACCCTAGGCCATTCTTTCCCTACAGGCCCTCTACGTCTGCCTACGTTACTCTTGGCCCCTACTGACCCGTTCGCATCTCTCCTAAGTCTTAACTGTCCCCCTGCTTCGGAGGACACGGGTGGTCTGAGGCACTGCTGCACCACCCCAAGTGTCCCCACCAGCAGCAGGAGGACCAGGATCACTGTCTTTTTTTTCTCCGGACCACTCATCCTCCTCTTTTTTGGTCACTGACCCTGTTTCCCCCTCTGGTGCTTTAACACAGTGGTTTCACCGTATCATATCGACAAAGTCTAAGGTTAAATGTTTGAACGGACCATCAGGAATTGGCAGGTGTCCCGCTGGGGGCACCGTTCCCCGCCTGATGTTACATTTAAGGCAGGTTTCACATCTGCTTAGCGTCTCGTCAACATACTGATAAAGCTTGGGAGGCCAGAAGTTCCACTCTTTGATCCGCCTTACTACTTCACCCCTGGATTCATGGCTCAAACCATGAGCTTCATGTATGAGCAGTGACAACGGCCCACTAGGGGCTATTAACAGTCCCTCGTGATTTCTCCACAATCCGTCTGCTCCTCTTGCAGCCCCTCTCTCAACCCAGAGCTGCCGTTCAGCATCTGACACCTCTTCCTGTAATAAGCACAAGTCTTTAGATGTTATTTGATCTTCATTGTCAGGTGCATGAACTACTAAAAGAGCTGTAGCTTCGGCATTAGCTGCGGTCTTCGCTGCTCTGTCTGCAGCAGCATTTCCTTGTGTGATTAGTGAATCGTCTCGTTTATGAGCTGTACACTTAATGATGGCCAGAGCTGCTGGCTTCATCATTGCTAACAGCAATTGCCTTATTTGCTCACCATGTGTCACTGGAGACCCATCAGTCTTCTTAAACCCTCTGCCTTTCCAGGCTGCTCCAAACAAGTGACACACACCATGCGCAAATGCTGAGTCTGTGTATATGTTGGCTCGCTTGCCTGTTGCGAAATCACAAGCAGCTGTCAAAGCTTTCAGCTCTGCAAGTTGCGCAGAACAAGGCTGAGTGCACTCCTGAGCAGTCATCACCTCCATTTTTCCATCTCTCTCCTGTACTACTGCAAACCCTGCTTTAAGCTCCGACCCCTGCCTATAGCAAGATCCATCCACAAACAGAGTCATGTCTACTCGGTCTAAAGGAGTGGCACTCAAGTCAGAGCGTAGCTTAGCATACCTCTCAGCCTCCGCTACGCATTCATGTTCTTCCCCCTCATGGGGCAGCGGAATGGCATCTGCTGGATTTTTTACCTTGCAGACACGTATTGTCACATCTGGATATTCAAGGAGTCTGTGATAATCACTGAGGCGTGGTGCAGTTAGCACAAATTTGCCTCTTTCAATCAAATTGACCAGCTTGTGGTGAGACAAAATTTCAATGGGATAGCCCATGCTCAAAGCTGAGGCTTTCCCATACATCAAATGAGCAGCGGCTAGGTGCCGATAACAGGTTGGCAGACCCAGCTCCACAGGGGTCAAAGACACAGAATAATACGCTATGGGCTGAGCATGTGTTCCAACTCCAGTCCTCTGTGCCAACACACCACACGCATGCTCCTGTCGACAAGAAACATACAACAAAAATGTTTTCTCATAGTCTGGGAGAGCCAAGGCCGGAGCCTGCTGCAGCAACATCTTAACTGTCTCAAATGCCATGTGACCCTCTGGGGTCCATGAGAGCGGCGCTCGCAAATTGCCCGCTCCTTTAGCTTTTACCATGTCTCTTAAAGGCTGCACAACTGTGGAATAACCATCAATCCACTCAGCGCTGTAACCTGTCAGCCCTAAAAATGTCAACATCTCTCGGACTGTGGTCGGTTTGGGTGCTTGGGACACAGCTTTCAGCTGATCAGGAGACACAGCTCTGGTCCCCTCTGCAATCACTCTCCCCAAATACTCCACACTATCCCTACAGTACTGCAGCTTCTTTAGTGATGCTTTATGACCTCTCTCGGCTAACAGGGTTAACAGAGTGATAGAGTCCTCATGGCACGTTTCCAAATCGGGTGCGCAGAGGATTATGTCATCAACGTATTGGATGACAGTGCTTTTTAGCTTTTCGGCCAAATCATCCATATCTTCCTTTAAAACTTTGTTGAATAGATGTGGACTGTGTTTGAACCCTTGTGGCAATCTAGTGTATGTGTAGGATCGTCCCCTCAATATGGGAATGCAAAAAGATGTCTGCTGTATTCACTTACTGGCACGCCGAAAAATGCTGAACACAAATGAACCACTGTAAACCACTTTGCATCAGGTGGAACATTGGACAATAACGTATGTGGATTCGGGACTTCAGCTGGATAATCTTCAACTACTTCATTTAAAGCTCTTAGGTCATGCACTAGCCTAAACCTTTCCTTATCCGCTTTTTTAATTGGAAATATAGGTGTGTTGCTGCTAGGGTGCGGCTCCTCCACAAGCACACCCGTATCCAACAGACCTTGAATGGTTGGCTGAATTCCAGCCTCTGCTTCAGGCTGAAGCGGATATTGTGATTTCCATGGAGGCCTACAACCAGGTTTTAGGTGCACCTCCACTGGCTGTGCAGACTTGATTAAGCCTACATCAGTGTCGTGTTTAGACCAGAGTTTTTCTGGTACTCGCTCCACCATTTCCTTCTGTAACTCAGAATGTTGATGACAGAGCACAGTCTGACAAGGAAGGCTGATGACTTGTGGGGACGCCCAACCCTCAGCTGAAATAGCTATTTTTAGAAACAACTCATCCTCACTCACCCAAATGTTTTTGTTTTCTGTAGGTCTAAACTTTGCTTGTTTAGATTGCACAATCATTTGACCTAAATGTTTAGGCTCATACTCCGAATTCACTAGAAGTGTAACGTGGGGCATGCTATTTTTTATTCTAAACTCTTGATCTAAATAATCCCCTTTCTCTACCGTCATCGCAGCCCCCTGCCTCCCTAAGACGATAGACGCAGACTGGATCGGAATTTTTCCTGGCTGTTTTTTGATCCAGTCATCTGGTTGCGCTTCAGATTCTGTTTTAAAATACTGGAGTGTGCAGTGAGGAGGACACGCAGGGCGAGAAGCTTCTGGCATGTTGGCTCGGATGAAGTCCATCCACATTTCAGCAGAGTTCATGAATGTCTCATCTATATTTCCGAGCCAATACACCATTTCTTCATGTTTTCTCATAGTCATCTGATGGTGTACAGTGTCCACAATCACTCCATCCGGCGTGCATAAGATAGTGCAGCCTAGTTTACACAGGGCGTCTCGTCCAAGTAGATTCACAGGAGTCTGGTCCGATATTAATACTGGCAGTTCCACTGTTCTTCCCTGGAACTGTAGAGGAACCGGGCTCGATCGGGGAATCAGTTGCTTTGTCCCTGAGAATCCAACGATCCGTACATACTGTCCAGATCTTGGGAGGTGATCAGCATCAGCGTTGCTAACACAAGTGTAAGCAGCTCCGGAATCAGCCATCATGTTAATAGGTTTACCAGCTACTTGCACCGGCACCAGAGGCTCTTCATCAGGGCTTGAAACAGATGTTAATGGCAACAGACACTCCCCTCCCGGATTCCCCTGATCCTCAGGGCATCCCTAGTAGCCAGCAGGGGGAACCCGCCATGGACTGGTGGGTCCCATCTGCCGTCCCGCTCCCTGTGGGTTCTGGCCAGACATGGCCCGTATCCATTCAAAGCAAAATCGCCTTATGTGCCCAACTTTTCCACAATAGTAACACTTTACTGCATTTCCCCGTCTCTCCCCCGTTCCTCTGCCTCTGCCAGCCATGCTCCCTCCTCTCATTCTGGATGGGCCTCCTCTCCCTCCGTCTGGCTGGACATAGATCACTTGTGGCTGGACAGCCGCTGGGGCCGCCCCTGGGGGTGGGGGTGCGTGTTGGACCACAGCTTGTATTTTCTTTTTCCCTTCTGTGAGCTGCTGCTGGGTCAGCTTTCTCACTGCCTGCTCGTCCTGCTGCTTCTGACGGAGCACAGCAGAGCGAACTTTGGTCACAGCATCTATCACGTGATCTGTGAATTGTTCAAAGGGCATGGTGTAGAGTCCCACTGCATCACCCAGCTTACTCTGTGCCGGGAGTGGCAGCCCGTCAACAATCCTCTTCCTCAGAGCCTGCCTATGGAAAATGTCCTCATCAGGCTTCCCACCTGTTTGTCTTATCCATTCTTTACGTGTGAGGTGAACATAGGCTTGTGGGCTCTCATCATCTTTTATTGGCACTGCCACAATACTGTCAGGCTGGATTCTGGTTGGATAGCGCAGTCTCAGGGTTGTCCACAGCGCGTTGCGATGTCTATTGAATAGTTCTCCATCGTGTGCCTGTGTTTCAGCATACGCGTTCATCTGTGCTGCTCTCAGCGTTTCCTCCATTTCCTGTTTCCCCAGCACTTTTCCCAGGAGGGCCTTGAGGTCACCCATAGCCAGGATAGTGGCGATGGTCTCTTCTTCGAAAGCTGCAATCCACTTCCCTGCCCCATCATGCAGACAGGGCAGTCTTTGTACCAGCCCCTCCAGATCCATGGTTGGCCAGGGCACATACTGCAGATTTGCACCTTTGGCCAGCAGGGGGTATTCTGATGCTTCCTCCACCACTTCTGAAGACACTGGCTGTCCCTGGGAGCTGAGTGTGATGATTCCATTCATCTTTCCATGCTCTTCCTCCACCTCACTCCCGGGAGCAAACGCTGCAGCCACACTCACTCTAGCTTCATTCATGGCTGCTTGGGCTTGGCTCCCTCCTTCAAATAGCGGGGGGTCGACACCATGCTCGGATCTGGCAGCTTAGAATATTCCACATCTGCCAGTGACCTCCTGACCCTCTCGCTTTCCCCAGTCGCACTCTCTCCGTCACATTCCTCTTCGGCCTCGCTGCCGTCCTCTGCACACTCTGATTGTTTGATGTCCTGCATTACTTTATCATGCAATCCACTAATGCGGCGAGTGTCTTTCCCTGCAAGCTGCGCTGCTTTTGCATATGTGGCGGGCAGCTCCTCTAGGTCACCTAGCTCTATCTCTCTTTCCCTGACCTTTTTTAACTCCTCGACCGGGTAAATGCTTTTACCTGATCTGCCAGATCTAAGCGAGTAGTCCCCCAACAGTCTTATTTCCCGAACAGGCATCTGTGCAGCGTACGGAGGGGGTTTCCCTCCCTTTTTCATCCCTTTTTTCTTTAGCTCAAGCTGCTTTTTCACATGCTCCACTGTTTTCTCCCCCAACATTTTGGCCTGGTCGGTAAACAGTTTTAGCATTGCAGTCTCTCGCTCTCGTTTTTGTGCGCGCTTGGCAGATTTATCTTTTAGTTTGTAATTTTTATTAACACTCCCATCTCTGCACACTGCTCTCGGTCGAATATTCCATCGGATGGCATGGGTGACGTGGCTTTACGTGTTCTCTTATTCCACTTTTTTGAATATGTCTGGATCTCCGCTACTAGGAGGGGATACTTTTTCCCCAATATCGCAACTGGAGATGTGTCTTTTTGTGTAGCCATGGTTCCTATATATGGTATATATGTATGTATGGGTACGTATGTGTATGTATGGGTACGGGATATATGTGATATTTATTTGTCAAACAAACAGGAAAAGATTTTTTTTTTTTTTTTGAACTCTTTAAAATAATTTGAATGCTGTCTGTGACAATAATAATAGTGACAAAACTAATGTTTTATTACAGTCGACCTACTATGTGTCTATAGTTCTCCAATGCACACTCACACACACACACACCCGAGCCTAATGCTTATTTTAATAAACACAGCAGCCGCGGTCTTTACACACCGTGACCAGCTTGACCACTCCCAACCACAGTGCGGACACGTCGTCACAAAAAATGCACTAAAATACTCAGATTACGTCAAGATGATTATAAAAGTACAAAGAAAAGTAAACATGATTTAGGATAATAAAGTATTAAGCTATTACAAAATTTAAACTTCGTCGCCACCTGGCACCAAGCCAACGGCTCCCCCCAACTATCCGAAAACACACACGTATGAGGAGCGAGGATCTGTCTCTAGTCACACACACACACTCCCTCACTCCCCCGCCCTCCTGTTCTCTTTTCCTCTCTCCCCCACACACACACACTCCCTCTGCACCGGAGGAGTAGAGGAGCCGCTGTCAACCCAGCCTACTTCAAATTTAAATCAGCAACAAGCAACTATTATGCCGTTTAACTTCATGTACGTATATACACAAATACACTCTTAATTAATCTTCATACACTATTGGCAGCACACTTCATATGCATATAGCAGAAAGCGCTTTTACCGGTTTCCCTATGTTTTTTAGGCCTCACAACTCATGAGAAAATCTACACTTGGATTGATAAGTCCCAAGCTTAATGTAGGTCTTCTCATACACACATAAACCTACAGTGCCTAAAACCAAAATTTGATTAAATGTGTAGCACAAGGTCACACTCTATTTCCTAATGCACTGAGGCCGCACCGTAACTTGATGCTTGTTACGCACCCCCCCTGTAAATTTAGTGTACGCTTTTAAAATGGCATAATATAGCTCCTACCCTATAAAAGAGTAAATAGAGAGTGTCCAGTCCAGTGAAAAAATGTGCATATATTTTGCCACGTCAGCGTTGTTGGGCCAAAGCCATCGGCATCAGTTATGGTACTTACACAGCCTTTACATATACTTTAACCAAATACAGACTTAAAAAGCCCTTAATATTAGAGTGTCCAATCCGCGTCTGCCTTAAGTCAACATTTAAGTCAACGTCTAGAGGTCAATAGGCCATGTCATTTTCTATTTCCCCACAATAAACGCAAAGCACAGCACACAAATAAAGCAGTTGGTTAGTTATATTTATATACAGCAAATTATACAAGCAAATTCTCCACTGCCTCTCTCTGCTTATTCCCACACAGATTGTTTTCTAGAAATAGCCGAATCAGAATTTAGAATCTTCTAATGTAACCAACATTTGCCCACACTGCCCCCAACACAGAGAATCGTCATGTAAGAGCTTAAGCGCATCTCACCTGTGGCCACCAGTGACGAGTCGTCTCGGGCTGGGTGCAGTCGGGCACCTGTCGGCTTCAGACCCGGCTTTTCCTGCCTGCTTGGAGTGACGCCAATTTCTGTCGTGTATTCTCTTTTTCTTCAATCAGAGAGTTCACACGAACACAACTTTGAAGTTTAAATCAATAGCATACAGGTTTATTATATGACAAATTAACACAATCAGATAATGATTACAAAAGAGTAATAGCAAGAGAGGCAGAGACCGAATTCACCTGCTTGTTCCTCTGCAGAGAGAACTGAGAGGTCGGAAAAGGTCAGCTGTGTGCTACCAGCGGACCGTCTGCGAAGCGCTCTGAAAACCCCAGCCTGTGAAGGCCTGCTTTTAACCGCCACCTAAAATCTTTCCACATGTCCAAATAAGGACGTGTAGAGGTTTTTCTCGGCTACTCGGATAGTCCTGGCGCAGAGGAACACCAATACTCAGTTAATAGTGGAAATAATTGTGTCTAAAATAAGAGTAAAAAACATGTTTTTTAAAATCCTTTTTTTAAATTGAGTTGTTCCTTCAACTTGAATAAGGTGGGTTGCAAGCATCATCTGTTTACAAATAGTAACCATGAAGAGGCTGCAAGGAAAACAGCAATCGCTAAGTACCTCCAAAGGTTAAGGCAAGTCCTGAGAAGTCAGATGAATAGGAATAACAAAGTCTGGGCAATCAACACCCATGACGTCCTGGTCATTAGGTACCCCGCTGGCATAATAAGTTGACCAGAAGAGGAGATGGAAGCCGCTGACATCAACACAAGGAAGCTCCTTATAATGCATGGAGGTGCATCAGCACCTTGGTTGCACTGCGTGATAGAGTGTGTTATGTCATTTTGGCCTGTAGGTGGCGATTGACTCCTACTTTTTGTCCTAAAACATTATAGTTGTCTGTGTCATATAGCCTCTTGTAGAACAGCCACTTTTCAAGTCTTAGCTGGCCTAGTGGTTAAGAAGGGTGTCTGGAAAGTTTTTCGTCCTGGGTTTGAGTCTCAGTAGGAGCACTCGTTCAATTTTAATTATTGGAAAAACAGCGTTTCATAATTTTTTATTTGACCCACAAGATAACATTGTCGTAATATTCTTAAGTAACTCTTGCAAAGTAAACATATGTAGAACAAACTACTTGCTGCATTAATGAGTCTCAGACCTGCAGCTGATCACGCCTCCCGATGCTGCCCAGTCTCCCACGGAGCTTTGTCCTGGAGCTGAAGTATTTCTCACCTGCTGATCGAGTAGTAGCAACACATTACCATGTGTAAGCGCCTCTATGGGGGAGGGGAGGGATGAGAGGTTTGCCTTTGTGACTGTAGACAAACATGAGACAAACAAAATCTTGGTCGAACTCAGATCCAAGTCATCTGAGTATGAAACACATCACATATCATTCGATCTTGTGTTTCATTCGAGCGGCAGTCTGGAGCTCTCTGCTAAGACTGCTGCCCCGTGACCCGAATAAGCTTTGATTAACAATTAAAAGCAGAGGTTTTTTGTTTTTCGTTTTTCTCTAAACGAAAAACCAGTTTTAAATCCAATTCCGTGTGGTTTTTTTATATAATTTTTGCTTGGTTCATTGGTTTGTAAGGCGGTGCTTTTATTCAGATCTGTTTGCTGCCCATAGCAAGAGAAGGGGAGAAGCCGGTGAAGGTGGATGGATAGACGGATGGGAAATCATAGTTTTGAAACGTACACGGGGTGAATAAGTCACATCAGGGTCCGTGCATGAAGTGCAATTCATTATTCATGTGTAAAATGAAAATTGAATAACGTCTTTTTATGTTGCGTTTCGCTTCCGTAAATCGGTAAAACACATTTGCGATATACTGATTTACTCATTCTCCTTTTCTCCACTTTCAAAACGAAATAAGAAAAAGGGAAACCAGGGGCGGGGCCAGTCGCCGGACTTTCAAATTAAAACGCCCAAGAGCATTTGAAGCGCAACATCGGCAAATATTTGTAACTCTTGAAGGATTGCGGTCGTGTTTTGACACATGAGACCCACATTGTTAACAATAATCAACGTAACAATTATTTATTTAGCCCGTCTCAGTGCTGACGCTAACTGTCGATTACGTTACGACTCATGGCATTTGCTAAACGAATGACAGGTGCCATTGCAACAAAGCTAAGTTTTCGGTGCATCCAGCTTCATTCGACTGCAGCGATATCACGACCTTGTCGACACCTGATGCGGTAGAATTTAGCGCATCTGCGGTTTTCCTGTGATTTTCAGTTTATGGTGAGACTGAAATTGCGTCCTCCTGCTTGGCCGGTTGATACTCTTATGCCCAGGAAGACACTCTAATGTTGTGCCGATCTTTGCAAGTATTCTAAACAGTGATTTATTACAGTTTATTGTGGCTGTTTAGGTATGCTCCATCATTGGACTTCCTGTCTCAGAGTCTGCTTTACCTGCGGGAGAATAACAGCCACTCAACCTGCCTCACAATAACTGAACTCATTGTGAGCCATGACTGCCCTAATGTGCATCGCATCATCTTTGTGAGGCAGATTCTGTGGCAAAGTGTGTGTGATCAGATGATCTGTCACACAACATCAAGGTGTTACTGTATGTAAAAAGCAGATAAGTGCCTCCAGAGGATCTTTTTATTTTGCACCATCTACCTTCGGTATTGGTTTAGTAGTTATCATACCTGAGAGACTGGTTCTACATCAACTGCGCTGCATGGTGAGCTCAGCAATGGTTCTGCCTACCAGCCTGGCATCAGAGTAGAGGACACCATCATCTTCCTGCTCCATCGTTCCCTGGCCCACTTTGAGAAGCCCAGCAGCACTGTGAGGATTCTGTTCTTTGACTTCTCCAGTGCCTTTAATACCATACAGCCGGCTCTCTTAAGGGACAAATTGGAGTCAGCTGGTGTGGACAATTACCTGACAGAGTGAATACTGGACTACCTCACAAACCGTCCCCAATTTGTGAGGGTCCAGGACTGGTGTTGGACACTCTGACCTGCAGTGTGGGAGCCCCCCAGGGCACTGTCCTGGCCCCCTTCCTCTTCACCCTCTACACTGCAGACTTCAGACACAACTCATCTGGCTGTGTTCTGCAGAAGTTCTCTGACGACTCTGCAATTGTTGGACCTATCACTGACGATGATGACGCAGAGTACAGAGAACTGACAAAGAACTTTGTGGACTGGTGTCAGCAGAACCACCTTCTAATCAATGCAGGGAAGACCAAGGAGATGGTGGTGGACTTCCACAGATGTCAGTCTACACCCCCTCCTCCAGTGAACATTCAGGGAATGAACATCCAGAGAGATTGGACTGTACCTGGGTGTTCACCTTAACAACAAACTAGACTGGAGTAACAACACAGAAGCACTTTACAGGAAGGGTCAGAGCAGACTCTACCTACTAAGAAGGCTGAGGTCGTTTTGAGTGAAGGGGACACTCCTGAGGACTTTCTATGACTCTGTGGTGTCATCAGCCGTCCTGTACAGTGTGGTCTGCTAGAACGGCAGCATCACAGAGAGGGAGAGGAAGAAGCTGGATAAGGTCATTAAGAAGTCCAGCTCTGTCCTGGGCTGCACTCTGGAGTCAGTGAGGGAGGTGGGAGACAGAAGGGTTCTGGCAAAATTCACATCCATGCTGGACCATGAGTCCCACCAACAGCAGGACACACTGTCTGCCCTGGAGAGCAGATTCAGTGACAGACTGATCCACCCTCGCTGTGGGAAGGAGATATTCCACAGGTCTTTCCTTTCTGCTGCTGTCAGATTTTATAATGAACCATTATAACATGGTGCACATTTCTACCACACACGCTACATCTCCAGAGCAATTGCACCAGTCACTTTAATATCTCACTCTTTGTTTGGTGCATTTGCCTTACCTCATTGTTATATGTACATGATGTTGATAACCTGTGGAGTTCTAAGTTCTAATTTCCTATAATTATTATTGTTATTTCTTCTGTATATATGTCTATATGTGTCTGTGCTGTTGCAACATGGTAATTTCCCCATCGCGGGACAATAAAGGTATTCTATTCTATCTATCTACAGTGCATTAAACATCTTACGTGCATGTTCTTATGATAATAAAGCAGCAGTCCTTTTTTTTCACAAAGCATTTGTAGTCAGAACTGCCCATATGTAACCAATGTTTATTTACCAAGTTTAAATCTGCCAACTCACAAAATCTTCAAGTCTGAACTTTATCGAACATGTAAAATGTAATATTATCTATCAGCATAGAAACATATAAAAGAATGGCCTAATTATTTGAAAACATGTTGCTAAAAGAGCTACAGACTGTTTTCCTCAGATCAGGATGACAGATGAATCAGAAACAACAGTGCATCCTGGAAAACTGTGGGTTCACCTCTTGTAATGCAGTCCTATGACCTATATGAGGCTGAGAGACAGTCATCATTGACACGAATGTCCTCTTTTGGCCAAAATCCCTTCCACACCCCAGAAGAACAACAGCATGCAGGGCTATGATTTGGGACTGCATTACAAGAATAATAATAATAATAGTAATAAATCACTGTTTAGAATACTTGCAAAGATCGGCACAGCATTAGAGCGTCTTCCTGGGCATAAGAGCATAGACCGGCCAAGCAGGAGGACGTGATTTCAGTCTCACTGTAAACTGAAAATCACCAATTCTTTCTCATCAGGTGTCGACAAGGTCGTGATATCGCTGCAGTCTGATGAAGCAGGATGCACAGAAAACTTAGCTTTGTTGGCAGGTGATTCTGTAAGTGACCCGACGGTGGCGAGCTGACTGACCTGTCATTCATTTAGCAAACGCAATGTGTCGTAACGTTATCGACAGTTGTCAGCACTGAGACGGGCTAAATAAATAATTGTTACGTTGATTAATGTTAACAATGTGGGTCTCATTGTGTGTCAAAACACGACCGCAATCCTTCAAGAGTTACAAATATTTGTCGATGTTGCGCTTCAAATGCTGTTGGGCGTTTTATTGTGAAAGTCCGGCGACTGGCCCCGCCCCCGGTTTCCCTTTTTCTTATTTCGTTTTGAAAGTGGAGAAAAAAAGAATAAGTAAATCAGTATATCGCAAATGTGTTTTACCGATTTACGGAAGCGAAACGCAGCATAAAAAGACTTTATTCAATTTTCATTTTACACATGAATAATGAATTGCACTTCATGCACGGACCCATCAGCCACTCATTCAGTTACAATGACACGCACATCCAAAACAAATTCCCGCTAAATCCAGTGCACCACTCCCCCGTTTCTCTCGTAGCCTGCATTTGCACATCCATACATTTGTGTATTGGTCACTCTCTGTCTGGACACATGACTAGGAAACACGTCACGTGTTTGTGTAAGAGTTTGATGTCTCCACCAAATTATAAGCAGAGGTAACGAGAGAACGACTTTTTTGTTTTTTGTTTGTCTCTAAACAAACAAACAACAAAAAACATCTTAACTCAAATTCCGTGTCTTTTTGTAAAAAACAAATATTTTTGCCTGGTTTATTAGTTTGTAAGGCGGTGCTTTGATTAAAAAAACCTGCCAGAGAGGCAAAAACGCTGGTGAAAGTGGTTGGATGGACGGATGGTAAATGAAAATGTTGAAACGTACACGGGCTGATCAAGTGATTTCAGCAGACACAGAGTAAACACGTACGAACAAACATCCTGCTGTAATGCATCGCTGTAGATCTGCTGAGTTCGGGCGTCCTGTCAAAGTTATAATCGACAACTGCTGCAAAACTAATTCCTATGATTATTCGGTTATTTACATCAAATCTACAACTATTGGAAAACATTCATTAACCTTGTGGAAAAAAAAACATTGTGGAAGTTTAAACCTAAATAAGCAGCTTTAGCCACAGATGGACGCTCTATGTCTTTACTTGGCCATGCGCATTCAAATTATATTAACTAAACCGCGACCCATAATCATGGAATTATGTAAAGCCAATATGTTGTATCAGATGTTAGAGCAGTGGGTGTGTACATATTCTTAAAAGATGTCTGCTATTTAAAGACGTGAAAACGTTAAGGAGAATGAAAACAAGAATGTGTTGCTGCTGTGGCACAGGTCTGTTCTAAACCACACACATATATATATTACAAGTAGAAATGAACAGTCGGACCTTAGTTACATGTAGTGCATTGGAGGCTTCCGATCAACGCTGCGCCACCTGGTGGTTAAAACAAGACTAGCGTTCCGATATTTTTCAGCCCGCTGCAGGATTAAGAATCTTTAGTCAGCGTCGCACCCGCTGCACCGTGGCAACGCAACGGTACTACAGTGAAAATGCTGCACATCTCCAAGCAAGACATGCATTTTGCACATATTTTTAGTCACTGTCCAAGATATTCTGTTTTATTCCTGTCAACAAATTCTATAAAATAACTAACAATTAATTAATACTAATTACAATGTTGTGTTTTATTGCTCTCCGTTATAGAGCTATGGAGACAGTCTTCCTGTTTCTATGGCATGTTGTCCAAATCCAAGCACGTACATACTGATATCAAACCTACCCCAAATTCAAAAAGTCCTTTATGTGTAAAGGACATTTAAGACAAATAAACTTTGTTTACTTACTTACTTACTAAGCTTACTTACTTAATTTTTTTATCACTATGGATATTGAGTATTGTAACTTTAATTATCAGGTTAGTCAAGGTTTCACTTCTAGGTTTGCCTTTTGTTTATAGAGTTTTAGGTCTGGGATTTACCCAGTACTCCTTCCTCATACAATCCACAGACATTACTGAAGGCTAACTGCAGCCCCAAAATCACGTATAGATTTAAGTGTGACTACGTACAGATGGAGCGGTTCATTTTCGCTGATTTCAGTCGACTGTCAGTCACCTTTCTGACGCTGATCACACACTTATCACACCCTCATCAGCTGACTGTCAGCAGCCCCCCTCCTTGGTCTGTCTGGGGAAGGTGTTAAAAATGTTAATGAGGCCACCCCCATTTTAGCACCAAAGACGCAATTCCAGGGTAAAACCAAAAGGTGGAGCTTTAGTATCTGACCCGTAGAGTTAGGGTCAAACAGCAAGTATAGGCACAGTTCTGAGAACAGGACATAGATCTGATAATGTCAGTTCTACACTGTTTGCTAGGGCATACAGACAAACAGACAGACAGACAATAGTCTAACTAAACAGTGAACTAAAAAGTTGAGAATACTTGAAAAGTTGACTTCATTTCAGAATTGAATGTTGTACTAACTTTTTTTTAATCATGGATAAGCATCGGCAGCTCACGCTACCACAGCTGCCAAACTACCTTCTGGAGGTTTATCAGTTACTGGCTGTATTAGGTTGAGTTGGACTTCACAAATGAAATTATTAAATTCTCATTCTATATATTATTCTTATTCACTTGAATGTAGTGTGTGTCAGTCTGCCTGCTTCAGGAGCTGTTTTAAATTAAAAAAAGAACATTTCAATGTCCTAATCAAGCTTAGATGAACATAACAATAGAGCCTCTTTTCAGCCAGAACGACCATCCACAGCACCAGTTAGACTGGTTTCACACCACCCCCTTCTCCCCAAAGCACCAGAGTCCTGCAGTGCTGTTACCTGATGTAACCAGATACATTTGTGAACTACTTCATCCATCCATCACTTATAAGAGCCTAGTGGTTAAAGCACACAACTTCTCACCCACAGTTTTTAATTAAACTGTTTTTGTTAGTTGGTGGTTTAAAATAAGAAACTTTTATATCCTGAAGCCATAGACTTAACACTTTCTTTTTAACAAGTTTTATTTACAGATTTTATAAACGTCCAGTTCATTTGACCTTTTTCTAATCCAAGTTGTTTGAAAGTTGGGTCACTACATTCTTTTAGAGCAGAAATGTTTCTTAAGGAGCTTCTACATTATATGTCCTTCATGGTGGACATGGTCTTCACACCTTCTCACAGTCCTTTGTTCAACTGATGAGCCAGTTCTTTACAGGTGTGAAGTGAAGCCTATTGTAAATAGAGGATAGTGCCCAACTTTACTCAGACTGAAAGTTCCTGCACTTTTGGTAATGTTTCTGCTTTAAGAAAAGTCTGTAAGTTAACTTGAAAATTATTGAGCAGTCACAATTAGCCGATTGCGGTGACATTTGGCAGTAAAAGGTGACTGAATTGACACGGAACTGAAAGAATATCAGCTGGCAAAACTCATAACACATATGTATGCAGATCTCTGTATTTTGTGTCACTTGAATTTGTGTGGTAAACGAAAGACACCAGAGGCAGGATTACACCAGGAGTCTCTAGCTGGGAGCTTCTGTGCATTAACCACTAGGCTGTTGGTCCTCTGAGGGAGACCTACTGTATGGACAGTAACTAAATTCCTCCATACAGCATTATGTTAACAGAGCCTTGATTTGAGTGGAACCTTTAAAGCTATGGATCCATGAAGAATTTTCTTTTTAAGCAGTTTACAAATATATCTGGTTTTCATGGCTCAGGTGAAGTTGTGTGGAAGTTGAGTCATGTCAACTCTTTCAGTCTGGTGTGCTTCTTGGGGGAGGGTTCATCACACCTACTCACTTTTGTGTCTCTTGTTCACATAACGAGCCAGTTCTTTGCAAGTGTGAAGTGAAGCCAAACTGGAGGATAATATGGAACTTCCCTCAGACTGATGAAGCTTTTGGTCTTTGTCAGTTGTCAAAAAATGCCAGTAAATTTAGAGCTAAACATTACAATACAGTAATACATACAATACAGTATAATTAAAACAAATAAAATATCCATGTGGATGTTGACTGAATGTTGACTAAAAGGCATTGTATTCATAACAGCTGTAATTTTCAACTTCTTGCTTAGACATAAATAACTTTAAGTTCAGTTATAAACTACTTTACATTTAAGACGCTCATTTCTGTTCTCTCTCTCTCTCTCTCTCTCTCTCTCTCTCTCTCTCTCTCTCTCTCTCTATATATATATATATATATATATATATATATAGTACACAAACCTCATGCACTTCCAATCTGCCTGTGGGCCTGGATTACACATCACTGCTCCACCTGGTGCATGAATGTGCAATTGCAGGTCATTTCTTAAAAAAGGTTTAGGGGGCGTTAACAAGGCAGCCACGCATTAAGTATATCACAGTGGGGGGTCATGACTGGTGTAGGGGGGCTTGGTGGAATGATACCTAAGTCATGCTAATGTCATGACAAGATCAGTGTGAAATCGTGCAGCAACGAGGCAACGAAAATTTGTCGCTCCATCTGTATATGTGGTCCTATGATCAGCTGGCAGCCTGTCCAGGACCCTGCCTCTCGCCTGAGCATGAGCCCTCAGCTTCATATGATGTACTCAATGCTAACTACTTCTTATTTAGCTTATTTAGAACTAAGGACAGCTCCTCCTGGTTTTTGAGCCCACTCACTGGGGAGAGGCACATTTAGATAAACCTTAGGCTAACACATTCATAACTAAACAACTGTTGTACTGTGCTTTACCTTGGAGATTAATACTAATACCAACAATAGTGTTAAGGTATGTGCACATACTCATACAAACATATACATATAATATACATACATTCAGTAATACTTACAGTTGGATTTGGAAAGCCTGTTCAGGTGTTGAGTGTCCCACTACAAGGTTAGTAAGCCTGTAGCTTAATATTATTCACCCAAAGGGTGAGGCAGACTTTACCGCATAAACAATGCCACTTGAGGAAGCCAGGGTGATGTGAGGGGCTCGGACACTACGCACATACAACAAGCAGAGGAAAGAACCCTAGCAGCTAGGGAGCCCACACACCTTCAGTTCCAGGAGGGCAGGTGTTGCGACCCAAGCCGCCCACACAGAGCCCCCCAGATAGAGCTGCAGCACCCACAGAGACAGCACCCGAGGTCAGAGTGGGCCACCGGGGGTCAACGCTGTCCGCCCCATGAGAACCAGGGGCAAACACTCCCCCTGGTGGGAGGGTCGGCCTGAAAGAGTGGAGCCCGAGGACCCACGGTCCGTAGGGTGCCCGCCAGGAGATGCCACCGCGCCCAGAGTGGGGCCCACCCCGAGTCCACCACCCCTACACAAGCGGAGCGGGGCCTACCCCATCGGCTCGACCACATACCCTGGCACCACACCGGCCTGCAGCATAAGGCCAGCAATTGGTGGGGGTCAGCAGAAAAGAGACCACCCAGGCAGACGATCATCGTACCCCGGGCGGAAAACCGGACCACCCATACTCCAACCGCACCACACGCATACAAACTCACACAAACACAGACACATACACCTACCCACACGTACAACACACATCATCACATCAACAAACATAAACCATAAACACTCTCTCAGATACATTTGCTTACACACCATTTGCTTGATCTCATTCGTGGGGAGGGTAGGTCTCCGGCCTGCTGTCCATGTGGCCCAAGGCAGGGACCGCAGCTCCTCCCGAGCCCCGCCCAACTCCCCCAACCTGGGGGAAGCAGAGGGCAGCGGAAAAGGCACCCCAGAACCCTGGACGTGAGTGTGTTGAACTAAAGTGCACTGAAGGTGGGTGACACCTCCAGGAGCACGCTCGCTGACTGACGGTGTGTCCCCCGGATAGTGCCCCCCCTCACCCTAAATGTCTTTTTGCAGTTAAAACTGGGTGGTGATCTCTCCACCAGGGCCAGTGGGCAAGGCCACAACTGGCCTCAACCCCAGGCCCTAGTGAAAGAGCCCACCCCTAAATGTATGTGTATGTGGCTAAGTATGAGGAACTTTTGGGAGACACCCCTTCCGGGCACATGCAGGAACCCTTGGAGGGACTCCCCGGACACAGGTCACCCAGGTCTCCACCCCCAGGTCCGTCCCCCGCACACCGGCAGGGAGGCCCTACTCCAGCACAGGACCGCCGATCTCAGCAGCCACCACACCCCCGCCACAGGGGACCCATGCGGCCAGCCCAGTCCTGTTGTCCCGGTTCCTTAGGTAGGCAGGCACCCCCAACCACCAGTCACCCCCCCACCACTGTGCCAGACATGACGCAGCACCCGAGCCCCACGCATCCCTACCTGGAAATCGAATCAATCAGAGTATAGTTTTGGTCATTGATTTGATGAAGCAGACAATGTGTCTAAGGTGGTATAATCTAACAAGCTGTTCAGGTACTGAGTAATACTTAATTTTTATCTAGTTTTCCAGTTCATAAGGATGATTTTCTTTGCGACACAGAGGGCAGAAAGAAGTGTGTGTGATGAGTTTGTCTCTAGATCAAGCCCACTTAGATCTCCTAGAAGACATGTCCTGTATAGTGAGTTCTATGAAGAATTTTGTGTTGTATTAGTTGTAAATTTGTATTTTTTGTCATTCTGAATAAATTAGACCATATATTATTCCAGAACGTGTAATTAGTGGTGATGTTGAGATCAGCTTCCCATTTAGAGAACGGAAGGCTCACTGTCTGATCTACATTGGAAATTAAGATATAGATTTTGGATACTGTCCTTTTCCCGGACATATCAATAAATCTATTACTGGTGGTGGTTGCATGTGGATGGGAGTATTCTTACTTTTTGCATTAAGTATTGACTTTAGTTGTTGGTATTCTAAGAAATTGGCACTAGTGATTTCAAAGTGGGACACTAATTCTTCAAAAGAGGTAAACTTGTCTCTTGTTAAAACATGTTTCAGATGTGTTATCCCTTTGATATGCCAAGTTGGAAAGTGTATTGCCTTTTCGTTTTGTATGATGTCTGGATTGTTCCAGAGAGGTGTGTTTTGGCAAAGAGTAAGCGAAGACCGATTTTTTTAAGAAAATCCCACCAGGCTGTCAGAGATGCTTTTCTGCTAATGCTCGTAACTATGATGTTTGATTTTGGTGCTGATAAAGGGCACATCTGCAACTTTAATATTTCCACAAAATGTTTGTTCAATGTCTATCCAGGAGGAGTCTGCTGGCATGGGTTTTATCCATTTGTGGACATGGTTCAGTCTATTGGCAAGAAAATAGTGGTGGAAGTTAGGTAGTTCTAGGCCGCCGCAGCGTCTGGATTTTTGAAGAGTTTTTAAACTAATTCGTGGTGGCTTGGTTTTCCACAAAAACTGTGAGATGTAGGAGTCTAATGTCTTAAACCACGCCTGGGCTGGCTGAGTTGGAATCATTGAAAATATGTAATTAATTTTTGGCAGGATCATCATTTTTATGGTGGCAATTCTTCCCATAAGTGAAATGGGTAAGGACTGCCATCTTTTGAGGTTGGCTTCTATTTGTTTTAATAATGGATTGTAGTTTAGATCAATAAGCTCTGATAGCCTAGACGACAATTCAATGCCCAAGTATTTAATGTTCCCTGAATGGAGTGTGGTAGAGGAGATGTTAGTCACCTTAAGGTTAAGTGGTAGCACTATAGATTTGGTCCAGTTAATAGAGTACTCTGAAAGTCCTGAGAATTCATCTATGAGGCTGATAGTTGAAGGAAGAGACGTCTGTGGCTCCAGGAGAAACAGTAACACATCGTCAGCATATAAACTTATTTTATGATTTACTGATTTGGTCGATATTCCAGTAATTCCTTCATGCTGTCTTATTGCTGCGGCTAGAGGTTCAATAAATATTGCAAATAGTGATGGGGACAGTGGACAGCCCTGTCTTGTCCCTCTATGCAGATTAAACCTTGGTGAGATCTGGTTGTTTGTTCTGACTGCAGCGTTTGCTGAGTTGTATAATATTTGGATCCAGTCTATGAATGTTTCCCCAATGCCGAATTTGTGCAGAGTGGCTAAAAGAAACTTCCAGTTTACTCTATCGAAAGCTTTTTCTGCATCTAAGGAGACAATGGCTGACTCTAGTTTATGGATGGTGACATAATCAATTAAATTAATTAGTCTGTTCATATTGTTTGTTGACTGTCTACCTTTAATGAAGCCTGTTTGATCAGAGTGAATTATATATGGAGTGATTTTTTCTAATCTTCTAGCAAGTGCTTTACACACTATTTTTAGATCTACATTTATTAGTGAAATTGGTCTATAACTCGATGGGAGTGTAGGGTCTTTTCCTGTTTTTTGGAGAAGGCTTATAAAGTCAGAATTCATATTTGTGGGTAATGAATGCTGTTGTTTAATTTCCGCTACCATTTTGTAAAAGCTGGGTGCCAGCATGGACTAGAACTCCTTATAAAATTCAGCTGGGAATCCATCTGGTCCTGGAGCTTTTTTATTGGGCACCTCCTGCAAAGTTTCATGTAGTTCTGCCAAAGATAACAATGAGTCTAGAGTTGTGGATTGTTCTTCCTTTAGCTTTGGCAGTTCTAGTTTATTCAGAAACTCCTCTATGGCTGAGGTGCATGGATCAATTTGGGACGTATATAACTCTTGGTAAAAGTTTTTAAAGGTATCATTTATTTCATGGGGATCACGAGTAATATTCCCTTTCTTATTAGTTATTGAATGGATGATTTGTTTCTCTTTATTATTTTTTAATTGGTTAGCTAAAAATTTACCACATTTGTTAGCATGGTCAAAGTTCTCCCAGTGTAATTGATCTGTCTGAAACTGAGTTTTGCAATCAATTATATTATTTAATTTCAGCTTTAGATTCCTTAGGTCTTCTAGGATTTTATCATTGGTTGGAGAGGCAGCATATTTAATCTCTAGAGATTTTATTTTTTGCTCTAATTCTAATTCAAGTAGCATGTCCTTTTTTTCTTGTGAGATGAATATGAAATAATTCTACTGCGCATAACTGCCTTCCCAGTCTCCCAAAGAACACAGGGTGAGGTTTCTGGTGTATCGTTGATTTCTGAAAAGGTTGTCCATTCTCTGCTGACATAACAAATGGAGTCTTGATCATTGAGTAATGATGTATTAAACCCCCAATTCCTGGTTAATGGTGTGACTGTCTTAATCAACGAAATGGGCATTGGTGATCACTGATTATGATACAATGAATATTGGTGTCAGAAACATCTTCTAAGACTGAGTTATTTACTAAAATATAATCTATACGGGAGTGAGAGGGGTTGAACTGGCGAGAAAAATGTGTATTTCCTGGATGTAGGATGGAGAGAACGCCATGTGTCACAGAGACCGAAGTCGTCCATGTACTGTTTTAAGGTCTGTACTGATTGCCAGTTCCTGTTGCTCACAGCTTTGCTTAGCCTGTCCAACTCTGGGTTGAACACTAAATTAAAGTCCCCTCCTATAAGTTTGGAACCAGAGTGAGCAGACAGTGATGTAAAGAAGCTGTGAAAGAAAGAGGGGACGTCAACATTAGGACCATACACATTAGCTATGAATACTGGATGTAAAGTTATAACAGTTGCACTGCATCTATTATTTTTTAAGAAACCTTTAAAATAAACCATTTTTGTTACATACCACCTGCTAGTACAGCCACGGAGTTCCCTTCTGGTCCCGGTAGAGCTCTCCGTTGACGTATAGTTTGTCGACGCTGATGACAGCCCTGCAGCCTTCTGTCCCTCATGCTGCGGGCCTGCAGATCAATGATGCCTTCTTTTATTTTTTTATTTTCGGCCGCTAGCTGAGCCACATCCTCCATCAGGGACTGCACCGTTCCCTTCAGGGCTTGTTCTCGGTGGCGAGAGAAACCACCTGCTGCTGGCTAAATTCCAGGGAGTCGCGGAGGGCCATAAACTCTTTGTGGAGGAGTTCCACTAGCGCCAGACGCGCGTCGAAGCTTGATATTTTTTTCTCGATGGACTCCAGGATGTCCGTGATGTTTTTGTCCGCCGAGCTAGCTCCAGGTGACTCAGGTGAGTCAGACGGACGGGATCTCTTGTTTAGAGCTGTGTCCTTTTTCCCCATTACCAGACGCTCGAAGCACTCGTCGATGTACTCGAAACTTTCCTCTGTGTTATCCAGAATGGTAAGATGGTTGATTATTTTCCGTAGAATGAGGTAGTTATTAATTTATTTAAATTGGCGGATAGTTTGTCGCGCTGTTGTTTACTACCGGTGTCGCGCCGCCTTGTTGAATTTTTCGTGCTGTTCTCGCAGAGTCTCTCACAGCAATGAATTTTCATTATTATCATTGAAATCTCTGACATCAGCTCAGAGGATAACTGTAGAACCTGTATAATACCTTCATAAAACCTTGAAGAACCTCACTTTTTTCTCACTAGTATGTTTTGGGGGAACTTATTATAGTTATTAAACTTATTATAGTTATATGCAATCAGAATTTGAGATTAGTAAAATTTTCACTAATATGTAGGTCACTACCTTCTCTAATGTAACAAAACACGACAAAAAAGAGGACAAGCCTGCTTGTGCCAAAACAACAAATAAACATATTTGTAACAATTCAAAGTATAAAATCTACCAATTAAAATCTTCTATTGCCTAAGAAATTACCTTACAGTTGGTAAATGTACACACCTTTACTCCTGAGCTGAGCACATGTCTTGTGTACCAACAGCCAGTCCATCGCAGGGCAACACAGAGACATACAACCATTCACACACACACACTCACACCTACGGGAAATGGAGAGAAGCCAATCAACCTAATACATGTCTTTGGACTGTGGGAGGAAGCCGGAGAACCCGGGTAGAACCCACGCAAACGTGGAGAGAACGTGCAAACTCTACACAAAATCCGAGAATTGAACCCAGAACCTTCTTGCTGATCCACCCTGACAATGTCACCTTTACTGTGAATTGTAATAGTCCTACAAATATAATGGCTAGGTTACACAAGATATAGTGAACTGACCAGGTAAGCACTTATTGTGCAGATTTGATTAATTAGCAACTAAGCTTGGATCATAATACATACTATACATGTTAGAATTTGATAGAACAATGACATAACTGCAAATCACTAACTGTACTTTTTAATTTTTAATTTTGTTTACATATTATATTTTAGTGTTCATAAATAACCCATCAACCTTATATGTTTATACTTATATTTATATGCATGATTTAAAAAAATAAAAACATAAATTTCTGCTGATGTTCTGATGGCTCAGTGGGTATTGTCACGGCGCTCTAGGTAGCGGACCCACATGCAACAGCGGAGACAAGACTGGGTGGGAAATGCAGTTTACTGATTCTCGTGGTCAGGCAGGCAAGGGTCGGTACACAAAGGAGGCAGTTACGGTACAGGCAGGGATTAGACAGTCGATGGTCAAGAGACAGGCTGGGGTCAAACTTACGGCAGGGCAGGATCAAAGGCAAGGCAAGAGTCAAGGTCAGGAGAAGCAGGGTCATTCACGGTTTCAGGATACAGAATACAGATACAACGCTGGACTGCTGGCTAATGCACATAGACAATCTGGCAAGGTGCTGGGGTGAGAGGTGGTGCTTAAGTACTGAGTGATGATGACTAGATGGGTAGCAGGTGAGTAGATTAGAACCGGAAGTGAAGCTGGTTGACAGAGGCAGGAAGTGGCAAAAACATAAAACCGGAAATAACATAAAACAGTGGTGTAATGACAGAGTCCATGACAGGTATGGCATTAAGCTGTGAAGCGGGAGGTAGCTTGTTCGAGTCCAGTTGATCTCACAATGTCCTTGAGTAACACACTTCACAGTACTTCCCATAGTATGTAGTAGTATGTGGGATAGAACTGGTCAAATGCAGAAAACATCATTTGCTTGTGGAAGTCAATGAATCATGTCCTGTCTTCCATTATGTAATTATTTCACATAACCATAAACTGATGAAATAGTTAAAGTTAAAGATCCATGCACATGCAAAATTCACTTTTTGGACATTCTGGTACGTTTATTTGACTCCCTGGGTCATATTAAGACACTCCTGGTGTGTTAGAAGTACGCCCCCTACTTATTTCACATTTGTGAGAGTTTATCCAATCCGGTTCAAGAACCATCGTTTCAAATTTGGCGGCCTTGATACGTCTGCATTTGCGCTGACCAATCAGAGAACCAGCTTCGCCCCCCCAGACAAACCTGGACCCCTAAATGTACCTGAAACATTTCGTTTCAGTCCCTCCAGTCACAGACAAAAGAAGAAGTCACTCACTGCGCAGTCTACCATAGGAGGTGAATGCACCTTTCAGTTGGTTGCCACCCGCCAATTAAAAGACAAAAGAATAAGAAGTCTCTCAGGTTGAAGAAGTGCCCACAAACTTCCCCAAACGTAAGTACATGCTTGATACTTATTTGAAGTATGTACTCCAGAAGTTTCATTGTTTATAAAGTGGCTTCCCTCCTGTGTAAGGAATGCTAATTGCTAGAACTGTTGAACTCCTCTCTGAACCGCCGCCTTACCGTGGTGGAGGAGTTTGTGTGCCCGAATGACCCCGGGAGCTTTGTTGTCGGGGGCTGAGTGCCCCTGGTAGGGTCTCCCAAGGCAAACGGGTCCTGGGCGACGGGCCAGACTAAGAGCGGTTCATAACCCCCCTATGAAAGGCAAACCACCAAGGCCAGAGACGTCGCCCGGTATGGCGCAGCCGGGGCCCCACCCTGGAGCCAGGCCCGGGGTTGGGGCTCGTATGCGAGCGCCTGATGGCCGGGCCGGCCGGGCACAGCCCGAAAGAGCGACGTGGGGCCGTCCTCAAGTGGACCCACCATCCGCAGGAGGAACCGTAGGGGGCCGGTGCAGAGGGGATTGGGCAGCAGTCGAAGGCGGGAGCCTAGGCGCCCCAATCCCCGGATAACCAATCTAGCTATTGGGACATGGAATGTCACGTCACTGGGGGGAAAGGAGCCTGAGCTTGTGCAGGAGGTCGAGCGGTACCGGCTAGAAATAGTCGGGCTCACCTCCACACACAGCCTGGGCTCTGGAACCCAACTCCTTGAGAGGGGCTGGACCCTTTTCTACTCTGGAGTTGCCTGCGGTGAGAGGCGGCGGGCTGGTGTGGGCTTGCTCATAGCTCCCCAGCTTAGTCGCCATGTGTTGGAGTTTTCCCCGGTGGACGAGAGGGTCGCTTCCCTGCGCCTTCGGGTGGGGGATAGGTCACTCACCGTCATTTGTGCTTACGGGCCAAATGGCAGTGTGGAGTACCCGGCCTTCTTGGGGTCCCTGGAGGAAGTGTTGGAAAGCGCTCCAACTGGGGACCCCATCGTTCTTCTGGGAGATTTCAATGCCCACGTAGGTAACGACAGTGATACCTGGAGAGGCGTGATTGGGAGGAACGGCCTCCCTGATCTGAACCCGAATGGTGTTATGTTATTGGACTTCTGTGCTAGGCACAGTTTGGCCATAACAAACACCATGTTCGAACATAAGGGTGTCCATCGGTGCACATGGCACCAGGACACCCTAGGCCGGAGGTCGATGATAGACTTTCTAGTCGTTTCACCTGACCTTCGGCCATATGTTTTGGACACTCGGGTGAAGAGAGGGGCTGAGCTGTCAACTGATCACCACCTGGTGGTGAGTAGGATCCGCTGGCAGAGAAGGAGGCGGGAACGACTTGGCAGGCCCAAACGTATTGTGAGGGTCTGTTGGGAACGCCTGGCTGAACCCTCTGTCAGACGGACCTTTAACTCACACCTCCGGGAGAGCTTTGACCAGATTCCGAGGGAGGTGGGAGACATAGAGTCCGAGTGGACCATGTTCTCCGTCTCCATCGTCAAAGCGGCCGTTCGGAGCTGTGGACGCAGGGTCTCCGGTGCCTGTCGTGGTGGTAATCCCCGAACCCGGTGGTGGACGCCGGAGGTAAGGGAAGCCATCAAGCTGAAGAAGGAGTCCTACCAGGTATGGTTGACCTGTAGGACTCCTGAGGCAGCAGATGGGTACCGGCAGGCCAAGCGTGCTGCAGCCCGTGCCGTTGCGGAGGCAAAAACTCGGGCTTGGGAGGAGTTCGGGGAGGCCATGGAGAGGACTATCGCTCGGCCTCAAAGAGATTCTGGCAAACCGTCCGGCGCCTCAGGAGGGGGAAGCAGTTCTTTACCAACTCTGTTTTCAGTGGAGGTGGGGAGCTGTTGACCTCAACTGGGGATGTTATCGGACGGTGGAAGGAGTACTTTGAGGATCTCCTCAACCCCTCCGACATGCCTTCTGCTGAGGAAGTTGTAGGGGGATCACACTTCTCAGCCTCCCTGGGAAAGTCTATGCCAGGGTACTGGAGAGGAGAATTCGGCCGATAGTCGAACCTCGGATACAGGAGGAACAATGTGGTTTTCGGCCTGGTCGTGGAACGCTGGACCAGCTTTATACCCTCAGCAGGGTGCTTGAGAAATTGTGGGAGTTTGCCCAACCAGTCTACATGTGCTTTGTGGATCTGGAGAAGGCATTCGACCGCGTCCCTCGTGACATCCTGTGGGGGGTGCTCCAGGAGTATGGAGTCCAGGGCCCTTTGCTAAGGGCTGTTCGGTCTTTGTACAACCGGAGCAGGAGCTTGGTTCGCATTGCCAGCAATAAGTCAGACCTGTTCCCGGTGCATGTTGGACTTCGGCAGGGCTGCCCTTTGGCACCGGTTCTGTTCATTATTTTTATGGACAGAATTTCTAGGCGCAGCCAGGGGCCGGAGGGGGTCTGGTTTGGGGACCACAGGATAGCATCTCTGCTTTTTGCAGATGATGTTGTCCTGTTGGCTTCATCAGGCCAGGACCTCCAGCGTGCGCTAGGGCGGTTTGCAGCTGAGTGTGAAGCGGCTGGGATGAGAATCAGTTCCTCCAAATCTGAGGCCATGGTTCTCGACCGGAAAAAGGTGGTTTGCTCTCTCCAGGTTGGAGGAGAGTTCCTGCCTCAAGTGGAGGAGTTTAAGTATCTTGGGGTCTTGTTCACGAGTGAGGGAAGGAAGGAGCGTGAGTTTGACAGACGGATCGGTGCGGCGGCTGCAGTAATGCGGCCGGTGTATCGGTCCGTCGTGGTGAAGAGGGAGCTGAGCCGAAAGGCAAAGCTCTCAATTTACCGGTCAATCTACGTTCCTACCCTCACCTATGGTCATGAGCTTTGGGTCATGACCGAAAGGGCAAGGTCACGGATAGAAGCGGCTGAAATGAGCTTCCTCCGCAGGGTGGCTGGGCGCTTCCTTAGAGATAAGGTGAGGAGCTCTGTCACCCGGGAGGAGCTCGGAGTAGAGTCGCTGCTTCTCCACATCGAGAGGAGCCAGTTGAGGTGGCTCGGGCATCTAGTTCGGATGCCTCCTGGACGGATGTTGAATCTAACAGCTACAGCGACAGAGAGAGACAGTATTGCAAGTTGCTGACACGCAATTTGGATGAGTCCAAGCCTCTCCAGCATTTGTCCGGTTCGAATCGTGTGATATATGGTACTGAGGTCATTCACTCAGCTCACATTGTAGCTGCTAGCGCAATAGTAGCGCAGCTTTAGCGGCTAGCGTTAGCGGCTAGCGCTAGTGAATTGTGAGAGTCAGCTGTGCTTCTAATTACTACCAAGGCCTGTCGTGTGTGTGTTATAGTCCAAGTAGACCCGTGAATTTGGGTTATGGCAGGTTCTATCTAAGTCTAACGTGTGTTGTTGCTTATCTAGTCAGCTACTTTAGCTGTAAACGTGACATTTTTTTTATACAGGCTGACTCATGCCAGCTACCGAAACGCGAGGAGGTTGCTTCTCAAACTGACATGCGGTTAACTTGTAGAAGAGTAGAAGAGTGCTCACCTCAGGAGCAAAGGTATGTATATTTAATAGCAGTAAAATCTTTTGTTGGCCAATATGCAGTTTTATTTGACAGAGATTTTGAATTTCACATTTCAGTAGTTGTGGTATTCATAATCTGATCTATATTATTGTCTATGTATTTACTCTGTATGCAGTTAGTCAACTTATTTTGATATTTCAGTCTGTTGACGGGTACTGTTATGGTGCAGATTATGTGGAAAATGTGATGGAGACCATCTTCAATAAAGTCCTGCTGGACTCAGGTTGTTCTATGAAGGACCTTGTAAACATCCCTGTCCTACCGGCCGTCTGAGCAGAATTTGAGCAACCTGACAGAAAGGAGGTCATTAATGTCATGCTAAGATTTAACAAACCAGCACTATAAAAGCTAAGTTGAAAATGTGTTTGCTCCAAACAACATTAAAACTGATCTAACTACCTCTATTTTTTGTTTAGATCTGTAAAGGCTGTGAGATACATAGGAAATACTGGTCATTTCATTAATCTGCTATTCTATTCTTTATACCTTCTAGAGTGGTGTCAAGGAAAACAGCTGCATCCTCCATCTGTACAGCAGCTGCACTGCTTCCGATGTCTTCCAACACGTGAAGACAAAAAAGATCCTCACATCTCCCCAGCCAACTGCTCATGACTGTACCTGTTCCACTCCAGAAACTATGCTTTCAACATAACTATGAATCCTACCCGTTCATTTTGTGGTCTGCAAATTGAACTGTGACGGTAACTTATCCAGCATTATAGTGCTGGTGCATTGGTTAAAAAAAAAGTTGGCTTTGACTATTGCTGTTTCACTATTTTTGTATGTATATACCTAATGAGGGAAAACAGACAAATGTTTTATAATATTTCAACTTTTATTGAGGTATTGCCAAAAAAATTTTTTAATTTTTTTTAATTTAGGTATTTCACAGGTGGTCTAAGTCCAACATAGGTGCCTTGTCCGTCAGGAAACACTGCCCTGATCCAGACCAGGGAAGGTGGGATGACTTGGACTGTTCGCTCTAGAAGTCCCCAGCACCAGCTGACAAGACTTCTATGCTAGATACCTGCAACAACTTGATCATACACCTTACTAAAAGCAATTAAATAATATTAGGTCAATATATATTTAGAAACAAAACTATGTTTGTAAACCAGAGTTCCCAGATACATTATGATTAATCTGTAAATAGTAAAATGTTCTAAAGTTTATGAACTTCTGAGATACTGATTTATTCCATGCATGTGTAATTGTCTGATATACTGTATATTAAATGTGTTCTGTAATGAATACACATTCAATCATTCTGGCTCCAGTCCTGGATCATCAACCATACATGACACTAGGTTTGGCAACTAGTTCAGGCGTCTTGAGGTAAGATTTATCGGAATTTTTAGTTATTAATAAAAGTAATAAACACATGCAATATCTTGAAAGCAATAGTTGCTGTCACACCATGCCTCTGTAGGCATTCACTGTTCCTACATTGGCACTTAATTACAGAGAAATATGGCAAAATATAAGCTGCAGCTGCAGATCCCATTATAGAAAAAATATTTTCACACAGCAGCAGAACGAGAAATTAAAAAAACATGTAAAAAATTTGTTTATATTAGTTTATCAACTCTGGGCTACCTGTGGCTTCAGCACTGGGCTACTTCTGGTTCATCCAGAAGTTCATCCATCCAATTTCTTAACCGCTTACTCCCTAGTGCAGGGTCACGGGGTGCTGGAGCCTATCCCAGCTGGCTACGGGCGAGAGAGAGTACACCCCCCGTGTACACGGGGGGTGTACACCCCCCGTGTACACGGGGGTGTACTCTCTGGGGGGTGTACTCTGGAGAGTACACCCTGGACAGGTCGCCAGTCTATCGCAGCACATAGGCAGACAACCATTCACTCACACACTCACACCTACGGGCAATGGAGAGAAGCCAATCAACCTAATGTACACCGTGCAAACACGGGGAGAACGTGCAAACTCCACACAGAGTGATTCCCTCCGGGAATCGAACCCAGAACCTTCTTGCTGTGAGGCGACAGTGCTACCCACCGCACCACCGTGCCGCCCCTTCTGGTTCATAGAATCTTTAAATATAGAACTGGAGGCAGAGCTTTTAGCTACCAAGCTCCTCTCCTGTGGAACCAACTCCCTGTTCAGGTTCAAGAAGCTGACACACACTCCACCTTTAAGATTAGGCTTAAAACCTTCCTAAAGCTTATAGTTAGAGATGGTTCAGGTTACTGGCAATGATTGTCAGTCACAGGAACCATCTCTTAGTTAAGCTGCAATAGACATAGACTGCTGGGGAACTTCATTTATACACTGAGCTCCTCTGTTTCCTTCTACCTCTTCTGTTCAATAACCTCCCATTGTTCTATGTTCAACTAACCTTGTCTCTTTCTCTCCCCCTCTCACCTACAGCTATCACCTGACCGAGAGCTTTGTGAGATGGGCATCCCATCATCTTGCCTGTGTTTTGTCTCTTGTCCAGCCATCCTACCTGTGTTCTGTTGTTGCTTGTTATTGTGGTACTCTTCTGTCTGCTTATCTCCTGTTCCACTGTTCCAAATGATGGCAACGCATCATTCTGATGTTTTGAAGTTTCCTTTATTCGCCCTTCCTCTAACTTGTCTTCATTGGACACAGTGAAAACTACAAGCAGAAAACAAAATAATAACAACACAGACAGTAACCAAATGAACAGCATCTCTAAGACATTTTAACAGATTTTTCTCCATTTGAAGCAAAGCCTCCCAGACTCACAGGTGACTGTAATCCTATTGAATACCTTCAAATAATATTCTATCTTCCTCATCTTTTTGACTAAACGAATAAACATGTACAGTCGTAGCACTTCAAAGCGACCACCTTTTTTACTGCAGTACGTGCGCATCGCCAGCGCGCCACGGGTGCATCCCAATTTAGGGTTTTTAATCTTGCAGCAAGCTGAAAAAAATCAGGGTGCTAGTCATGTTAACCACCAGGTGGCGCAAAGATGTGAGGTCTGACTGTTCATTCCCATCTGTGTCTGCACATTAAAGGGGTCATATCATGCAAAATCCACATTTTGGAGCGTATCTATGACTCTATGGGTCACATATACACACACTGAGCACGGTAGAAATGCATTTCCTCTTTTTTTCACATTTGAAAAATGTAAATTTTCTCATCCAATGGAGAGAGACCACGTCCTACTACGTTAGAAAAAGAACATGTTTAACATGTTTACATGTCCAGACACTGAGGGTCTGAGAATGGTTTCATTTTGACATGACATAGTTCTTCTTGCTCCAGAAGGATTACACCTTATTAAACAAGAATATTACTATTATCCAATATCATTCGAATCTCATAGAATTAATAGTACAAAACGATGTGCAAGTTATGTTTAATGTTCTATTACAATAAAAGAGGAGCGGGTAACATAACTGTAATTAAGTGAACTCAGGCATTTACTCAGTTAGTTATATTTTGCCAAGCCAACTCTCTTTCCTTCGCCGATGCAGCTGTGTTGCTTTTTCTAATAATAATCGTCTTAAATTCCTCATTTGCCAGCAATAAAACATCCAACTCCGCCGCTGAAATATGCTGCCCTTTTATTGTCACTTCGGTTTTCCATGGTGACTCGTGTATTTGGCGATCCATTGACAATGTCTTTATGTATACGCCGTGCACGTGCATTAACTCTGGGTTACCGACAGGAGGCAGATTAACCTAACTCTTATCAGGTGTTTTGGAACCGACATACTCGGGGTAAGCAGGTTTTGGGTTAATCAACAGAGAGTTCAGGGTTTAGCAGAAGGTTAATCAACCCTGCTTTCTGGATAGTATTTGGCCTGCATGGTGCACTTCCCACATTCGCTCAGCTAAGAATACACCTCCCATGATTCCATGAGATTTTGCTCCACAATTGCATCTGTCACCAATAAATACCTCTAACCCTTTTTTCTTTCAAGACCCATTATTTCTTCTCAGATTTGCTAGCAGACACTGAGGGTCTGAGAATGGAGATTCATTGCCCACCTGTCACTGCCACCTACTTACTTTTTTATGCCTTGTCTTGTGTAGCCTTGTGTTAATTAACCATTAAGTAAATTAAACAAAATCAGAATCAAAATCAGTTTATTCGCCAAGTTTGCACAACAAACAAGAACATGCCAAGAGGTTGCGCGTCTATGTGTGCTGCCATTCCTGAAGCAAGTTAACCAAGTTGTAATTCAGTACAATACTAAACAATAGAATTGTCACAGTTTCTGGTTCTGCTCCGGTTTTTATTTTGAAGTCCTTCCTGCCTGTCATGTTCTGGTTCTATCCTCGGGTTTTATTTTAAAGGACTTCCTGCCACACTCACACCACAGCTGTGTTTCATGTCACCGCCGGTCCTCATTAAACACATCTGACAATAATCAGCGATCAGCCTTGGTATTTAGACTCCACCTCACACACCAGCCAGTTACCAGATTTTTTGTGTGCATTATACCACTCTCCAGCGTCCTTGTTCCTGCCTTGCTTGTGAGCCTGATCCTTGTTTGACTACCGGGTAACGATTCCCATCTACTCCCTGTCTGCCTTGTCTGCCGTGTCGACTGACTTTATCTGGTAACGTTTCTGCCTGTTATTTTTGACCACGAGATCGCTCACCCTGAACTGTACCGTAACCTAGTGCTTATCCATGTATGACCTTGCCTGAACCTGACCCTGTCCTTGTTAAATAAAACCCTGCTCAACCATCATCCACGTCTGTCGGTGCTGTGCATGTGGGTCTGTCACCAGCTGAGATCTGACAACAATACAGTGCAAAAACACACAGTCAGTAGCACACAGTACAAGTGGAAACTCACTGGGATTTTTGCATTGCCACATCAGACTGGGGGGGGGCAGATGAAGGTCAGAAAACAGACGGTGAGACTGGTCTTGGAGAGGAGGGAGTGCATATATGCCAGTATAGTGAATGCTTCTAGATGTATGACTGAGGCCTGTCTGCCGATGTTTCCCACCAATTTCCCATCTTCCTTGCCTAGATGGCAGGAGATGTTACTAATCAGCCCTTCAATATGGGCCATCCTCTGATGTAATTCCATCAGTCGGGTGCCCAAAGACCCCAGGAGCACTCCTACCTCCACTGTCAGCGGATGAGCTGGCTTCAGATTTTCCAATCTTCCGATAAAGCAGGGCACCACCAAAGACAATGCCAAATGAGTAGACCTATTATCAAAGTCCAAAATATGAATAGATCCCCTGCATCCTCGATGGACAGTGGCTCCAGACACACGGGACACCAGGACTTCCAGGCTCCCCACACATAACCAGAGTCAAAAGTCACCATGGGGCAGAGTGGTTCTCCTGGTGATTCATTCCTTTGTGAGAAAACTTTGCCCAATGCGCTAAGTGAAGGACCAGTTGATTAGCTCAATCAAAAAAAAATATTCCAGAAGGACAGAGACGCTGCAAGTAGCAGGGGGAGCAGAGGAAAAACACGTCTGCACTCCAAAAGGTTGGAAGTAGGAAGATCACCTCTTATCACCTCTTTGCAAAGGTTAAGTTAGGTCAATTTCAAATGGAAAAAGGTCTCAATCTTATTCAAACAACACTTAGCTAACTCCTTTCGGCTTTTTCCCATAAAGGAAAAGGCAACCTGCGCATTAGCAGCTCAATTCTTTGACTACTGTGCCAAACGGCTTATTCAAACAACACTATTTTCTGTAAAGGTCTATGGTACCTCCATAAAATAACATGTATTGAATGGTCGCATCTCCTTATTTCTGTCTGTGCTGTCTTGATAAGGTTTTATTATGCACAAATGTTGTGCATTCTGGATTCATGCAGTGAGATGACTCTGAGGATGGACACAGGCAAAAGTCTTTTTGTATAAAGCTCAGCAGGAAGCATGATACAAAACAACAAAATACTACTGCTAGCAGGAAGTGGAGTTACTGTATATTTATGGAAGGAACACACACATAAAAGGTATAAACAACAACAGCAGCAACAATGCAGATTTTGCCCACTGGGGCAAACAACAATAAGCACCATGGACAATTCTTGCACTGCTGATGGCTGTACGCTCAGCACTTTGGACAATGGCCATTACAAAAGGCAAGCATAACAAATGCAGTTTAGAAAGTTCATTAATAAAATCTCAATAAACTGAATCATCATGTGCTATTGTTTAAAAGACAGAATTCGCAGTGCAGAGGTTAGATCCTGCAGAAGCTGTAACTCGACAATAAAAAGTTTATGCTATCTACATTCTGCAAAGAATGTACAAAGTAGTTTTTTATATAGATGTGAGGTGCAGTGTGTTAAAAAAAAAACTACCTGGATTACCTTCTTGTATGCCCACGCTTATGTGTAAGCACCTAGTAAGTAATCAGTGCTCTCCGGGTGAATAAAATGAATAAGAATAAGAAACCCTTTAATAGTCCCACAATCGGACAGCACAAGGCATCATATGTTGAACAAAATACAGCAACAAATCAATCAAATTAGGTTAAGTTGGCACAACACTGAACAGTGGTCAGAGTGGGTATTGAGTTATAGGAAGGGTTATTGTATATTGTATAAATAAAATCTAAATATTGCACAGTTTTGCACAAATATTGCACCAAGCAAATGTCTACATAACCACTGATGCGGTGGGTGAGTTACTGGTTGTGGTGTAAAAGGTAGTTAACATTGTTGATTCTATAATCTGATCGCAGCACGTAAGAAGGATCTACTATATGTCTCATTCATACAGCGAGGGTGGATCAGTCTGCTACTGAAGTTGCTCTCCAGAACAGACAGTGAGTATCCAGAGTGCAGCCCCGGACAGAGCTGGACTTTTTGATGACCCGCTCCATTCCCTGAATGTGCGTCAGTGGGACGATAGCAGACTGCCGTTGCCAAAAATCCACTATCATCTCCTTGGTTTTCCCTGCATTTATCAGGAGATAGCTCCACTGGCACCAGTCTACAAAGTCCTGAGTAAATCCTTTGTACTCTGCATCGTCGTCATCTGTGATCAGTCTGACAACCGCAGAGTCATCAGAGAACTTCTGCAGGACACAGATGTCCGTGTTGTGTCTGAAGTCTGACGTATAGAGAGTGAGGAGGAAGGGGGCCAGTACAGTTCCCTGAGGGACCCCCACACTGCAGGTCAGATACACAGTCCCTGGCTCTAGCAAACTGTGGCCTGTTTGTGAGATAGTCCATACTCCACTCCGTCACTCTCTTTATCTTTATTTAACCAGATAAGTTAATTGAGAACCAATTCAATAATGACCTGGCCAATAGGCAGCATAAAGGACAAATACAAAACAATAATTTAAAACAGCGGTAAACCAACATAAACATATAAACAAATTAGACAATGCCACAAAGCGACACAGTAATATACATGTACAACCAAAATGAACAGCTAAAAACAAGTGCAATGATCTTGAAGAAGTGTTTGTAAAAGATTTTTAAAAGCAAAAAGTGGAATAAAAGAGCCAAGCTTTATACATTTTTGCAACATGTTCCAGTCAATTGCTGCAGAATACTTTATTAATTAAACTGCTTGAACGAAGGCTGTTGCTAGGGTTGTGGATTTTGAGAAGTAAACTCAAATGTAGGCGTTTCCCAGTAAGGGTTTTGTAAATAAACAGGAACCAATGAGACTGTCTGTGGGAGTGAAGTGTAGGCCTTTTTTTGAGGCTGACCTATAAAGAACATCACTGTAGTCAAAAATAAGGAGAACTGTTAGCTTAAACAGTAAATGTTCTGTGAAATGAGTAAATAAAGATTTATTATTAAAGAGAAAGCCTATTCTTGATTTTACCTTAGTAAGCAGAGTTTTTTTTCATCTTCAAATGACGTGTGCTGTGAAGCTCCGTGCTTAAAGTGCAATTAATTATTCATGTGTAAAATGAAAATTGAATAACGTCTTTTTATGCTGTGTTTCGTTTCTGTAAATCGGTAAAACACAATTCATTCTCCTTTTCTCCACTTTCAAAACGAAATAAGAAAAAGGGAAACCGGGGGCGGGGGGCGGGGCCAGTCGCCGGACTTTCACAATAAAACGCCCAACAGCATTTAAAGCGCAACATCGACAAATATTTGTAACTCTTGAAGGATTGCGGTCGTGTTTTGACACACGAGACCCACATTGTTAACATTAATCAATGTAACAATTATTTATTTAGCCCATCTCGGTGCTGACAACTGTCGATTACGTTAGGACACATGCCGTTTGCTAAAGGAATGACAGGTCAGTCAGCTTGCCACCGTCGGGTCACTTACACAATCACCTGCCAACAAAGCTAAGTTTTCTGTGCATCCTGCTTCATTAGATCATTTTCCGGTGATTTTCAGTTTATGGTGAGACTGAAATCGCGTCCTCCTGCTTGGCCGGTTGATGCTCTTATGCCCAGGAAGACGCTCTAATGTTGTGCCGATCTTTGCAAGTATTCTAAGTTTATTGTGGCTCTTTAGACATGCTCCATCATTGGACTTCCTGTCTCAGAGCCTGCTTTACCTGCGGGAGAATAAGAGACACTCAACCTGCCTCACAATAACTGAACTCATTGTGAGCCATGACTGCCCTAATGTGCATCACATCATCTTTGTGAGACACTCTGACCTGCAGTGTGGGAGCCCCACAGGGGACTGTCCTGGCCCCCTTCTTCTTCACCCTCTACACTGCAGACTTCAGACACAACTCATCTGGCTGTGTTCTGCAGAAGTTCTCAGATGACTCTGCAATTGTTGGACCTATCACTGACAATGATGACGCAGAGTACAGAGAACTGACACAGAACTTTGTGGACTGGTGTCAGCAGAACCGCCTTCTAATTAAAGCAGGGAAGACCAAGGAGATGGTGGTGGACTTCCGCAGATGTCAGTCTACACCCCCTCCTCCAGTGAACGTTCAGGGAATGAACATCCAGAGAGATTGGACTGTACCTGGGTGTTCACCTTAACAACAAACTAGACTGGACTAACAACACAGACGCACTATACAGGAAGGGTCAGAGCAGACTCTACATACTAAGAAGGCTGAGGTCGTTTGGAGTGGAGGGGACACTCCTGAGGACTCTCTTTGACTCTGTGGTGGCGTCAGCCATCTTGTACGGTGTGGTCTGCTGGAGCAGCATCACAGTGATGACAGGAAGAGACTGGACAGGGTCATCAAGAAGTCCAGCTCTGTCCTGGGCTGCACTCTGGACACTGTGCAGGAGGTGGGTGAGAGAAGGGTCCTGGCTAAACTGACATCCATCATGGACCAGGACTCTCACCCACTGGAGGACTCACTGTCTGCTCTGGAGAGCAGATTCAGTGACAGACTGATCCCCCCTCGCTGTGGGAAGGAGAGATTCTTCAGGTCTTTCCTTCCTGCTGCTGTCAGATTTTATAATGAACAATTATAACATGGTGCACATTTCTACCACACTGCCACACACACGCTACATCTCCAGAGCATTTGCACCAGTCACTTTAATATCTCACTCACTTTGTTTGGTGCAGTCACCTTACCTCATTGTTATATGTACATGATGTTGATAACCTGTGGAGTTCTAAGTTCTAATTTCTTATAATTAATATTGTGTTATTTCTTCTGTATATATGTCTATATGTCTCTGTGCAACATGGTAATTTCCCCATCGCGGGACAATAAAGGTATTCTATCCATCTATCTACCTTGCATTGAACATCTTACGTGCATGTTCTTATGATAATAAAGCAGCAGTCCTTTTTTTCACAAAACATTTGTAGTCAGAACTGCCCATATGTTTATTAACCAATGTTTATTTACCAAGTTTAAATCTGCCAACTCACAAAATCTTCAACATCTTCAAGGCTGAACTTTATAGAACATGTAAAATGTAATATTATCTATCAGCATAGAAACATATAAAACAATGGCTTAATTATTTGAAAACAAGTTGCTAATAAAGCTACAGTTGCTACTGTTTTCTTCAGATCAGGATGACAGATGAATCAGAAACAACAGTGCATCCTGGAACACTGTGAGTTCACCTCTTGTAATGCAGTCCTATGACCTACAGTCGTAGCACTTCAAAGCGACCACCTTTTTTACCGCAGTACGTGCACGTCGCCAGCGCGCCACGGGTGCGTCCCCGACAAAGGATTTTTAATCCTGCAGCAAGCTGAAAAAAATCAGGGTGCTAGTTTTGTTTTAACCACCAGCTGGCGCAAAGATGTGAGGTCCAACTGTTCATTTCTATCTGTGTCTGCACATTAAGGACAAAAAACGATGTCATGGTATTGTATCATTAAATGTAGAGTAGTTCATTTTATATTATATTTAATTAGTGGGAGAGCTGAACAGCTCTCACACTATTGATATCTTCGGTCTTTATTATTAGTGGGAGAGCTGAACAGCTCTCACACTATTGATATCTTCGCTCTTTATTTTACTTCTTATTTCGCCCCGTTTTTCGGTCGCTTTCATCGTCTCAACGCTTCGTCGTAGAATCGCCGTTCAACTTTCTAAACGTGTGTCGTCTTTAGGGGATGGGGGCTATTACTTTTCACGTTTTGCTCATTGAAGCCTTGGGACTCGTAAAATGAAATAATTTTTGTGATAACTATCATGGTTTAGCTGAAACAAGCCTGTTTATACAGGGTGAAACTCTGCTTTCACAGAGCAGAATGAGCCTGATTTTCCCGCCTTTTGTCTCCATGGCGACGGCGCAGCTGCAGATTTGACTGACAGGTCAAAACTGCTGATGCTCAGTGTAGACAGCAGTTCCATGCTTATTATTGATTACTCAACTACAATATTGGATTGTGTAGTAATTAAGCACACACTTCCTCTTAATCCTTTCAAAATAAAAGCACCAAGCCAAATAATTAGCTTTAATAGCAATATTTCTACTTTTAGATGGGTGATTATGACTATTTAAAGATAGATTAACAGTTTAGTAATTACCCACACATGCTTCCTCTACATCCTTTCAAAATAAAAGCACCAATGCCAATTATTAGCTTTAACTGCACTGTTGTTGCCTTTGAATGGGTAATTATGATTATTTAAAGACTAATTGACAGTTACGCTATTACCCCCACACATTTCCTCTAAATCCTTTCAAAATAAAAGCACCAATTACAATTTATTACCTTTAATGCCAAGATTGATTAGAAAGTTTGTGGTTCTGAATACTAATTAATCGTTAATGAGACTACTTTAGAGATCAGTAAATAGCCACTCAAACTTATTAGGGTGCTTTTATTCTGAAAGGGCTAAATCTAAATCTTTTGCTTTAATAGGGCTATTCTTGCTATTGAATGATAAATTATGACTATCTAATGACTATTTTATAGTTTAGTAATTGCTCACACACAACCTCTAAATCCTTTCAAAATAAAAGCACCAATGTAATTTATTACCTTAAATGGCAAGATTTTTGTTTTTGACTGGTAAATTTCTACTAGTTAATAAACTATTACACAGTTAGGTAATTATTTACAAATACTTTCTTCAAATCAAAAAGATAGTCAGCTTATTTATGATTGTCAACAATGCACTCTGGTCAACATCTTTTTACCTTGGTCAACTTTTGAATCATTGTCATCTCTTTAATATTGTCAAAGTATGACCTTGGTCATCTTTTTAATCATCATCTTTTTAATCGCCATCTTTTGTCATCGTTTTAATCTTTGTCATCGTTTTCTCGTTTTCATCGTTTTGCCGTAGTCAACTTTTGGACGTAGTCAACTTTTTGACGTCAGCAGCTTAATCAGCGCTTGTCATCGTTGCGGCAGCAGATCAGCTCTCCCACGTAATTTCTCGAGAAATTACTTTTTCTAGTTCTTCTTATTATTATTTCACCCGTTTTTCGGTCGCTTTCATCGTCTCAACGCTTCTTCGTAGAATCGTCGTTCAACTTTCTAAACGTGTGTCGTCTTGAGGAGATGGGGGCTATTACTTTTCACGTTTTCAGCTTTTCAACTTTTAACGTTATTCAACTTTTTCCGTCGTTTTTTTTATAATGGTCGTCTATGGGAATCATCGTTCAACTTTGTGTCAACTTTCCTCTTTTCATCAGGGTCTATCATCGTCATACTTTGGCGTAGAAACGTCATTTCAACTTCAGAAGCGTCTATCATCTTTCAACTTTATCAGTGTAAATCAGCGTCTTCGTATCTTCTATACTTTTCGACTTGTGAGCGTTTAAATATCGTGTGGCTTTTGTTAAATTTTCAGCTTTTCCATTAGTGTGTATTGGCTCTGCTAGAGTGCGTGATGTCACAGCTACAGTGAGAAGGTGCGCTTTTTTAAGACAGAACTTCTGTCTTTAACTTGTCACTACAGCCACAATTTTTACTCTATCAACGTAATTACTTCACTAAATCGTAGTCATACTTGTCTTCTTTCTAATGATGTGTCTGGATATACCCTCAGACCTATACTTTAGTCGCTATCAACCTCAAAGCGCAGAGACATCCTGAAATTCTCCCATAGACTCTAATGATAATTTTTCGCAGACGTCTGGGGAGAAAAACAGATGAGACATATTTTGAAATTGCCACTGTGGCTACAAGCTTTTGTCCTTAAACATAAAATTCACACCATTTGCTCATTGAAGCCTTGGGACTCGTAAAATGAAATAATTTTTGTGATAACTATTATGGTTTAGCTGGAACAAGCCTGTTTATACAGGGTGAAACTCTGCTTTTTACAGAGCAGAGTGAGCCTGATTTTCCCGCCTTTCGTCTCCATGGCGACGGCGCAGCTGCAGATTTGACTGACAGGTCAAACTCCTGATTACTCAACTACACTATTGGATTGTGTAGTAATTAAGCACACACCTCCTCTAAATCCTTTCAAAATAAAAGCACCAAGCCAAATAATTAGCTTTAATAGCAATGTTTCTGCTTTTGGCTGGGTAATTATGACTATTTAAAGGCTAACTGACAGTTACGTTATTACCCCCATACATTTCCTCTAAATCCTTTCAAAATAAAATCACCAATGCAATTTATTTGTTTGAGTTTCTGGTTCTGACTGAATAATTACCAATCGTTAATGAGACTATTTTATACTTCAGTAAATAACCAATTCTGACTGGTTAATTATGACTACCTAATAAACAATTACACAGTTAAGCTGAAACAAAGGCCATCAGTTATTCCAGACTGTGAACTGGTCTAGACTTGTGAGAGCTCTACATAAACTAAAACAGATCCATCCACAGTATGAGAATGTAACTATCAGAGATGAGGCAGAGCTGTGTGACCCAACACTTCCTGAAGTAGATGATAATGATTCAGAAGAGGAAATGGAGGGAAATTATGATAAAGATGATCTCATGGAGATTGATGAGGTTGAGAACAACATATGTCATGACATGCATAATGCACTTGATTTGGAAGGAAATCTAGACATGATGCCCCATGATGACAAACCAGAGGAGCCAGAGGAGCAGATGAATGAACAGGATAGAGATATGCCCAATGGTGGTTTTGCTATTGAGTCATGCCTTCACTCTCTTATTTTTCTTTACCGTTTTTTGTTTCTTGTTGCTACGAATAGAAATAAATAATTGATCACACAAAATAATTTAATCTCATCATAGTATAACTATATTCGTCTTTTTTTCTTCAACTTTCAGCTGTTCCTCTACAGGAGTCACCACAGCAAATCATTAGTTTCCACTCAACCCTTTCCTGGGCATCTTCTACTGGCCTTGTTCACATAGAATGTGGACCACCTGCATACTCCTTCTGTACCTTTACTTTTGTATGTAACTTTACTGGTATAGGTATTAATAATTATTATTAATAATATTTAAATAGTTTAAACTAAATAATAAAATATCTGCCAGAACTCTACAACCTTGGGTAATTTCAGAGGGTTTCATGTAATTTGTGTGTGAAAGAAGAGTCATATTTTAGTATATTTGATTCTACAATTGCCGAGTGCACTTGAATCACCCATGAAGTTAAATACCTGACAACGGCAGAGGAAACCGTCATTTGTGCCTATAGTTGACAGGTAAGTATTTTACCGCTTACAATAGATATGTCAATTAAATATGAATAATATCATAAATTATTTGAAAATCTAATGTATTATTTTCTTGCCCTTCCTTTTCTGAACTTTCTAGATCAATTTGTTAACTTAACGTCTGATACTGTACACAGACAAGATTCTGCGGTATGTCAACAGAAATGTTTCGATTATAAGCTCGTTAAATATGCAAATTAAATTATAGTGTGAGCAATGAATTTTTGTTTTCAGTTGGTGGAATTTATTACAGTGGTAAGAAGTATTTTACTGGCTAAGATTAAGATTAAGAATGCCTTTATTAGTCCCACAGCGGGGAAATTCCCATCAGCAGCCAGGTTACCCGGCGCTAGTCCGACAGTGGAAGCAAATTGCAGTACAAACAGTAATAAAACGCACACACATACAGTATCACACAGTACAAGTGGAAACCTTGCTGGAATTTTTTCCTTGGGTTCATCAGGACAGATAGATAAGGTCGGAGAGCAGACAGTGAGACTGTAAGGAGAGAAGGGGGGGGGGGGTGTATCTGAATCAGTGTAGTGAAGTGTTGTTTATAGAAGTATGACCGAGGCCGACCAAGATGTTTACAGGTCAGTCCAACAGTTGTCCTTGAAGGGAGTCACAATAAGGGGAAGAGGATAGATAGAGGCACAGCTGGTGAGCTAGATTGGACCCGGGAAGGGAGGGGGGTGAGGGAGAAGGGACAGAGTAATACACAGCCAAATTTAATACATTTTAACAATCCATGACTAATTTGTCTAGATCAATACTCCAATCGGTCAGAACTCAGGGCTTCTTCGCCTCTTGTGGGACCATGGGTCACCCGTGACATCTCCTCAAGCCTGTCAGACAAGGCTGTCACCATATTCACCAAGTGTTCAGTCTGTCTGCAGATGTTATCCCTCAGTCTCTTGTCTTCCTCCGTACGGGCTGAGATCTTATTAGTCAGTCCTGTAATCCGGGCATCCGAACGGGCTGAGATGTTACAGATCAGTCCTTCAATCCGGGCAATCCTCTGGTGTAATTCCGTCAGCCGAGTAACCATGGCCCCCGTCGGCGTTTGCAGCTCCACAGCCGGTGGACACGCCAATGAGCCGGCCACAGATTTTCCAATCTTTCCAATCTTCCTATGAAGCAGGGCACCACCAAAGCCAATCATGAGTAGCCCAGTTATCAACGTCCAAAATATGAATAGATCCTCTGCATCCTTGATGGACAGAGGCTCCAGACACAGGGGGCACCAGGAATCCCACGCGTCCCGCACGTAGCCGGAGGCAAAAGTCCCCAAGGGGCAGAGTGGTTCTCCCGGAGATTCTTTCCTTTGTGAAAACATTTTGTCCAATGCGCTGAGTGACCAGTTGATTAGCTCCATGTTCAAAAATGTTATTCCAGAATAGCAGATCAGGGTGCTCAGAAAAAGACAAGACAAGGACACTGCAAGCAAAAGCAGAGTGGGAGCAGAGAGAAAACACGTCTGCACTCCTCGAGAGGCGGAAGTAGAAGTTCCGCTAGAGACAATAGTGAACATTTTTATTCAATCGTGAACTCTTATTTAGCTACTATTTAGCTAAATAAACAGTAGCTTATTTATAGCATTAGTAATATTAATGCCAATAGCAAACATAGCAGCGACATTGCTTAAAGTGATATGAAGCTTGTCGTTTACAGTCGGTAGAATAAATACCAGAAAATACGATAACTGAGCTGAAAAGCGATATAAAGTTTATGCCTATGCGACCGGCTAGCGTCATCCGTGTGACGCTATTAATTTCTATTTAACCGTTAACCGTTAGTTACTGTACTGTTTAACTACTGTGCAGCTCTGAATACATTTTTAATATTAATGCCAATAGCAAACATAGCAGCGACATTGCTTAAAGTGATATGAAGCTTGTCGTTTACAGTCGGTAGAATAAATACCAGAAAATACGATAACTGAGCTGAAAAGCGATATAACGTTTATGCCTATGCAAGCGGCTAGCGTAATCCGTGTGACGTTATTAATTTCTATTTAACCGTTAACTGTTAGTTACTGTGCTGTTTAACTGTGCAGCTCTGAATACATTTTTAATATCATTGCCAAAAGCAAACATAGCGGAGACGTTGCTTAAAGTGATATGAAGTTTGCCGTTTACAGTAGAGGCGTTATTTTAAAGGCTATTCTTATTAGGAAACTGAGCCGTGAAAAAGACTTAGAGTTTGATTACAGAATACGTCTAACGATAGGAGTAAATTTTGTTAAAAATAGAGTTTTGTTAAGTTAAAATTAAAGACGTGTCAGTGTGTCACCCACCTGTATCTACTATAGGTGTAAACAGGACACCACCACATAGGACAATAACATATCAATTAATATAAAAAAACGTAAATATTGTCAATTTTCAGTAACTATTTTATTTTGTTAATGGTTTCATAGATGTCTTCCAGCAGCCAGCATGAAATGGCACACGTTGCTTGCGTGTCCATCAGAGAATCTATAAAGGTAACATTTTAATTCATTTTCAATAAATTTTTTTTTGTTATCAATAATGCCTCTGCAGTGGGCACAGGCATTGGAATGCTTGAAAAACTCAATAAGGGGGAAAGCTACATTATAAAAAAATGCCAAGTCACAAATTCGGGGTTCCTAAATTTCATGAGAGACAGCAAAATCTTCCTGTAAGTAAACCAGTACAAATACAGTTTCTCTCACACGCACACACACACGCACGCACAAGCACACACACACACACACACACACACACACGCACACACACACACACACACACACACACACACACAAAAACTCAAGCACTCAAGCATGTAGTCATGTATGTGGGTAAAATATTAAAACAGTTTGTATTGGTTGACACTATTTCTGCTGGTGCAGGTCAAGCAAAATAGAAGTACCCCAAACCGAGATGGCAAGAGGGGAAGCTTTGTTGTTTCCCATATCACCTTTTGTGACAATAGAAGACCTGGGCAATTCAGCCCCAGAGGTGTTTTCCATAAGTGGAAAAGTTACAAAAGTAAGTATCTTGGTCTGATCCAAAAAAAAAATTTAATAATAATAATAAAATACTTTTTTTACTTGACTTTTTATCAACTTGTAGATTAGCCAAATCATGTGTAGAGGTGAAAATCTTCCCCTGCGCGAGCTCACCGTGATCAGTCCTAGGGGAGAAGAAATACAACTGGCGATGTGGAGGGAGTGCGCCCTTGTAAACATTGGAATCAACCAGCACTACCTATTTAGTCACCTCCGCCTTAAAGATTTTTCTTCCTATGGAAGAAAATGTTGCTCAACGGCTCACACTGTAATAAGTGTAGGTAACTTTTTAAGTTAAAAAAGTTTAAGTCAAGTTTTTGTTTTTAAAACTATGGATGTATGTATGTACTGCTCTTGTATCCCTTATTTACCTATTTTTTTAATAACCCACATACTGTACATGTGTTCTAGCCTCAGGCTACTGACGAGGAACAAGTCGAGGTGCTTGTAAAAGGGCTCGGGGAAGACGATGGAAGTCTTCTTCTCCTAACTGAAATGGGGAATGAGATTTCAATTCCCAGGGATTTATGGAATGGTGACATTCCTGCTTTATTGAAACACATTCCATTTTCTCTAAACATACATATGAAACAAGGGGAGGTGTTCAAAGTCCACGGACTGCCTGATTCAGAAGAATGTAAGTGTTTTTACTTTTTTTTAGTAAAACATATCATGTGGTTGTTTTAAGTAATAATGATACATCTTTTGTTTTCTCTAAGAAAGAAGACCTGCCTACCTAAACCTACTTCAACCTATCACCTGTTCAACATGTTCATGTTCTGCACACAGACCTTCACATATACAACATATACACATACATACATGCATGCATGCATGCACACAGACACACTCACTTCACGTTTTTTGTCTTGTAAATAAAGTGTTGTTCCAGCAATTTATCAGTTTGGTTATTGCAATACCTGTACCAGTAAAGTTACATACAAAAGTAAAGGTAGGAGTATGCAGGTGGTCCACATTAGAAGATGCCCAAGAAAAGGTTGAGTGGAAACTATATGCTCCCAGGAGAACGCTTCGTTCTCAGAGCGCTGGGCTACTTGTGGTTCCTAGAATCTTTAAATGTAGAACAGGAGGCAGAGCTTTTGCTACCAAGCTCCTCTCCTCTAGAACAACTGCCTGTATCCAGTCCCTGGTCCAACGATCCTGCCTGTGCTCTGTTGTTGCTTGTTGTTGTTGCTGTGCTTTTCTCTCTCTCTATCCTCTCACCCCAACCGGTTGAGGCAGTCCACATCCAGCCTGGTTCTGCTGGAGGTTTGTTCCTCGTTAGAGAGGGAGTTTTTCCTCTCCACTGTTGCTGTCAGGCATAATATAGTTATACTAGGATGAGATGAAATAATTTTGTGTGATCAATCATTTATTTCTAATCGTAGCAACAAGAAAGAAAAATGGTAAAGAAAAATGAGAGTGAAAGAAATAAGAGAAAGGGGATAGTAATAAAAAAAATCTCTTGGATAGTTTTATATAATATTATTAACATAAAATAACGTCTTTTTATGCGGTGATTACGTTACGACACATTTTCAGTCACTTACTGAGTCACCTGCCACCGAAATTAAGCTTTTGGTGCATCCTGCTTCATTAGGAGTGCAGTGATATAACGACTTTGTCGACACGTGACGAGAAAGAGTTTCGTGCGGTGGTCGTTAACATTTCCGAATGTCTTTAAACGCCACATCAGATTTGCGTGCGTCGTATGACGTTGGCTTCCGTTAGATCCTGATCTGCGGTTAACTAGGTAAGTTTGCTCGTTTGCCGTCTGCTCCGCATTTAAAACTTAAAATGTACTGTTTCTAAAAGGAAATATATAAAAAATATAAAAGGAAATATCGCATATGATGTTACTAATATATACTAATCAGTGTTTTTTATTAGCTATAATCAAGCAGATATTATTATTATAGAACACAAGTTAGCGCGATACTACCGTTAGCATAGTTTGCTAACATGAAGTGTTAGTAACTGACGTGTATTACACGATTGGCTGTATTTTCCTGTAACATCAACCGGCGCTCTGTCTATGCCAATGCACCAAGTGGGAATATTAAGTCATATTAAAATATGACTGTAAATGAGCTACCTAAATTTACTTTGAAGATTAAATGTGGCTGCTTTGTCCACTCGCAGGAAAATGTAGAAGTGACGTCTGTTGAACAGTTGACGTTTGTCCGTTGTAATTGTAATTGATATTTGGCCGATGACGTGAAACTAGGTGCAGACTAATTAATTAATTAGTAAAACTAATAAAACTAATTTTTTTCTCTCCCTTTGCTCCCATGTTTTTGTCTGTCGGGAAATTGTGTTGACCCCCCCTCACCTAACTTGTTTTTTATGGTAAGTCCACAATTTCTATAGTGTAAGTGTATTGACAGTCATTCTTTGGCACCTGTGGTCTAAGATAAAACCAAACAGACTTAATCTGAACAAAATTAGTTAAGTTTTTCTGTGTCATCCTGTACTATATACCTATCTTTATATTATTTAGAATGGATAGAATAGAATTCACTGAAACAAATAAGTCAAAATATAATGCCTATAAACTGTACTGATTTGCTGTATTGTATGCTTACATTTCATTAATAGTAGAACTTGTACATGTTCACAATTTCAGTCTAACAGATAATTTGTTTTGTCTTACTTTGCAGGTTGGGTGTTTTGTATCCTGATTTTTTTTGTCCAACAACTTACCTCTTCTTTTACTACTACGACTACTATGACCACTACTTCTCTATAGTAGGCTCTGTCTCCTTATGTTTGTCTTTCGTATTGTTATATGTGACTAAATAACGACTGTATGAACTGAATTTCAACTTGGAATTTTGACTTGGCTAAAGCTGGCAAACGGCAAGACTGACCAGACTTTTCGCCTATCAGGGAAGTTTGCCCTGTAAGGCACCAGACTTAAGAATTTGTGGATCAGGGACGTGAGTCCCTGTGAAGCCTTTATTGGAATTTGTGGATCAGGGACGCAAGTCCCTGTGAAGCCTTTATATTGGAATTTGTGGATCAGGGACGCAAGTCTCTGTGAAGCCTTTATATTGGAATTTGTGGATCAGGGACGCAAGTCTCTGTGAAGCCTGCACTGAGAATTGACCTAAGAATTGACCTGAGAATTGACCTGAGAATTGACCTGAGAATTGACCTGAGAATTGGGTGAACTTGCTGATAGAGATACAGTAAGTGAGTGTCCTGTAAAACCTGAAAAAGGACTAGAGGAATAAAGTTGTAAGGATTTAAGTTAAATACCAGCTATTTGATTAGTTTCTGTTTGTTTATTGAGTTTACTGGGTTTGTTTTATTTCTTCTACCATTATCTTTTAGACAAGAACAGAACTAAAATAAAATATTTTACCTTTGTCAACTTTGTACTAATTAAATATATTTTCATTAACACCTCCGCACATTGATTGTTTTCATAATATATTATAATAGCAAATTACATCTTGTATTTACTGTGTTGTGCCCCAAGTAAAACAATAAAAAACGGTTTTGAAATACATTGTCTAAGGATCTAAACATCAAATCATTTTAACATGCCAAGAAAGTCAAAGAGATCACTGTCTGCTAAGGTAAAGTGGACAAAGCTGGATCTTTCTGGAGAGGTCAGTGGCTGCGTCGGGGAGAACAGTGTGTCCCGTGCTGATGCAGGTAACCCCAATGTGTATGATGACATCACTGAGAAATGGGATCAAAGCCAAGTTGAAGCTTTACAACTGAAGTCACATGACCATGTGATGGGAGATGGTTTTCCATGTGTAGCAGGCCTATGTTATGTTGACTATCTAGGTGATTCAGGTCCTGATCCGTTATGTGTTCTTGCATCACGCAGTCAAGCTTCTATTAAATATGGATATTCCAGAAACAGCCAGTGTACCTGCAACTCTCTTATTTTTCTTGCCTTCCTTCATGAGAACCTGTTACCAGTGCAGACCTTGACCGTGTTCTGGATAAGGGAAATGCAATGTACAGGAAAACCAGAAAAAGGTTCCCTAAAAGCATTCACTTGTGTGTTGCAGTGAGCTGCCCACAAGAGTACCTGCACGACAACATGTGTACAAAGTGACCAAGGGGCCTGCAACGTACGGCAGACTGAGAGAACCTTTGGATGGATCTGCAAGTTCCTTCTTAGACCTACAGGCAGGACTCAGCTGTTTGTTGACAGATGTGCGGTACGCTTTGCTCATGATGAGTCAATTATGTATTGCAGTGTTCAGAAACAGATCAGGCAGATACGGTTTCTTTGATCCTCATGCTAGAAGAGCCAATGGTTTGCCGCATGGGGGTGTGTGCAGCTCAGGTACATCTGTGATGCTGACATTTACACGTCTCAGTGATATGATTGACAGGCTTCTAAGATGTCATGAGATTCTAGGCACACCATTCTCAGGTGTATATGAACTGACACCTTTGGAGTTTACCAGCATGCGCATGGCAAACGTCTCTGGTGGAATTGAAGGCACAAGCAGTACAGCTCAGATTGATGCTTCATCATCTCTTGCAATACATAATAAAGAAGATAATGTTCACTTTGTGGCACCAAAGACTGATATTGTTGATGTCCATGACCTTTCTGATGTGTCACAGCAAATCTCAACAGAAAATATTGCAACATCATCTGCTACAGTAGGTGACAATGATTACAATGCTGGATTGAAGGAAACAAAGTATCAGAATGTGACAAAACTGTCAAAGTGTGACAAAAATAAAAGACGAAAATTGAAAAGGAAAACAGTACAGTCTTCAGATAGACAAATATCACAGGACAAACATCAAACAGCTGATTTCAAACTTAAGAGAAGGGAAAGACAGAACCAACGGTACAAACAAGACAATGAATTCAGACAAAGAAGAAAGCAATACATTAACACCCGCTACAGAGAGGACAGTGACTTCAAGGACAAACAGAAACTATATATCCAGTCCCGCTACAAAGAAAACAGTGGATTTAAGGACAAACAGAAACTGTATGGCAAGTCCCGCTACAGAGAGGACAGTGGATTTAGAGACAATAAGAAGCAATACATAAACAAACGCTACAGAGAGGACAGTGGATTTAGAGACAATAAAAACAATATATAAAGAAACGATACAGAGAGGACAGTGGATTTAGAGACAATAAAAAACAATATATAAAGAAACGATACAGAGAGGACAGTCGATTTAAGGACAAACAAAAATCTTACATAATAAAGCGTTACAAAACTGAACCAGTGTTTAGAAATAAACAAAGACAGGTCATGAAACTTTTTATGCAGGCAAAGTATAGAAGCAATCTTTCATTTAGATTAATGCATAACATGAGATGTGCAGTGCAAATAAAAAGAAAGTACAGACGAACAAGTAGCCAAATGCATGAAACTGAGAACCCTTTGATTAAAAAGGCAATATTATTATTTAAGACACAAATAAAAAATGGTCCCACTTATGTGTGCACAATGTGTCACAAAGCATCCTTTCCAAATCAAGTACGACCCTGCATAAGGTCAAATTATGTCAAAAATACACATGTTGTGGAAGAATGTTTAACAGGAAAGTACATTCATGTCTGTGATGATGAGTGCAGAAGTCTACACTGCAAGGTTCCTATTGAACGACAAAAAGAGTGGCTTTGTTACACCTGTCACAACTATCTGAAAGATGGAGCCTTGGCCCCTCTTGCTGTGGCAAACAATCTGGAGCTTGTTGAAATTCCGCAAGAGTTGTCTGATCTCAACATATTGGAGAGACATCTTATAGCCAAATGCATTCCGTTTGCCAAGATCATTCCTCTTCCTAAAGGCAGACAGGCGGCAATATGTGGCAATGTTGTGTGTGTTCCTTCAGAGGTACAGGAAACAGTTGATGCTTTACCCAGACTAAGAAGCGAGTCTCAGGTTATGAGAGTAAAACTTAAGAGACGACTGTGTTACAAAGGCCATCAGTTATTCCAGACTGTGAACTGGTCTAGACTTGTGAGAGCTCTACATAAACTAAAACAGATCCACCCACAGTATGAAGACGTAACTATCAGAGATGAGGCAGAGCTGTGTGACCCAACTCTTCCTGATGTAGATGATTCAGACGAGGAAATGGAGGGGGATTATGATGAAGATGATCTCATGGAGATTGATGAGTATGAGAACAACATATGTCATGACATAAATATTGGAACTGATTTGCAAGAAAGCCTAGACATGATGCCTCATGATGATAAACCAGAGGAGCCAGAGGAGCAGATTAATGAACAGGATGGGGATATGCCCAATGGTGGCTTTGCTCTAGAATCCTGCCTTCAGCCTCCAGATATTGCAGAGGAGATATTATGTTTTAGTGAAGGGATTTACTGTGTAGCACCTGCTGAAGGAAACAGTCCAGTTAGCTTTTTCAAAACTCCTAAACTAGAAGCCATGGCATTCCCTGCTCAGTTTCCTACAGGTCAGAATACACTTGATGAAAAGAGACGCATCAAATTATCTCCAAGCAAATATTTCAAATCCAGGCTTTTCTCTATTGATGAGCGCTTTGCCAGAGATACAAACTATTTATTCTTTGCACAGTTTGTGACTGAAATACACTTGGCCACATCAAGCATGACCATACAGTTACGGAAAGGGAAGCCTCTAACAAAAGATGGACGGAAAATTACCTCAGCAATGTTGCGCAATAAAAGAGAGGTTGAGAAATTAATCAGAAACAAAGATGCTGTCAGATTTATGCAGCCACTGAGAGGAACACCAGCATATTGGGAAAAAACAACCAGAGATCTGTTTGCAATGATCAGACAGTTGGGAACTCCGACGTTCTTCTGTACATTTTCTGCAGCTGAAATGCGTTGGCCTGAAGTGATTGAGGCAATAAAACGGCAGCAGGGTGAGGAAGTCAACTTTGAGGAGCTGGACTGGGTAGCAAAGACTGACGTCTTAAGAAGCAATCCAGTCACAACGATGCGCATGTTTGACAAACGTGTGGAGGCTTTATTCAGAGATCTGCTCTTGTCTCCTGCTGAACCTCTGGGCAGAATTGTTGACTGGTTTTACAGAGTTGAATTTCAACATCGTGGAAGTCCACACATTCACTGTCTCATCTGGGTGAAAGGTGCACCTGTGTTTGAGGAGGATGATGATAAAACAGTGTGTGACTTTGTGTCCAAGTACATCACAGCGCAGCTGCCTGATCCTCATACACAGCCTGAACTTTACAAGAAGGTCACAGAGGTGCAGATGCATAGCAAGAACCACTCCAAGAGCTGTTTCAAGAGTTTTGGTTCAGGTTGCAGATTTCAGTTTCCCAGACCACCTGCTGCTAAGACAATGATAACAAGACCTGTGGAGGGCATTAAATCTCAGCAAGTGGAAGACGCAAAGAAAAAGCTCAAACCACTCAACCTGTTGTTGCATGAACCTGAAGCCGCCTCTCTAAGTTTGCAGCAGCTTCTGAATAGATGCAACTTGACACTCAGTGAGTATGTAAGGTGTCACAACGTGATCATTAAATCCAGCACAGTGCTACTGAAACGTGACCCAAAGGACTGCTGGGTAAACGGCTATAATCCTCATCTCCTTCAAGCGTGGGATGCTAACATCGATGTGAGCTTCATCCTCAATGCCTATTCTTGTGTGGTGTATTTGACTTCCTACATCACTAAAAAAGAGGCTGGCATGTCAGAGTACCTGAAAACAGTCATTCAGAACTCTGATACTGAGAACATCAGTGAATGTGGTGAAATGAGAGAAATCATGCAGGCCTACTCAAAGAAGAGAGAGATCAGCACTCAGGAGTGTGTGGCTCGAGCCTGTGGCATTAACCTGAAGAAGTGTTCACGTGGTGTCGTCTTTGTACCGACAAATGACAACGCAGTGAAAATGAGTCGTCCCATGTCACAACTAGAGGACACAACAGATGAATGTTCCAACGTGTGGATGACATCATTGACTGATAAATACAAGTGCAGACCAGAAACCCCTGAGTTTGAGGAGATGTGCTTGGCTGACTTTGCTGCTACATGCAGGTTTGTGTATGGTCGACAGACAAAAGGTAAAGATGTTCTGCCTCTGTTGAATGAGATGGGCTTTGTTCAAAGACGGAAACATGACAAACCTGCTATCATCAGGTTCTTCCGTGTATCAGAAAAGAAGGATCCAGAACAGTTTCATGGTGCGTTATTAAAACTCTATGTCCCTTTCCGATCAGAGGTTGAGCTGAAAAGACCTTGCTTTCCCACCTATGAGTCCTTCTATAACCGTGGATGGGTGCAGCTGCCCGGCGATGAACGTTCTGAGAGTGTCAAACAACTCATCAAGCGAAACAGAGATAAATATGAAAAGAACAGTGAAGAGATAGAAGAAGCTGTTGAGGAATATGAACAGAACAAAGGAATGGTCGATGAATGGTCTAACCTGGCACCTGAATCTGAAGTAGTGAGGTTAGAGTGCATTGAAGAACTTCAGGTCAGAGAGCCAGAACCTGACAATGTACAGGAAGATGTGCCAGATTACAGCAGAGAGAGTGATGCTAGGACTGAAGCCAGAGCCATCAGAGAGCCTCCTGCTATAGACGCTACAGTGTTACGTCAGATGTTCCAGAACCTGAACCAGAAGCAGGCCTGTGTGTTTTACGCAGTCAGAGACTGGTGTATAAAGAGTAAGTGGGCTGAACCCAGACCAGTTCTTCTTCTACGTAAATGGTGGTGCAGGAACAGGGAAGTCCCATCTTATAAAATGTATCTACTCAGAGGCATCTAAGATCCTGACTAAACTCCAGAGACAGACTGAGGAGGCAGACATATCTAAACCTACTGTTCTGTTAACAGCGTTCACTGGAACCGCAGCTTTTAACATATCAGGCACAACATTACATGCTCTGCTCAAACTGCCCAGAAGCTTAAAACCCCCGATCCAAGGACTTGGCAATAAACTAGATGAGGTTAGATGTGAGCTTATAAATGCTGAGATCCTGATCATTGATGAAATTTCCATGGTGTCAAAGCCTCTGTTTGTCTACGTGGACGCACGGCTTAAACAGATCAAAGGAAGTCAGAGACCCTTTGGGGGAATGTCTGTATTAGCTGTTGGAGACTTCTATCAGTTGCCACCAGTGAGACAGACCAACCCTCTGTGTGTACATGATCATCTCAGATCGATCTGTGGCAGGAGCACTTTCAGATGGTTACACTGACTGAAATCATGCGCCAGAAAGATGACGTTGCCTTCGCTGAGATGCTGAACCGGATCCGTGTGAAGGAGAAGTCAGAGCCGTTGTCTGAAGCAGACTGTGCCTTGTTGTCATCAGCCATCACTGTACCAGAGCTGTGTCCAACTGATGTTCTGCACATTTATGCAACTAATAAACAAGTAGATGCACACAACCTGCAGACGTTGAATGAACTCCATGGTCACATCATAAAGATCGATGCAGATGACTATAAGAAGGATTTACAAACGGGCAGACTGACAAGACAACCTAAACCCGTTGAAGGAAACAAGAGTGAGTTAGCAGACACACTCAGTGTAGCAGAAGGTGCTCGTGTCATGCTCACAAGGAACATAGATGTGGGTCAGGGTCTAGTAAACGGCTCATTCGCCACATTACGCAGAATAATAACATCTGACCAAGATGGTGAAACACGCGTAAACATGCTTGGCCTCAAGATGGATGATGAAAAGGCTGGGAGGAACCACAGAAACAGAACACAAGGAGAACGTGATGATCTTGTGTATATAGAAAGAGCAGAGGAAAATCTGAAGCAGAAGCGAGTGGTGCGCAGACAGTTTCCTCTCAAACTAGCCTTTGCTTGTACGATACATAAGGTCCAAGGTATGACCACGAGCTCAGCTGTAGTCTCACTGAAGCACATCTTTGAGCCTGGCATGGCGTACGTAGCTGTCAGCAGAGTGACCTCCCTCAGTGGACTCTACATCGTGGACATGGATGAGTCAAAGCTGTACGCAAACCCAGAAATCACTTCAGCTCTGGAGAGAATGAGACAAGTCAGCTTGGAGAACATGATGCCTCTTCTTCACATCACACCATCACTGAGCAGGCACGAGACTCTGACCATCGTTCACCACAACACTGAAGGACTGCCCTCTCATGTGAATGACATCAGGAGCCACCATGAGCTGTGTCTGGCAGACATTTTGTGTTTAACTGAAACTCATCTACATGGATCCTTTGTTGCAGAGAGTCTTCAGTTACAAGACTACACCTTGTTCAAACGCAACAGACATCTTTCATACACCAATTTCCCATTAATTGCTAGAAGAAGTGGAGGTGGAGTTGGTGTTTATGTGAGAAACCACGTCCAGGCTGTTGAGAAGCAGTACTTTAACAACGTGACTGACCTTGAGTTTGTTGTGTTGAGGGTTCAGGCTCCAGTCTCTGCTCTGATTGTAGCAGTGTACAGACCTCCTGACTACATCATGACACCGTTCCTGTCCAACCTAAGTAGCCTTTTGGACTCTCTAGAGATCATGGACTGTCAGCAAATTATTGTCTGTGGAGACTTTAACGAGAACCTTTTGTCAAGTGCAAGGAAACCAATTCTGGAGCTGTTTCAGTCTCGAGGATATGTTCAACTTATTTCTGCTGCAACCACAGATAAGAACGCGCTGCTGGACGTCATTTACATCTCTGAGCCAGAGCTCTGCGTCCATTCAGGTTTACTGCACACATACCACAGTTACCACAAAAAGGACACAATGGCTAACATAATCTGTTAGATTTTATACATATTATAGATGTTAAAAAAAGAGTTTATTATATAAATGTTTCAAAAACTCTAATTATCATGTCATGATGACAAATGGGCTGAGAAGAATAAATGTGCTCTTATACTGTATACAAAGATTATAAGCACAAATGTAATATCTAAAAAATTTAAAAGGGGTGTCCTCTGTGTGGCCACACTTCACCATCTCACCAGGCTGCCCCAGTCTTTATAAGACTGAGAGGGAGGGAGGGTGGATCAGAGGTGGCCCATTTTTAAAATATGTGACTGCTACTTTAAACCTTTTGCTAAAAAAAAAATATACCATGGCCATTTTTATCTTGCAATGATAACTGTAAAGTTTTAGTAAGGTTTCTGTAAATTAAGGTTTAAGTCATTCAAGTAAATTAATTCTATGATCATCAAATTGTAATTGTGTGTTATGAAACAGCTAGAGAATTATGTCAACAAGCAAAGTGAAGTTTAGATTGGTACATATTGTACTCATGTCCAGCCAGGGACACCAGTGGATGCTATGTATACAATAAAATATGTCATGATGGCAAAAAGACAGAGAAGGATAAATGTGAATGAAAAGTACTACTTAGACAGTTAAGAGTAAAAGATTAACTGGTGATGGAATGAATTTGATTGAGCTCATATACTGTAGACAAAGATTTAAAGCACAAAAAAACTATTGTATAAAAGGAACGGGGGAGTCCTCTGTGCGGCCATGCTTTACCATCTGCCAGGCTGCCCCAGTCTTTTTGGGGCTGGGAGGGAGGGAGGGTGGATCAGAGGCTCCCCAATTTTTTTTATCTTGCAATGATAACTGTAACTTTTAGTAAGGTTTCAGTAAGGCTTTTGAGTGAATTAACAGGTATTATGCCAATAAGCAAAATGAGTTTTAGTTTGCTTTAGTTTCTTTTTATTTGTTTCTCTTTTTTTATGTTTGACACATTTTGGCCAATGCATTTACCAGGGTGGGTCTGGGTCAGGGTTGGTAAATGCACTGGCCAAAACAGCTTCAGTAGGTGGGTAAACACATGTACACCAATTTGTACATCAATGTACCCACCTACTGACACATAAATACTGTACATCACAAAATATACTGTACTAATGTAACACCTACTTTCTAATACATACCAGCTAACGATATGGATGAATATCCATATCTATCTCACCCCTTGTCCAAATAGTTCATTTGTGGTTTGGTCAGAAAATAGAAGATTCCGAAAGCTTTCCTTTTAATTCTGTGATGATCATATTGCAATTTTAAATTGTGAAACATCTATAAAATGATGCAAATATGCAAAATGAACATTAGTTTGGTAAGTTTTTTTTTTTTTAAATGTGTTTTGTGTTTTGTCTTTTATTTTTATGTGTCAAACATTTTGACCAGTGCATTTACCAGGGCGGGTCTGGGTCAGGGTTGGTAAATGCACAGATACATCACAAATATGCCTTAGTAATGTAATACCTACTTTTTAATGCATACTAGCTGATGCTATGGATGAATATTCACATCTATCCCACCCCTTTTCCAAAACAGTTTGAATAGTTTTAAAGTAAAACGGTTTTGTTATAATTTTTGGGACATATGTTTTTACTGTGATGACATCTATTCTGCACCTCATCCAACGCTTTGATGATCAGTTCACAACGACCAAGATGTCCTGCTACAACAGAATTGAAAGCCCAGAACTATTTTAGCTGTCAGTAAAGAGCAGTCATCTGGATCACACATCTTCATCTTCCTGCTCGTCTGATCTATTCTTCAAAGCAGAGAATGACACAACTCATGTCAACTTGGTCCCAGTTTAGTGACAACTAAGACATCGTACTACCACAGCTGATTCAAGCATCTGTATACAACAGGAGACCCCATCATCCAGTGTTCATGTCCACATCTACACAAATGGTATAAGGTAAGGATTTTATTTTATGTTTATTTAAGTTTGTATTTAACTGCTTTTTGTTGTTGGCTTCTATTTATTTAGACAGGCTGCTTTCTTGACATGTGCTTTATATTCTTTTAGGTTGCAGGTGAAGCTTCTGTTTACAATAAGTTGCATTTTTTCAAGTCTCCGTCCTCCATGACTCTGCTATATTGAAGTGGAGAACAGGACTGTGAAACCTAATAAATATGTGCTTTGCAAAAGTAAGTAAGGCAATCTAACCTAAATCCAGTGTCGATTTTTATGTTTCTGATGATCATAGAATTTAATTTACTATTGTCATGTTGTCTTTGATTAGGACAAACATCATTTGACCTCCACATCATTGTGTGTACTTACTGTCACACAATTGAGTTCTGTAGTTACTGTTATCATTTACCAAATGATCAGACATACTACTACTGGGAGAAACAGCTGCAGATTGTCATCACCTTCAGAGTGATAGTACCTTATCCAATCTGGATTTAAAGGTATAATTTTTCTTATATTGTTCACTCCTTCGATCAGACTAAAATAACACGGTTTATGAATGTTTTAGGTGTTTTGATGATTATTCATATACTTTAATTTACTATTGTCATGTTTTTCAGTAGTTCAGTAGTTACTGACATAATTTGGTCAGTTGTACAGCTGCTGGGAGACACACAGCTGCACACTGTCATTACCATCAGAGAAATTCTATGTTCTCCAATCTGGATTTCAAGTTATAATTTTTATTATATTACTCACTTCTATGATCAGACTAACAAAAACACTGCTTTATTGTTTTGGAAATGAAGATACACTAATGATTCTCATTTTTGTTGGGGTTCAGCTTTCCTATCTCACCATAACAATGCCTTCACACCAAATATTCACCAGACTCGGAGTTGTGGCTCATTAGTAATATCAGGGATATTACAGTGTTTGTCTGTGCCATAGTTCCCTAGTGTTTGTAGTGCGTGATAGGATTAAATGTATAGAAATATGACAAAATGCACTGATCATCTGCAGACGAAATCAGTGCAAAATACAGTGCACGCACACACACACACACAGACACACAGACACACACAGACACACAGACACACACACACACACACACACACACACACACACACACACACACACACACACACACACACACACATTATTTCAATATACAATATAGAAAGGAAACAAATCCAGGTCTGAGGAAAATAAGAGTCTTGACAAAGTTCAGCCATATAAATTACTGATTACTGGGGTGCGATTTCAGCTGGTATGTATGTGAAATGTTTTTCATATTTGCATGCTTATCTTTGGATTAATCTAAAATTTAGGGCCAGTATTAATCTACATTCTTGACTTTTCATTGCTCGCATAATTTGTGGAGGGGTTCAAGATACCCACAGTAATTTGTGTTTGTTTCCAAACACAAATTACTGTGGTGTCTGTAGTGACGTTCGAGTGTTCCCTAAACCTTAATTGATAAACTACTGGAATTGTTAACCAATGTATAAGCATGATATGAAAAACCTTCTGATAGTGGGACAAAATAATTTCCTAAACTCTACAGTATCTAAAAATGTATTTTTTATTAGTAAAAACTTTTAATATTTGGAATACATTGTATTTCCACTTAATAAAAAGAAACGTTTTTTCATCTAGACATATTTGTCAATTAAATGATTTCACGTATTGTTATGGTAATGTTTTTAGTGTTTTTTTAATACTTTTTTTCAAATTTGTAGTACTGTTGTAATACAGTAACACTTATTTTTTTCATTTTATTTTGTACATTTTACTGGTTGGTTAAAGACACACAGTCATCCAGAGTTTATACAATGAGATTTGAAAGCCTTGTCCATGCTTCTGTTTTGTAAATGAGTGAAATGTAAAGTACAGAACATTTACAAGTGGCATTGTTTGTGCAGTAATGACTTCCTCACCCTTTTGGTGAACAATGTTTGTTCATGATAAATGCTGTACTTTATCTTGCAACTATTAGGTGTTAAGTATATATTAAGATTATCAAGTATTAAGTATTATATGATAATGTGTAATCATATATATGCATAACTGTATGTATATGAATGTATTTATGTATGGGTAAATGCACACGCCTTAACATTTGTATTATAATTAATTATTTAACCTTTAACAACATTACTGTAGTTATTTACTTAATAATGTGATAATTGTTTACCAAAGGTGTGTTTCTATTTTATTTTAATTATTTTTGTGTGCTCATTTTGTTGTTTGGTATGTTGCTTGTTTTCAGCAGCTTGGTGGTACTTTCTCTAAACCCCCCCTCTCCAAAACACACACACACACACGCACACACACACACGCACACACACACACAAACACATATGCACACACACGGGCACACCCCAACACACACACACGCACACACACATACACACGCATACTGTACATAGACACACACACACACACCGAACACACACACACCGAACACACACACACCGAACACACACACACACACACACCGAACACACACGCTACTAATTATTGAATGTTGTGGTGATATTTTAAATGTACAGATAAATTGTCTGTGAGCAACTCAATGTGTGCATGTACATTACTGTACAGGTAATTCTGAATGTAGATATTTCAATATTTAGATTTTGTACTGGCATTAAATAAACATTTTCATTTGTAAAATTATTTGTTTTTTTTTTTGTAGAAATTTAAAAAACGACATGTTGTTGGAGAGTTAGCATAAGTTAGGAAGATGATACTGCGACACCTGTCAAGTGACCTGTTTCTTTCTTGACTATTCTGCTGAATTGCTATCATCTTTTTATTCTTTGTCAACATGTTGTCGATTTCATCACTTTGTCGTAGTTTTGTCGTTTTCAACGTTTTCATGGTTATAATCGTCAAATTTTTTATCGCTGTCATCGTTTTAATCTTTGTCAACGTTTTGTCGTTTTCATCGTTTTGCCGTAGTCAACTTTTTGACGTCAGCAGCTTAATCAGCGTTTGGCATCATTGCGGCAGCAGATCAGCTCTCCCACGTAATTTCTCGAGAAATTACTTTTTCTAGTTTTTTTTATAAATGTATTATTATAAATATTATAGATTATTATGCGTCTTTGCTCGCTAGTGCGCTAGTGTTTGTTGTCAATTGCCAAAGCTGCTGATGTTTTTACAGTTTCCAGGCCAGCCGAGAGACACAGTCCCTCCTCCAGCCAATCCAATAGAATAATATAAGTATAATAACATAAAATAGGAATCTATATTTATTCATCAATCTGTGTTATAAATGTATTTTATATGCATATTTGTACTCGTCTTCTGGTTTGTTGATCATGAGGAAAAAATACAAAACAAACTGGATTCGTTTCGTTTCGTCCTATCTTTATATGAGCGACAAACGGAATTCAAGTGTTGTTGTTTTTTCGACACAGGGCACGGAGTTGGATTTAAAGCTGATTTTTCGTTTTGAGAAAAAAGCAGAGAACGAAAAACTAAGTCGTTCTCTCGTTATAGCAGCGTTTAAGTTTAACCAAACTCTTAAAAATTTACTCCGACCGCAATGACCTATAGTTTGCTCTGACTCTGAATGAAAAGCCCGAATGACAGATGACGTGTCCAGGTAGAGCTTAAGCAGAAATGTATGCATGTGATAATGCAGGCAACGAGAGAATCGGGGAAGTGGCGTCACCGTCTAAAGCAGACAGTGATGTGACGTTCCAACGATGGTGCTGATGAGCCACCTATTCATAGGCAGATGACTTGGATCAAGTTGTCAATGCGCGCTAGTGTTTGTGGTCAAATGCTGATCCCCCCCTCTGCCTTTATACAGTATGTCCTCGTGTGTAAGTACTGTGTCGGGTCTGTGTACATTTTACGTTTGATTTCCCCCTCTAGAATAAATCAAGCCGTTTTCTAGGTAAATTGTCCAGAAAATAAAATACAAAGAACATCCGCTTCCTTATTTCTCTTGATATAAGCGAAAAACGGAATTTAATCACAGCACCGTGTTAAAACCAAATAAACGAGCTGAAAACAGTGTTTTCAAAACTAGACCTGGAATTAGATTTAAAGCCGTTTCCCGTTTTCTCGTTTTGTGGAAAAAAGATTTTATTCTGGGGGACAAATCAAACAGTTGGAACTACACGGAACGTTTTCTGTTTCTCGATTAAAAAGAAACAAACGGCATTTATTCAAAGCAGCGTGTTAAAAACGAAAAAACGAGCTGAAAAGATTTAAAGCCGCTTTCCGTTTTCTCATTTGGTTTCAACGATTTGGTGCAATTAAATAGTTAAAACACTAAGACATAGGCAATGTGCCCTTTAAACGGAAGCTGCATTATTACACTTTACCGTAAGGAAATTTTCCACAATGTCTGCAGAAAAACAATGTTTTATTACACAGGCAATACAGTGGATTTGGAACTCGCTCCGCGTGAGTTACGCCGTCTGATGCTGATTCAGTTGCAAAGCAAACTTCAAACCCCATCCCCTACTACGTATTGGCACAGGGACATTAACATATTGTCTCCACTCGGTCAATAGGTGTAAAATACTTTAGCTCCGAGACAAAGAAAAGCTTCATGGGAGATCGGGCAGCGTGATCAGCTGCACCTACGTAGGCTGTGAGACGCCAAAACCTTTCACTTGACTTTTTTAAATGCTCTTCTTATGGTATTTCACACAGGTCTGGCAGATTACCACTGCTAACGTGTAGAGAATATCATATTTCTGTAATAAAAATAAATAAATTGTTTCTCTGCCTGCTACAGCCTCGGCTGCGTTGGGTTGTTAGTGTCCCTTTCACCTGTACCACATGAAATGTGTTCCTACAAAGGTGATCAGCCGCTTTCACAATCAGAATCGTTTTTATTCCCCAGGTTTGAACAGGGCAAACATTATTTTTATTTACAAAAAAATTAAAATGTTCACATGTGATTTGCCCGCTTTGATGTAGACAGAACTCTTGAAAGCATTTTACTTTACATTCCGTTTATTTCGTTATTCCCACTTTCATAACTGTCTGATAAATAAAAGTGGGCGGGGCTATCAGTCCCGTAGCAAAGGTAAGCGCTGACTGTGGGGGCTGGGCGCATCAACATACAGGACAAAGACCTGTGTTCCTCTGCTACAGCCTCCTCTTTCAGTCTGTTGTAATTGCAAACGCTGCACTGAGCTCTCTTTTACTTTGATGAGTTTTGCGTCTACATGAAATCGGGCAGAACAACGTCCATGCGTTTGTCACCGCTGAAAGCGGCTGGTGAACCTCTTGGGACATGGCTGTAGCTCTGCAATGACTTTATGTGGTACAGGTGAAAGACGTAATAACGAAATAAATGGAATATAAAAAGGAAACGCTTTCAAGCGTTTTCTGTTTATATTTTTAATGCACATTTAATAAAACTGTACTGTCGTTTTTTCGTACTTTTTGGTGACGTTACAGTGCAAACCGTATGGGATTCTTTTAAACAAATAAAAATAATGTTTGCCTTGTTCAAACCTGGGGAATAAAAACGATTCTGATTCTGAAAGCGGCTGATCAACTTTGCAGGAACACATTTCATATGGTACAGGTGAAAGGGAGACTAACAACCCAACGCAGGCGAGGCTGTAGCAGCAGAGAAACGCAGATATTTGTCCTGCGTGTTGATGCGTGTTTCCCCTTCCCCCAGTGTCCCTGCTCTGGGACGTGGATGGCCCCGCCCACTTTCTAATAAGAATAGGAAAACCTTTAATAGTCCCGCAGTGGGGAAATTACCTCTCACAACAGCAGTACAGATGAGCGAGAATACAGGTACAGAACAGTTTGTGTTGGCACAGTACAAAGCAGTACAGTACAGTACAGTTAGAGTGAGTATGAGGTCATTGCAGGGTTATTTCACAGTAATGGGTATGAGATTTGTGCCGGTAACAATATACATGATTGTTCACAGATTTACACAAATATTGTGCAGAGCAGGTTGCTATATAAACCACTGATGCAGTGGGTGAGTGACTGTAGTGGGACGTGGTCAACAGTTCTGATTTATACAGTCTGACAGCAGCAGCAGCAGCAGGTAGGAAGGATCTACAATATCTCTCCTTCACACAGCGAGGGTGGATCAGTCTGCTACTGAAGCTGCTCTCCAGAGCAGACAGTGAGTCCTCCAGTGGGTGAGAGTCCTGGTCCATGATGGATGTCAGTTTAGCCAGGACCCTTCTCTCACCCACCTCCTGCACCGTGTCCAGAGTGCAGCCCAGGACAGAGCTGGACTTCTTGATGATCCTGTCCAGTCTCTTCCTGTCCCTCACTGTGATGCTGCTGCTCCAGCAGACCACACCGTACAGGATGGCTGATGCCACCACAGAGTCATAGAAGGTCTTCAGGAGTGGCCCCCTCACTCCAAAAGACCGCAGTCTCCTCAGCAGGTAGAGTCTGCTCTGACCCTTCCTGTACAGCGCATCCGTGTTATGAGTCCAGTCCAGTTTATTGTTCAGATGCACTCCCAGGTACTTGTAAGAGTCCACTCTCTCAATGTCCCTTCTCTGGATGGGCATCGGTGGGATGACAGCAGGCTGCTGTCTGCGGAAATCCACCACCATCTCCTTCGTTTTCCCTACATTGATCAGGAGGTGGTTCCGCTGGCACCAGTCCACAAAGTTCTGAGTGAGTCCTCTGTACTCTGCATCGTCATCATCGGTGATGAGTCCGACGATCGCAGAGTCATCAGAGAACTTCTGCAGAACACAGCTGTCCGTGTTGTGTCTGAAGTCTGACGTGTAGAGGGTGAAAAGGAAGGGGGCCAGTACAGTCCCCTGTGGGGCCCCCACACTGCAGGTCAGAGTGTCAGACACACAGTCCCTGGCTCTCACAAACTGAGGCCTGTTTGTGAGATAGTCCATAATCCACTCCGTCAGATGAAGGTCCACACCAGCCTCCTCCAGTTTGTGTTTCAGAAGCATCGGCTGGATGGTGTTAAAGGCACTGGAGAAGTCAAAGAACATGATCCTCACAGTGCTGGTGGGCTTCTCTAGGTGGGAAAGAGCTCGATGTAGGAGGAAGATGACAGCGTCGTCTGCTCCTATGCCGTGTCGGTAGGCGAACTGCAGCGGGTCCAGGTAGGTTCCCACTGCAGAGCGGAGGTGACCCAGGACCAGTCTCTCCAGTGTCTTCATCAGGTGTGATGTCAGAGCCACTGGTCTGAAGCTGCTGGGGTCTTTGGCGTGCGGTGTCTTGGGCACTGGTACCACCCAGGAGGTCTTCCAGAGCTGTGGTACCACCCTCAGCTTGAGGCTCAGGTTGAAGACATGCTCCATAACTCCACACAGTTCGCCTGCACAGGACTTAAGGAGTCTGGAGCTGATGCCGTCTGGTCCAGCTGCTTTCCTGGCCTTGATCTTCCTGAGCTCACTTCTCACCTGGGTGCTGGAGAAGGATAGGGGTTGAGGAAGTGGCTCAGTGTGGTGTGAAGTGAGGGGTTGAGGGAGTGTCTCAGTGTGGTGTGAAGTGGGGGGGTGTGGTTGGGATGAGTCACCAGTCGTCAGGGCTGAGGGTAGAGGACTTTGTGTAAAGGTGTGAAGGGCTGTGGGGGCTGGTAATCCAGTGGTATGAGGTGACAAGAGGTTTGGAGGCAGCTGTTGGAAGGTGTGAGTGGGTGCTTGGTCAAACCTATTAAAGTGTGAGTTCAGCTCATTGACCCAGCTCAGGTCCCCCTCAGCCTGTGGGTGTGGAGCTTTGAAGCCTGAGATGGTTTTAAGGCTTCTCCACACCTCACTGACATTGTTGTGTTGCAGCTGCTTCTCCATCTTCCTCCTGTAGCTGGACTTCCCCTCACGGATTTTCCTCCTCAGCTCCTTCTGCACCCTCCTCAGCTCCTCCCTGTCTCCTGATTTAAATGCTCCCTTTAGCAGAGCTTTAATATCAGATGTGACCCACGGCTTGCTGTTGGTGAAACACCGAACCCGCCTGGTGGAACCAGTGTTTTCACAGCAGAAGTTGATGTAGTCCGTTACACAGTCTGTTATTGCGTTAATGTCTTCCCCATGTGGGTCGCAGAGCTTCGTCCACACAGTGGTGTTAAAACAGTCCCTGAGAGCCTCCTCGCTCACATACTGGGTGTATGTAGGCAGAGCAGCTGAAGGAGGTGCATGGTTAAAGTCCCCAGAGATCAGGAAGAGGGCCTGTGGGTGCTGTGTTTGCAGCCTGCTGGTGACTGAGAGCAGGGTCTCAGAAGCTGTGTCAGCGTTAGCGGAGGGTGGGACGTACACAACAATTATTATAACGTGTGAAATCCCGTGGCAGGTAGAATGGCCTCATGCCCACCGCCAACAGCTCAATGTCTCTGTTACACAGCTTCATTTTGACAGTGCAATGTCGTGGCATACACCACCTGATGTTCACAAACACAGCCAGACCCCCTCCTTTCCTCTTACCGCTGTTCTCCGTTCTGTCCGCACGTAGCAGATGAAAATTGTCCAGTGCGACAGTCGAGTCCGGGATGAGTGACGTCAGCCAGGTCTCCGTGAACAGCAGGACGCTGCTCGTTCTGTACTCCGGCTGGTACCGTGTGAGCGCCGCGAGCTCGTCCATCTTGTTGGGGAGAGATCTCACGTTCCCCATGATGACGGAGGGGACAGCGGGCCTGAAGCGTCTCGTTTTCTCCCGTCGTAATTTTCCGGCGCGGCGCCCGCGTCGGGACTTCACCAGCACCTCAGCGGTGATCTCGTGTCTGTCTCTGGGCAGAACTACAGCGCTGCGCAGCGCGATCAGCTGCTCCGCGGTGTAAACAATGCGCGCTCTGACCCCGACGCACATCGTAGCTTTAAAAACAGCGTTTGTACTGCGCCAAACTTAGAAAAACTATATAAAAGCTGTGTACAGGTTGTGTACACTAATGTTACTAACAAAACACTAGAAAGGCAAACTTAAATAAGTGAAGAAAGTAATAAATAGAAGTAAGAGGACAGGAGCTGTTGTGACCAGCAGCCAGCTCGACCGGCGCCAGAGAAAAAAAAAAAAAAAAAAATTCACCAGACGAACATGAAAGAGGGAATAACGAAATAAACAGCTGGTTAACTTTGTAGGAACATGGCTGTAGCTCTGCAATGACTTTATGTGGTACAGGTGAAAGGAGTAATAACGAAATAAACGGAATATAAAACGGAAACGCTTTCAAGCGTTTTCTGTTCACCCAAACTTGATGGGTGTACAGTCATCTTTTCAGAAAATTTTTAGCATTTGCATGTTGTTGTAAATTAATAACGAAAGTAACAAAATCTATGTTTAAAAAAAACTGTGAAGAGATCCGTGTTTACATGAAAGCGGGCAGAACAACGTCCGTGTATGACTCACTGCCGAAAGCGGCTGGTGAACCTCTTGGAAACATGGCTGTAGCTCTGCTAAATAATACAGGCAGCCTATCTTGTATGCGAAAATATAAAAATGTTCAGTAATTACAACTTCTGCTTCCACCGGGATTCGAACCCGGGGTAAAAAATTGACACATCAAGGCTGTTAACAATAAACAAACTACTACACCACGGAGGCATTGCTACATAGCCCTACATGGACCTATATAACATAAGTGTAAGACAGCGTCATAAAGGCCAGTGTGGGGGCTGATCGCCACCTATAGGCCAAATAGACGCAAAACAGCTCCAACGCGCTAAAAACCTGGTGATACCACGCTAAAAATGCAAACAGATTGCCGTAAAGGCTGACACATTGAACTGCTACGACTGTAATGCTGGATAAGTTACCTTCACAGTTCAATGTGCAGACCACAAAATGAATGGGTAGGATTGCAAAAATGCGAAATTCACTTTTTGGACATTCTGGTACGTGTATTTGACTCCCTGGGTCACGTTAAGACACTCCTGGTGTGCTAGAGGTACACCCCTACTTATTTCACATTTTTGAGAGTTTATCCAATCCAGTTCAAGAACTATCATTTCAAATTTGGCAGACTATGCATGTCTGCATTCTATTAACCCCTCACAGAACCAGTAAATGTACCAATGTAAACATTGTGTTTCAGTCACTAACTGTGCACTCTAGCATAGTAGTTGGCGTTAATGCACTTTTCAGTTGTTTGCCACCCGCCATTTATAAGACAAAAGAAGAAGTCACTCACTGTGACACGAACTGACATTAGGCTATTAGGATGCAGAAAGTGCTCTGTTGTTTGTCGTTCCAACCAGCATCACAGCCTTTTCATTTTACCTGCGGAGCAAGAAATTCCTTTATGGAATATTTTTTTTGTAAATAGACCATTAGATTTTAGCAGCAGCGTCATGTTACCCGCTAGCGCAATGGTAGCGCAGTGTTAGCTGCCAGCGTTAGCGGCTAGAGCTAGCCTCCACATGACATTCAGTAAGACTTTGGTATGGCTGCGATAGTCAGCTGTGTTTCTAATTACTACCGAGCCTGTCGTGTGTATGTCGTAGCCCAAGTAGACCTGTGAATTTGGGTTATGGCAAGTTCTATCTAAGTCTAACATGTGTGTTGTTGCTGTCTTCTCGTAAGTGTTGCTTATCTAGTCAGCTAACTGTAAATGTGACTGTTTTTTTTTTTTATACAGACGGACGCACCTCAACTACCAAAAGACAAGGAAGTTGCTTCTCAAACTGACGCCACTGCAGGCTGTGGACATGCGGCATTACTCTGTATGCAGTTGGTCAACTTATTTTGACATTTTAGTCTGTTGATGGGTAATTTGTAATTCTCTTGTTATGGTGCAGATTATGTGGAAAATGTGATAGAGACCATCTTCAATAAAGTCCTGCTGGACTCAGGTCATTATATGGAGAACCTTGTGAACGTCCCTGTCCCACCGGCCCTTTGAGCAGAATTTGAGCAACCTGACACTAAGGAGGTCATTAATGTCATGCCAAGATTTAACAAACCAGCATTATAAAAGCTAAGTTGAAAACGTGTTTGCTCCAAACACCATTACAACTGATCTAACTACCTCTATATATTGTTTACATTTGTGAAGGTTGTGAGATACATAGGAAATACTGGACATTTCATTATTCTACTATTCTATTCTCTATACCTTCTAGAGTGGTGTCAAGGAAAACAGCTGCATCCTCCATCTGTACAGCAGCTGCACTGCTTCCAATGTCTTCCAACACGTGAAGACAAAAAAGATCCTCACATCTCCGAAGCCAACTGCCCACGACTGTACTTGTTCCACTCCAGAAACTATGCTTTCAACATAACTATGAATCCTACCCATTCATTTTCTGGTCTGCATATTGAACTGTAAAGGTAACTTATCCAGCATTATAGTGCTGGTGCATTGGTTAAAAATAAAGTTGGCTTTGACTATTGCTGTTTCACTAAACTATTTTTTATAAGGGAAAACAATATATATATATATTAAACTAACTCCCTTCTCACCCTACGCGGGTGGTCTCATCCGTTTTTCCAAGCTCGAGTCCTTTACCAGAGGCCAGGAAGCTTGAGGGTTCTGTGCAGTATCCTTGCTGTTCCTAGGACTGCACTTTTCTGGACTGAGATGTCGGATGTTTTTCCAGGGATCTGTTGCAGCCACTCTTCAAAATTGGGGGTTACTGCCCCTAGTGCTCCGATCACCACAGGCACCACTGTGGCCTTCACCTTCCAAGCCTTCTCCAGTTCTTCTCTGAGCCCTCGGTATCTCTGTTCTCCACTGCCTGAGACATTCACTCAGGACGTCATCTGTCGGGGCTTTATCCACGCTCACTAGTCCTCGGCCTCCTTCCTTGTGGCTAGCGTATAGTCTCAGGGTGCGGGATTTGGGGTGGAACCCTCCATGCATGGTGAGGAGCTTTCGTGTCTTAACATCTGTGGTCTGTATCTCTTCCTTTGGCCACCTTATTATTCCCGCAGGGTATCTGATCACTGGCAAGTCGTAGCTGTTTATTGCCCAGGATTTTTTCTTGCCATTAAGCTGGCTTCTTAGGACTTGCCTTACTCATTGGAGGTATTTGGCTGTTGCCGCATTCCTTGTTGCCTGTTCAAGGTTGCCATTCGCCTGTGGTATTCCAAGGTACTTGTAACTGTCCTCAATGTCTGCTATTGTTCTTTCTGGGAGTGAGACCCCTTCTGTGTGGATTACCTTGCCTCTTTTTGTCACTATCCTCCCACATTTCTTGAGTCCGAATGACATCCCAATGTCCGAGCTGTGGATCCTGGTGGTTTGGATATTTGAGTCGATGTCTTGCTCATTCTTGGCATACAGCTTGATGTCATCAATGGGGTGCATTCTCTCCCCGTTGCTCTTCACCCTGTACACTAATGACTGTACCTGTAAAACTCCTGAAGTATGCAGATGGCATGACTGTCGGTGGGTTCATCTAGGACGGTGATGAGTCTGCATACAGATGGGAGGTGGAGCAGCTGGTTCAGTGGTGCAGTCAGAACCAGCTGGGGCTCAATACGCTCAAAACTATGGAGATGACAGTGGACTTCAGGAAGAACCGCCTGCCCCCCCATCATCATCTACAGCAACACAACATCTACTGTGGACTCATTGTGGACTCATTCAGGTTCCTAGAATCCACAACCTCCATCATTGTGTGATTTGGTTCAGCCACCAAACAGGACAGACACAGACTGCAGCGGGTGGTCCGGTCAGCAGAGTAAATCATTGGGACTGAGCTTCCATCCATTGAGCATCTAGCCAGACTCAAAAAACGGATTGCAAGCATCACTGCTGACCCCACACACCCCGCACACAAACTGTTTAAACTCCTCCCCTCTGGCAGGTGCCACAAAGCCATAGCCACCAGAACCACCAGACACAGAGCTAGCTTCTTCCCCCAGGCTGTGGTAGAGCAGAACTCCATCACATAGAGAAAGGACTCAGTAAAAACATGTGTGGTGCAATTTTTATTTATTTTATTCTTTTGTTCCTTTATGCAAATAATGTATGTATATAACTGTAATTCATATGTAAATAATTACTGTTCGGTATGAGGGTATGAAAAGACAGAATCAGACAGGCTGCAATTCCTTGTTTGTCTTCTGATTCTAATTTGTCAAATTTACACAGGTTAACAGTATAACATTTACAGGAAAAAAATTTTTTTTCAGTGTAGATTGTCATCTTCAAGAGAGGTTACTGTACACTAAGAAAAATGAGGAGTGAACTTTGTAACCATTTCCACGCAGAAACTAAATATCACAGGGCTCGTCTTTAAGTACACAATACTTAATAGAAACTTGTAGTTTTCATTTACTTTCATCAAGTTAAAATTTTTCGATTATTGATCCAAATACATCACTCTATTTCACTCCACCTTAGTAAATTCTATTCATAATGCATTTGCATCAATACTTACTATGGTATACATCTATTTAAAGCAATACTTTACCGCTGAAAAGCAAGATGTGATGTAAATATTTTACATTTTATCAGCAAAACTGTGAAACAACATTTACCATTGATGGTCTATGTCCAGAGAACACAGGGAAAATGGAAGTAATATGTGTTGTGGTTGAAAATGGTCATATCTTACAACACACAGAATGCATTGCGCTGAATCACCTTAGCTGAAGTGATTGGACCTACCTGTCATTTAGCTCTGCTCCCCTCTCAGCCTGGCCATTGCTGGGGTAGGTTCCGAAAAAAACAGGAAACACGAATTGTAGTCTGTGAGCACATGGCAAAAAGTCAGTGAGCACATGTTTCAGAGAAATAAAGAATAATCTCTCGGCATCAAAAATATGCAGGAATCTGATTCTCTCTTCATTCTTAAATATTACCTGCCATCGTTTGGGTCAACCCCCATTGAAAATAGGAAGTTTTCCTTCAAGTTATATTTAATTTTTTTATTGTTACAAAATATTTACTTAATTGTACATATTTTACATTAGTATTTTTTATTTAGAATGTATTTGCAATAATTTTTTATGTTTACCTTTTTAGAAATTATATTTAAATGTTAATAAATGCAATATTTCATTCATTTACAGCTTTTCACTGACATTAAAACCCTAAGAAAAAAACACAGTAAATATGCAAACAGCAGCACTTTTATTATGTGCTTCAGACATAAGTTCATTGCATTTAGATAGACAAGGAAGATTGGGGAAACTGCTCCAGCTGGGCATGTGGTACACAGCTAAGAAGTAAAGGTGAGGTTAAGAGTACTAGCTAATCTGCTGCAGCTAATCCCTATGCGACATCTAAGCATACTGAGAATATCTGTCTCTCATATACTGCATGGTGCCACATAGCTTTAAATAACAAAAAGAGAGTATTTTTGTACTGTAGCAGCTCTTTTTTTCCCATGAGCCTCAGGACCTCTAAACCCTTGGGCTGCTACAATATCTTAGATAAAGTGTACAAAGTTTGTTGCTGTAATCTTTGTGATTACTCATCCTGTAAATTTCTGTTAAGATCTGGTATAACTTTGCAACATTATTGCCAAATAAGGCAAAACATTACCAGATAACAAGTGAAAACCTCCATGGGGGTTAACACATTTTATTTTCTAGATCCTTAGAGCCTCCTCTTTGAAAGCGACACTTGCAATTAGTTTCATACATAGTAATAATTAACATCAAAGGGACATTTATACCATCAGTTGTTCGCTCTGGTGTTCTACAACGTTCAACAGTTCTACAAACCACGAGGGATTCAACAAGCACACGTATTTGCTGCCATGTGCAACCTTCTACCTTGTTAGTTAGGATGAAGGTCAGTGCAATATATATTTATTTTAGTAACCATGACAACAAAAGTCTGGGACATATGACCAGCATTATGCATCCATTTAGGCTGAAGGACCTTTGCACTTTCAGATTTGTTTTTCTCTCTCCCCCTTGCTCTCACTCGCTCAATTTCTCTCGCGCTGGCCCGATGCATGTGGCACTGTAGCATTAATCTGATTAATGTTTTTAATTTATATAAGTGAGTACAGACGGAGAAAAAAAGGAGCACACATGCACGCACACATGCACGCACACACACACACACACACACACACACACACTTGTACTTACGTCAAAGTGAGGACTTCCATTGATATAATGCCTTCCCTAGCCCTTTACCCTAACCCTAACCATCACAAATAAAGGCAGACGTCTAACCCTTGCTCTAATCTGAACCAAAACTCAATTATAACCTCAGCCCTAAAATCACATCTTAACCCTCAAACAAGCCTTCACAGAAGTGAGGATCGACCAAAATGTCTTCACTTTGTCAAAATGTCCTCACTTTGGTAGGAAAATCCGTTTTTTGGTTCTCACTTCGATGCAAGTACAAGTACATACACATACAGTACACTGTGGTAAGAGGCCACAAGTCAAAGCCATGCAAAACATAAGTGTGAGAAATGTTGGAAATTTACTTAGATGAAGTTAGGGAAAGAACTCGAAGTGGAAACCATTTTAATCAGAATATCTTAAATGCATTAATGCATTATATTTAGCTCATTTGCTCTAAGACTGACAGTACGCCTAGAAAAAAGGGATTTTGCCTTGATGACAACAGTGATCAGTGTGAGCAAACCTAAAAACAAAACAAAACTAAAAAAAACATCAAGAATAAGCTACTGAAATATTGACCTCAAAAATTCCTGTCAATAATTCCTTATTAATCATTCAGTCAATAATTATTTCATGTAAAACATTTAAAGGGCTCATATCATGCAAAATCCACTTTTTAGACATTTTGGAGCGTTCATATGACTCTATGGGTCACATATACACACACTGAGCACGGTAGAAATGCATTTCCTGCTTTTTTCACATTTTGAAAACGTAAATTTTCTCATCCAATGGAGAGAGACATCTACTACTCTGAGACCGTGTCCCAGGTGTCGTCACACTGGTAGGAAGTTCTCCTTGCAAATCCAGAACCACCACCCCCACAATGATCCCGAACCAAAACTGGACTTCCGCCATTTCACCCTCTCACTCACCGTGAACAGACAAGCACGGCAGCGCCCAAGTCCGCAAGTCCTCCCATAGAAATAGTTCGGTTCTTGGGTGTTTTAACCAACACCAAAGTCTATTCACTTTACCAAGGGATCAACAAGTGAGGACTTTGTGGGTCACTTTTATTTTTAACGGACCGGTGCCAGAAACAATGCTTCAGCATTTATACGTATGTGCATTTCAAACGAGGGTGCGTACAATGCTGGATTTGTTTCACGGCTCCTGTTGGAAAAAAATGATCTATTCCTACAGTCCGTCATCCACTCACTGAAGTAAGTACATGCTTGATATTTATAATGTTTTAAAATGTTAGTTTGTCTGTTTAAAATGTAGTAACCTATGTGTGAGGCAAGTTACTAGCTAGCTATGCTAACGGCTACAGCCAGTCGACCGAGCCTTTGTGCCCAAATGTGCTCATGTGGGCTCCTGCAGCCACACACCTGTGTGGAGAAAAGCTAATGATTATCAGCATCGAGCGCCTACAGGCATGAAGCGGTGGGTCTAGCTCGCTGTAGTGGGTACGTGCTTGATACTTAATCTGTTAGTTGGTCTTTTTAAACTGTAGTAACCCACATGTGAAACAAGCTAATGGCTATCGGCATTGAGCGGCTAGAGGCAGGGAGCGGTGGGTCTAGCGTTTGACCTTTTTCTGTAATCACATACACCTGTGGGGAACAGCTGATCGTTATCACCCTCCCAGCGGCGACAGGGAGGGAGTAGTGGATCTAGCTTGTTGTAGTAAGTACGTGCTTTATTCTTGTGATGTCTAAATATGTTAGTTAGGTCTGTTTAAAATGTAGTAACCCACATGTGAGACAAGCTAATCCCTAGCATTGCTAACGGCTACAGTGAGTCAACCGAGCCTTTGTCCCTTTCAAATGTGCTACTCTGAGTTGGTGCAATAGGTATGGGCCTTCGATCGGCGACAGGCAGGGAGCGGTGGATCGAGCTTTTGTCCTGTTGACGTGCTGCCGCTCCTGTTTGTGTGTTGTGTTAGCATGCCTTTAGGCCTTTGCACTTTAGAGCTACAGCTGGTCGATCGCTACAATAAGAAACTGCGGATGAACGCGGCTATGTTTGTTATTACCCCGTCCTGTGTCACAGCCTAAATCAACTTGTGAATTGGGGTTATGTCATTGTTCTATCAAATTATAACATGATTATTTGGAATGATTACTGTGTTGTGTTGCAAGCTTAGTTGCTAATTAGTCACATCTCTACAGTAACTGCTGCTTATCTGGTCAGTAACCTATAGCTTGTACCATAGCCATCATTTTTGTAGGACCAATACAATTTACAGTAAATGTAACAGTCTTTTCTAGGGGTAGGGGGGCACATCCCAGTTGCCCACATGCAAGGAGGCTGTCAAACAGAGAAATCACTGCAAACTGTTGGTACACAGACATCTGCTGCCCAGTTCAGGAGTGAAGGTATGTAAGTTTGTATGTACCAACAGTAAGATAGGCAATAGAATATTTTAATTTTAATTGGTATATACTGTTTAGATTTTATATTTGAAGTGTAACAACTATATTTATCTGTTGTTTTAGCACAGGCAGGCCTGTCCTCTTGTTTGGTTTAATTTTTTGTCTGGTATTGTGTGTTCTTACATTAGAGAAGGTTTTGACCTACATAATAATGAACATTTCACTAATCTACAATTCTGATTGCAGTACCTTTTGTTTTGATGAGGTCATGGTGAGGACAGCCACAGCTTCCATCTGGTAGAGGACTTCTTCTGCTCAGTCTTCCAAATAGTGATGAGAACAAGGATCACCACATCTCCCTGTTTACCCTACTTTCATGCATTTCGTCTGCAAGGCCCTGCAAAAGCTTCTGTCCTCAAACCCCCAGACTTCTTAATTAACTCAGTAACCTATACATTGCACATTGGAGTGTGAAGGTAACAGTTTGTTTTTGTCAGGTTCCGGCTCTGTTTTTAGTTTTATCTTGAAGGCACCTTGTTGTTCTGTCTCATCATCATGTTTTGGGTTCCAGTTTCCGCTTCCTGTTTTAGTTTGATAGTTTCCGGTTTACCAGTCCATCACACTCACGCTAACCTTACTTCCGGTTTTCAGTTCACGCACCTGTTGTTCATTCATCATCACTCCCCGGACATTTAAGCACCACCTGTCACAGTCATCATTGGCCAGATCGTTGTTTACTGATCCCGTGACCTCACGTTCCAGCAGTTATTGTTCCGCTTATCCTGTTGCCAACCCAGCTCCGTATCTCCGACCATCGCTTCTCGTCTGATCCTGACCGGTATGTGAATCTCTGACTCTGTTGCTCAACTCCGCCTGTACCTGGACCGATCTAAGAGCTGAACCTTTTTCTTTGATATTGGCCTGTGTATGACCCGGACTGTTTTGAGACTTTGATTTTGGAATAAACCCTCATTTTTCACCAACTACGTCGTGTCCTGGCGCTGTGCATTTGGGTCCTTTATATGCCGTTACTGACAGAACGATCTGGCCAGACTTGGACCCAGCCAGCGCCAACCTGCACCCAGGTCTGCTACGAGTTTTTTTGTCCCTTGTTTTCTCCCCCGTTTTTCTCTGTTCGTCGGCTCCGCGTCTAACTCCGCACCGGAGCGATGGAATTTATTCCACCGGGCTTACCGGAGGACTTCCGCGGGGATCTCGAGAGGCTGGCCAGGGAATACACGGAAGCGCCCAGCCTTACGGCCCAGCTCCGAGCAGTCAAATTAGCCATCGAGATCCTGGAGGATGAATACTGGTGGCGTGAGTACCCCGGAGTGCAGGCGTTTTTCGATAGACTCCGGCTAATGCGGAGAAACCTGACACGCGCACGGCGCGCATCGGCTGGCCGCGGCTCCGCCTCCGCTCCGGTCGCCGCTCCGGCGGTTCGCGTCTCCAGCTCAGCCTCCAACCCAGTCGTGCTCTGTTCAGTCCCAGTCCAGTCGAGCCCAGTTCAGTCTCCAGTCCAGTCGAGCCCAGTTCAGTCTCCAGTCCAGCCGAGCCCAGTTCAGTCTCCAGTCCAGCCGAGCCCAGTTCAGTCTCCAGTCCAGCCGAGCCCAGTTCAGTCTCCAGTCCAGCCAAGCCCAGTTCAGTCTCCAGTCCAGTCGAGCCCAGTTCAGTCTCCAGTCCAGTCGAGCCCAGTTCAGTCTCCAGTCCAGCCGAGCCCAGTTCAGTCTCCAGTCCAGCCGAGCCCAGTTCAGTCGCCAGTCCAGTCGAGCCCAGTTCAGTCGCCAGTCCAGCCGCGAGCTGTTCAGTCGCCAGTCCAGCCGCGAGCTGTTCAGTCGCCAGTCCAGCCGCGAGCTGTTCAGTCGCCAGTCCAGCCGCGAGCTGTTCAGTCGCCAGTCCAGCCGCGAGCTGTTCAGTCGCCAGTCCAGCCGCGAGCTGTTCAGTCGCCAGTCCAGCCGCGAGCTGTTCAGTCGCCAGTCCAGCCGCGAGCTGTTCAGTCTCCAGTCCAGCCGCGAGCTGTTCAGTCTCCAGTCCAGCCGCGAGCTGTCCAGTCTCCAGTCCAGCCGCGAGCTGTCCAGTCTCCAGTCCAGCCGCGAGCTGTCCAGTCTCCAGTCCAGCCGCGAGCTGTCCAGTCTCCAGTCCAGCCGCGAGCTGTCCAGTCTCCAGTCCAGCCGCGAGCTGTCCAGTCTCCAGTCCAGCCGCGAGCTGTCCAGTCTCCAGTCCAGCCGAGTCACGTTCCTGTCCAGGTTCCAGTTCAGCCGAGTCACGTTCCTGTCCAGGTTCCAGTTCAGCCGAGTCACGTTCCTGTCCAGGTTCCAGTTCAGTCGAGTCACGTTCCTGTCCAGGTTCCAGTTCAGTCGAGTCACGTTCCTGTCCAGGTTCCAGTTCAGTCGAGTCACGTTCCTGTCCAGGTTCCAGTTCAGTCGAGTCACGTTCCTGTCCAGGTTCCAGTTCAGTCGAGTCACGTTCCTGTCCAGGTTCCAGTTCAGTCGAGTCACGTTCCTGTCCAGGTTCCAGTTCAGTCGAGTCACGTTCCTGTCCAGGTTCCAGTTCAGTCCAGTCACGTTCCTGTCCAGGTTCCAGTTCAGTCCAGTCACGTTCCTGTCCAGGTTCCAGTTCAGTCCAGTCACGTTCCTGTCCAGGTTCCAGTTCAGTCCAGTCACGCGCAGGTCGTGTCCCAACCAGAGGGCACCACCTGTCGTACAGGTGCTATGCACACCCGATCAGGCCCGACGTCTGCTCCGTCGAGCTCGGCAGCGGCAAGTAGCCATGCCAGCTCCAGAGTAGATGCCGTTCCAGTCCCTGTCGGCCATGTTGCGGCCGTTCCAGTCCCTGTCGGCCATGTTGCGGCCGTTCCAGTCCCTGTCGGCCATGTTGCGGCCGTTCCAGTCTCTGTCGGCCATGTTGCGGCCGTTCCAGTCTCTGTCGGCCATGTTGCGGCCGTTCCAGTCCCTGTTCCTGTCCCTGTCGGCCATGTTGCGGCCGTTCCAGTTCCTGTTCCTGTCCCTGTCGGCCATGTTGCGGCCGTTCCAGTTCCTGTCACCCTCGGAGCCGCAGCGCCCGCCGGCCTCCAGGAGGAGGCGGCGCCAGCTGCAGTCCCTGCGCACCTCCAGGAGGAGGTCGCGCCCGTCGCAGTCCCTGCGCACCTCCAGGAGGAGGTTGCGCCCGTCGCAGTCCCGGCGGACCTCCAGGAGGGGGTCGCGCCCGTAGCAGTCCCGGCGGACCTCCAGGAGGAGGTCGCGCCCGTCGCAGTCCCGGCGGACCTCCAGGAGGGGGTCGCGCCCATCGTAGTTCCTGTCGACCCCCAGGAGGGGGTCGCGCCTGTCGCAGTCCCGGCGGACCTCCAGGAGGGGGTCGCGCCCGTCGCAGTCCCGGCGGACCTCCAGGAGGGGGTCGCGCCCGTCGCAGTCCCGGCGGACCTCCAGGAGGGGGTCGCGCCCGTCGCAGTCCCGGCGGACCTCCAGGAGGGGGTCGCGCCCGTCGTAGTTCCTGTCGACCCCCAGGAGGGGGTCGCGCCCGTCGCAGTCCCGGCGGACCCCCAGGAGGGGGTCGCGCCCGTCGCAGTCCCGGCGGACCTCCAGGAGGGGGTCGCGCCCGTCGCAGTCCCGGCGGACCTCCAGGAGGGGGTCGCGCCCGTCGCAGTCCCGGCGGACCTCCAGGAGGAGGTCGCGCCCGTCGCAGTCCCGGCGGACCTCCAGGAGGGGGTTGCGCCCATCGTAGTTCCTGTCGACCCCCAGGAGGGGGTCGCGCCTGTCGCAGTCCCGGCGGACCTCCAGGAGGGGGTCGCGCCCGTCGCAGTCCCGGCGGACCTCCAGGAGGGGGTCGCGCCCGTCGCAGTCCCGGCGGACCCCCAGGAGGGGGTCGCGCCCGTCGCAGTCCCGGCGGACCCCCAAGAGGGGGTCGCGCCCGCCGCAGTCCCGGCGGACCCCCAGGAGGGGGTCGCGCCCGTGGTAGTTCCTGTCGACCCCCAGGAGGGGGTCGCGCCAGCCGCAGTACCGGCGGACCTCCAGGAGGGGGTCGCGCCCGTCGCAGTCCCGGCGGACCTCCAGGAGGGGGTCGTTCCCGTCGCAGCTCCCGCTGCACCGGCATCGGTTCCTGGCGGCCCGGCTCCGGCCGCACCTGCATCGGTTCCTGGCGGCTCGGCTCTGGCCGCACCTGCATCGGTTCCTCGTCACGGTGGTCCAAGGAGGACGCCGCTGGTTCCTGCCTCGTCCTGGTCTCGGCTGCCGGACTGGTGGCCTCGCCCTCGGCTTCTCCTGGTGATTGGATGGCGCTGCCTCCTCCGGCGCCGTCCGCCTCGACTCCGCCACCGCCACGGCCGTTCGCCTGGGGTACGTCCCCTCCTGCCGCGACGATGGCGCGGTCTCTGCCGTCGTCGTCCGCCGCGATACTGGGATCCCCGGAGCATCTCCGTCGGGGAGGGGGCTGGGCTCAGCTCTGCTCTCCCGGACCTCGCCAGCCGTCGTGGTGGACTCTCCTGCCACCACCCTCGTGAGGGACCCCTGGACTCTCGTTTTGACCCTCCTCCAGTCCTCCCTCCGCCCACCCTGCTTGTTTGCCTTGCGGGAGGGGGATTCGGTCCCTCCTCCTGAGACCACCCTCCGCCCGCCCTGGTTTGGGGAGGGGGGCTTCTGTGGGCGCCGTGGAAGACGCCCTAGGGGGAGGGGTACTGTCAGGTTCCGGCTCTGTTTTTAGTTTTATCTTGAAGGCACCTTGTTGTTCTGTCTCATCATCATGTTTTGGGTTCCAGTTTCCGCTTCCTGTTTTAGTTTGATAGTTTCCGGTTTACCAGTCCATCACACTCACGCTAACCTTACTTCCGGTTTTCAGTTCACGCACCTGTTGTTCATTCATCATCACTCCCCGGACATTTAAGCACCACCTGTCACAGTCATCATTGGCCAGATCGTTGTTTACTGATCCCGTGACCTCACGTTCCAGCAGTTATTGTTCCGCTTATCCTGTTGCCAACCCAGCTCCGTATCTCCGACCATCGCTTCTCGTCTGATCCTGACCGGTATGTGAATCTCTGACTCTGTTGCTCAACTCCGCCTGTACCTGGACCGATCTAAGAGCTGAACCTTTTTCTTTGATATTGGCCTGTGTATGACCCGGACTGTTTTGAGACTTTGATTTTGGAATAAACCCTCATTTTTCACCAACTACGTCGTGTCCTGGCGCTGTGCATTTGGGTCCTTTATATGCCGTTACTGACAGTTTTAGCTTTGGAGTAGTGGTGCATTTTTTTGGTTGACAATAAAGTTGGCTTTAACTATTACGTATTTCACTGAACCCTGTTTCTGAAGGGAAAACACTTTTATTCAGGAAATCATAGTATTGAAATTACATGTTTTTCTAATATGGTAAGCTATAAAGTTGAAGCGGCCATAAATAAAAAACATATAAATTATATATAAATAAAAAAAATTACATTTCTTTACTCAAATGGTAAAGGAGTTATTCCACAGGTGGTCTACATCCATCATACAATGAGTGTTTTAGTGTTTTATCCATCTGGAAACTCTGCCTTCATCTACAACCCAAGCATGAAGTGATGGCAACTCAGATTCTTCACCCCAGGAATCCCCAGCACCAGCTCACTAGCCTCTGTAGATTAGATACCTGTAACAACTTCAGATACAGAGACATATTACTGTCAGGTTTATCAAGAATGATCAAAAAACATAATTAAAAGCAGTACAAATACATCAGGTCAATATATAATTTGAACCAATGCTTTTTGTTTCCAGGTAGGTCATGCAGTGATTGCTTAAAATATGAATGCACATTTTTTAAATAAAATTATGTCAGAGCAGCAGCACAAGTAAGACAAAAACATTGAAATCTGTAAATGTAAAATGTATTTATATCATTTCAGCTATGCTCTCAAACTTTTATTTATTTGTATAATGTAAGCTAAAGTAGTGTTTTCTTTTAACGAGAGTTTTCCAGGTAAGTCGTGTTGTGAATATTCAAGTGGTGAGTAGCTTCGCTTGCGACACGCCCAGAAAACACAGCGTTTGCTGATGGGGAGTGAAAACCACATATTGACAGGGGCAGTGTGGATGATCTAAAGGGTTTTATGGGATGAAAATTTACAGAGACCTTACTGAAACATTAAAGTCTAGTATTTTTTAGAATGAAAAGTATGATCAGTCTCCTTTAATTTAGTACATCAACACAGAAACAAACTCTGAAGCACAAATCCTCCTAAGTACAGTAACACTCAAAGGACAAACTACATGCAAGTTTAAATATCATTACTATCAGCAGTAGTTCATCATTCTCTGATGATCTCCCTGATATGAATTTGGCTTTTAGGTGCAGTACTGCTCATAGTCAGAGGATGTTGAAGGGGAAATTGTAGCTGGCCTTTCAGGGGTCACTTAATGAAGTGTTCCTTAAGGTAAGCATAGACTTATTGCATATTGTACTGGCTGCCTCAGAAATCATCCTCTGATGTATTTCTAAAGGATGGTGCACATTCTCTAATGCTTTCTCTGGAGCTTCTCCGGTTGCATCTCCATGCCTTTGTTTCCTGAAGGATTTCAAATTGATTCAAATACAAAGCTGTTAAAACCTGTATAAATTCTTTATTAATCTGTACATTATATTAGCAACAGTAAATGAAATGTTTTCATTAATACGTCTTTGTTGTTGTATGTTATTGTCAGGTTTTGTTTTTGTTTTTCCGTTTTAGTCTGAAGGACTTCCTGTTTTTATTCATGCGGTCAGGTTTTGGTTTTGTTTCCTGTTTTATTTTGAGAGGACTTCCTGTTTCATCCATGTCACAGCTGTTTCCTGTCACTCCCGGTTCACCATGCACACCTGTCAATAATTTAGCAATCAGTCCTCAGTATTTAAGCGCCAGTACTTACCATAGCTAATTTCCAGATCGTTGTGAATTTAAGCCGTCACGTTGCAACAGTTACCAGTTCAGATCATCCCGTTTCCGATCCTGTTCCGCACTTCTGACCGCCGACTTCTGCTCAACCCGGACTGATACTGTAGCCGTGATTAATCTGTTGTTGAACCTTGCCTGTCTATGGACCTGATTACGCCTGCCGTTCTTGTACCTTAAACCTGAGTCTTGCTGTGTATGACCTGGACTGTCTTCACTGACGATTATTGGAATAAACCTAATTTTTTCACCACCTACCTTGTGTCCTGGCACTGTGCATGTGGGTCCGCTCTCTGCCGTATCTTGACAGAATGATCTGGCCAGACTTGGACCCAGCCAGTGCCCAGCCTTCATCCAGGTCAGTGCCTGTTTTTGTTTTTCGTTTTTTCCTTTTTCCCTGTCTGTTCGGCCGCGTGCACTTCCCACTCGCCGGAGAATAGAGTTTTGCTGCCCGGGCTTACCGGAGGATATCCGCGGGGACCTCCAGAGACTAGCTAAAGAATATGCGGAAGGCCCAGTCTTGATGCCCGTCTCCGCCTAGTGAAACTGGCCCTCGAAATACTGGAGGACAAATGTTGGTGGTTTGAGTTTCCTGGGGTGCAGGCGTTCTATGACAGACTCCGGCGAAGAGGGGTTTGGCACGCGCCCTGCGCGCATCGTCCGCCTGTGCTGCCGCAGCTGCTCCTGCCGCCGTTCCTTCGGCGTCCGTTCCCTTTCCATTTGCCGCGCCGGCGGTTCAAGCTCCCGTTCCTGTCGCCTCTCCAGCGGTTCACGTCCCCGTTCCTGTCGCCGCTCCGTCGGCTAAAGTTCCCGTTCCTGTTGCCGCTCCAGCAGTTCGAGCTCTTGTTCCTGTCGCCGCTCCGGCGGTTCACGAACCCGCACCTAACGCCGCTCCGGCGGTTCAAGCACACGTTCCTGTCGCCGTTTCGTCGGCTCCAGCCCAAGCTCCAGAGGCTGCCATCTCTGTCCGCCACTCGGACCTGGCAAGGAAACCCACCCCGCGCCACTCCCAGCGCCTCAGCCAACAGCCAGTCGTAGGTGCTCTGGACGACGTCGGCGGGGGCACGGTTCCAGGGTCCTACATCCAGAGACCGCGGTCACGGTGTCCGAACGGCTTCCTTCCCCGGCAGAGGATCTCTCCGGCCCGCTGGCTGACTGTCTCACTGCCATAGCAGGCATCCCGAGCAGATCCGCCTCCACTGCACTCCTCCGGTCACATTCCTTTTCGCCCACCTTATGAACACCGCTGATTCAACAGCTGACCAGAGCACAAGGGAACAACTGTTTGAGGAGGCAGCCGCTCTCATCCTGAGGGAACCTGCCCTGCGTGAGGCCCTGGAACTCCCAGGCCTGCAGCCAGTGGCCACATCAGTCCCTGCGTCTCAGTCAGGTCAGTCATGTCACGTTCAGGTTCCCGTCCAGTCGTGTCACGCTCAGGTCCCCTCCTGCCGCGGTGATGGCATGGTCTCTTCCCGGGGAGGCTGAGAAGTGTGATCCCCCCCATAGTTGGAACACACTCTCCTGTCCCCCTTTTTGTGAAGAGGGACCTGTTCCCCTTGTCCATGCATGGTTGCAGAGGCGTGTCACCTAAGACAGCCCCACAACATCCAGAGACTTAAGGTCCCCAGGACGGATCTCAATCACCGCCGCTGCCCTGCCACAGAGGATCTTACACACTACCTCGGTGACCTCAGCCTGGGCGATGGGCAAGTCCACCTCTGAGTCCCCTGCATCTGCTTCCTCAGCAGAAGGTGTGTCGGAGGGAATGAAAATATCCTAAAATTACTCCTTCCACCGTCCAATAACATCCCCAGTTGAGGTCAACAGCTCCCCACCTCCACTGAAAAGTGGACTGCTTCCCCTCCTAAGGCGTCAAACGGTTTGCTAGAATCTCTTTGAGGCTGAGAGATAGTCCTCCGCCATGGCCTCCCCGAACTCCTCCCAGGCCCGGGTTTTTGCCTCCGCAACGGCACGGGCTGCAGCACGCTTGGCCTGTTGGTACCCATAAGCTGTCTCAGGAGTCCCACAGGTCAACCAGTTCTGATAGGACTCCTTCTTCAGCTTGATGCGTCCCTTACCTCCGGCATTCACCATTAAATTTGGGGATTGCTATCACGACAGGAGACCCTGCATCCACAGCTCCGAACAGCCGCGTTGACAATGGAGGTGGAGAACATGGTCCACTCTGACTCTATGTCTCCAACCTCCCTCGGAATCTGGTCGAAGCTCTACCGGAGGTGTGAGTTAAAGGTCCGTCTGACAGAGGGTTCAGCCGTTTGGGCCTGCCAAGTTGTTCCAGCCTCCTTCCCTGCCAGCAAATCCTACTCACCACCAGGTGGTGATCAGTTGACAGCTCAGCCCCTCTCTTCACTCGAATGTCCAAAACATATGTCCGGAGGTCAGGTAAAACAACTACAAAGTCTATCATCGACCTTCGGCCTAGGGTGTCCTGGTGCCATGTGCACCGATGGACACTCTTATGTTTGAACATGTGGGTTAATTATGGCCAAACTCTGCCTAGCACAGAAGTCCAATAACATAACACCAATCGGGTTCAGATCAGGGAGGCCGTTCCTCCCAATCACGCCTCTAAAGGTATCACTGTCGTTGCCCACATGGGCATTGAAATCCCCTAGCAGAACAATGGGACCCCCAGTTGGAGTGCTTTCCAACCCTCCCTCCAGAGACCCCAAGAAGACCGGGTACTCCACACAAACAACAGTGAGGGCCCTAACCTCGACCCAAAGGTGCAGGGAAGCGACCCTTTCGTCTACTGTGGAAAACTCCAACACATGGAGGAGCAAGGAGCATGCCCACACCAGCCCGCCGCATCTCACCATAGGCAACTCCAGAGTAGAAGGGGGTCCAGCCCCTCTCAAGGAGTTGGCTTCCAGAGCCCAGGCTGTGTGTGGAGGTGAGCCCCACTATTTCTAGCCGGTTCTGCTCGACCTCCTGCACAAGCTCAGGTTCTTTCCCCCCTCAGTGAAGTGACATTCCATGTCCCAATAGCCAGATTGGTTTTCCAGGGATTGGGTCGCCTAGGCTCCCGCCTTCGACTGCTCCGAACATTTGTTCAAACTATATGGCTGTACTGTCTGGGTTTTTTTGTAATTTTTGGTGACAATAACTTATTTTTTTTGTAAATAAAAAAATGTCTGCCCTGTTCAAACCTGGGGAAAAACACGATTCTGATTCTGAAAGCGGCTGATCAACTTCGTAGGAACACATTTCATATGGTACAGGAGTAAGGGAGACTAACAACACAACGCAGCCAACGCTGTAGCAGGCAGAGAAATGCAGATCTTTGTCCTGTCATTTACCAGACGGACATGAAAGAGGGAATAACGAAATAAACAGCTGGTTAACTTCGTGGAAACATGGCTGTAACTTTGCAATGACTTGTGGTACAGGTGAAAGGAGTAATAACATAATAAGCGGAATATAAAACGAAAACGCTTTCAAGTGTTTTCTGTTTATATTTTTATTGCACATTTGTTAAAACTTGATGGGTGTACTGTCATCTTTTCTGTAATTTTTGGTGACGTTACAGTGCAAACAATGTTTGAACTAGTTTTTTTTCTAAATAAACAAAGCTACGCCACATTTGAGATCTGAAACTGTCTTGTTGTATTGTTGATGTCTCTTTTTGCTTCCTTCGGTGAGACCGCAACAATGACACTCGTCCTTTCACATTGTAAATCCAAGCACATAGCGGTGGAACATTGTAACAGTGGATGTCACTCATAGACTCATAGGAATTGTGCAGCCTTGCAAGCAAGAGCAGGGTCAGCAAGCCCACGCAACCCACCACCTAGAGTGCGTCAGTGATGGCCCTCTTTACCTAACAAAAGCAGCTGTTCACAGATGATTCAAGGTGTCAGCTAGCCGAGCAGATCATTTGACCACCTACAAGGTGGACTGGGTATATTTAGAAAGCCCAGTAGTTCAAGTGATTTGGAGTTAACCTCAATAATCAACTCTTCCAAGTCGTCCACTTGTCTTTTAGATCCAATCCCAACCGGTTACTCAAAGAAGTTCTACCTTTAATCAGCTCGTCCATATTAAATCAAATCAACCAATCTTTACATTTAGGCTATGTACCACAGGCTTTTAAGGTGGCTGTGGTCAAATCTTTATTGAAAAAAACCTACTCTGGACCCTGGAGAAACTAGCCAACTTTAGGCCCATTTCAAATATACCCTTTATTTCTAAGGTTCTTGAAAAAGTTGTGGCTAATCAATTATCTGACCACCTTAGTGGAAATAACCTGTACAAAGATTTTCAGTCAGGATTTAGAAAACATCATAGCACAGAAACAGCTCTGTTTAGAGTCACTAATGATCTTCTATTAGCTTCGGACAATGATTTCTGTCCTTGTCCTGTTAGATCTTAGTGCTGCATATGATACAATTGATCATAACATTCTATTACAGAGACTAGAACATAGAATCGGAATTAAAGGGACAGCATTGGGATGGTTTAACTCCTATTTGTTGAACAAATTCCAGTTTGTTCATGTTAATGAGAAATTCTCCACATGCACAAGGATTAGCTATGGAGTACCACAGGATTCTGTATTCGGTCCAATTCTGTTCAGCCTATACATGTCTCCTCTAGGTGAGATTATTAGGAAGCATTCTATTAATTTTCATTGTTATGTGGATGATACTCAGCTGTATATGTCTTTGGAACCAAATGAAACAGATCAACTAGTTAAAATTCAGATTTGTTTAAAAGACATCAAATCCTGGATGTCCCAAAACTTCCTTCAACTAAATCAGATTAAACTGAAACTCTCATTGTTGGGCCTAAAAATCTATAAGAGACATTATTGAGTCAGATAGCCTTGGAGGAACCTTGGTGTCATCTTTGACCAGGATCTCTCTTTTACATCATACCTTAAACAAATCTCTAGAACCGCCTACTTTCATCTTAGAAATATAGCTAAAATCAGAAGCATCCTCTCTCAGAGCGATGCAGAGAAACTGATTCATGCATTTGTTACCTCTAGGCTGGACTACTGTAACTCCTTACTCATAGGATGTCCTAACAGCTTTTTAAAAAGCCCACAGCTTATTCAAAATGCTTCAGCCAGAGTTCTGACAGGACTTAGAGAGATCACACATTAGCTTCTTTGCACTGGCTGCCTGTAAAATGTAAGACAGAATTTAGGTTCGAGAAGCTGACAAACACTCCATCCAGGCAGGACACTTCATTGTCCAATCTCAAACAAAATTAAAATAACATAGGTTGCACACACCACAGCCATGTGTTACCACAGTATATTTCGCACAAACTATAGAACACATTAAAGAACTTAAATACACACATGGCACAGAAATAAAACACATAGAACTTTTAAAGGGCTCATATCATGCAAAATCTACTTTTTAGACATTTTGGAGCGTTCCTATGACTCTATGGGTCACATATACACACACTGAGCACGGTAGAAATGCATTTCCTGCTTTTTTCACATTTTGAAAACGTAAATTTTCTCACCCAATGAAAACAGACCACGACCTACTCTGAGGCCGTGTCCCAGTTGTCGTCACCTTGGTCGGAAGTTCTCCCTGCAAATCCTGAACCACCACCCCCACAATGATCCCGAACCAAAACTGGACTTCCGCCATTTCCCCCCTCTCACTCACCGTGAACAGACCAGCACGGCAGCGCCCAAGTCCTCCCATAGAAATAGTTTGGTTCTTGGGTGTTCTAACCAACACCAAAGTCTATTCACTTTAACAAGGGATCAACAAGTGAGGATTTGTGGGTCACTTTTATTTTTAACGGACCGGTGCCAGAAACACTGCCTATACGTATGTGCATTTCAAACGAGGGTGCGTACAATGCTGGATTTGTTTAACGGCTCCTGTTGGAAAAAAAGGATCTATTCCTACAGTCCGTCATCCACTCACTGCAGTAAGTACATGCTTGATATTTATAATGTTTTAAAATGTTAGTTTGTCCGTTTAAATGTAGTAACCTATGTGTGGGGCAAGTTACTAGCTAGCTATGCTAACGGCTACAGCCAGTCGACCGAGCCTTTGTCCCCTTCAAATGTGCTCATGTGGGCTCCTGCAGCCACACACCTGTGTGGAGAAAAGCTAATGGCTAACGGCATCGAGCGGCTACAGGCAGGGAGCGGTGGGTCTAGCGTCTGTCCTTTTTCTGTAATCTCATACACCTGCGGGGAACAGCTGATCGTTATCGCCCTTCCAGCGGCGACAGGCAGGAAGCGGTGGATCTAGCTCGCTGTAGTAAGTTTGTGCTTGATACTTGTGATATCTAAATATGTTAGTTGGGTCTGTTTAAAATGCAGTAACCCACGTGTGAGACAAGCTAATCGCTAGCGTCGCTAACGGCTACAGTGAGTCAACCGAGCCTTTGTCCCTTTCAAATGTGCTACTCTGAGTTGGTGCAATCACACACCTGTGTGGGGAACAGCTAATAGCGATGGGCCTTCGATCGGCGACAGGCAGGAAGCGGTGGATCGAGCTTTTGTCCTGTTGACGTGCTGCCGCCCCTGTTTGTGTTGCGTTAGCCGTTAGCATGTCTTTAGGCCTTTGCACTTTAGAGCTACAGCTGGTCGATCGCTACAAAAAGAACCTGCAGATGAACGCGGTTGTGTTTGTTATTACCCCGTCCTGTGTCAGAGCCTAAATCAACTTGTGATTTGGGGTTATGTCATTGTTCTATCAAATTCTAACATGATTAGTTGGAATAATTACTGTGTTGTGTTGCAAGCTTAGTTGCTAATTAGTCACATCTCTACAATAACTGCTGCTTATCTGGTCAGTAACCTACAGCTTGTACCATAGCCATTATATTTGTAGGACCAATACAATTTACAGTAAATGTAACAGTCTTTTCTATACTGTAGGGAGCCACATCCCAGTTACCTACATGCAAGGAGGCTGTCAAACAGAGAAATCACTGCAGACTGTTGGTACACGGACATCTGCTGCCCAGCTCAGGAGTAAAGGTATGTAAGTTTGTATGTACCAACAGTAAGATAGGCAATAGAAGATTTTAATTGGTATATACTGTTTAGATTTTATATTTGAATTGTAACAACTGTCTATCTGTTGTTTTAGCACAGACAGGCCTGTCCTCTTGTGTGGTTTAATTTTTTTTCTGGTATTGTGTGTTCTTACATTAGAGAAGGTTTTGACCTACATAATAATGAACATTTCACTAATCTACAATTCTGATTGCAGTACCTTTTTGTTTTGATGAGGTGATGATGAGGACAGCCACAGCTTCCATCTGGTAGAGGACTGCTTCCGCTCAGTCTTCCAAATAGTGATGAGAACAAGGATCACCACATCTCAATGTTTACCCTACTTTCATGCATTTCGTCTGCAAGGCCCTGCAAAAGCTTCTGTCCTCAAACCCCCAGACTTCTTAATTAACTCAGTAACCTATACATTGCACATTGGAGTGTGAAGGTAACAGTTTGTTCTAGCTTTGGAGTAGTGGTGCATTTTTTTGGTTTACAATAAAGTTGGCTTTAACTATTATGTATTTCACTGAACTCTGTTTCTGAAGGGGAAACACTTTTATTCAGGAAATCATAGTATTGAAATTACATGTTTTTTCTCTTTCTAATATGGTAAGCTATAAAGTTGAAGCGGCCATAAATAAAAAGCATATAAATTATATATAAATAAAAAATAAAAAAATTCTTTGAGTATTGCACTCACAAAAAACACATTTTTACTCAAATGGTAAAGGAGTTATTCCACAGGTGGTTTACATCCATCATACAATGAGTGTTTTAGTGTTTTATCCATCAGGAAACTCTGCCTTCATCTACAACCCAAGCATGAAGAGATGGCAACTCAGATTCTTCACCCTAGGAATCCTCAGCACCAGCTCACTAGCCTCTGTAGATTAGATACCTGTAACAACTTCAGATACAGAGACATATTACTGTCAGATTTAACAAGAATGACAAAAAACATAATTAAAAGCAGTAAAAATACGTTAGGTCAATATATAATTTGAACCAATGCTTTTTGTTCCCAGGTAGGTCATGCAGTGATTGCTCTAAATATTAATGCACATTTTTAAATAAAATTATGTCAGAGCAGCAGCACAAGACAAAACGGTGAAATGTGTAAATGTAAAATGTATTTATATTATTTCAGCTATGCTCTCAAACTTATTTATTTGTATAACGTGAGATAAAGTAGTGTTATCTATTAACGAGAGTTTTCCAGGTAAGTCGTGTTGTGAATATTGAAGCTGCACACGCCATTTAGCATACGCATTAGCAACCGCTAGTCACTTTGCAAATTACATAAATCAATTAAATTGAAGTAAATGCGACATTACCAATGAGACACATCTTGCATCAGCCGAAATGTGGCGACTTCAACAGCCTCCTCTTCAGCTTCAGGGTCAGATTCGGGATCGTAGACGTATGGTTCTACTACGCTACGAACCAGCTGGCTGGCTAACGTCGTGCAGTCCTGTAGCGGGTCTTCTTCTTCTGTGGAGGATTGCGGTGGATTGTATTCTCAACGTCGCACTACTGCCACCTATAGTATCCTAACCGTGCGGTGGCTCGTATCCATGGAGCCAAAAAACAACAACAACAAAAAAGGTATGCGCTTCCGCACAGAGGTGTGGTGAGCAGCTTCGCTTGCGACACGCCCAGAAAACACAGCGTTTGCTGATGGGGAGTGAAAACAACATATTGACAGGGGCAGTGTGGACGATCTAAAGAGTTTTATGGAATGAAAATTTACAGAGACCTTACTGAGACATTAAAGTCCAATATTCCTTACAGTGAAAAGCTGTATGATCAGGGAGCTTTAAGGCCTTTATAGCCTGGGGCTACACTGGGATGAGTCGCCGGTCTACAGGGCTGACGGAGCCAGACTTTGTGCAAAGGTGTGAAGGACTGTGGGGGGTATTCCAGTGGTGTGAGGTGACAAAAGGTTTGGAGGCAGTTGTTTGGGGGGTGAGTGGGTGCTAGTTCAAACCTATTGAAGTGAGAGTTCAGGTTATTGACCCAACAAAGGTCCCCCTGTGGATGTGCTGCTTTGAAGCCAGAGATGGTTTTCAGGCTTCACCACACTTCACTAACATTGTTCTGCTTCAGCTGTTGCTCCATCTTCCTCCTGTATTTGGCTTTCCCCTCACGGATTCACATCATACATTAAACAAATCTCCAGAACCGCCTACTTTCACCTTAGAAATATTGCTAAATTCAGAAGCATCCTCTCTCAGAGTGATGCAGAGAAATCCATGCATTTTGAATTAGCTGGAAGCTGGACTACTGTAACTCCTTACTCGTAGTATGTTATAGCAGCTCCTTAAAAAAGCCTCCAGCTAATTCAAAATGCTGCAGCCAGAGTTTTGACGGAACTAAATTAGCTTCTCTGCATTGGTCGCCTGTAAAAAGAAGGAGAGAATTTAAAGTTCTCCTACTCACTTACAAAACACTTAATGATAAAGCTCCTTCTTATTTTAAATACCTCATAGGTCCCTATGCTCCCAGCAGAATGCTTCGTTCGTAGAGTGCTGCGCTACTTGTGGTTAGAGTCTTTAAATGTAGAACACGAGGCAGAGCTTTTAGCTACCAAGCTCCTCTCCTGTGGAACCAGCTCCCTGTTCAGGTTCGAGAAGCTGACACTCTCTCCACCTTTAAGATCAGGCTTAAAACCTTCCTTTTTTGATAAAGCTTATAGTTAGAGATGGTTTAGGTCACTGGCAATGTGTCACAATCTGGGTTTTTGTTTCCGGTTTTATTTTGAAAGGACTTTTTTTCTGTATCTGACTTCCAATTCCTGCCTGCTCCTTAATTGTACTGTCGCTTGGAAAGAAGCCTCGGTACTGACCTGATCATCTGACTCCGAGAAAGCCTGCTCCTCACTGTACTGTCGTATGAGATATACAGAGGCAGCCGGTAAAAGTGTCTACCCCCACCGTGTTTGGGTTTCAAATCTGCCGCGTCAGTGGCGGGTTTGTACTGCAGGAGGAGTGTGTTACGTCCTTCTGGCCTGTAGGTGGCGATTGACTCCCACTTTTGGTCCTGAAACATCGTAGTTGCTTACGTCATATAGGCTCTTGTAGAACAACCAATGATCAGGTCTTTGGTGGCCTAGTGGTTAACGTGCATGGCCACAACGTTTTTTTTTTGTCCGGGGTTCGAGTCTGAGTGGAAGCAGTTTTTTATTTTAATTATTGGAAAAACAGCGTCTCATCATCATCATGTGATCACGAGATGACAACGTTGTATTACTTAGTGCATGAATCGCCAAGACCATGAACCGCTGGTCGCGTTATAGTATGAAGTTATGAACGTAAGTAAATTATGGCAAATTATGGCAGTTTAAAACCGAAAATAGGAAGCTGAACGGTGCGCCCTCCCGCGTGCAGCGTTCGATTTATGGCAGACAAGCTACTGTAACCCTGAATTCTTGCTGTTGGTACGGGCAATTTTCTTTACGTGGAATGCTTCTTTAATGCACCACACGGCAAGACAGTACGGCACATGTACACTTTTTTCTTTACGCCGCTCTCACCCAACGCGCGTCACATTTTCTTGTCCCCCGTCAACAAGGACAGGTAGGAACTAATGTTGATGACAAATAAAATCACAGTAGCTGAAATATCACGTTTCCCAAACATAAAATAAAAAAAATAAAAAGGAATACTAACTAAGGTTACACTACTACAATTTAAAAAAGTGAATAAGGATGATCTAGACCAGAGGTCTGCCACCGGTAACACCCACGTTTTAAATGAAAAAAACAAACACTGGGAGCCGCGGAGGGCGGCAATATTATATTATTTGAGAACATTCAACATTTGTTTTTTAATCCAAAGAAGACATAAAAGTCGGGGCTCAGAGATCTAACCGATGCTAAAACATTGTCAAGGCATCGACAAGGACAGCTAACTCGCTTTTCCCTGCTTCAAACAGCTGTTTTAACTGAGAGCAACCTGTGCGGCATCACCGGTCAATCTGTAAACGTATTAATTTTTTTTTGTAAATAAAAATAATGTTTGCCCTGTTCAAACCTGCATGGGGAATTCTGAAAGCGGCTGAGCAACTTCGTAGGAACACATTTCATATGGTACAGGTGAAAGGGAGACTAACAACACAACGCAGCCGAGGCTGTAGCAGCAGAGAAACACAGATCTTTGTCCTGCGTGTTGATGAGCGTTTCCCATCCCCCAGTGTCACCGCTCTGGGACGTGGATGGCCACGCCCACTTTCATTCAACAGACGGACATGAAAGAGGGAATAACGAAATAAACAGCTGGTTAACTTTGTGGGAACATGGCTGTAGCTCTGCAATGACTTTATGTGGTACAGGTGAAAGGAGTAATAACGAAATAAACAGCTGGTTAACTTCGTAGGAACACCTTGTAGTAGGAACTGGTATATTTAGAAAACCCAGTAGTCCTAGTGTTAAGGTGTGTGAACTGGGGAGGAGACGGCAGCAGCGACTGAAGAGCGACTGAATAGAGTTGATGTCTTCCCCGCTGACAGGCGCATTCATTTGATAATGCACGTACCTTGGCTGACAGTTCAGTCAAAAACCATACTGAATCTTTATTAAACCGTCCCTGAATAACAAATATGAACTGCAGTTTCTTCCTTGATTATCCATGATTATTATGAAAGAAGCGCAAATCTTCGCCAGTCCAAATTGTGCAATTAATACTGTGTTTACAATAAAGGTAATAAATAATAATATTAGTATTTTCATTTTAAAAAGCGTTGCATATTTTAAACGAATGTTGAAGTGCTACAAATAACTTAGACCAGAAAGCTACGATAAATACATACGTTTTTTTTTTTGCAGAGTAAACATGTAGAACAAACTACTTGCTGCATTAATGAGTCTTAGACCTGCAGCTGATCACGCCGCCCGATGCTGCACAGTCTCCCACGGAGCTTTGTCCCGGTGCTGAAGTATTTCTCACCTGCTGATCGAGTAGTAGCAACACATTAGCATGTCTATGCGCCTCTACGAAGGAGGGGGAGGGGTGTGTAGATTTCCTTTGCGACTGTGAGCAAACATGAGACAAGCAAAAGCTTGGTCGAACTCAGATCCAAGTCATCTGAGTACGAAACACATCACATTTCATTCGATCTCGTGTTTCATTCGAGCGGCAGTCGGGAGCTCTGTGCTAAGACTGCTGACCCGCGACCCGTCCACGGATGAGCTTCCATTAAAAATAAAAGCAGAGGTTTTTTGTTTTTCGTTTTTCTCTAAACGAGAAAAACAGCTTAAAATTCAAGTCTGTGTGTTTTTGTTAAAAAATATTTTTGTTCAGTTTATTGGTTTGTAATGCGGTGCTTTTATTCAGGATAGATAGACGGGTGGGAAATCAAAGTTTTGAAACGTACACGGGCGAATAAGTCACATCAGCCACTCATTCAGTTACAATGACACGCACAGTCAAAACAAATTCTCGCTACATCTCGTGCACCACTGCCCCGTTCCTCTCGTAGCTTGCATTTGCACATCCATACATTTGTGTATTGGTCACTCTCTGTCTGGACACATGACTCCGAAACACGTCACGTGTTTGTGTAAGAGATTGATGTCTCCACCAAATTATATGCAGAGGTAACGAGAGAACGACTTTTTGTTTTCCGTTTGTCTCTAAACAATAAAACATATTAACTCCAATTCCGTGTCTTTTTGTAAAAAACAAATATTTTTGCCTGTTTTATTGGTTTGTAAGGCGGTGCTTTGATTAAAATCTGTTTGCCGCTCATCGAAAGAGAAACGAAAACGCCGGTGAAAGTGGCTGGATGGACGGATGCGAAATGAAAATGTTGAAACGTACACGGGTCGAATAAGTCTCTCAGCCACTCAGTTACAATGACACGCACAGTCAAAACAAGTCAAACTGCAGTTCTGCAGACACAGAGTAAACGCGTAGGAACAAACATGTTGCTGTAATGCGTCGCTGTAGATCTGCTGATTTCTGGCGTCCTGTCAAAATTACGACCGACAACTGCTGTAAAACAAATTCCTATGATTATTACGGTTATTTACGTAAAATCTACGACTATTGGAAAACATTCATTAACAAGTTGTGGAAGTTTAAAACCTAAATAAGCGGCTGTAGTCGCAGATGGACTGCGCTCTACGTCTTTACTTGCGCATTCAAATTATATTAATTAAACCGCGACGCATAATCATGGTATTATGTGAAGTCAATGTGTTGTATCGGATGTTAGAGCGGTGGGTGTGTACATATTTTTAAGAGACGCCTTCTATTTAAAGACACGAAAAAGCTGAGGAGAATGAAAACAAGAATGTGTTGCTGCTGTGGCGCTGCCTGTTTTAAACCACACAGAACGATTATAACTTTGCAGTGAACAGAAAATAACTAAGCCATCAACAAGTTGTTGCCCTTCACACTCCCCATGTTTTAGCACACAACAGATACTTAATAGTAAAATAGGTCTGGTGTAATATATGTGTGTTACAGGTAGAAATGAACAGTCGGACCTCAGTTACGCTGTAGTGCTTTGGAGGCTTCTAATCAACGCTGCGCCACCTGGTGGTGAAAATGAGACTAGCGTCCTGATTTTTTTCAGCCGGCTGCAGGATTAAAAATCTTTAGTCAGCGACGCACTCGCTGCACCGTGGCGACGCGTCGGTACTGCAGTAAAAAAGCTAGTCACTTTGAACCGCTGCCACTGTACTGTGTATGACCTGGACCGCCTGTACCCCTATTTTTGGATTAAACTGTGATTTACCAACGTCCTTTGTGTATCTACGCTGTGCATGTGGGTCCAATACCCGTGCATACCGACAATCCGTGACAGATCATGACACAATGGTTGTTAGTCACAGGAACCATCTCTTAGTTAAGCTGCAATAGACATAGACTCCTGGGGGACTTCATTTATACACTGAGCTCCTCTGTTTCCTTCTACCTCCTTTGTCTAATAACCTCCCATCATTGTTCTATGTTCAACTAACTTTGTCTCCTTCTCTCCAGTAGTTGTGACCCCCCCACTCTCTCTCTCTCCTCCACTTTGTCCTCACCTACAGGTATCATTGGACTAAAAGTATGGTGTCTGTGATCGGCAGCTGCGCATCCAACCATCCTGCCTGTATCCAATTCCTGGTCCAACCATCCTGCCTGTGCTCTGTTGTTGCTTGTTGTTGTTGTTGTTGTTGTGCTTCTCTCTCTCTCTATCCCCTCACCCCAACCGGTCGAGGCAGATGGCCGCCCACATCCAGCCTGGTTCTGCTGGAGGTTTCTTCCTCGTTAGAGAGGGAGTTTTTCCTCTCCACTGTTGCTTGCTGTATGTGGGATTTGTTGGGTTTAGTTGTGTGAGGTCTTAAACCTTACTTTGTAAAGTGCCTTGAGATAACTTTGTTGTGATTTGGTGCTATATAAATAAAATTAAATTGAATTGATAATTTGAAGGGGACAAAGGCTCGGTCAACTGGCTGTAGCCATTAGCAATGCTAGCTATTAGCTTGTCTCACATGTGGGTTACTACATTTTAAACAGACCAACTAACATATTAAGAAATCACAAGTATCAAGCATATACTTACTACAGCCAACTAGATCCACCGCTCCCTGCCTGTAGCCGCTCGAAGGCAGATAGCAGGGGACAAAGGCTCGGTTAACTGGCTGTAGCCATTAGCTACATTTTAAACATTACAGTAAGGAGTTACACATTACAGTTACTACATTTTAAACAGACAAAAACATATTAAGACATAAGTATGAAGAATGTACTTACTACAGCGAGTGGGTGACAGATTGTAGGAACAGATCCTTTCTTTAATCGGAGCCGTGAAGCAAACACAGCATTGTTGCACCCTCGTTCTCAAAGCAGTCTGAGGTGAAATGAAGTCCACATAAATACAAATGCTGAGGCAGTGTTGCCAGTGCTGGTCAGTGTAAAATTAAAGTAATTCACACAAGTGAATTTTGCACAATCCGTACTCTTTAATGATCTCATCTAATGATTTTAATATTTATGTAACAGTAGCAATAACATAATAATGTTCTAGAACATGTAAGTAAGAGCAGAAATTCATTACTACAATGGGATAAAAAATGTGCTGAAATCTACTTACAACACTGCTTAAGATATTATCATCCAGATCGCCCATATGTATGTTCTCATATCATCTAACAATATAGAGCAAGGTAAAGATTCTACAAAAGGCAAAGGTCCTGCACAGAGGACTACCTCTATGTTGCATCGCTTGAGATTTCTGGTGTGCACAAGTTAACGGGTGACGGTGAGAAATTGAGTGGATTGCAGGGATTCAGTGTCTCAGTCTTTCTGTTCTATAAAAAGATTCAAGCAAATGGGAAATGACCTTCTACATTCAAACCAACCTGTCAGCGATCTATCTAATGGGCTGTCCACAGGCATCAAAGAGCAGCAGTTCAAGAAGCATGAAAAATACATTTAAGGAAGTTAATCCATGCAGCCTAAAAACCTAAAATGTTTCCACTGAGATGCTGCAATTCCAAAATAAAAGGCACAAGCTAGGCACTCTATGCCCTGCTAAAATCTTGCGCTCTGTGGGCTTGTGCAAAAGAACTTTGATGTTGCTCTAAACGCCTTTTTTGGCATTCTATACATTAGCGTGTGCCTTTTATTCTGATAGTTTAAATCAGAGGTTTCTGAATGTGATGCACACCTTCCCAGGGGAGGGAGTTTTGATGGCAGAGGACACAGAGGGAAAGATGTCAAATAAAGACACTGTCTGTAGTGAGGCCATGGTACAGTTCTGAAAACAGAGGAAGGTTGTTTTACCCCAATGGTGCAAGTGCACAGTCAACAGTTTTGATTTTAAATATCCACAAAATTAGGTAGGTTAGAAATAGCAGCAAATAACAGTAGATTTTAAGATAATAAACAAAGCTTCAAAGGTTAAGACTGGATTTCCCATTAATAAATCTCCATACTTGAGTGATTCAACCTGATGCTGTTCAATAAGGGTCTGTCTCCCTAACCACCAGGCTAATGTGGTGCGTGATGCATTAAAGATGGCCAAAAAGTCAGGAGATGAACATTCTGTAGCAGAAACACTGAAGCAAAAAGTTTATTTTTTGCTTTGGTTTTAGTGAGTTTGACTCTTAATGTGTCTGTAAATCTGTAAATATCTGTGAATGTCTAAGTGCCTGTGTGGATGTCTGTGTCTTTAAAGGTTATATTTACCATGTGTCTGGGTCAGGAGACAGGGCAGCTAGGGACAGAGCTATGAACCTCTAGAATTCTGATGATGATGGGGTACCAACACACCAGCACATGCCAAAGGAGGTTTATATGGAATTTAATCAAATGTCAGAGACCACACTATGAATACACATATATAAAACTCAGAATAGGAAAGGAAATGTATAAACACATTCACACTTTATCTACAAAATATCATTATATACAATATGCTATATTATTTTTTGAATAATTTGAATTGTTTTAATTTTCACTTCATTATTCATTGCAAAACACAATTAAAATACCTATTGATGCCTGAGAAGACAATTTAATAACAGAAGAGAAAATGAATAACATACATACATCACCTGCACATAAACTGATCACTGGGTTCTGTATAACATTTGGGTTTGCCCTCAGTCTAACATCCAATAGTTTTACCACTTGATTCTGCGAGTTTTGTTGTCTCCTTACAGGTTTTCTGCACTGTAAACCTGAATGTTCGAAACATTGAAGTGATTAAGTAATGTAAATTTATTTTTTTATAAAAAGCTCTACTAACCTAAACATTTATAGTTCCTGTGACATTTTTTCTGTTTGAGTGAATTAGGTTTTGGTTGTGATCACATGTTTGTGTCTCCATGGAGACAGGATTTGATGCTTTGTTATTGGCTGCTTTGAAACTGCATGAACACTGAAAACTCTAATAAGATGGACCAAACGTAACATTGAGGAGATGGGTCTTAAAGAAACGTCACTGCCATTTACAGCTGCTTGGAGACTGAATAACGTGTTTTTTGCTTGGATAGAAACCTGAAACAGACTACGTGTTAAAACTGGGTTTAAATGTTTGGTGAACTGAATCTTCAAGGATCTCTTAACTCACAGATCGTTTGGTAGACTGACTTACTATTCAATGAGGCCAAACTAAGTACTGTACTGTATTGCGCAGCTTATATACTGAGCTTAAGCTTGTCTAAGTGCCTTGTTTGATAGCCAAACAGCTGTTCAGGTCTGCGAAGTCCTGATAAGATTGCTGTTCCCACATCCTATTAAAGAGTAGAATCATTCCCACTGAGTCCTGCTTCTTTCAGTTTCGCCGATGGTATCACTGAATTGAATATGAATTGAATATTTGGGCATGGCAAGGTTACACGTTTTCACCACGCCAGCCTCCGTCTCCAGGGGTCCAAAGACGATTGCACCAGCCTGGGCCCCTGCACCTTCTGCTTCTCTGTGTGCAGGTGCAGCGTCCGGGGTTCCTGGTGGTCCCGCTCCGACCACGTCAGCCTCGGTTCCTGGTGGTATGGCAACGACCACGTCTGCTTCGGTTCCGGGTGGTTCGGCACTGACCATGTCTGTCCCGGCTCCGGATAAACCAGCAATGTCCACATCTGCTCTGACTGGGTTCGTCTCTGGTGCTGGCTCCAGCGTCTCGTCCGTCTTCGTCCCTGGATTGCCTCTCGTCTCTGGTGTCTCGTCTGTTTCCAGTTCCTCGTCGTCTCTGGCTCCGGTGCCTCGTCTGGCACCAGGTCTTCGTCACTCCTCGTCTCTGGCTCTGGTTCGGCTCAATGTCTGTCCTTGTCTCCGGTTCAGGTTCCATGTTTGTCTTCACCTCTGGATCTGGCTCCACGTCGGTCCCTGTCTCTGGTTCTGGCTTCGCGCTCAGGTACAGCTCTGACCGTCTCTGGATCTGGTTCTGGCATCTCCTGGCCTGCATAACGCTGCACAGTTCATCTGCACATGTTTTGAGCAGCCATGGCATCTGGGGGGGAGAGGGAGCTGAGTGCTGTGCTGTCAGAGGTGTTGGAATGGCTCACAGTGGGGCTAGAGATTGCTGAATGCAGCAGTGGAGACAGGGTGGGGGTGGGTAACTGGTCGAATCTACTGAAAAAGAGATTCAGGTCGTTAACCCACTTCTGGTCTCCCTCAGCCTGAGTGCCGGGCTCCTTGTACCCAGTGATGTTTCTCAGCCCCCGCCACGCCTTTCCCAGGAGGGCCTTAATCTCAGGAGTAATCCAGGGTTTATTGTTAGAGAAGTGCCCTACTGACCTGGTGGGTACAGTGTTCTCCACAGAGAAATTGATACAGTCCATTATGCAGTCCATTATACCGTCCATTATACAGTCAATGTTCTCCCCATGTGGACTACACAGTTCCTCCCACACAGTAGTGTCAAACAGTCCTTCAGAGCCTCCTCTATCTCATCAGTCCATGTCCTCACTGTGCGTGAGACAGCTGGTTGCCTGCATACAAAGAGTTTGTACACGGGCAGGAGATGAACCAGGTTGTGGTCAGATCTTCACAAGGGGGGGGGGGGGGGGTGAAGTGTGTTCCTCCTTGGAGTTGGCATACAGTAAGTCCAATGTTCTGTCGTCTCTGGTCAGGCATGAGACATACTGTGTGAATGTTGGCAGTGTGGATGATGGAGGGGTATGGTTGAGGTTGAGATGAGGAGAAGGGCGTTAGAGTGCAGAACATCACATGCAGCTTCACCGTTAGCCGAGGGGGGAATATACGCAGTTATCATGATAACGTGCAAGAACTCCCTCGGTAGGTAGAATGGCCTCATGCTAACGGCTAACAGTTCAATGTCCTTGTTACAGATTTGCTCTATAACAGTGGTGTGAGTGGATTTACACATTTACACATTCACACACTCATGAAGAAGGAAAAATAAAGTACGGAAAATATAGGATATATAGTAAATGGTTACAACGTAACCAAATGGCGCCAAATACCTTAACACAGAGTAGTAAAAATATACAGTATACATACAAATGAACAGCAACATACCTTGTTGGCCTCAATAACTTGAGAAAGGAACTTAAAACTCTTGACAAATTACTCTACCATTACTATACAGGTAAACGCGTACCTTTTTTTTATTGTGTTCATACTAACAAATCTGACTGCTACAAATGCTGGAACATTAGTTCCGCCTTGAGGGGTCCGCTACAATAAACCTAACTTAATTAATTAACCACTTATTGTCACTTCACAAAAAAAATAGTGTGATGACAGCTACGATACCTTTGGGGTAACTCAGTGACCTGGCTTATTAGGCCACAGTAGCCACACTGTAAGACAGGACATAATGTGTTATTATAAAAATGAGTACAATGTGCTCAAGTAATATAAGTTTAAGTTCATTTTACTAATTTGGAGTAGAATGTACTCAAAACCTGGGCAACCTTTTGTTAAATGTACTTAAAACCACTACCTAAAACCTTTTTTAAGTTTTAAGTAGGTTTTTGGTGGTGATCACGTGTTGGTATCTCCATGGAGACAACATTTAAAGTTTTGTGATTGGCTGCTTTAAAACTAAAAAAACATGCATTAAAGTTCCATGCTCATGCTTTTTTTCAAGCTAAATAATCCTAAAGAATTATACCTTGATGTTTCGATGAGGTGCCTGTAACTTTTCATTCCAAAAACCTCTGTAGATTGCCCACACGGGCCGTCTTAAAACGTGTTTTAAACTCTCATCCACAATGCTTTGTTTTAGGAGTTTGTCGCAAGCGAAGTTGATTGCCGCACCCCTTTGAGGAAGCGCATAGCCATGACCCGCTGTGGGAATAAAACTCACGGTCATGGAATCCATTGTAACAGCAAAAATGGCTACGTCGTCCTGTAGTGGAGTTCAACCATACGTTTGTTCTCTGGTTAGTGAGGGTTTATTCAGGCTTGTGGTTAGGCAGGCAAAAGTCGGTACACAGGTTAACAAGATCAAGGCAACGGTACAGAGGGGAAGCAGGCAAGGCTAGGTCAAAAACACGATCCACAACTGGTACATGGTAGGACTTACTTGACATGAACGCTGGAGAGTTGAACGGGTGAATGAACAAACAATCTGGCAGCTAGATCGGGTAAATACTGGTGTTTAAATGCATGACCTGATTATGGATTGATTGCAGCTGGGAAGTAATGATAAAGAGAGACCAAATGCCTAAGGCAGGACAGGAAGTGGCAAAAGTAAAAGAGGAACTGATGACATGTGACAAGGTAAATAAAACTAGGACTAAGACCGGCAGGAACAGATCGGTAGTTTGTGCTGCTGATTTGTGAAAATAATTTCTCCACAATGGGATTTTCAGTTGCAGTTTATATTTTGCCGTATTTGCCTGTAATTAGAAGACTGTCATGTATGGTTGGATGATCCAGGACTGGAGCCAGTATGTTTGTTTGTGTTTATGTGTATTCATTACAGAATACATTTAATATACAGTATATCAGACAAACTATAGACAATTACACATGCATGGAATGAATCAGTATTTTTGGAATTTTAAAAATAATTTTTGAACATTTTACTGTTTACAGATTAACCACAGCATAACCTACCTGGGAACTCTGGTTTACAAACATAGCTTTTGTTCGAAATAGATATTGAGCTAACATATTTTGAACTGTTTTTAGTAATGTGTATGATATATCAAGTGCTAATATTTAACTAATAGAAATGTAGTTATTTTGTTCTTTTCTTCATAAATTTGACAGTAATATGTCTGTGTGTATCTCAAGTCGTTTTGTCAGCTGGTGTTGGGGCTAGGATTTCTAAAAGTCAAAATATTATAAAACATCTGTCTTTTTTCACTCAAAAAAAGAGTACAGTGAAACAGCAATAGTCCAACATTGTCAACCAATGCACCAGCTGTCACGAGTTCAAGGTAGCGGACCCACACGCACAGCGGAGACAAGGCTCAGTGAACAACAGGGTTTATTCGAGCTCGTGGTCAGGCAGGCAAGGGTCGGTACACAAAGACGGCGGGTTTCAGTACAGGCAAGGATCTGGCAAACGGTGGTCAAAAGACAGGCTTCGGTCGGACTTACGGCAAGGCGGTATCACAGGTGAGGCGGAAAGCAAGGTCAGGAAAACAGGATCGGTAACGAGACAATACAGGAATGAATGCTGGACTGCTGGCTATAACACAACGAGACAATCTGGCAAGGTGCTGGGCTTAGAGGTGGTGCTTAAATACTAAATGGTGATGACTAAATGACAGACAGGTGAGTAGATTAGAACCGGAAGCAAGGCTGACTAAAATTAACAATGACTGCGACAGGAAGTGGTGACAAAATAAAACCGGAAATGAGTAATTGCAGTGACTAAATGATCTAGACTGTGACAGAACCCCCCCGTCTAGGGCGGATTCCCAGACGTCCCACAGAAAACCAAAAAGAGGAAAACACAACTAAACATGATGGGTGACGGGCTAGAACAACACATAATGATCAAGGCACAAGAACTGAGTGGCAGGGAACAGAACAAAGTCCATGAGGTGAGTCCATGACAAGAACATACAAAGTCCAGAAACCTCCTCAAGGAGGGTGGATGCGCGGAGAGTCTCGGAGACGGCACATCTTGTGCCCGAGGGCAAGGCTGGAGTCCTAGGAGGCCGGCGTCGGAACATGCCGCCTCCAGTGGCCAAACGCATGCGCCGGTGCTTTCCAGACTGGGGGTGCTCCCGGGGGCTGAGAAGACGCGGCGGTCGGCAATGGCGGAGCCCGCGCCATCGTCGAGGCGGGAAACAGCGACCTCCAGGTAGGTGGTTGCATCCGGAACCAGCCAGCCGAGGTGGCCGACGACGCAGGAGGCAGCACCATCCCTGCCACAGGATTCGCCAAGGACCCGGCCCTCCGTCAGGCAGGTGAGGCGAGAGCCGGCGGGAAGCCGGGAACAGCGACGAAGACCGGCGTGGAGACGAGGCCTGGCGTGGAGACAAGACCGGAACCAGAGGCGAGGACCGATGTGGAGACGAGACCGGAACCAGAGGCGAGGACCGACGTTGAGACGAGACCGGAACCAGAGGCGAAGACCGACGTGGAGACGAGGCCTGGACCAGAGGCAAGGACCGACGTGGAGACGAGGCCGGGACCAGAGACGAGGACAGACGTGAAGGCGAGGCCGGGACCAGAGACGAGGACAGACGTGAAGGCGAGGCTGGAACCAGAGACGAGGACAGACGTGGAGGCGAGGCTGGGACCAGAGACGAAGACAGACGTGGAGACGAGGCCGGAACCAGAGGCGAAGACAGACGTGGAGACGAGGCCGGAACCAGAGGCGAAGACAGACGTGGAGACGAGGCCGGAACCAGGCCACCAGGAACCGATGCAGACGCGGCCAGCACCGGGCCTCCAGGAACGGAGACAGACGTGTCCGGGACCGGACCACCAGGAGCTGAGACGAGCGAGGCCGGGACCGGACCTCCAAGAGCTGAGACGAGCGAGGCCGGGACCGGACCACCAGGAGCAGAGACGAGCGTGGCCGGGACCGGACCACCAGGAGCAGAGACGAGCGTGGCCGGGACCGGACCACCAGGAGCAGAGACGAGCGTGGCCGGGACCGGATCGCCCGGAGCTGAGGCAGATGCGATCGGTGCCAGATCAACCGGGATCGCTGCAAACGTGGCCGGCGCTGGACCACCAGGAGCTGCACCTGCACACATTGGCTCAAAAAACACAGGGACCAGGAGTGGACCGACCACCTCCTCCGGGAGGGTGGCAGGGGACCGCGCTGGACCGACCTCCTCCGGGAGGTCGGCAGGAGACGGAGCTGAACCTACCTCCTCCGGGAGGTCGGCAGGAGACGGGGCTGGACCGACCTCCTCCGGGAGGTCGGCAGGAGACGGAGCTGGACCGACCTCCTCCGGGAGGTCGGCAGGAGCTGCAACAGGCGCTGCGGCGGGAGCGGTTCCCTCCTGGGGATCGTCGGGAGCTGCGGCAGGAGCTGCGGCAGGAGCTGCGGCCGGGACGACCCCCTCCTGGGGATCGTCGGGGGCTGCGGCCTCCGAGGGGCCGACAGTGGCAGGAACTAGAACGGCGTCCTCCTCCGAGAAGCCGACAGGGACTAGAACGGCGTCCTCCACCGAGGAGCCGACAGGAACTAGAACAGCGTCCTCCTCAGAGGAGCCGACAGGAACTAGAACGGTGTCCTCCTCAAAGGAGCCGGCAGGAACTAGAACGGCGTCCTCCTCAGAGGAGCCGACAGGAACTAGAACGGCGTCCTCCTCAGAGGAGCCGACAGGAACTAGAACGGCGTCCTCCTCAGAGGAGCCGACAGGAACTAGAACGGCGTCCTCCTCAGAGGAGCCGACAGGAACTGGGACTAGAACGGCCTCTACTTGGCCGACAGGAACAGGAACAGGAACGGCCTCTACTTGGCCGGCAGGAACTAGAACGGCGTCCTCCTCTGAGGAGCCGACAGGAACTGGGACTAGAACGGCCTCAATATGGCCGACAGGAACAGGAACGGCCTCAATATGGCCGACAGGAACAGGAACGGCCTCAATATGGCCGTCAGGAACAGGAACTAAGGCCTGGTATGACTGGCCAGGAGTGTCCGCTAGCTGGCGTAAAGATGGAGCTTGAGCTTGAGCTGGGGCTTGAATTTGACGTGACTGAGCTGAGGCCTGAGCCTGACGTGACTGAGCTGAGGCTTGAGCTGCTGCAGGCTGAGCTGAGGCTTGAGCTGCTGCAGGCTGAGCTGAGGCTTGAGCTTGACGTGGCTGAGCTGAGGCTTGAGCTTGACGTGGCTGAGCTGAGGCTTGAGCTTGACGTGGCTGAGCTGAGGCTTGAGCTTGACGTGGCTGAGCTGAGGCTTGAGCTTGACGTGGCTGAGCTGAGCTGAGGCTTGAGCTTGACGTGGCTGAGCTGAGGCTAGGGCGGGAGTTGCTGCAGCCAGAGACGCTGGGGCCAGTGGTGCGGCCAGAGACGCTGGGGCCAGTGGTGCAGCCAGAGACGCTGGGGCCAGTGGTGCAGGCTTAGACGCTGGGCCCAGTGGTGCAGGCTTAGACGCTGGGGCCAGTGGTGCAGGCTTAGATGCAGGAACGGGTGCAGGCTCAGATGTAGGAACGGGTGCAGGCTCAGATGCAGGAACGGGTGCAGGCTCAGATGCAGGAACGGGTGCAGGCTCTGATGCAGGAACGGGGGCAGGCTCTGATGCAGGAACGGGTGCAGGCTCTGACGGGGGTTCAATGAAACCCAGGGCCTCGCGCAGCGCAGGCTTCCGAGCGATGAGCAGGGCGGCTTCACGGAAGTGACGCTCCTTGATTACCGGGTCGGTCTCTGCCTCAGCGGAGTTCAGCCAGTGTGCAAACAGGAACAGGACCGGAGGGGCGCATTGGGCACGGATCCGCAGGAAGATGCTGTCCGGGATGCCTGCGATGGAGATGGGCATGTCGTAAGATGGAGCGAGAGTGCCCTCTGCTGGCGGAGAGGGCCGCTTGATTTCAGTGGCCGAGTCTTCTGGGGCCTGGACAGGGGAAACCGGCTGTCGTCGACGCCGTCTGGACCTCCGACGACTAGCTGTGGGCTTCACCTCCTCAACCGCCAGGGCTGAAGCAGGAGCTGGGTCCACGGCACGGACTGAATTGGACTGGGGAACTATGGCGGTAACGTGGGCGTGGACTTGGTTCGATGAGCTGGAGTCTGGAACGGGAGCTGGATCTGCCTGAGCGACGTCTGGAGCAGGGACTGGATCTGCCTGAGTGGCAACAGGGGAGTGAGTTTGACTCGACTGAGCGGCGACAGGAACGTGAGCTTGGTTCGACTGAGCAGCGACAGGAACGTGAGCTTGGTTCGACTGAGCGACGACAGGAACGTGAGCTTGGCTTGACTGAGCGACGACAGGAACGTGAGCTTGGCTTGACTGAGCGACGACAGGAACGTGAGCTTGACTTGACTGAGCGATGACAGGAACGTGAGCTTGACTCGACTGAGCAGTGACAGGAGCGCTTTCCGGTGCAGCAGGACCAGCTGATGAGACGCTGGCGGGCGCCGCACGCAGAGCGCATGCCAAATCCTTCCGCATTACCTGGAGTTTCTTAAAAAGCGTCTGCACTCCCGGGTAGTCAAACCACCAAAATTCCTCCTCCAGGATAGCGATCGCCTGTTTTATTACGCAGAGCCGCGCCTTCAGACTGGGGCTTCCGCGTAATTCCTCGCGAGCTCTTTGAAGCACCAGCGGAGATCCTCCGGCAGACTCGAGCAGGTAAAAACCATCACGACTCGGCGTTGTCCGAGTACACAAAACAAAATCCCTTGCAGCCCTTAAACCGATGCAAGCCGCCGGCTGGGTCCGAGTGTGGCCAGATTGTACTGTCACGAGTTCAAGGTAGCGGACCCACACGCACAGCGGAGACAAGGCTCAGTGAACAACAGGGTTTATTCGAGCTCGTGGTCAGGCAGGCAAGGGTCGGTACACAAAGACGGCTGGACTGCTGGCTAAACAAACCGAGACAATCTGGCAAGGTGCTGGGCTTAGAGGTGGTGCTTAAATACTAAATGGTGATGACTAAATGACAGACAGGTGAGTAGATTAGAACCGGAAGCAAGGCTGACTGAAACTAACAATGACTGCGACAGGAAGTGGTGACAAAATAAAACCGGAAATGAGTAATTGCAGTGACTAAATGATCTAGACTGTGACACCAGCACTATAATGCTGGATAGGTTACCTTTGCAGTTCAATGTGCAGGTGGAGTAGCCTGATGGATTAATGAAACGAAGTAAGGTAAACAGACCACGGGATGAATGGGTAGGATTCATAGTTATGTTAAAGGCATAGTTTGTGCTGCGGAACAGCTACAGCCTCGGGCAGTTGACTGGGGAGATGTGAGGATCTTTGTTGTGCTCGCCACGTTTTGGAAGATATTTTGATCGGAGGGAGTGCAGCAGCTGTACAAATGGAAGATGCAGCTGTTTTCCTTGACACCACTCTAGAAGGTATAAAGAATCGAATTTTAATGGAATGTCTAGTATTACCTATGTAGGTCACAACCTTTATAAATTTAAACAATATATAGAGGTAGTTAGATCAGTTGTAATGGTGTTTGGAGCAAACATGTTTTCAACTTTTATAGTGTTTGTTTGTTAAATCTTGGCATGACTTTATTGACCTTTCTGTCAGGCTGCTTAAATTCTGCTCAGAGGGCCGGTGGGACAGGGATGTTGACAAGGTCCCCCATATAACGACCTGGGTCCAGCAGGATTTTATTGAAGATGGTCTTCATCAGGTTTTCCACATAATCTGCACCATAACACGAGAATTGCAGATTGTCCATAAACAGACTAAAATATCAAAATAAGTTGACCAACTGCATACAGAGTGAATATATAGACAATAATATAGATCAGATTATGAATACTTCTACTCCAACTACTGAAATATGAAATCCAAAATCTCTGTCAAATAAAAGTGCCTATTGGCCAACAAATTACCATACTGCAGTTAAATGTACATACCTTTGCTCCTGAGGTGAGCAACAGCTGTTCAAGCTGTACAAGGTAGCTGTGTGCCCACAGCCCACAGTGGTGTCTCAGTTTAAGAAACAACCAACATGTCACATTTACAGGTAGCTGACTAGATAAGCAGCACTTATGAGAAGACAGCAAACATCATACCTGTTAGACTTTGATAGAACTTTCCATAACCCAAGTTCACAGGTTTACTTGGACTACGACATACACATGACAGACTTGGTAGTGATTAGAAAGACAACTCGACCCTCACAACTTGCTGTCGCAGCCAAATCCAAGTTGAACGTCACGTAAAGGGCTAGCTGCTAACAGCTAATGCTGTGATAGCAACATGCTAGCGGCTAACTTTGCACTAGCAGCTAAAATGGGAGATGAAGTGAATGACCTCTATGCCATACATCACACGATTCGAACCAGAATGCTGAGGAGGCTTATATTCATCCAAATTACACAGCAGCACCCTGCAACACTGGCTCTCTATCGCTGTAGCTGTAAGTATTAACTGTTCTAGCCATTAGCATTCCTTACAGAGGGGGAGCTAGATTAGAAACAAAGAAACATCTGGAGTAGACACATCAAATAAGTATCAAGCATGTACTTACATTTGGGGAAGCAGCAAGTGGATCACATCTTGTAGGAACAGAGCCCTTCTTCATCCTCAAACGCAACATTAAATGCGCCCTCATTTTTGAAGTAGTCGGAGGTGAAGTGGTGTCCACAGACGAATACTTTTTTTAGACAGCGTGGCCTATTTACAATAAAATTAATCTATAAAGTTCTCCTTTCTTGCGATGCTGGTTCAGAACAACCAACAACAGAGCAATTTCTGAACCATAATGACCCCATGTTAGTTCATATCACAGTGAGTGACATTAGGTGAAATAGTAGGTGCATTACCGCCACCTGCTATGCTAGAGTGCACAGTGAGTGACTGAAACGCAATGTGCAGGTAAATTTCGGTGCCCAGGTTTGTCTTGGTGGGGCCGGAGCTGGTTCCGAGAGTGGTGTAAAGACTGTAGACATAGAAAGTCTGTGAAATTTAAAACTGATCATTCTTAGACCAAATTGGATAAAGTCGCAAAATGTGAAATAAGTGGGGAGTGTACTTCGAACACACCAGGAGCGTCTTACCATGAACCAGGGAGTCATATAAATGTACCAGAATGTTCAAAAAGTGAATTTTGCATGTGCAGGGACCTTTACCATTATTAACGCTGTATTATTTATTTCACTCTGCCATCTTACTGACTGCTAGCTGACTGTAGCTGTTTCCGTTTTAATAGGTCTTATGAGAGACACATGCGAACAATACACTAACGCGTGTCAGGTTTGGCGGTCGGTTTGACAAAGCGGACCCAGATGCACGGCACTGAGATCAGCAGCTTTCAGTACAGAGTCTTTAATGGTACAAGGCTTCAATGCAGGTACAGCACAGTCTGATGACTCACGTACAAAATCCTCTGTGACAAGGGACAGGCAAAGAACGGTGGTCAAGCAGGCAAGGTCGGCAACAGTGAAGCTCGGCGTACAACACAAAAGGGCTAGACCAGAATCGGAGTCAAGGTACAAGCAAGGTCGGTATCAAGCAAGCTTGGCTGAGGTACAAAAAGGGCTAGGCTAGAGACACGGTCAGGAACATAACAGGACTGATAAGGTAGGAACATGAATTGCTGGAAAGCAGAACTGAATCAACGACAATGTGGCAAATGACTGGGGTGAGTACTGGATGTTAAATACCTATCATGATTACTAATTACAAACAGCTCATGTGATTGAAACCGGAAGTAAAGTTAGCGATGGACATGGACTGAATAGAAACAGTTCTAGACGTACAATAATGATCATGTCTATGATAGCTTTGGGATCTGTACGTTATACAATATGCCAGAGACAATATACAATAGTTTTGACAACGTTGTTTGTCATATTTTGATGTCGATTTGATTGCACATCAACAAAAACTTTTTACTTGTAGCTGGTGTGTTCCTTGCCTCAGCCAATACAGTCTCAATAGCATTTAAGTTAGTTGAAGGGTGAACTCTGTAGCTGACTAATTATACCAGTGCTGCAAAACCATATACAAACTAGAAAAAGTAATTTCTCGAGAAATTACGTGGGAGAGCTGATCTGCTGCCGCAACGATGCCAAACGTTGATTAAGCTGCTGACGTCAAAAAGTTGACTACGTCCAAAAGTTGACTACAGCAAAACGATGAAAACGATGAACACGAGAAAAAGTTGAAAAAGATTAAAACGATGACAAAAGATGACGATTAAAAAGACGATGATTAAAAAGATGACCATGGTCATACTAAGACAAGATTAAAAAAATAAAATAAAAAAATATGACAATAATTCAAAAGTTGACCAAGGTGCATTGTTGACAATCATAAATAAGCTGACTAGCTTTTTGATTTGAAGAAAGTATTTGTATATAATTACTTAACTGTGAAATAGTTTAATAACTAGTAAAAATTTACCAGTCAGAAGCAAAAATCTTGCCATTTAAGGTAATAAATTACATTGGTGCTTTTATTTTGAAAGGATTTAGAGGTTGTGTGTGAGCGATTACTAAACTATAAAATAGTCATTAGATAGTCATAATTTATCATTCAATAGCAAGAACAGCCCTATTAAATCTAAAGATTTAGATTAAGCCCTTTCAGAATAAAAGCACCCTAATAAGTGTGAGTGGTTATTTACTGAACTCTAAAATAGTCTCATTAACGTTTGGTTAGTATTCATAACCAGAAACTTTCTAATTAATCTTGCCATTAAAGCTAAAAAATTGTAATTGGTGCTTTTATTTTGAAAGGATTTAGAGGAAGTGTGTGCTTAATTACTACACAATCCAATAGTGTAGTTGAGTAATCAGTAATAAGCATGGAACTGCTGTCTACACTGAGCATCAGGAGTTTGACCTGTCAGTGACATCTGCAGCTGCGCCGTCGCCATGGAGACGAAAGGCGGGAAAATCAGGCTCACTCTGCTCTGTAAAAGCAGAGTTTCACCCTGTATAAACAGGCGTAAACCACGGGCAGACCTGAGAGACACAGCTTTGACATCAGGTGAGGTCTGGTTCGTTGATGGTTCGTGTTCACGAACATCTACTGGACAGACTCAGACAGGTTTCTCAGTCGTGACCCAAGAAAGTGTGATTCGCGCAGGAAAGCTTTCGTCACATTTTTCAGCTCAAGATGCTGAGATAGTAGCTTTGACTGAAGCATGCAAAGCAGGCCGAGATGTTGATGTAACAATTTATACTGACAGCCAATATGCCTTTTCCACACTCCACTATTTCGCAGCTCAATGGGCCCGTAGAGGGATGACGACCTCTACTGGCAAGCCAGTGGAGCATGCGGATTTGTTGAAAGACTTGCTACAAGCCGTGTTATTACCTAAGTCTATCGCTGTGTGCAAATGCGCTGCACACACCAAACGGAAAGACCCTGTTTCACAGGGCAATGCTTTTGCTGACAAAATAGCTAAAGAGGCTGCAGAAGGCAAACATGGTGTTTTGACCTTAACGGCTATTTCACAAAGTCCTAAAGAACCTTTAGACATCCGGGTGATTAAGGATATGCAATGCCAATCACCGACTTCTGAACAGAAACGATGGATTAAGCTGGGCGCAGCTTTAAATGATGGAATTTACAAAGTAAAATCCAAATCGGTTTTACCACGAAACCTGCTCCACACCGTTGCCGTGCTGAGCCATGGCCCTTGCCACGTCTCGACAGGGGCATGATGAGAACGGTGGAACAGCACTTTTTCACACGTGGGTTTAATTCCTATGCCAAACAGTTTTGCAGAGCGTGTTTAACATGTTGTAAACGTAATGCACAAGGGAATGAGAGGCTTAAGAGAGGACAGTTTCCTGAGGCTTCTCACCCTTTTCAGTTCCTGCATATGGACTTCAATAAGTTGAATAAGTGCAACAACTACAAGTACTGCCTTGTGTTGATATGTCCGTTTTCCAAGTGGGTTGAGATTGTGCCAAGCAAGAATGCTGATGCACTGACAGTTGCTAAAGCATTGTGCAAAATCATTATTCCTGTACATGGCATTCCACAGGTCATCTACAGTGATAATGGGCCACACTTCGTGAACGAAGTGATAAGACAAGTGGCCACCCACTTAGGCATCACGTTGAAAAATCACTGTTCTTACCACCCACAGAGTGCAGGGCTGGTAGAAAGCACAAATGGTACAGTTAAACTGAGACTGAAGAAAACTATGGAACAGACTGGGAGGTCCTAGCCAGAGTGCCTGGACCTAGTAAAACTGTCAGAATCACTCCAACAGGGAATGGTTTAACACCTTTTGAGATCATTTATGGTAGACCGTTTGTGTTACCTATAATGACTGATGTCAAAGAAAAGAAGGAGAGCCAGACACTAGCAGAGTGGATGGCTAACCTGTTGAAGGAAAAAGAGATTGTGAATGCAAATAAGCTGCCAGAAGCTGCTTTGTCTCAGCAGGAAGAGAAGATCGAGCCAGGTGACCAGATCCTCATCAAGGCCATCAAACGAAAGACGTGGTCAAGTCCGCGGTGGGAGGGGCCATACACTGTGGTACTCACTACACCGACGGCTGTAAAGGTCGAGGAGAGAGCTACATGGATCCATCAAAACCACTGCAAGAGGGTGATTCCCCTGGTTGGCACTGAGTAGGGGTGGAAGTCGAACCGGTATCAAAACCTTTGGTCGCCGAAGAAACCAACTGATCCCCGCTCCCAGCTATGGCACCAGTGGGTAAGCTCCGGGTAGTGGTCTGTGTCACAATCTTCATGATTGGTTTGTTTGCTCTCAATGTACTGTGGGATGGCCAGATGCTGAATCTGTTTAGAGTGAAGAAATGGACTGGTACACCAGTGGACGACTGGAACTGGAAGAACTTGGACCCCAACCACAAGCATTCGTTCGAGACCAACATGGGGTATCGTTATGTCAAGGTGTTAGCTAAAGCATACAATAAATCGAATTGTTTTGTGTGTTCCCACATGCCGCATTCATCTTCTCACCTGACTCTCTATGCTACACCCATGCCTTACCATGCAGCATTGTGTTTCTATCGAATGTCTGTTTATGGTCGTTCACAGAATTCATTCTTTTACGAGCCATACACTCCTGAACTTCTCCAGAAGATGTTTCAGAGAACGTATGAGTACAACTTTACCGCTGAGGGAACTGATGTTTCTTGTGCTGATGTTCCAGTGTCTTCACTGAACTGGACTCAAAAAGGGCCTGTTGCCAGTGACAAAGTGATCATCCCTCGAGCCTTACCTAGTTGTTCACACGGCCCTGGTACCGGCTTCCCTTGGTGCTTAGAGAAGCGAGCGAGGAGGGGGGCCGAACCCATAGGGATTTTACCTGTTAACGTGTTGTGTTGTTCTCATAGCTCTCGACGAGGGAAAAAGCAATCCTTTTGTCGTAGTCGATGGAGGCTGGTGGCTCTGCGGCACTAAGGTTTACATGTCACTGCCACGGCGTTGGTCAGGTCGGTGTGCGCCAGTTAAAGTGTCTGACCACACTTTTTTTGCAGAGGCCCACGAGATTCCAGCTAAAGTGCGTGCTAGACGAAGCGTCTTCCCAACCTTTAAACCACATGACGATAAGACGGGTTCGGACGTTCCGCAAGAATTCAAACAATGGAACACCGCTTCCATGATTGCTCTTTGTCTTGTCCCACACACTGGTGTGGGTAAGAATATGCTAAGGTTAGAAACCGTTGATTACCGTTTCCAGGTTTGGGTTAACGCATCTATCACCGTGAATGAGGTACAGAACTGTGAGATCGATGCTCTGAGAATTGTTGCCATGCAGAATAGGATGGTGTTAGATTTGCTCACAGCTGGTGAGGGAGGTGTGTGTGTGAAGATTGGTACTGCATGTTGCACTTATATTCCAGAAGAAGTTAACACCAATGTTACAGCAGCCATGGAAGTGATGAAGAATCTGAGGAAGGCCATGTCACAGGATGCACATCCAGAATCTCGTGATCCCGACTGGTTGAATTGGCTCCTCTCAGGAGAATGGTGGCATAAATTGTTGATGGTTTTTGCATTGATAATTGGTATATTCTCCCTTTTCTTCCTTTTTCTGATCTGCTGCATTCCATGCCTGAGAGTGATGGTCTCTTCAGTTGTCTCAGACAGGATGTATGCAAATTCAACTGCTATAACTGAACTCGACTTTGACTTTGAATTTGATTCTAGACTTTAAAGGTTTTTACAAAAGCTCTTACAAGGTTGATACAATGTTTTGACGTTCACATTAAAAACTGTTTCAGAGAGATGTGATACTGATGTTTAATTGTCCTTGTAATGACAAACGGGGGAATGTTGGAGAAAATATATTTTCATCTATAATTAATCTCATTTATCTTTGGTGTTTATTCTATATCATTTAACCCATATAATCATTTATCCAATTCATTTATATTCATTTATCTTTTTATGTATTATTTAACTTTTTTACATTTTCCATTTATGGTTTGCATTTGCTGTGCCTTATAACCCCATTGACAGGTGACTTCTAACCACAGGTTTTCAAGTATTGTCATATACGAAGAACAATTTTGTCACATTTGCCATTTGCTCTGTGCTCCTACGCAGGCGTAGGGGTTCAAAACCACAAGAGGGGTTGGAGGAGTACTGCTATGCCTAATGTGTGTGTTTCTGCATGTTCAGCAATGATGTGATGATGTGATGATGGAGGCGTGTACAAGCTTCAATAAAATGTTGTGCTTTGGGGAAGTTCGTTGGAGTTGGTTCTCTGAGTGAAGCGCTTACAACGCTAACGCTCAGACGAACTCCCCTTGGCCAAGTAAAATCTCTGGTTGGCTCTCAGTGTGCTATATTGTTCTCGTCTCTATGTGTATCAGTGCTGTTGTGGTATTTTCAGACCCAACAGTAATAGCCTGCATCGTCTAACGATGATGCACGTTTAGAACGTTGAACGATGATTCTATGATGAAGTGTTGAGAAGTAGATTGCGGCCGAAAAACAGGGCGAAATAATAAGAATAACTAGAAAAAGTAATTTTTCGAAAAATTACGTGGGAGAGCTGATCTGCTACCGCAACGATGCCAAACTCTGATTAAGCTGCTGACGTCAAAAAGTTGACTACGTCCAAAAGTTGACTACCGCAAAGCGAGGAAAACGATGAAAACGATGAAAACAAGAAAACGTTGACAAAGAATAAAACGATGACAAAAGATGGCGATTTAAAAAATTCCAAATTTGACCAAGCTGAAAAGATGTCAAAGATTAAATAGTTGACCAAGGTGGATTGTTGACAATCATAAATAAGCTTACTAGCTTTTTGATTTGAAGAAAGTATTTGTAAATAATTACCTAACTATGTAATAGTTTAATAACTATTAAACATTTACCAGTCAGAAACAAAAATCTTGCCATTTAGGGTAATAAATTACATTGGTGCTTTTATTTTGAAAGGGTTTAGAGGTTGTGTGTGAGTGATTACTAAACTATAAAATAGTCCTTAGATAGTCATAATATTTAATTCAATAGCAAGAATAGCCCTATTAAAGCAAAATATTTAGATTAAGATTAAGTTATTTACTGAACTCTAAAGTAGTCTCATTAACGATTGGTAAGTATTCAGAACCAGAAATTTTCTAAACAATCTTGCCATTAAAGGTAATAAATTGTAATTGGTGCTTTTATTTTGAAAGGATTTAGAGGAAATGTGTGGGGGTAATAGCGTAACTGTCAATTAGTCTTTAAATAATCATAATTACCCATTCAAAGGCAAAAACAGTGCAGTTAATGTTAATAATTGGCATTGGTGCTTTTATTTTGAAAGGATGTAGAGGAAGCATGTGTGGGTAATTACTAAACTATTAATCCATCTTTAAATAGTCATAATTACCCATCTAAAAGCAGAAATATTGCTATTAAAGCTAATTATTTGGCTTGGTGCTTTTATTTTGAAAGGATTTAGAGGAAGTGTGTGCTTAATTACTACACAATCCAATAGTGTAGTTGAGTAATCAGTAATAGGCATGGAATTGCTGTCTACACTGAGCATCAGGAGTTTGACCTGTCAGTGACATCTGCAAATGTGCCGTCGCCATGGAGACAAAAGGCGGGAAAATCAGGCTCACTCTGCTCTGTAAAAGCAGAGTTTCACCCTGTATAAACAGGCTTGTTCCAGCTAAACCATGATAGTTATCACAAAGATTATTTCATTTTACGAGTCCCAAGGCTTCAATGAGCAAATGGTGTGATTTTTATGTTTGAGGACAAAAGCTTGTAGCCACAGTGGCAATTTCAAAATATGTCTCCTCTGTTTTTCTCCCCAGACGTCTGCCGAAAATTATCATTAGAGTCTATGGGAGAATTTCGGGATCTCTCTGCGCTTTGAGGTTGATAGCGACTAAAGTATAGGTCTGAGGGTATATCCAGACACATCATTAGAAAGAAGACATTTATGACTACGATTTAGTGAAGTAATTACGTTGATAGAGTAAAAATTGTGGCTGTAGTGACGAGTTAGAGACAGAAGTTCTGTCTTAAAAAAGTGCACCTTCTCACTGTAGCTGTGACATCACGCACTCTAGCAGACGCAATACACACTAATGGAAAAGCTGAAAATTTAACAAAAACCACACGATATTTAAACGCTCACAAGTCGAAAACTATAAAAGATACGAGGACGCTGATTTACACGGAGAACGTTTAAAGATGATAGACGCTTTTGACGTTGAAATGACGTTTCTACGCCAAAGTATGACGATGATAGATAGATGCTGATGAAAAGAGGCAAGTTGACAAAAAGTTGAACGATGATTCCCATAGACGACCATTATAAAAAAACGACGAAAAACGTTGAATAACGTTAAAAGTTAAAAGGCTGAAAACGTGAAAAGTAATAGCCCCCATCTCCTAAAGACGACACACGTTTAGAAAGTTGAACGGCGATTCTACGACGAAGCGTTGAGACGATGAAAGCCACCGAGAAGCGGGGCGAAATAATAATAATAAGAAAAACCAGAAAAAGTAATTTCTCGAGAAATTACGTGGGAGAGCTGATCTGCTGCCGCAACGATGACAAACGCTGATTAAGCTGCTGACGTCAAAAAAGTTGACTACGTCCAAAAGTTGACTACGGCAAAGCGATGAAAACGAGAGAACGTTGACAAAGAATAGAACGATGACAAAAGATGGCGATTAAAAAGATGATGATTAAAAAGATGACCAATGTCATACTAAGACAAGATTAAAATATGACAATGATTCAAAAGTTGACCAAGGTAAAAAATATATCAAAGATTAAAAAGTTGACCAGAGTGCATTGTTGACAATCATAAATAAGCTGACTAGCTTTTTAATTTGAAGAAAGTATTTGTAAATAGTTACCTGTGTAATAGTTTAATAACTAGTAAAAATTTACCAGTCAGAAACAAAAATCTTGCCATTTAAGGTAATAAATTACATTGGTGCTTTTATTTTGAAAAGATTTAGAGGTTGTGTGTGGGCGATTACTAAACTATAAAATAGTCATTAGATAGTCATAATTTATCATTCAATAGCAAGAATAGCCCTATTAAAGCAAATCAATCAATCTTGCCATTAAAGGTAATATATTGTAATTGGTGCTTTTATTTTGAAAGGATTTAGAGGAAATGTGTGGGGGTAATAGCGTAACTGTCAATTAGTCTTTAAATAATCATAATTACCTATTCAAAGGCAAAAACAGTGCAGTTAAAGCTAATAATTGGCATTGGTGCTTTTATTTTGAAAGGATTTAGAGGAAGCATGTGTGGGTAATTACTAAAATTTTAATCTATCTTTAAAAAGTCATAATTACCCATCTAAAAGCAGAAATACTGCTATCAAAGCTAATTATTTGGCTTGGTGCTTTTATTTTGAAAGGATTTAGAGGAAGTGCGTGCTTAATTACTACACAATCCAATAGTGTGGTTGACTAATCAGTAACAAGCATGGAACTGCTGTCTACACTGAGCATCAGGAGTTTGACCTGTCAGTGAAATCTGCAGCTGCGCCGTCGCCATGGAGACGAAAGGCGGGAAAATCAGGCTCACTCTGCTCTGTAAAAGCAGAGCTTCACCCTGTATAAACAGGCTTTTTCCAGCTAAACCATAATAGTTATCACAAAAATTATTTCATTCACGAGTCCCAAGTCTTCAATGAGCAAATGGTGTGAACTTTATGTTTGAGGACAAATGTTTGTAGCTGCAGTCGCAATTTCAAAATACTTCTCCTCTTGTTTTTCTCCCCAGACGTCTGCCGAAAATTATCGTTAGAGTCTATGGGAGAATTTCAGGATCTCTCTGCACTTTGAGGTCGATAGCGACTAAAGTATAGGTCTGAGGGTATAGCCAGACACATAATTAGAAAGAAGACAAGTATGACTACGATTTACTGAAATAATTACGTTGATAGAGGGAAAATTGTGTCCGTAGTGACGAGGTAAAGACAAAAGTTCTATCTTAAAAAAACGTCCCCTCGCACTCTGGCTGTGACATCACGCACTCTAAATAACGCAATACACACTAATGGAAAAGATGAAAATTGACCAAAAACCACCCAATATTTAAACTGCTATAAATCAGAAACTATTAAAGATATTTAAAAGATTTCTGGAAGATTAATAGTTGAATAGTTGAAGATTATTTTGTAGTTTAAATGGTGTCTGTAGCTTAAAGTATGCGGAAGTAGTTAAAGCTGAAAGTAGACAAAGCTGAAGAGAATTTGAAAAGTTGTTCCCATTCATTTCAATGGGAAAAAAAGTTAAAAAAAGCTTAATAACTTGAAAAATATGAAACATATGAATGAGAAAAGTAATAGCACACTTCTCCTTAAAAAGCTGAACATTTTGATATTGGAATCGTTTCTGTAGCTGAAAGTATGCGGGACTAGTTAGATGCAGAAAAACGGGGGGAAGAAAAATAATAATAACTAGAAAAAGTAATTTCTCGAGAAATTACGTGGGAGAGCTGATCTGCTGCCGCAACGATGACAAACGCTGATTAAGCTGCTGACGTCAAAAAGTTGACTACGGCAAAACGATGAAAACGATGAAAACGAGAAAACGTTGACAAAGATTAAAACGATGACAAAAGATGGCGATTAAAAAGATGATGATTAAAAAGATGACCAAGGTCATACTATGACAATATTAAAGAGATGACAATGATTCAAAAGTTGACCACGGTTAAAAGATGTCGAAGATTAAAAGGTTGACCAATGTGCATTGTTGACAATCATAAATAAGCTGACTATCTTTTTGATTTGAAGAAAGTATTTGTAAATAATTACCTAACTGTGTAATATTTTAATAACTAGTAGAAATTTACCAGTCAGAAACAAAAATCTTGCCATTTAAGGTAATAAATTACATTGGTGCTTTTATTTTGAAAGGATTTAGAGGTTGTGTGTGGGCGATTACTAAACTATAAAATAGTCATTAGATAGTCATAATTTATCATTCAATAGCAAGAATAGCCCTATTAAAGCAAAAGATTTAGATTTAGCCCTTTCAGAATAAAAGCACCCTAATAAGTTTGAGTGGCTATTTACTGAACTCTAAAGTAGTCCCATTAACGATTGGTAAGTATTCAGAACCACAAATTTTTTTAATCAATCTTGCCATTAAAGGTAATAAATTGTAATTGGTGCTTTGCAGCATTCACTGTGATAAAGCTTAGAAAAACAATACAGTGAATGCTTTGCAGCTGAAGAGAGCTCTTCAGCTCTCCCACTAACTAGAAAAAGTAATTTCTCAACAAATTACGTGGGAAAGCTGATCTGCTGCAGCAACGATGACAGACGCTGATTAAGCTGCTGACGTCAAAAAGTTGACTACGTCAAAACGATGAAAACGATGAAAACGAGAAAACGTTGACAAAAATTAAAACGATGACAAAAGATGGCGATTAAAAAGATGATGATTAAAAAGATGAATAAGGTCATACTATGACAATATTAAAGAGATGACAATGATTCAAAAGTTGACCAAGGTTAAAAGATGTCAAAGATTAAAAATTTGACCAAGGTGCATTGTTGACAATCATAAATAAGCTGACTATCTTTTTGATTTGAAGAAAATATTTGTAAATAATTACCTAACTGTGTAATAGTTTAATAACTAGTAGAAATTTACCAGTCAGAAACAAAAATCTTGCCATTTAAGGTAATAAATTACATTGGTGCTTTTATTTTGAAAGGATTTGGAGGTTGTGTGTGGGCGATTACTAAACTATAAAATAGTCATTAGATAGTCATAATTTATCATTCAATAGCAAGAATAGCCCTATTAAAGCAAAAGATTTAGATTAAGCCCTTTCAGAATAAAAGCACCCTAATAAGTGTGAGTGGTTATTTACTGAACTCTAAAGTAGTCTCATTAACGATTGGTAATTATTCAGAACCACAAACTTTCTAATCAATCTTGCTATTAAAGGTAATAAATTGTAATTGGTGCTTTTATTTTGAAAGGATTTAGAGGAGTAAAGTGCTTAATTACTACACAATCCAATAGTGTAGTTGAGTAATCAGTAATAAGCATGGAACTGCTGTCTACACTGAGCATCAGGAGTTTGACCTGTCAGTGAAATCTGCAGCTGCGCCGTCGCCATGGAGACGAAAGGTGGGAAAATCAGGCTCACTCTGCTCTGTAAAAGCAGAGTTTCACCCTGTGTAAACAGGCTTGTTTCAGCTAAACCATGATAGTTATCACAAAAATTATTTCATTTTACGAGTCCTAAGGCTTCAATGAGCAAATGGTGTGAATTTTATGTTTAAGGACAAAAGCTTGTAGCCACAGTGGCAATTTTAAAATACGTCTCCTCTGTTTTTCTCCCCAGACGTCTACCGAAGAGACAGAAGTTCTGTCTTAAAAAAGCGCACCTTCTCACTGTAGCTGTGACATCACGCACTCTAACTGACCCAATACACACTAATGGAAAAGCTGAAAATTTAACAAAAACCACCCAATGTTTAAACACTTAAAAGTTGAAAAGTATAGAAGATACAAGGACGCTGATTTACACGGAGAACGTTGAGAGATAATTGACGCTTTTGAAGTAGAAATGACGTTTCTACGCCAAAGTATGACGATGACAGACGCTGGCGAAAAGAGGCAAGTTGACAAAAAGTTGAACGATGATTCCCATAGACGACCATTATAAAAAAACGCCGAAAAGCTCAAGCTGCTGAGATAGTAGCTTTTAGTAGCTTTGACTGAAGCATGCAAAGCAGGCCGAGATGTTGATGTAACAATTTATACTGACAGCCAATATGCCTTTTCCACACTCCACTATTTCGCAGCTCAATGGGCCCGTAGAGGGATGACGACCTCTACTGGCAAGCCAGTGGAGCATGCGAATTTGTTGAAAGACTTGCTACAAGCCGTGTTATTACCTAAGTCTATTGCTGTGTGCAAATGCGCTGCACACACCAAACGGAAAGACCCTGTTTCACAGGGCAATGCTTTTGCTGACAAAATAGCTAAAGAGGCTGCAGAAGGCAAACATGGTGTTTTGACCTTAACGACTATTTCACAAAGTCCTAAGGAACCTTTAGACATCCAGGTGATTAAGGATATGCAATGCCAATCACCAACTTTTGAACAGAAACGATGGATTAAGCTGGGCGCAGCTTTAATTGATGGAATTTACAAAGTAAATTCCAAACCGGTTTTACCACGAAACCTGTTCCACACCGTTGCCGTGCTGAGCCATGGCCCTTGCCATGTCTCCACAGGGGGAATGATGAGAACGGTGGAACAGCATTTTTTCACACATGGGTTTAATTCCTATGCCAAACAGTTTGCAGAGCGTGTTTAACATGTTGTAAACATAATGCACAAGGGAATGAGAGGACTAAGAGATGACAGTTTCCTGAGGCTTCTCACCCTTTTCAGGTCCTGCATATGGACTTCATTGAGTTGAACAAGTGCAACAACTACAAATACTGCCTTGTGTTGATATGTCCGTTTTCCAAGTGGGTTGAGATCGTGCCAAGCACTGATGCACTGACAGTTGCTAAAGCATTGTGCAAAATGATTATTCCTGTTCATGGCATTCCACAGGTCATCTACAGTGATAATGGGCAACACTTTGTGAACGAAGTGATAAGACAAGTGGCAACCCACTTAGGCATCACGTTGAAAAATCACTGTTCTTACCACCCACAGAGTGCAGGGCTGGTAGAAAGCACAAATGGTACAGTTAAACTGAGACTGAAGAAAACTATGGAACAGACTGGGAGGTCCTGGCCAGAGTGCCTGGACCTAGTAAAACTGTACATGAGAATCACTCCAACAGGGAATGGTTTAACACCTTTTGAGATCATTTATGGTAGACCGTTTGTGTTACCTATAATGACTGATGTCAAAGAGAAGAAGGAGAGCCAGACACTAGCAGAGTGGATGACAAACCTATTGAGGAAAAAGAGATTGTGAATGCAAATAAGCTGCCAGACGCTGCTTTGTCTCAGCAGGAGGAGAAGATCGAGCCAGGTGACCAGATTCTCATCAAGGCCATCAAACGAAAGACGTGGTCAAGTTCGCGGTAGGAGGGGCCATACACTGTGGTACTCACTACACCGACGGCTGTAAAGGTCGAGGAGAGAGCTACAGTGGCAGCGGTTCAAAGTGACTAGGGTTTTTACTGCAGTACCGCCGCGTCGCCACGGTGCAGCGAGTGCGTCGCTGACTAAAGATTTTTAATCCTGCAGCCGGCTGAAAAAAATCAGGACGCTAGTCTCGTTTTAACCACCAGGTGGCGCAGCGTTGATTAGAAGCCTCCAAAGCACTACAGCGTAACTGAGGTCCGACTGTTCATTTCTACCTGTAACGCACATATATTACACCAGACCTATTTTACTATTAAGTATCTGTTGTGTGCTAAAACATGGGGAGTGTGAAGGGCAACAACTTGTTGATGGCTTAGTTATTTTCTGTTCACTGCGAAGTTATAATCGTTCTGTGTGGTTTAAAACAGGCAGCGCCACAGCAGCAACACATTCTTGTTTTCATTCTCCTCAGCTTTTTCGTGTCTTTAAATAGAAGGCGTCTCTTAAAAATATGTACACACCCACCGCTCTAACATCTGATACAACATATTGGCTTCACATAATTCCATGATTATGCGTCGCGGTTTAATTAACATAATTTGAATGCGCAAGTAAAGACGTAGAGCGCAGTCCATGTGCGACTACAGCCGCTTATTTAGGTTTTAAACTTCCACAACTTGTTAATGAATGTTTTCCAATAGTCGTAGATTTTACGTAAATAACCGTAATAATCATAGGAATTTGTTTTACAGCAGTTGTCGGTCGTAATTTTGACAGGACGCCAGAAATCAGCAGATCTACAGCGACGCATTACAGCAACATGTTTGTTCCTACGCGTTTACTCTGTGTCTGCAGAACTGCAGTTTGACTTGTTTTGACTGTGCGTGTCATTGTAACTGAGGCTGAGAGACTTATTCGACCCGTGTACGTTTCAACATTTTCATTTCCCATCCGTCCATCCAGCCACTTTCACCGGCGTTTTCGTTTCTCTTTCGTTGAGCTGCAAACGGATTTTAATCAAAGCACCGCCTTACAAACCAATAAAACAGGCAAAAATATTTGTTTTTTACAAAAAGACACGGAATTGGAGTTAATATGTTTTATTGTTTAGAGACAAACGGAAAACAAAAAGTCGTTCTCTCGTTACCTCTGCTTATAATTTGGTGGAGACATCAACCTCTTACACAAACACGTGACGTGTTTCGGAGTCATGTGTCCAGACAGAGAGTGACCAATACACAAATGTATGGATGTGCAAATGCGGGCTACGAGAGGAACGGGGCAGTGGCGCACTAGATGTAGCGAGAATTTGTTTTGACTGTGCGTGTCCTTGTAACTGAATGAGTGGCTGATGTGACTTATTCGCCCGTGTACGTTTCAAAACTTTGATTTCCCACCCGTCTATCTATCCTGAATAAAAGCACCGCATTACAAACCAATAAACTGAACAAAAATATTTTTTAACAAAAACACACGGACTTGAATTTTAAGCTGTTTTTTTCGTTTAGAGAAAAACGAAAAACAAAAAACCTCTGCTTTTAATTTTTAATGGAAGCTCATCCGTGGACGGGTCGCGGGGCAGCAGTCGTAGCAGAGAGCTCCTGACTGCCGCTCGAATGAAACACGAGATCGAATGAAATGTGATGTGTTTCGTACTCAGATGACTTGGATCTGAGTTCGACCAAGCTTTTGCTTGTCTCATGTTTGCTCACAGTCGCAAAGGAAATCTACACACCCCTCCCCCTCCCCGTAGAGGCGCATAGACATGCTAATGTGTTGCTACTACTCGATCAGCAGGTGAGAAATACTTCAGCTCCAGGACAAAGCTCCGTGGGAGACTGGGCAGCATCGGGCGGCGTGATCAGCTGCAGGTCTAAGACTCATTAATGCAGCAAGTAGTTTGTTCTACATACGTTTACTCTGCAAAAATAAACGTATGTATTTATCATAGCTTTCTGGTCTAAGTTATTTGTAGCACTTTGACATTCGTTTAAAATATGCAGTGCTTTTTAAAATGAAAATACTAATATTATTATTTGTTACCTTTATTGTAAACACAGTATTAATTGCACAATTTGGACTGGCGAAGATTTGCGCTTCTTTCATAATAATCATGGATAATCAAGGAAGAAACTGCAGTTCATATTTGTTATTCAGGGACGGTTTAATAAAGATTCAGTATGGTTTTTGACTGAACTGTCAGCCAAGATACGTGCATTATCAAATGAATGCGCCTGTCAGCGGGGAGGACATCAACTCTGCTCTTCAGTCGCTGCTGCCGTCTCCTCCCCAGTTCACACACCTTAACACTAGGACTACTGGGTTTTCTAAATATACCAGTTCCTACTACAAGGTGTTCCTACGAAGTTAACCAGCTGTTTATTTCGTTATTACTCCTTTCACCTGTACCACATAAAGACATTGCAGAGCTACAGCCATGTTCCCACAAAGTTAACCAGCTGTTTATTTCGTTATTCCCTCTTTCATGTCCGTCTGTTGAATGAAAGTGGGCGTGGCCATCCACGTCCCAGAGCGGTGACACTGGGGGATGGGAAACGCTCATCAACACGCAGGACAAAGATCTGCGTTTCTCTGCTGCTACAGCCTCGGCTGCGTTGGGTTGTTAGTCTCCCTTTCACCTGTACCATATGAAATGTGTTCCTACGAAGTTGCTCAGCCGCTTTCAGAATTCCCCATGCAGGTTTGAACAGGGCAAACATTATTTTTATTTACAAAAAAAATTAATACATTTACAGATTGACCGGTGATGCCGCACGGGTTGCTCTCAGTTAAAACAGCTGTTTGAAGCAGGGAAAAGCGAGTTAGCTGTCCTTGTCGATGCCTTGACAATGTTTTAGCATCGGTTAGATCTCTGAGCCCCGACTTTTATGTCTTCTTTGGATTAAAAAACAAATGTTGAATGTTCTCAAATAATATAATATTGCCGCCCTCCGCGGCTCCCAGTGTTTGTTTTTTTCATTTAAAACGTGGGTGTTACTGGTGGCAGACCTCTGGTCTAGATCATCCTTATTCACTTTTTTAAATTGTAGTAGTGTAACCTTAGTTAGTATTCCTTTTTATTTTTTTTTTATTTTATGTTTGGGAAACGTGACATTTCAGCTACTGTGATTTTATTTGTCATCAACATTAGTTCCTACCTGTCCTTGTTGACGGGGGACAAGAAAATGTGACGCGCGTTGGATAAGCGCGGCGTAAAGACAAAAGTGTACATGTGCCGTACTGTCTTGCCGTGTGGTGCATTAAAGAAGCATTCCACGTAAAGAAAATTGCCCGTAACAACAGCAAGAAATCAGGGTTACAGTAGCTTGTCTGCCGTAAATCGAACGCTGCACGCGGGAGGGCACACCGTTCAGCTTCCTATTTTCGGTTTTAAACTGCCATAATTTGCCATAATTTACTTACGTTCATAACTTCATACTATAACGCGACCAGCGGTTCATGGTCTTGGCGATTCATGCACTAAGTAATACAACGTTGTCATCTCGTGATCACATGATGATGATGAGACGCTGTTTTTCCAATAATTAAAATAAAAAAACTGCTTCCACTCAGACTCGAACCCCGGACAAAAAAAAACGTTGTGGCCATGCACGTTAACCACTAGGCCACCAAAGACCTGATCATTGGTTGTTCTACAAGAGCCTATATGACGTAAGCAACTACGATGTTTCAGGACCAAAAGTGGGAGTCAATCGCCACCTACAGGCCAGAAGGACGTAACACACTCCTCCTGCAGTACAAACCCGGCACTGACGCGGCAGATTTGAAACCCAAACACGGTGGGGGTAGACACTTTTACCGGCTGCCTCTGTACGTGGATCCATCAAAACCACTGCAAGAGGGTGATTCCCCTGGTTGGCACTGAGTAGGGGTGGAAGTCGACCGGTATCAAAACCTTTGGTCGCCGAAGAAACCAACTGATCCCCGCTCCCAGCTATGGCACCAGTGGGTAAGCTCCAGGTAGTGGTCTGTGTCACAATCTCCATGATTGGTTTGTTTGCTCTCAATGTACTGTGGGATGGCCAGATGCTGAATCTGTTTAGAGTGAAGAAATGGACTGGTACACCAGTGGATGACTGGAACTGGAAGAACCTGGACCCCAACCACAAGCACCCGTTCGAGACCAACATGTGGTATCATTATGTCAGGGTGTTAGCTAAAGCATATAATAAATCAAATTGTTTTGTGTGCTCTCACATGCCGCATTCATCTTCTCACCTGACACTCTATGCTACACCCATGCCTTACCATGAAAGGTTTTACAAAAGATCTTACAAGGTTGATACAATGTTTTGACGTTCACATTGAAAACTGAATCAGCGAGATGTGATACTGATGTTTAATTGTCCTTGTAATGACAAACAGGGGGGAATGTTGGAGAAAATATATTTTCATCTATTATTCATCTCATTTATTATATTCATCTAATCATTTATATGTATCATTTACCTTTTTACAATATCCATTTATGGTTTGCATTTGCTGTGCCCTATAACCCCATTGACAGGTGGACAGACTTCTAACCACAGGTTTTCAAGTATTGTCATATACGAAGAACAATTTTGTCACATTTGCCATTTGCTCTGTGCTCCTACGCAGGCTAGGGGTTCAAAACCACAATAGGGGTTGGAGGAGTACTGCTATGCCTAATGTTTGTGTTTCCGCATGTTCAGCAATGATGTGATGATGTGATGATGAAGGCGTGTACAAGCTTCAATAAAATGTTGTGCTTTGGGGAAGTTCGTTGGAGTTGGTTGGTCTCTGAGTGAAGTGCTTACAACGCTAAGATCTCAGGCGAACTCCCCTTGGCCAAGTAAAATCTCTGGTTGGCCCTCAGTGTGCTATATTGTTCTTGTCTCTGAGTGTATCAGTGCTGTTGTGGTTTCTTCAGCCAAGTCATGCTACAGCTGTTATGTCGAGTAGCTCAATGGTTTAAGGCCTTGACTCTGGAGTGGGAGATCCGTGTTCAATACCTTTGTGAGGCATGTTTGTGCAATCAGGTTATTGTATAATATTTGCATTTCCCAGATAAAGTGAGATTTATCCTTAATGTTAATTAGTAATCTATATCATAAATGAAGAATTTTTAGAAAGTTTTAGTTTTTAAAGTAGGATCTATACAGCCACTCTTAGCAAGACTTTAAGCATATAGTTTTGCCCAGTGGCAAAACGCATGACCTTTAATCCTAGAGTTCGTGGTTCGAAACCCGCCTCAACCAAGTATTTAAAGTTTCTTCAGCAGAAAGTTTTACAGCACTGTTGTCATGTGTAAAACAATATAGTTTTTAGTAAAATCAAACTGCTTTTGTTTTATTTGTGCACATTCAGCTCTGCAACTTCTTCTTTGCAGATCTGATCAGCTATACATTCAACTCATCGGCTTGTTTCAGTAATGTTTCAACTGGTTAATTACAAATAGGTAATTAGAATATTTTACAGTCTAATAAGGCTTGTTTACATGTTCACTTCTTAATATAACTATATTGATTTCCTTCAGATATATTGAGTTATAAATTTTAGCAATTCCCTGCACATGCATCATCAAATGCTCCAACTTTTCCAAATCTAAAATTCAGCTACTTCTCCAGCTACTGTCAGCTGTTTTAAATGTTTCCACAGCATTCAACTATTCCTTCAGCTCTTCAGACTCCATTTACCTATTTTGATACATTCAACTATATTTCACCAAGTTCAGCAATCCTTTACATACTTTCTTCATTTTAGCGTTTCTTGAATTTGAACAGATCTCTCTGAACTATCCTTAATTTGAAATTCAACTCCTTCAGCTTCTTCTGAAAATATTCAGCTCTGTTTAAACAACACCCAGTTCTGTTCAGATACATTCATCTATACTTTGTGTTTAAGCTACTTTAAGATATGTTTTAAAATGTTTAGCTATTTTTAGCAAATCTTCAGCAATACATTCAGCATGGAAGCATTCACTGTGCATTTTCCTATGGAAATGCTTTATCTAGTGTTAGCATTGATATTTCCTTTTTACGTCCTTTCTACAATCGTTGGCACCTAACTCCTCCTACACGCTTTGAGCTACAGAAACGGTTCGAATATCAAAATGTTTTTGAGGAGAAGTGTGCTATTAGTTTTCTTTGTCATATCTTTTATACTTTTGGAAATATGAACTTTTTTCTTCTCACAATTTAAATAAACAGGAGTATTACTATTGATACCAGGGTGTATAATGCAGCCACGTGAAATGATGTCACTAGCTGTCTTTGGCTGAGTGGATAAGGTCCTTGACTTTGGTGCCTGCAGACTCAGGTTCAATTCCAAATTGGAGCAACTGCATGAAGTGAATCTAAATTATTCACAGTGTCATAAATCTGAAATTAAAGGGTTGTGTAGTATTAATATTCGTTCTTTACCTTACATTTAACCATTTTTGTTTCTTCTATGGATATACAGCTCGTCTTGAAAAACTAATCGTTAGAGATATTTAGTGGGAGAGCTGAACAGCTCTCACACTATTGTTATCTTCGGTCTTTATTAGTGGGAGAGCTGAACAGCTCTCACACTATTGATATCTTCGCTCTTTATTAGTGGGAGAGCTGAACAGCTCTCACACTATTGATATCTTCGCTCTTTATTATCACAGTGAATGCTGCAAAGCATTCACTGTATTGTTTTTCTAAGCTTTATTATTAGTGGGAGAGCTGAACAGCTCTCACACTATTGTTATCTTCGGTCTTTATTATTATTATTATTATTATTATTCTACTTATTCCGCCCTTTTTTTGATTGCTATCTACTTTTTAACGCTTCATCGTAGAATCGTCGTTCAACTTTCAAGCGCTAAGGTGCGCTTTTTTAAGACAGAACTTCTGTTTTTAACTTGTCACTACAGCCACAATTTCTACTCTATCAACGTAATTATTTCACTAAATCGTAGTCATACTTGTCTTCTTTCCAATGATGTGTCTGGCTTTACCCTCAGACCTATACTTTAGTCGGTATCAACCTCAAAGCGCAGAGAGATCCCGAAATTCTCCCATAGACTCTAATGATAATTTTCGGTAGACGTCTGGGGAGAAAAACAGAGGAGACATATTTTGAAATTGCCACTGTGGTTACAAGCTTTTGTCCTCAAACATAAAATTCACACCATTTGCTCATTGAAGCCTTGGGACTCGTAAAATGAAATAATCGTTGTGATAACTATCATGGTTTAGCTGGAACAAGCCTGTTCATACAGGGTGAAACTCTGCTCTACAGAGCAAAGTGAGCCTGATTTTCCCGTCTTTTGTCTCCATGGCGACGGCGCAGCTGCAGATGTCACTGACAGGTCAAACTCCTGATGCTCAGTGTAGACAGCAGTTCCATGCTTATTACTGATTACTCAACTACACTATTGGATTGTGTAGTAATTAAGCACACACTTCCTCTAAATCCTTTGAAAATAAAAGCACCAAGCCAAATAATTAGCTTTAATAGCAATATTTCTGCTTTTAGATGGTTAATTATGACTATTTAAAAATAGATTAACAGTTTAGTAATTACCCAAAAATGCTTCCTCTGCATCCTTTAAAAATAAAAGCACCAATGCCAATTATTAGCTTTAACTGCACTGTTTTTGCCTTTGAATGGGTAATTATGATTATTTAAAGACTAATTGACAGTTGCGCTATTACCCCCACACATTTCCTATAAATCCTTTCAAAATAAAAGCACCAATTACAATTTATTACCTTTAATAGCAAGATTAATTAGAAAATTTGTGGTTCTGAATACTTACCAATCATTAAAGAGACTACTTTAGAGTTCAGTAAATAACCACTCACACTTATTAGGGTGCTTTTATTCTGAAAGGGCTAAATCTAAATCTTTTGCTTTAATAGGGCTATTCTTGCTATTGAATGATAAATTATGACTATCACATGACTATTTTATAGTTTAGTAATCGCCCACACACAACCTCTAAATCCTTTCAAAATAAAAGCACCAACGTAAATTATTACCTTAAATTGCAAGATTTTTGTTTCTGACTGGTAAATTTCTACTAGTTATTAAACTATTACACAGTTAGGTAATTATTTACAAATACTTTCTTCAATTAAAAAAGATAGTCAGCTTATTTATGATTGTCAACAATGCACCTTGGTCAACTTTTTAATTAATCTTTGACATCTTTTAACCTTGGTCAACTTTTGAATCATTGTCATATTTTTTATCTTGTCTTAGTATGACCTTGGTCATCTTTTTAATCATCATCTTTTTAATCGCCATCTTTTGTCATCGTTTTAATCTTTGTCAACGTTTTCTTGTTTTCATCGTTTTGCCGTAGTCAACTTTTGGACGTAGTCAACTTTTTGACGTCAGCAGCTTAATCAGCGTTTGGCATCGTTGCGGCAGCAGATCAGCTCTCCCACGTAATTTCTCGAGAAATTACTTTTTCTAGTTATTATTATTTCGCCCCGTTTTTCGGTCGCTTTCAACGTCTCAACGCTTCGTTGTAGAATCGCCGTTCAAGTTTCTAAACGTGTGTCGTCTTTAGGAGATGGGGGCTATTACTTTTCACGTTTTCAGCTTTTCAACTTTTAACGTTATTCAACGTTTTTCGTCGTTTTTTTATAATGGGCGTCTATGGGAATCATCGTTCAACTTTTTGTCAACTTGCCTCTTTTCGTCAGCTTCTGTCATCGTCATACTTTGGTGTAGAAACGTCATTTCAACGTCAAAAGCGTCTATCATCTTTCAACATTCTCGTGTAAATCAGCGTCCTCGTATCTTTTATAGTTTTCGACTTGTGAGTGTTTAAATATGGTGTGGTTTTTGATAAATTTTCAGCTTTTCCATTAGTGTGTATTACGTCTGCTAGAGTGCGTGATGTCACAGCTACAGTGAGAAGGTGCGCTTTTTTAAGACAGAACTTCTGTCTCTAACTTGTCACTACAGCCACAATTTCTACTCTATCAACGTAATTATTTCACTAAATCATAGTCACATTTGTCTTCTTTCTAATGATGTGTCTGAATATATCCTCAGACCTATACTTTAGTCGCTGTCAACCTCAAAGCGCAGAGACATCCTGAAATTCTCCCATAGACCCTAATGATAATTTTTTGCAGACGTCTGAGGAGAAAAACAGAGGAGACATATTTTGAAATTGCCACTGTGGCTACAAGCTTTTGTCCTCAAACATAAAATTCACACCATTTGCTCATTGAAGCCTTGGGACTCGTAAAATGAAATAATTTTTGTGATAACTATCATGGTTTAGCTGGGACAAGCCTGTTTATACAGGGTGAAACTCTGCTTTCACAGAGCAGAGTGAGCCTGATTTTCCCACCTTTTGTCTCCATGGCGACGGCGCAGCTGCAGATTTGACTGACAGGTCAAACTGCTGATGCTCAGTGTACAGAGCAGTTCCATGCTTGTTACTGATTAGTCAACCACACTATTGGATTGTGTAGTGATTAAGCACGCACTTCCTCTAAATCCTTTCAAAATAAAAGCACCAAGCCAAATAATTAACTTTAATAGCAGTATTTCTGCTTTTAGATGGGTAATTATGACTACTTAAAGATAGATTAACAGTTTAGTAATTACCCACACATGCTTCCTCTAAATCCTTTCAAAATAAAAGCACCAATGCAATTTATTAGCTTTAGCTGCACTGTTTTTGTCTTTGAATGGTTAATTATGATTATTTAAAGACTAATGGACAGTTACGCTATTACCCCCACACATTTCCTCTAAATCCTTTCAAAATAAAAGCACCAATTACAATTTATTACCTTTTAATGGAAAGATTGATTAGAAAATTTCTGGTTCTGAATACTTACCAATCGTTAATGAGACTACATTAGAGTTCAGTAAATAACCACTCACACTTATTAGGGTGCTTTTATTTTATTTTATTCTGAAAGGGCTTAATCTAAATTTTTGCTTTAATAGGGCTATTCTTGCTATTGAATGATAAATTATGACTATCACATGACTATTTTATAGTTTAGTAATCGCCCACACACAACCTCTAAATCCTTTCAAAATAAAAGCACCAACGTAAATTATTACCTTAAATTGCAAGATTTTTGTTTCTGACTGGTAAATTTCTACTAGTTATTAAACTATTACACAGTTAGGTAATTATTTACAAATACTTTCTTCAATTAAAAAAGATAGTCAGCTTATTTATGATTGTCAACAATGCACCTTGGTCAACTTTTTAATTAATCTTTGACATCTTTTAACCTTGGTCAACTTTTGAATCATTGTCATATTTTAATCTTGTCTTAGTATGACATTGGTCATCTTTTTAATCATCATCTTTTTAATCGCCATCTTTTGTCATCGTTTTATTCTTTGTCAACGTTTTCTCGTTTTCATCGCTTTGCCGTAGTCAACTTTTGGACGTAGTCAACTTTTTTGACGTCAGCAGCTTAATCAGCGTTTGTCATCGTTGCGGCAGCAGATCAGCTCTTCCACGTAATTTCTCGAGAAATTACTTTTTCTAGTTATTATTATTTCGCCCCGTTTTTTGGTCGCTTTCATCGTCTCAACACTTCATCGTAGAATTGCCGTTCAACTTTCTAAACGTGTGTCGTCTTTAGGAGATGGGGGCTATTACTTTTCACTTTTTCAGCTTTTCAACCTTTTCTGTTATTCAACGTTTTTCGTTGTTTTTTTTTATAATGGTCGTCTATGGGAATCATCGTTCAACTTTTTGTCAACTTGCCTCTTTTCGTCAGCGTCTATCATTGTCATACTTTGTCGTAGAAACGTCATTTCAACTTCAAAAGCGTCTATCATCTATCAACGTTCTCCATGTAAATTTAGCATTCTCGTATCTTTTATAGTTTTCGACTTGTGAGCGTCTAAATATCGTGTTGTTTTCAGTGATTCTTCAGCGTTTCCATTAGTGTGTATTGCGTCAACTAGAGTGCGTGATGTCACAGCTACAGTGAGAGGGTGCGCTTTTTAAAGACAGAACATCTGTCTTTAACTCGTCACTACAGCCACAATTTTTACTCTATCAACGTAATTATGTCACTAAATTGTAGTCATACTTGTCTTCTTTCTAATGATGTGTCTGGCTTTACCCTCAGACCTATACTTTAGTCGCTATCAACCTCAAAGCGCAGAGAGATCCTGAAATTCTCCCATAGACTCTAATGATAATTTATGGCAGACGTCTGGGCAGAAAAACAGAGGAGACGTATTTTAAAATTGCGACTGTGGCTACAAGCTTTCGTCCTCAAACATAAAATATAACTCCACATGTTCAGGGAAGCCTTGGGATTCATAAAATGAAAATATTTTTGTAATAACTATTATGGTTTTGCTGGAATAGGCCTATTTATCAAGGGTGAAAGTCTGCTTTCACAGAGCAGAGTGAGCCTGATTTTCCCGCCTTTCGTCTCCATGGCGACGGCACAGCTGCAGATTTGACTGACAGGTCAAACTGCTGATGCTCAGTCTACGCAGCGGTTTCATGCTTATTACTGATTATTCAACTACACTATTGGATTGTGTAGTAATTAAGCACACATCCCCTCTAAATCCTTTCAAAATTTCTGCTTTTAGATGGGTAATTATGACTATTTAAAGATAGATTAAAAGTTCAGTAATTACCCACACATGCCTCCTCTATGTCCTTTCAAAATAAAAGCACCAATGCAGTTTATTAGATTTAATTGCACTGTTTTTGCCTTTAAATGGTTGATTATGATTTTTTAAAGACTAAATGACAGTTACGCTATTACCCCCACACATTTCCTCTAAATCCTTTCAAAATAAAAGCACAAATTACAATTTATTACCTTTAATGGCAAGATTGATTAGAAAATTTCTGGTTCTGAATACTTACCAATCGTTAATGAGACTATTTTAGAGTTCAGTAAATAACCACTCACACTTATTAGGGTGCTTTTATTCTGAAAGGGCTTAATCTAAATCTTTTGCTTTAATAGGGCTATTCTTGCTATTGAATGATAAATTATGACTATCTAATGACTATTTTATAGTTTGGTAGTCACTCACACACAACCTCTAAATCCTTTCAAAATAAAAGTACCAATATAATTTATTACCTTAAATGGCAAGATTTTTGTCCCTGACTGGTAAATTTGTACTAGTTATTAAATTATTACACAGTTAAGTAAGTATTTACAAATACTTTCTTCAAATCAAAAAGCCAGTAAGCTTATTTATAATTGTCAACAATGCACCTTGGTCAACTTTTTAATCTTCAACATCTTTTTACCTTGGTTAACTTTTGAATCATTGTCATATTTTTAATCTTGTCTTAGTATCACCTTGGTCATCTTTTTAATCATCATCTTTTTAATCGCCATCTTTTGTCATCATTTTAATCTTTGTCAACGTTTTCTCGTTTTCATCGTTTTGCCGTAGTCAACTTTTGGACGTAGTCAACTTTTTGACGTCAGCAGCCTAATCAGCGTTTGGCATCATTGCGGCAGCAGATCAGCTCTCCAACGTGTTTTGTCGACAATTGACTTTTTCTAGTTAATTAGTGTTCTTTGATTCTTCTAGATTTGTGTAGTTTTATTGTGTATATAAGGTAAAGTGTGTTTGTACAGTAAATCAATAAAGTCGTAGCACTTCAAAGCGACCACCTTTTTTACTGCAGTATGTGTAGGTCGCCAGCGCACAACGGGTGCGTCCCCAACTAAGAATTTTTAATCCTGCAGCAAGCTGAAAAAAAACAGGGTGCTAGTCTCGTTTTAGCCACCAGAAGGCGCAAAGATCTAAAGTCCGACTGGTTATTTCTATCTGTGTCTTAACACTAAGCACAAAAAACAATGTCATGGTATTGTATCAATAAATGTAGAGTAGTTCATTTTTAAATATTACAGATTATTATGCGTCTTTGCTTGCTAGGGCGCGGTAGTCTTTGTTGTCAATTGCCGAAGCTGCTGATGCTTTTACACAGTTCCCAGGCCAGCCAAGAGACACAGTCCCTCCTCCAGCCAATCCAATAGAATAATAAAAGTATAATAGCATGAAATAGGAATCTATATTTATTCATCAATCTGTGTTATAAATGTATTTTATATGTATATCTGTACTCGTCTTCTGGTTTGTTGATCATGAGGAAAAAATATAAAACAAACTTTATTTTCAGACAGTGATGATCCAACGATGGTGCTGAGGAGCCGCTCATTCATAGGCAGATCACTTGGATCAAGTTGTCAATACGCGGCAGTGTTTGTTGTCAGTTGCTGATGTCGCTGCTGTCTTTATACAGTATGTCCTTGTGTTTAAGTGTCGTGTCCGTGTACGTTTTAACGGTTTGATTTCCCCCTCCAGAATAAAAGCTGGGAAGACAAGAAAACACGTCGTTTTAGAACGTTTTAAACCCGGATGACCTGTTAATGTGTCTGGACACGCTCCCAGTAAGACCAGTAACTTCGTATTGTAACGAGAAACCCCCACCATCTCGTTTAAAAAGGACAAACGGCATTTATTCAAAGCAGCGTTTTAAAAACGAATAAACGAGCTGAAAACTGTGTTTTCAAAACCAGACACATTAATGGATTCAAAGCCGTTTTCGATTTTCTCCTTTTTGGGGAAAAACGAGTCGACTGTGGCATTGGAGCATTTTTCCAAAATGAGCTTCGCAAAGAAAGGACACTTGGTTTCTAAATCGCGACCTAAACATCCCATCAAACTCCATGTCTGGGGAATGATTTCTAGGTGGGGACCAGGACCGATGATTATTTTCGAGGGGATTAAGGATAGGCAGTTTTTCGAGGAGTCCATAATCAAATGCACATTGGGGCCATATATTAGAAAGTATATTGAAACACGGCATCGGTTTTTCCAGGACAATGACCCCAAACATGTCGCTGCAAAAGCCTGTCTGAAGGCGGAAGGAATCAGCTGGGTGTGCACACCTGCAGAGAAAATACATTGTATTAAATCTTTCTCTATGGCGCGTCAGGACTCAGCAGATGAACAACGCATTAATGCAGCAGCTTGTTTGTTTTACATGTGGTTATTACTCACGATAAATGGTAACATATTTTACTGAATTAAAACGAAAATAACTCCTGCTCTGCAGCACAAACCGCTTTGACCACTTTTAAGGTGGTCAAATTAAACAGTTAAACCAGTAAGACTTAGTCAATGTGTCCTTTAAACGGAAGCTGCATTATTATACTTTACCGTAATGACATTTACCACAATATCTGCAGAAAAACAATGTTTTATTACACAGGCAACACAGTGGATTTGGAACTCGCTTCGCGCGAGTTACGGCGTCTGATGTTGATTCAGTCGCAAAAGCAAACTTCACATCCCATCCCCCTAACTCCATATTGGCACAGAGACATTAACATATTGTCTCCACTCGGTCAATAGGTGTAAAATACTTTAGTTTCGAGACAAAGAAAAAGCTCCATGGGAGATCGGGCAGAGTGATTATCCCACAGCTGCACCTACAGCTGTGGGATGCCAAAACCTTTCACTTGACTTTTTTAAAACGCTCTTCTTATGGTATTTCACACAGGTCTGGCAGACTACCACTGCTAACTTGTAGAGAATATCATTTAATAAAAAAAATAAATTGTAATATACTCTCTATGCCAGAACGCCAGGACTCAGTAGATCTCTGACTCATTATTGCAGCAAGTTGTTTGTTCCGCATATATTGATTCTGCATGAGTAATTAGGACTGTTTTACACTTATTTAGCCGAAGACAAAACTCAAAAGAGAGACACCTATCAAGTTTTAACAAATGTGCAATAAAAAAATATAAACAGAAAACACTTGAAAGAGTTTCCGTTTTATATTTCATTTATTTTGTCATTACTCCTTTCACCTGTACCACATAAAGTCATTGCAAAGCTACAGTCGTGTTCCTAAAAAGTTAACTAGCTGTTTATTTCGTTGTTCCCTCTTTCATGTCCGTCTGGTAAATGAAAGTGGGCGGGGCCATCCACGTCCCAGAGCAAGGACACTGGGGGAAGGGGAAACGCGCATCAACATGCAGAACATAGGTCTGCGTTTCTCTGCCTGCTACAGCCTCGGCTGCGTTGAGTTGTTAGTGTCCCTTTCACCTGTACCATATAAAATGTGTTCCTACAAAGTTGATCAGCTGCTTTCAGAATCAGAATCGTTTTTATTCCCCAGGTTTGAACAGGGCACTAACACTAACACTACATGGGCCTACATAACATGAGTATATGACAGCGTCACAAAGGACAGTGTGGGGGCTGATCACCACCTATAAGCCAAAAAGACAAAACACAACTCCAACGCGCTAAAAACCAGGTGATACCGCACTGCAAATGAAAGCTGATTGCCGGAAAGGATCACACCTTTAAGGGCTACGACTGTACTTTCGAACATTATATCAATGTGTTGATTTTGTGGTTGTGTTTACTCTACTCTACCACAATCATAAAATATAATAATAATAATAATAATAATAATAATAATAATAATAATAATAATAATAATAATAATAATAATAATAATAATAACACCAATAATGATGTCACTTTTTGGACAGGATAAATGCACCAGGAAAATATTTTAGTATATATTTTTAAATTTTAGTATTTTAATATATTGTTACTTTTTGCTTAAAAGTATCACAAAATAAGTTTTACTTTCACTTGTTCACTACCAGCCGGCAAGAAAAAGGCTGCTCGGGCTGCGCTGCAGTTCATTCCTGAGTCGTTCATACGGCTCTTTACAGATCATTCATTCGTTTGTTCTTTTACAATGTGACTGCTACTAAGCAACTGTTTTGCTGTTAAACAACAGTGGCTGGGAAGATGCAGGACATAAGTCACGTAAATGTGGTGTGTCTTCACTAGGTTTTCACATGGTTTGAATTGCTTGTGACATGTTTTGATTATAATTTGGCCGCTGAAGCAAACCATGTTGTCTTCAGTATTTAGTGTTTAAGAACCACGTCCATTATTACAAAGCCCACAGTGCCACCTGCTGAAAAGGAACAAAATGAACGAATGACTTGAAATGATTCGTTCACTTTACTGATCGAGAGTTAAAAATATAAGTCAGTTAAAAGAATCAAAATTCACATCTCTACATATGACAGTCGGGCTGTTTAGGCTCTGTGGTGAGCAGCACACACTCCAGTTTGTTTGCGATTCATTCATACAGATTGTTACAAATCATTCTTACGGCCATACCACCCCGAGCACGCCCGATCTCGTCTGATCTTGGAAGCTAAGCAGGGTCGGGCTTGGTTAGTACTTGGAAGGGAGACTGCCTGGGAATACCAGTTGCTGTAAGCTTGCGATGACATGTATAGCCGGCTGTCATCGCTACACCGCTGGTTGTCTAGGTGGTGTCCTGCAAACGGTGTGGGCTTTGTGGCTAATTGGAGCACTTTTTGGGGAAAACCTGGGCTGATTAGAAGAGACGGCGTCCATCCCACGTTGAACGGAGCCTTTCTGCTTTCTAGTAACATGGCCATGTTGCTTAGCCTCCCCACTCCGTGACAACTCAGAGTGGAGCCCAGGACGCAGAGTCGCAGTCTTATACGCCTCTCTGCACGTTCTCTACAGCCGCGACCCACTCTTAGTCTTAGTTATCGCATAGAGACTGTGTCTGCTTCTCGACCACCTAAACTATACAAGTCACAAACAAATCAAAGAGGAGTGACTTACCAGAATTTAATAAACATCAAAACAGTTCCTCTTACGGAACAAAGTAACAGTAAGCTAATTAAGTGTGGTTTATTAAATATCAGATCTCTCTCATCTAAATCCTTTTTAATAAATGACTTGATAAGTGACCATCACATAGATCTGTTCTGTCTCACTGAAACCTGGCTGCAGCAGGATGAATATGTTACTTTAAATGAGTCGACTCCAATGAGTCACATCAACTATCATGTTCCAAGAAGTACAGGTAGAGGTGGAGGAGTAGCAGCAATTTATAAATCAGATTTATTAATTACTCCTAAACCTAAACATAGTTATAACTCATTTGAGAGCCTCATTCTGAGCCTTTCTCACCAAGACTCTAAAACTCAGAAGCCAGTTGTGTTTTGTATTGTTTATCGTCCTCCTGCTCCATATTCGGAGTTCTTAACTGAATTCTCTGAATTCTTATCTGACTTAGTTCTTAGCACAGATAAAGTCATTGTAGTGGGAGACTTTAACATTCATGTAGATGTTGACAGCATATGGTATAACTCAGAGATCCGCAGGCTAAAGCAAAAAACTAGACAACTAGAAAGACAGTGGCGTTCCAACAAAATAAATGTAAACTGCATTGCATGGAAGGACAGTCTAATGAAATATAAAAAAGCACTTTGTGCTGCTAAAAAAACACATTATTCCTCCCTAATTGAGGAAAACAAAAACAACCCCAGGTTTCTTTTCAGCACTGTAGCCAGGCTGACAAAGAGTCATAGCTGTATTGAGTCTACTATCCCCTTAAATTTCAGCAGCAATGACTTTATGAACTACTTTACTAATAAAACTATCATCATTAGAAAAAACATTCAGCAGCGACTTCTTCCAAATGACAGAAAGCCCTGTCTAGATCCACCAACTTTAAATTTATTAAATCCTCTGTCTTACCTAGACAGCTTCTTCCCCATAACTCATATGGAGTTAACCTCAATAATTAACTCTTCCAAGTCGTCCACTTGTCTTTTAGATCCAATCCCAACCAGATTACTCAAAGAAGTTCTACCTTTAATCAGCTCATCCATATTAAATCAAATTAACCAATCTTTACAACTAGGCTATGTACCACAGGCTTTTAAGGTGGCTGTGGTCAAACCTCTATTGAAAAAACCAACCCTTGACCCTGGACAACTAGCCAACTATAGGCCCATTTCAAATTTACCCTTTATTTCCAAGATTCTGAAAAAAATTGTGGCTAAACAATTATCTGACCACCTGAGTGGGAATAACCTGTACGAAGATTTTCAGTCAGGATTTAGAAAACATCATAGCACAGAAACAGCTCTGGTTAGAGTCACTAATGATCTTCTATTAGCTTCGGACAATGGTCTAGTTTCTGTCCTTGTCCTGTTAGATCTTAGTGCTGCATTTGATACAATAGATCATAACATTCTATTACAGACACTAGAACATAGAATCGGGATTAAAGGAACAGCAGTGGGATGGTTTAATGATGAATTCTCCACATGCACAAAAATTAGCTATGGAGTACCACAGGGTTTTGTGCTGGGTCCAATTCTGTTTAGCCTATACATGTCTCCTCTAGGTGAGATTATTAGAAAGCATTCTATTAAATTTCATTTTTACGCAGATGATACTCAGCTATACATGTCCTTGGAACCAAATGAAACAGAACAACTAGTCAAAATTCAGGGTTGTTTAAAAGACATCAAATCCTGGATGTCCCAAAACGTCCTTCAACTAAACTCAGATAAAACCGAGATTCTTATTGTTAGACCTAAAAATCTGAGAGAGACACTATTGAGTCAGATAGCCACCCTGGATGGCATAACATTAGCTTCAGATTCTACTGTGAGGAACCTTGGTGTCATCTTTGACCAGGATCTCTCTTTTACATCATACATTAAACAAATCTCCAGAACCGCCTACTTCCACCTTAGAAATATAGTTAATATCAGAAGCATCCTCTCTCAGAGCGATGCAGAGAAACTGATCCATGCATTTGTTACCTCTAGGCTGGACTACTGTAACTCCTTACTCATAGGATGTCCTAACAGCTCCTTAACACTAGAACTACTGGGTTTTCTAAATATACCCATTCTCACTAGAAGGTGGTCAAATGATCTGCTCGGCTAGCTGAGACCCTGAATCATCTGTGAACAGCTGCCTTTGTTAGGTAAAGAGGGCCATCACTGACGCACTCTAGGTGGTGGGTTGCGTGGGCTTGCTGACCCTGCTCCTGTCTGCAAGGCTGCACAGTTCCTATGAGTCTAAGAGTGACATCCACTGTTACAATGTTCAACCGCTATGTGCTTGGATTTACAACGTGAAAGGACGAGTGTCATTGTTGCGGTCTCACCGAAGGAAGCAATAAGATATCATCATCAATAATACAATAAGACAGTTTTAGATCCTTCTCAAATGTGGCGAAGCTTTGTTTATTTACAAAAAAAACTAGTTCAAATATTGTTTGCACTGTAACGTCATCAAAAATTACAGAAAAGATGACAGTACACTCATCAAGTTTTAACAAATGTGCAATAAAAAATATAAACAGAAAACGCTTGAAAACGTTTTTTATATTCCGTTTATTTCGTTATTACTGCTTTCACCTGTAACACATAAAGTCATTGTAGAGCTACAACCATGTTCCTACAAAGTTAACCAGATGTTTATTTCGTTATTCCCTCTTTCATGTCCGTCTGTTGAATGAAAGTGGGCGTGGCCATCCACGTAACAGAGCAGGGACACTGGGGGAAGGGGAAACGCACATCAACACGCAGGACAAAGATCTGCGTTTCTCTGCTGCTACAGCCTCGGCTGCGTTGGGTTGTTAGTGTCCCTTTCACCTCTACCACATGAAATGTGTTCCTGCTAAGTTGATCTTGAGCTGCTATCAGAATCGTTTTTATTCCCCAGGTTTGAACAGGGCAAACACTATTTTTATTTACAAAAAAATTAAAACGTTGACATGTGATTTGCCCGCTTTGATGTAGACAAAATTCTTGAAAGCGTTTTACATTACATCCCGTTTATTTCGTTATCCCCACTTTCATATCTGTCTGATAAATAAAAGTGGGCGGGGCTATCAGTCCCGTAGCAAAGGTAAGCGCTGACTGTGGGGGCTGGGCGCATCAACATACAGGGCAAAGACCTGTGTTCCTCTGCCACAGCCTCCTCTTTCAGCCTGTTGCTTTGGGCCGTTATTCCCCCACTTACTGGAGCCACATGTTGACAAAGTTGACCAGCCGCTTTCATGTAGACACCAAACTCTATAAAGCATTTTACTTTACATTCCGTTTATTTCGTTATTAATATACATGTAATTGCAAATGCTGCTCTGAGCTCTTTTACTTTGATGAGTTTTGTGTCTACATGAAAGCGGGCAGAACAACGTCCATGCGTGTGTCACGCTGAAAGCGGCTGGTGAACCTCTTGGGAACATGGCTGTAGCTCTGCAATGACTTTATGTGGTACAGGTGAAAGGGAAAATAACGAAATAAACGGAAATATAAAACAGAAACGCTTTCAAGCGTTTTCTGTTTAAATTTTTTATTGCACATTTGTTAAAACTAGATGGGTGTACTGTCTTTTTTCCTAATTCTTAGTGACGTTACAGTGCAAAGCGTATGGGATTTTTTTGTAAATAAAAATAATTAAATAAATGGAATATAAAACGGAAACGTTTCAAGCGTTTTCTGTTTATATTTTGTAAATAAAGATAAACCCGGTGAATAAAAACGATTCTGATTCTGAGAGCAGCTGATCAACTTCGTAGGAACACATTTCATATGGTACAGGTGAAAGGGACACTAACAACCCAACGCAGCCGAGGCTGTAGCAGCAGAGAAACGCAGATCTTTGTCCTGCGTGTTGATGCGCGTTCCCCTTCCCCCAGTGTCACCGCTCTGGGACGTGGATGGCCACGCCCACTTTCATTCACCACACGGACATGAAAGAGGAAATAACGAAATAAACAGCTGGTTAACTTTGTAGGAACATGGCTGTAGCTCTGCAATGACTTTATGTGGTACAGGTGAAAGGAGTAATAACCAAATAAACGGAATATAAAACGGAAACGCTTTCAAGCGTTTTCTGTTCACCCAAACTAGATGGGTGTACTGTCATCCTTTCAGTAATTTGTAGCATTTGCATGTTGTTGTATATGAATAACGAAATTACGTTTGACAAAACTGTGAAGAGTTCCGTGTCTACATGAAAGCGGGCAGAACAACGTCCGTCTATGACTCACTGCCGAAAGCGGCTGGTGAAACATGGCTGTAGCTCTGCAATGACTTATTATGTGGTACTGGTGAAAGGGGAAATAACGAAATAAATGGAATATAAAACCGAAACGCTTTCAAGCGTTTTTTTGGTTTATAATATATTTTTAATTGCACATTTGTTAAAACTAGATGGGTGAGCGGTGTACTGTCGTCTTTTCTGCAATTTTTAGTAACGTTACAGTGAAATAATGTGTGAACTTTATTTAGTTTTTTTGTAAATAAGCAAAGCAGCAAAACTGTTTTATTGTCTTGTTAATGTTTTTTATTGCTTCCTTCGGTGAGACCGCAACAATGACACTCGTCCTTTCACGTTGTAAATCCAAGCGCATAGCGGTGGAACATTGTAACAGTGGATGTCACTCATAGACTCATAGGAACATGAGTAGGAACCCTGCTCTGCCTTGCAGGCAGCAGCAGGGTCAGCGAGCCCAGGCGTCCCACCCCACAGAGAGCGTCGGTGATGGCCCTCTTTACGCTGGCAGGGTGCCAGCTGGAGCGTGGCGGACAAGTGAACACCCAGCCGTAGTTAGGGGTATATGTAAAGGTGTACGTCCCTTAGTAGTTCTAGTGTTAAAAAGCCTACAGCTTATTCAAAATGCTGCAGGCAGAGTTCTGACAGGACTTAAAAAGAGAAATTACATTTATCCTACATTAGCTTCTCTGCACTGGCTGCCTGTAAATTGTAGGATAGAATTTTAAACTTTCCTACTCACCTACAAAGCACTTAATGATAAAGCTCCTTCCTATCTTAAAGACATCATAGTTCCTTATGCTCCCTGCAGAACACTTCGTTCTCAGAGCGCTGGGCTACTTGTGGTTCCTAGAGTCTTTAAATGTAGAACGGGAGGCAGAGCCTTTAGCTACCAAGCTCCTCTCCTGTGGAACCAGCTCCCTTTTTGAGAAGCTAACACACTCTCCACCTTTCAGATCAGGCTTAAAACATATAACATATGTATATAACATATATTATATAATAAAATCCTTTTGTTAAAAATGTAAAGCAATGTCTGAATGTTTCAGTTAGATTTAGGTGTGCTTCTTCCAGAGATGACGTGAAACATGATGCATCTCTGCCTGATGCCAGCTCTCTGCTTTGGGTGCCGGTTCCTCATGGGCAGCCTAATCCTTCTCCAAACAACATAACTCGTCAGCGCTGTACTTTGGTATGCGAGAAAAACAATGGCGGACTGAGTAGTTGGGCTCCAGCAGCCTGGCTCCACCCCCTCTCAGCCTGACCGTTGCTGGGGCAGGTACAGAGGAAACCAAGAAGCACTTTTTGTAGTCTGAGAGCCCATAGCAAGTAATCCGCCAGTCTGAATTGGAGGAGGAATTACTCATAACTTCTCTGCATATAAATTATGGAGGTATCAGAGTGTCCCTACTACCCGACATTGTTTTTGTCAACCCTCGTTGAAAATTGGTGAAGTTTTCCTTTAAGGAACATAACCAGGATATATCATAATTGGTCTGTTGAAACTGATGATGAAGCAGAAAATGCAGAAAGATCCTCAGAATTATATCCTGCATCAAGCAAGTCAGCACAAGAAAATGAAAAGTCAGGTGTCAGGTTTGCTGGTCGGCTTGACAAAGCGGGCCCACATGCACGGCACAGATATCAGCATGCTTTGGTACTTTTGGAGTCTTTTGGAGTCTTTAATTGTACAAGGTCTCGGTATAGGTACAGCACAGTCTGGAATCCTCCATGACGAGGAATAGACAAAAATAGTGGTCAGGCAGGCAAGGTAGGCGATGGTGAAACTTGGCATACAGCACAAAAGGACAAAAAGGCTAGACTAGAGACACAGTCAGGAACAAAACAGGACTGATAACTAGGCTGGAACATGAATTGCTGGAAAGTGGAACTGAATCAACGACAATCTGGCAAATGACAGAGGTGAGTACTGGGTGTTAAGTACTGGACATGATTACTAATTACAAACAGCTGATGTGATTGAAACCGGAAGTAACATTAGAGCAGGGCATGGACTGAACAGAAACAAAATCTAGCGGGGTACCTGAATTTTAAGTAGCACGGCTATTTACCGTAGTTATTTAGGAGATGCGAGAGCGCATTGGCCAATTGAATGTGAGTTAAGCAGTGAGTGACTTTGTTTTGCCAATCAATTCTGTGAAGTACAGGTGGTAAGTTCTGCGACTCAACAGTACCATTAATGAAGACGCGATACAGTTGCGTGACTTGTAGCTAGCAAAAACAAAAGAAGAGAGGGAGAGATACCAACGGCAGAGAGGAGAGGGGAAATACCGACAGCAGAGAGGGAGAGATACAGACAACAGAGAGGAGAGGGGAGATACCGACGTCAGAGAGAAGAGGGAGAGACAGACGATAGAGAGGCGAAAGTTGAGTGTTATGGGAAAAATTGTTTCTTCCTTATTCTATGCAGTCATTATATGATTTATGACTTCTGTTCTGCAATTAATTGCTTATGTTTTGTCTTACTGTATGTATTTGACATTTCACTTAGATTGTTCAGTGGTTGTCTCTGCCTGATAGACTCTCAACTCTAGCTCCCAAACCCAAGGCCGGGGAGTTGTGTCTCTGTCTGTTGAGACTTGTTGCTCCTTTCTCACAGTTAGTTGGACGTCAGCGATGCAAGTGTGAGAATGTAAACATCTCCACACACGGCAACAGGGATGAGATGCAGTTCGCTACACAGAAGTTCCACCGTAGTCGGAAAGAGAGGTGAAAAGGCAGAAGCAACTTGAGGATTGCGGGCTCTTTGCATCACACCTTCGTGGTGTGTGCACTGATCTCCCCAGCTGGTTTTTGGTTAGTTGATGTGCACGGTCAACATCCATGCTTTTTATTTGATTTCCCCATTATTTTTATTTTCCTTTGATTTTTATAATAAATCTCACAAAAGACAACTCTCTCATCTGCCTCTTTATGGGAAATTTCCACCACATGAGAAAGGAGTGGGCGAGACTGAAAAAGGAAGAGATAAATATGAAATTGGCTCTGTCCAAAAACAGAAAATTGGTCAGCGAGTTTTTATTATGGAATGAACAGACTGTGGCTGTGCAAATGTCAAACGACATTATGAGACAAAACACAAAGGCTTTGAACACATAGACCCACTCAAATCTGAAGTGCGATCACAGAAGGTTGTTTGTCTCAGAGCCCAGTATGACATCAGGATCTTGAGCCACACATTCACTTCACCACAACATGCTCACTAATGTTCCCTCAGAATTGCTTGGATTTTGAGTAAACACAAGAAGCAATTTAGTGATGAATGCATGAGTGCAGTAGCTGAAACATTACTTGAAGGAAAAATATAACAGGACCTATGTGATAAAAGAAACCAAATACCCATGTCAACATCATCTGCTACAAAAAAGAGTGAAATTCTCACACATGATGTGTTAACCTAACTAGATGAAGCCATGCTAAAGGCACCATGTGTAGGCTTGGCTGTGGATGAGTCCACTGACATGTTTGACAATGCTCAGCTGTTAGTGTATGTCAGGTTTTCTAACACTGACCAGAAAGCATTCTGTGAAGACCTGTTAGGTGTAACTCCCCTTAAGACCAGTACAAGAGGAGAAGACATATACATAGCTATTAAAGAGATGTTAGCAAAGAGAGGAGTAGAGCTAAAAAAAGTGGTTTCACTAACCACAGATGGAGCCCCTGCTATGAGAGAGAGAGAGAAGGGAGCTGTAGCAAGACTGAAAGAGGACAATCCCGAGCTCATAGCCTACCATTGCATCATTCATCAATCTGTCCTGTGTGCCTCCCTATCAGATGAGCATGCTCAGGTGATGAATACAATGTAGCAATCCACGTCTGGACTGAGGTAACCTGACCTGCATGTGAATTTAACTCCCTCCTTTGAAGAGCCCCTACGTCCCTTTCAGTCCCCAGAGATAAGGGACTCTGAATCTTTCTCCACAACAGGAGACTGGTTTCTATCACCACAGGCACCAATTGATGCCAACATCTCAAATGTCCATATCAAAGAACCATGAGTCCACTTTGTTGATCTACCTGTAAATCTCTCAGGATTCCACCTCTGCTTATCATGCCAAAAGGACAGGCTGTCACATTTATTACTGAGAAGCTGCCTCTCCCAGAACTGGGACCACCAGCCGTAAAATGTGGAATGTGCTCATCAAGACAACGAGAGACTTCATTTAGACACAAGTTCTGGTTCAGGTGCACCAGAGCTTTCAACTTCCATGAAACAGATGTCATTGTATTCTGTGGACAAAATGTTTTTATTTGATATTAGATTGGTTTCTGTGTGATGTTTAATGCCTGATCTACAGATTTGCCAGGAAATTCCTAAAGTCACAAAGGGACTCCAAGTTATCACCACGCTTTCCTTTGTGTGAAGGCACAAAGTTGAAATACAGATACTCACCTTCTTTACTTATTTTAATCTGTGCAACATACACATAGACTATGTCCACCAGCTACAATTAGGTATCCTCATTATTGTATTACATTTTTAAGTGTTACAATTGTTTAATTAGTAATGTCCAGATTAGGTCATTTATAATTTGATTTTACTTGCTTTTAATATTCGTGTATGTTTTAGTGTTTACTGGGTGTTACATAAGACAAGACCAGTCATGATGAATAACATTACATTTGTTACGGCGTTGTAAGGGACCACATATAAGACCTTAATATTCTATGCATTTAATATTGCTGTTTAACCATTCTGACTTCTCTGCTTATTTGAGTGTCAAAGTGATCGTGTTATGAATACAATGCCCTTTAGTCAAACATTCAGTCAACATCCACATGGATATTTTATTTGTTTTACTTATACTGTATTGTATGTATTACTGTATTGTTGTCAGGAACGGCAGAGAGAGGACCCACATGCACGGTGCGAGGACACGATGGTAGGGCGTAAGACACAAGGTTTATTCCAATACTCATTAGCGAAGACAGTCCAGGTCATACACAGCAAGGCTCAGGTTTTAAGGTACAAAAACGGCAGGCGTAATCAGGTCCATAGACGGGCAAGGTTCGACAACAGATAAAACACGGCTACAGTACCAGTCAGGGGTAATCAGGCGCCGGCGGTCAGGAGTACGTAACGGAGTGAAAGCGAAGTATGTTGAACTGGGACAAAACGGCTGGAAGGTGATGACGTGTATTCATAACGATCTGGCAAAGACTATGGTGACTGGTGGTGGTTTAAATACCCAGGTGATTACCTAATGACAGACAGGTGTGTGTAATGAGACCGAGACGTGAAACGAGAGCTAACCAGATCAAAACAGAAACCGGAAGTACTACCAAAACATAACAGGAAACCAAAACATGCTGAGTGCAAACAGAGTCCTTCAAAATAAATGCCAGAAACAAGAAACACAACGAGAAGCAAAATCCCAGATCGTGACAATTGTAATGTTTAGCTCTAAATTTACTGGCATTTTTTGACAACTGACGAAGACCAAGAGCGTCCTTATTCTGAGGGAACTTCCATATCAACCTCCAGTTTGGCTTCACTTCACACTTGCAAAGAACTGGCTCGTTACGTGAACAAAAGACACAAAAGTGAGTAGGTGTGATAACCCTCCCCTAAGAAGGAAACCAGACTGAAAGAGCTGACATGACTTAACAACTTCTACACAACTTCACCTGAGCCATGAAAATCAGATATATTTGTAAACTGCTTAAAAAGAAAATTCTTCATGGATCCATAAATTTAAAGGTTCCACTCAAATCAAGGCTCTGTTAACATAATGTTGTATGAAGGAATTTAGTTACTGTCCATACAGTAGGTCTCCCTCAGAGGACCAACAGCCTAGTGGTTAAGGCACAGAAGCTCCCAGCTAGAGACTCCTGGTGTAAACTTGCCTCTGGTGTCTTTTGTTTACCACACAAATTCAAGTGACACAAAATACAGAGATCTGCATACATATGTGTTATGAGTTATGCCAGCTGATATTCTGTCAGTTCTGTGTCATTTCAGTCACCTTTTTACTGCCAAATGTCACCGCAATCGGCTGATTGTGACTGCTCAATAATTTTCAAGTTAACTTACAGACTTTTCTTAAAGCAGAAACATTACCAAAAGTGCAGGAACCTTCAGTCTGAGTAAAGTTAGGCACTATCCTCTATTTACAATAGGCTTCACTTCACACCTGTAAAGAACTGGCTCATCAGTTGAACAAAGGACTGTAAGAAGGTGTGAAGACCATGTCCCCCATGAAGGACATATAATGTAGAAGCTCCTTGAGAAACATTTCTTCTCTAAAAGAATGTAATGACCCAACTTTCAGACAACTTGGTTTAGAAAATGGTCAAATGAACTGGACACTTATAAAATCTGTAAATAAAACTTGTTAAAAAGAAAGTGTTAAGTCTATGGCTTTAGGATATAAAAGTTTCCTATTTTAAACCACCAACTAACAAAAACAGTTTATTTAAAAACTGTGGGTGAGAAGTTGTGTGCTTTAACCACTAGGCTCTTATAAGTGATGGATGGATGTAGTAGTTCACAAATGTATCTGGTTACATCACATCAAGTAACAGCACTGCAGGACTCTGGTGCTTTGGGGAGAAGGGGGTGGTGTTAAACCAGTCTAACTGGTGCTGTGGATGGTCGTTCTGTCTGAAAAGAGGCTCTCTATTGTTATGTTCATCTAAGCTTGATTAGAACATTGAAATGTTCTTTTTTTTAATTTAAAACAGCTCCTGAAGAAGGCAGACTGACACACACTACATTCAAGTGAATAAAAATAATATATAGAATGAGAATTTAATAATTTCATTAGGTACTTTTGTGAAGTCCAACTCAACCTAATACAGCCAGTAACTGATAAACCTCCAGAAGGTAGTTTGGCAGCTGTGGCAGCGTGAGCTGCCGATGCTTATCTATGATTAAAAAAAAGTTAGTACAACATTCAATTCTGAAATGAAGTCAACTTTTCGAGTTTTCTCAACTTTTTAGTTGACTGTTTAGACAGACTATTGTCTGTCTGTCTGTTTGTCTGTCTGCCCTAGCAAACAGTGTAGAACTGACGTTATCAGATCTATGTCCTGTTCTCAGAACTGTGCCTATACTTACTGTTTGACCCTAACTCTACGGGTCAGATACTAAAGCTCCACCTTTTGGTTTTACCCTGGAATTGCGTCTTTGGTGTTAAAATGGGGGTGGCCTCATTAACATTTTTAACACCTTCCCCAGACAGACCAAGGAGGGGGGCTGCTGACAGTCGGCTGATGAGGGTGTGATAAGTGTGTGATCAGCGTCAGAAAGGTGACTGACAGTCGACTGAAATCAGCGAAAATGAACCGCTCCATCCATAATCAAGACAAAAAATATTGTTTCAGGTTAACCAATGAACATCTCTACATGTGTACTAGAATAGCCCTGACATCATTCAAGCCCAGATTTAAAATTCTAGCAGGAAAAGCCGGAGCTTAATTTTATTACTGAGCAATTAAGTGGGGAAGTTAAATATGAGAGGAAGAATTTGAGCCTTTAAAACTGTTCAGTTGTAAGGATTTTGTTCAGATTTTTTACCTGTTAATTTGGTTGAGACTTTTGAGTCAAGACGTAAAACAGAAGTTTTATCATGCCTTTCCTTCCTTTATTTTATTTTTTCTAAGTTATTTTTATTATTTTTTTCTAAGGTTCAGGGTATTTGAATTGTACTAAATTAATTTGATTTGACAGTCTGTCTGTCTGTCTGTCTGTCTGTCTGTCTGTCTGTCTGTCTGTCTGTCTGTCTGTCTGTCTGTCTGTCTGTCTATTTACCTATAAGAAGTCCTTTATTTGTCACTCAATGGGGAAATTTCCTCATTGCAGCAGCAGTAAAGTTATAAATCAAGAGCAGGATCAAAAATATGTAGAATTTAAAAATAAGATAAAGTGTGACACAGTGTGCAAGGAAGCGCAGTTTATTATATGTGTATATAAAAAAAATATATAAAAACATGTTCACACACATCTTCAAAGGGCCATGGGTCCTCCATGTAGGACAGAGACTGCTGCCAATGCTGTTATTTTGAGTGGGATCAACAGCTTAAATACAATTGAAACTGTATTGGCTATTTTCAAATTGGTTATTGGTCCCTGGTAACAGGGTGCATATTTTGTGAATCTAAATTATAAACATAATTGGTATCTCCACTCAGGAGCTATAAATCCAATTATTATAATTTGTGCTCCTCGCATATCCCCAACATAATTGGTGCCCCGTGTGAGGCTGACAAAGATTATTTACTGTGCTGCAAACCTGTATCAAACACAGCCTTTTGAGACCAAGCGGTGTTTGATTTATTTGGCAATACCTCAACCATCACACTACACTAACATAACTGTTGCTGTCTGGTGTTGGAGAATCTGTTGTATTGCAACACCTGTACTACTTATGAGTATTCATAAGATGCAGAAACCAAGGTGCCCTTTGTTTAACACTAGTTACTGAGAACTGCAGTAGGGTCAGTGTGCCTAGAAGCTTAGCTTCCACTTAGCATTAAAAGGCCAAGTGTAGCTTTAGCATAGGCTGCTGTACCACCAGTGGCACTAGTGTTAGCCTAGCCACTAGCTTATCTATTAGCTAAGGGTTAGCTGCCATCAGTGTTACCAAGCTGTGCTTGTTAGCTTAGCAACAAGCTACCACATGTCAGCTAATGTGTGTTAGCATGCTACCATTAGCATAGCTGCTGTGAGTTGGACTAGCTCAGCATCAACTGCTAAGTGATACCATTGTGTTGTGCTTGCTTTAGCATTAACTGCTTCTAACCACAACCCCAGAGATTCAGAATAATTTGTGCCAAACCAACAAGGAGAGATTGCAGCAGGAACATGATGCCCTGCAATTTAGTCTCCTGGTGGCCCGTCAAGAGGTTGAGAAAGCCTGGAGGAAGAACCAGAGTGATCAGGTAAACATGTCAGCCAGTCCAGGAAGACAAGAGCTGACCAAGTCAGGTTAAGGTGGTGGGTGTAGGCTAGCTCACAGGAAGGCTGAGCAGGTCACATGGCAGGTTGACAAAGTCAATCAGGAGGATGAGCTTCTTCAACACGTTAATTCAAGGCCAAAACAGTTTTGTTTACACCCACGAGGGGGAAGAGGTCGGTTCAGGCAGAACTTGAACCATAGGTACAGGGGCCACAGTCCAGTTCACCTGTCACGAGAAGACTCAGAGGTGGACATAGTAAATCTGGTACAGAGAAGCCTAAAAGAACGTGAACCGGCTTCGGATGCTCCTTCAGACCTCTCAACAGAAATCAGACACTGACTCCCCACTAGTGGATTAGACCAGACATCTTTCCCCATTCAAGGGCCACTAGGTACGAAATACATAGATGGCAAAGAGAATTAGTCCCCATCTATTGTAGGTCCCTGAATATTATCAGCAAACTGGTAAAAATAGCTGGACCTCTGGATGAGCCCAAACAATGTGTAACCCACAGATAGTTCATTCTTCCCCTCAATGATTTTGCAGGCTCCTGAGACCCCTAGGACAGTCAGAGAAGATAATTTAGGTAACTAAGGTAGCTAGGTAGGCTAATAAATCTGCAAGTTAGCTCCTCTGTCAGAGTGAGTAGCAAATTATTGAGTTTCTGTTAAAGCCTTATTAGGGAAAGCCTTGTGTCCACTACCACCACAGTTATGCATCCCTGTCAGGTACCACAACCCTGGCAGTACCAACTCAAATTATGGTTAGATGAACCTAGAGGCAGGTCCATGTCTTCATAGATCTCATGCAACAAGAGAATGTACACAGACTGTAGTCCACACCAGACACAGACATGTACACTTAATAAAGACACCAACCTGGCAATGCCTTGCCAGCTAAAAACTCTTCCATGAGTTGACCACCAAAATCTAACCACACCTCTCTTCACTCATCTATACCTCTCTTTTCTTGGGTTTTCTTTCACCTGAGAAAAACATTGGAAATTATGTGTTTTAGAATTGTAGATAGACATGCTTTTGCCTCTGCTCAGACATGCCTCTAACCTGCTCAGACCTGCCTCCAACTGTAGTAAACACTGACTGTTTTTAATACATGGACCGTCAATGAACATTGACAATGCCCACAGGAAATAACAAGTCAAATAACAAATAACAAGCAATCCTCAATAACATTGAGGATTGCTTTATTGTGGTACTGTGCTGTTGCTCTGTTTCTACTGTGATCGCGCCAAGCGCATGATTCAATCATTGAATTCAATGATTGAATCTTCCGCAATCATGTGACTATATTGCTGAATATAGCCCCACGTGTTTGTGAGACTGCTAGTTTTGCTAGTTCCATTTCACATTGCTTCACATGCTTCCTTATTCTGTGAGTGCCAGACACGCGCGCTCCATTCAAAGAGCCCACCGGCACACGCAGCTTCCGCGCAGCTGTGCTGTCTCACCAAGCCGCTAAAGGGGGGCGCGCTTTACTCCTTCCTCCCTTTCTCTTTCCTTCTTCTTTCTCTCTCTTTCTCGCTTTCTCTCTCTCTCTCTCTCGCGCTCTCTCTCTCTCTCTCACACACACACACACACACACACACACACACACACACACAAACACTTTTATCTCAGGTAACGCGCATACACGTACAGTACTTCCAGACAAACACGCCATACGATTAAGATGTGATTTGCTGAGTTATTCAAGATGTTGTTGATACTGGAGTCAATATTAGTTGTTTAATAAAGCGTTCATAATTTAATTGATCGAGTCAGCTGTGGTACGGAGTTCACCCTTCAACTAACTTAAATACAATTGAGACTGTCTGTCTGTCTATTTACCTATAAGAAGTCCTTTATTTGTCACTCAATGGGGAAATTACCAATAACCAAATTGGTTATTGGTCCATGGTAACAGGGTGGTGACCCGTAAATTAATAAATTATTAATAATTTGTTATTAATATTAATTGAGTGTTTCACTTACCAAACTATAGACCTTTGTCATATATAGTTAGATATTTAAGCTACCTGTAATAACCAAATTTTGTGAATCTAAATTATAAACATAATTGATATCTGCACTCAGAAGCTATAAATCCAGTCATTTTATTATAATTTGTGCTCCTCACATATCCCCAACAGAGTGTACGGAGTGTCCCTTCATTCTTAAATACTACCCAACATCGTTTTGGTCAATCCCCATTGAAAATTGTCAATTGAAAATCATTGAGTATCGCTATTTGTGAAATATATTAGTCTCCTAAGGGAAGAAATACCTCCCCCACAACATGATTTATGCTGCTGAATTTTTATTTCAATTCTTCAAACAGAGAACTTTTAGCAGCACTTTTGACTATTCTGCACAATTAAAACATTCAAGTGAAAACTATGGTGCACCTTTATGTAAACCTTTGTTATTCTAAATACTGTATGTAATCATAACTTAAACAACAATAACTTGACATAAAACATAATCTCCATTATGAATTGGGCAGTAAAACACAGTAACTTCTGGTATTGAACTGTAACACCAGTATGAAAATGTATTTCAAATATTTGCCTTATGTTTTCACTCTCCATCACACTGTCCTTTGTAACTGTGTAACTTAACTTTAACATAAGGGGTAAATTCTTCTTCAGAAAGCATTTTAGCTTTCTCGGCTGTCGGGCAGCTTCTCCATTCTTGTTCTTTCCTTGCCTGTACATATTTAGGACAGTGCTGTCAGAGATAAAACGCCGACTTGATGACACACAGCGAGGCTCTAAATACTCTATCAAGCGACAAAAACCAGCATTTTCAACACCGTAAATCAGTTGGTCATCAAGCACAATGAATTCTGTAACTCTCTGTTTTCTGTTTAGCTCTGTTGCTGTCTAGGGTGAGTTTCTCACGGTTTTTAATTGCTTTCTGCAATGTTGCTGTGGGATACGCTTCTTTGCAGTAATTGTGTGCATAAATTCAGCATACTGCTTTCCAAGTGTTTAATAAAGTTGGTGGTGTTGAAGTTTGCGTTGCATGAACTGTATTCAGCTTTGCATTTGTCCTATTTGTCCACACAGCCAACGTGGTATTGCTGATCGGTCTCACTTATCCTGTCAATTAAGTTGATGCTACTGTTGGCGTGATGTCTCATTTTACAACATGTTGCTCATGTGTCATAACAAATTTATTCAGTTTATTCGATCAGATTATACTTCCCTCTCTTTGGGATATCCGATCCACAGATTTTTGCCGATATTGGACTAATATTGATACTTATATCAATATTATATCGGATCGGCTCACTGCTAGTAAAAATGCACAAAAATGTAACATTATTGTCACTTTTAGAATAATATTACAGTGAGTATTTTAAGTATTTTAAAGATGTTCCTCCTCAAGTAGATGGTTGTGTTTTATGCACATTCAAAATCACAATGAAAAAGCAGAGCGGAATTAGCAATTTTCGCTAACAAAGAAGTGATTTACACACTCAACAAAGAACTACTTACTTGCTTTGCAGTGTCAAGTTGACTTAGTCATTTCTGTGTGACAATAATTAGGTGGAGGTGATTTCACAGCATCGATAGTTCTGCTTTTGCTTTCATAAAAAACAACTACTGACTCCAACCTCCAGTAACAACACAAGCACTCAACACATGACTCACTGCTGTTAGACTCGCAGTGTTCATTTGCACGTGACCTTGACATGATGTGTGTAGATTTGCTACATTAAAAAGAAAAGAGTGATGGCAGAAGGGATGTTACATATGACTTACAAACATATCGATAAAGCTGCAGCTTTTCTGAGCAACAACTCAACAGGAAACTGCACACACTTAATCACTGGTTTGTATTGATTTGATTTGTATTGTACGCTGCTGAATCACCAGCTATAAAACACTACAGTTTTTAACTACTACTAGTAGCAATGAGATATGACTCATTTGGGCAAAGCCCTAACTTTGTTACTTTGCTTTGATATCAACCCCTGAACACATGTTCAAATAAACCACTGATACAAACAAGTACACACAGTGTATTATGGTATGTATGGTATGGTAATCTGGCCTGCTGCTATACCATTCATACTAAGGTAATGTGACAGTAAAGATCTAGACCAGGGGTGGGCATTTCAAGGCCCGGGGGCCAAATACGGCCCGCGAGCTGACTCTGACCTGATTTGATCTGAAAGGTTATTTGGAATTACGAAAATAAAACCTACTTTCAAAATTCTACATAATGAGTGGACTAAAACAGCAGTTATTTTATCTTGAAGCCTGTTTACTGTAATTTATATTAGTATATTCTCAAAATACGGGAACACGTCTCCGTTTTTATTAAACACACCGCATCCAGAACACGCGGGAGAGAGAACAGACACAAGGTCAAAGTGTGCCACACATGCGCACACAAAGTTCATAACACCCGCTTGCAATAGTGTATGCACGTCCTTTACGTACTCTGTAAACCAGGTCAAAAAGTCACTGTCACTCTTCAAAATGTTCGCACATGCTAAAAAAAGAAAGGTGGATGCCGAAGGGCGAGGTTTCAAGAAAATATGGACCACTAAATATTTATTTACTGAAGTCAGAGGTAAACCTGTGTGTTTAGTTTGTGGCGAACAGGTCGCCGTGTTTAAGGAGTACAACGTGAGTCGGGCCGGGATGCACCAACCAAGACCAGCTTTGTAATATCCCACAAAATCGCTAAAAACTGTAAGCCATTCTCGGAGGGAGAGTTTGTCAGAGAGTGCTTGGTGGACTCTGCAGCGCTAATATGTCCCGAGAATAAAGACGCATTTGAGAAAGTCCCGCTGTCCAGGCGAACCGTGACCAGAAGGGTAGAGGACATCGTGGAGAATGTCAAATTTAAACTAAAAAGTGGAGTGGAGAGTTTTGACTTTTTCTCCTTGGCTTTGGATGAGAGCTGTGATGTCCGTGACACTGCACAGTTAATCGTGTTTCTCCGAGGAATAACGTAGGACTTCAAGATTACAGAGGAGGAACAACAACGGGGAGTGATCTGTTCAAGGAGGTAAACGAATGCATGGACAAGCTTGGACTGAAATGGGACAGACTGGTAGGTGTCACTACTGATGGTTGTCTATCTAACAGGGAAAAATGTCGGACTTTTAAAACGGATACAAGATAAAGTGACTGAATTTGAGGCAGAGCATAAATTGGTATTTATACATTGTATTATACATCAGCATGCGTTGTGCAAGTCAGTTCTCAAACTCAACAATGTTGTTGATGTTGTAACTAAAACAGTTAACTTTATCAGGGCACGGGCATTGAATCAAAGGCAGTTTGATGCACTTTTAGAAGAACATGATATTGAACATGGTGACATTAGTTACCATACACCTGTCAGATGGCTTAGTCTGGGCAAAGCGTTAAAAAGATTTTGGGACCTGAAAGCAGAGATTCAAGAGTTTTGTGAGATTAAAGGCAGAAACATCCCTGAGCTCTCAAATGTGGACTGGATAGCAGATTTAGCATTTGCAGTTGATGTGACAGCACTGATGAATGAGCTGAACACTAAACTGCAAGGCAAAGGCCTTTTTGTTCATGAAATGCATAACCTGGTCAAGGCTTTCATGAGAAAGTTACAGTTTCTTTTAAATCAACTAAAGAACAACACTCTAACTCACATGCAAACCCTGAACGAAGTCAAACCATCAGCTAGTTACCTCTGCAGGTACTCATTCATGTTAGAAGAGCTGCACAGTGAGTTTTCAAAACGAATTGAAGATTTTAAAAAGACTGAGGATGAAATGAACTTGATTTCTTGTCCCTTCACATGCAGTGTGGATAATGCACCTAGTGATGTTCAGATGGAGCTCATAGACTTGCTGTCAGATTCAGTAGTTGCAGAGCACTTTAAATCAGCATCACTGCTGGATTTCTACTCATCTCTCAAGGAGGACAATTTTCCAAACATGAGGAAACATGCTCAGAAGATGTTGGTTCTTTTTGGATCTACCTACACATGTGAACAGACATTCTCAGTAATGAAACTTACCAAATCCAGGTACAGATCCTCTCTCACTGATAATCATCTGTCAGATGTGCTTCACATCTCCACCTCAAACATGCAACCTGACTTTGTGTTATGTCGGCAGCTGGGCTTTCTGGTTTTGGGCTTTTATTGTCGTGGATTTTGTTTTGCTTCCGGTTGTTTCGTTCCTGTTCCTTGGCTTGTTGATTGTTTTCACCGGTGCCTCATTAGTCGGACTATTTAGCCCTTCCGTTTCCGAGGCATCCTTGTCGGTTTATTGTTCGCCCACAGCTGTTTGAAGCCGTCCAGGTTTGACCAAGTTATTTCGCCTTGTGACCATAGTCCTCGCTGTTGTATTTTTGTTTCACGTTGACTTAGATTTTGTTTGTGCTGGCCACGCCAGTTTTCCGTACTTTGTACGCGCTTTGAGTTTACGGTTTTTTTTCTGTTCGCACGGTGAGCATTTTGCCCGTGCCATTTCGGACTAAAAAAGACACTGACGTGAGGACGGTCCTCCGTCGTTCGGATCGCGCGCTACTAGCCGTCGGACCCGGTATTGTTACGTGAAGCGCTGTGCGCGCACCATTGTGCTCCTCCACAGACACCGTGGGAAGGAACCTCCGGAGTAACGCTGGAACGAGGACCCGGTCTCCACAGCCACGCCATCGCTGTTCCTCAACCTGCCTCATGCTCGGAGCTTCACCTCGCGTTTGCCCTGTTTTACCAGGTAGTACCGTTCAGTGAAGACAAGTCCAGGTGTATGCTGAACACTGTCCAGTATATAACTTGCCTTATTACTTACCTTCTCTCTCTCTCTCTCGGTACTCAGGGACGCTACTATCTAGGACGAGTTTACGCCCACGCACCCTTGTTTCCTTTGTTTTCTGTAAATAAAACCCTTTTGTGTGCATACTAGGTCTCTGACTCGGTTCTGTGGAACACTCCCTGGGGGTCCAGCTGCGCACTTAATGGTGCACAGGGTAACATTTCTCTGACAGAATAAACCGACCAACGACCCTATGGACCCCCCAGAACCGACGATGAAGGCATGGCAAGCCGGTATTGAGTCGATATTAGTAGAGCAAGGTAACCAGATAACGCGGAATGCGCAGTCCCTCTCACAGTTAAGCTCTATGGTCTCTCAGACATGTACCGCTCCCACTCCGCTAGATCCGGCCGCCATTCCACTCCCTGCCTCGCCGCCTCGGCTTCAGGTTGGTACCGCTGAGCCACGGTTACATCCCCCGGCACGTTACAGCGGCGAGCCCGGGGGAAGCCGCTCTTTCCTTACTCAATGTGATATTATGATTCAGCTACAGCCTTCAGCTTTCCCCTCAGAGTCCTCCAAGGTGGCATACGTGTTAACCTTGCTAGGAGGTAGAGCGGCAGCTTGGGGAACAGCAGCGTTGCGGAGAAGGGAGAGCTACTGCGATACCTTAAAAGCCTTTGGTGATCAACTCTCCCGAATCTTTGACCCAGTTCGGCCCCAGACGGAGGCATTACACGGACTGGCGGGCCTTTCTCAGGGACATCGGCCGCTCGTGGACTATGTGATCCAGTTCCGCACCCTCGCAGCAGACAGCAGGTGGAATGACCACGCCCTTTATGATCAGTTTTATTTAGGCCTCAGCGACCGTATTAAGGATGCGCTATCTTATCGGGAGGAACCACAGACCCTGGACGACCTCATCGAGGCTGCTACCAGGGCGGAGCAGCGTCATAAGGAGAGACAGTATGGGCGGAGTGGTTCCCGTGCCACCCCTACACATAATGCTTTTACCAGTTCTGTACATAATTTCACACAGCAGCAGCAGGGAACGTGTCCATCCCCGGAACCGATGCAGCTGGGGCGACAGCGCCTCACCACGGAGGAACGAGAGCGACGCCGTCAGAAAAGACTGTGTTACTACTGTGGTGAGTCAGGACATTTTGTGTTGCATTGTCCAGCAAAAGGGGTGGCTCAGTAGCCTCCGTGGAGGTGCTACTGAGCCGTTCTTTGGTCAAAGCCTCCACCGTCAGACCACGGACCCAGGTGGTGATCGGTTCAGGACCGTTCCAAAGGACTGTGACTGTGTTGATTGATTCAGGAGCTGACGCTAACTTCATCACGGAGACCCTGGCCAAGGAGCTTCACCTAACCCCTGAACCACTGAGCCAGGCCTTACAGGTCAGATCACTGAATCGAACGTTTTTGCACAACGTTACCCACATCACTGTTCCTGTATTCCTGTCAATGGGTAATCACCAGGAAAAGATCTCCTTTCATATTGTTGACATGGCTGAACCACCATTAGTCCTAGGAATCCCATGGCTCCAGCTGCATAACCCCCATATAGATTGGGTAACAGGAAAGGTTCTGGGGTGGAGCACGGCCTGCCACGCCTCCTGCCTTCTCTCTGCTCGCCCCTCCAGGGCGGTCTACGTACAGGAAGACTGTTATCCAGACCTCTCCAGGGTTCCCCAAGCATATCATGACCTCAAAGAAGTCTTCAATAAGGCCAAGGCGGTCACCCTCCCACCACACCGGCCTTACGACTGCGCAATTGACCTTCTACCGGGACACACCCCCCCCCAGGGGTCGTTTGTTTTCACTGTCCGGTCCGGAGAAGGAGGCGATGGAATCCTACATCCAGGAGTCCTTATCTGCAGGTATCATTCGGCCGTCGACCTCGGCTGCAGGGGCAGGTTTCTTTTTTGTCGGGAAGAAGGATGGGGGGGTAAGACCGTGCATAGATTACAGGGGCCTTAATGCTATCACGGTAAAAAATAGATATCCCCTACCTTTGATCGCCACTGCTTTTGAACTGTTGAAGGGTGCACGAATCTTTACCAAGTTAGACCTGCGTAATGCATATCACCTAGTGCGCATCAAGGAGGGGGACGAGTGGAAGACTGCTTTTAACACACCCACCGGCCATTTTGAATACCTCGTCATGCCATTTGGCCTAACGAATGCCCCAGCCGTTTTTCAAAACATGGTTAATGATGTCTTGGGGGATATGTTGAATAAGTTTGTTTTTGTATACCTTGACGATATTCTCATTTTTTCAAAGTCTGAGACCGAGCACTTCCAGCATGTCCGAGCGGTTCTTCAGCGTCTCCTCCAGAACCAGCTATATGTTAAGGCTGAGAAGTGTGAGTATCATGTGTCCAAGACGTCCTTTTTGGGTTTTGTTATTAGCCCAGAGAGGATTGCTATGGACCCTGATAAAGTGCAAGCCGTTAGAGAATGGCCGGTGCCCACAGATAGGAAGCAACTACAACGGTTCCTGGGGTTTGCAAATTTTTATAGAAAGTTCATTAAGGGATACAGCGGGGTGGCAGCACCACTGCACAAGTTGACATCACCTAAGACAAAGTTCTTGTGGTGCCCAGAAGCCAGGGATGCATTTGAGAAACTGAAGACCCTGTTTACAACCGCTCCTATTCTCACACTCCCCGACCCAAATCTGCCATTTGTCGTCGAGGTTGATGCCTCGGACTGTGGGGTGGGAGCAGTGCTATCCCAGCGCTCGCCTTCAGATTCAAAGATTCACCCCTGCGCTTTTTTTTCCAAGAAACTGTCCCCCCCTGAAAGAAACTACGATGTGGGCAACCGGGAGCTGCTGGCAGTCAAGTTGGCCCTAGAGGAATGGAGACACTGGCTAGAGGGTTCGACTCACCCTTTCACGGTTCTAACAGACCATAAGAACTTGGAGTACCTCAAGTCGGCTAAGAGACTGAATTCCCGCCAGGCTAGGTGGTCGATCTTTTTTGAGCGTTTTGCTTTCACCCTGTCTTTCAGACCTGGTACTCTGAATAGTAAGGCGGATGCTCTGTCTCGTATTCATGCCCCATCTGACCCTCCGGATAGGTCAAAGTTCATTCTCCCAGGCTCGGTTAGGTTGGGCGCTGCACGCACCGGTTTGGAGGAGAGTTTCATCGGCGCGAATCAAGGTACCTCAGCACCTTCAGGTTGCCCTGATCACTGTCTCTTTGTCCCTGCAGAACTCAGATCACGGGTCTTGCAGGTCTGTCACGACTCCCGCCTTGCTGTGCATCCGGGGGCAGCACGCACCGTACGAGCGGTGCTCCAACGTTTCTGGTGGCCTACAGTGCGGAAGGATGTGCGAGAGTATGTTGCCGCCTGTCCCGCATGCTCCAGGTCGAAGGCTGGCCACCAGGCTCCAGCAGGGCACCTACATCCCCTGCCCGTTCCAAAACGCCCATGGTCTCATTTATCCATGGACTTTGTCACTGGGCTGCCTCCTTCCAACGGGAACACTGTGGTCCTCACGGTTGTGGATAGATTTTCAAAGATGGTGCACTTTGTTGCACTCCCCAAGTTGCCATCGTCCTCTGAGACTGCTCAAGTGATGATTGACCATGTTTTCAGGCTCCACGGCATCCCGGAGGATGTGGTCTCTGACCGGGGGCCTCAGTTCACCGCCAAGTTCTGGAGCGAGTTTTGTCGGCTGCTGGGTGTCTCTGTCAGCCTATCATCGGGCTACCATCCCCAGTCTAATGGGCAGGCCGAGCGTTTGAACCAGGAACTGGGAACGGGTCTTAGACTGTTGTGCTCTGACAATCCAGGAGCGTGGTCTAAGAATCTGACCTGGGATGGAGTATGCTCATAACAGCCAGCCTTCCGCCTCTACGGGACTGTCTCCTTTCCAGGTAGTTTACGGCTATCAACCACCGTTGTTTGAACCGCAGGTGTTGGATGCCATGGTCCCCTCCGCTGCTGCGTCTGTCCGCCGTTGTCACCTAGCCTGGCGTAAGGCGCGCCAGGCTCTGCTTTCCTCTGTTTCTCTCTATCAGCGTCAGGCTGACCGCAAACGCCGTCCTGCTCCCACCTATCGCCCAGGACAGAAGGTGTGGCTGGCCTCCAGGGACATTCCTCTAAAGGTGGAGAGTCCCAAGCTGGCGCCGCGTTTTATTGGGCCCTTTCCTGTCTCTAAGGTGATCAACCCTGTGTGTGTCAGACTTCGTCTTCCTCGGTCGTTGCGTATCCATCCCACGTTTCATGTATCTCAGTATCAAGCCGGTGCAAGCCTGTCCGTTGGTCCCCTCCTCCAGGCCCCCTCCGCCCGCCCGGCTCATTGGCGGGGGGCCTGCTTATGTGGTGCGTCGTATCCTCCGTTCCCGGCGCAGGGGGCGTGGTGTGCAGTATTTGGTGGATTGGGAGGGGTATGGGCCGGAGGAGCGCTGCTGGGTCCCGCGGGGCTTCATCCTGGATCCCGCTCTCCTGCGGGAGTTTCACGCTGCCCACCCCGATCAGCCCTGTCGGCCGTCAGGAGTCGGCCGTTGAGGAGGGGGTTCTGTTATGTCGGCAGCCTGGGCTTTCTGGTTTTGGGCTTTTATTGTCGTGGATTTTGTTTTAGCATTCCGGTTGTTTCGTTCCTGTTCCTTGGCTTGTTGATTGTTTTCACCGGTGCCTCATTAGTCGGACTATTTAGCCCTTCCGTTTCCGAGGCATCCTTGTCGGTTTATTGTTCGCCCACAGCTGTTTGAAGCCGTCCAGGTTTGATCAAGTTATTTCGCCTTGTGACCATAGTCCTCGCTGTTGTATTTTTGTTTCACGTTGACTTAGATTTTGTTTGTGCTGGCCACGCCAGTTTTCCGTACTTTGTACGCGCTTTGAGTTTACGGTTTTTTTTCTGTTCGCACGGTGAGCATTTTGCCCGTGCCATTTCGGACTAAAAAGGACACTGACGTGAGGACGGTCCTCCGTCGTTCGGATCGCGCGCTTCTAGCCGTCGGACCCGGTATTGTTACGTGAAGCGCTGTGCGCGCACCATTGTGCTCCTCCACAGACACCGTGGGAAGGAACCTCCGGAGTAACGCTGGAACGAGGACCCGGTCTCCACAGCCACGCCATCGCTGTTCCTCAACCTGCCTCATGCTCGGAGCTTCACCTCGCGTTTGCCCTGTTTTACCAGGTAGTACCGTTCAGTGAAGACAAGTCCAGGTGTATGCTGAACACTGTCCAGTATATAACTTGCCTTATTACTTACCTTCTCTCTCTCTCTCTCGGTACTCAGGGACGCTACTATCTAGGACGAGTTTACGCCCACGCACCCTTGTTTCCTTTTTTTCTGTAAATAAAACCCTTTGTGTGCATACTAGGTCTCTGACTCGGTTCTGTGGAACACTCCCTGGGGGTCCAGCTGCGCATTTAATGGTGCACAGGGTAACATTTCTCTGACACTTTGATGCACTTGTTAAAGCTCAACAGAGGCTAGATTTCTCTCACTGATTTCTCTCAGAAAGCCTTGTGAGGTTAATGTTATTGAAAAAGAGTTACAAATTTTTCAGGTTTACTGTTTTGAATTTCATTTAATGAATAAATTCAGTTTTTTGTAAACGTTCACACTCTTATTATTGAATAATAACACATAACGTACCAGCTTCTGTAAAAAATGCCATTTACTTATTTCAAAGTAGAAATAAAATTAATAACCAGAGTAGACTTCAAACTTTTGGCCCGGCCCTCCACACTATTTTCTGCTTCTCGTTTGGCCCCTGGGCAAAAATAATTGCCCACCCCTGATCTAGACACTGCCTGTTTGCCTGTTGAAGGTCAAGTATAACCTGTCTGTAATGTTGTTGGGTCTAAAAATACCACAACAGCACTGATACACACAGAGACATGAACAATAAAGCACAACTGAGAGCCAACCAGTTTTTACTTGGCCAAGGGGAGCTCGCCTGAGATCTTAAGCGCTTCACTCAGAGACCACCAACTCCAACGAACTTCCCCAAAGCACAACACTTTATTGATGCTTGTACACGCCTTCAATATCACATCATTGGTGCACTTCTTAACACGCGGAAACAACCAAGTAGTCAAAGCAATACTAACAGGTCCCCTCTTGTGGTTTTGAACACCTACGCCTGAATAGGAGCACAAAGCAAAAGTGACAAAATTGTCCTGCGTATATAACAATACTTGTATAAGAACTTAAGCATGTGGTTAGACGTCTGTGCAACTGTCAATGTGGTTATAAGACACAGCAAATGCAAACCATAAATGGTAAGTGTAAAAAGGGTAAATGATACATAAAAAGATAAATGAATAAACAACAAAGATAAATGAGATGAATAATAGATGAAAATATATTTTCTTCAACAAATATATTGCTGGGAGACCATTCAACTCTACTCTCCTGTTCTTTGTGGGAATACAGGAATACAGGGAATACAGGAATACAGTGTTATACAGGTGTTGAAATTAAGTGACAAAATGCTCTGGAGGGATGCTTATACAAAAGGCTTGTTTCTTTTATGCATTTGTACAGGTTGGCCTGGCCAAATCACAGCTTTTTGTTTAAGCTGTAGCCTCTTCCTAGTTGCTGTCATTCTTACTTTTAGCCTTGTGCAGCCGAGTGGCAGCGTAAATGTGGGAGATTTGTAGGCTGTAGTGGATTATGTGCAGTTCAGTTAAACCTTCAGAATCAGCAGCTTCGATGTGGGGGACACACAGATTGATCCGTGGGCCAGGGAGATGCTCAGTATGCTCCAACAGAAACGCCACGCTGAATTTTTATGCCTCAGGCTCTTTTAATTACACTTTCAGCCACAATACCCAGCACTGTGCTGGTGTTGGGAGACCGCTGGTGCGTAGGGGGGTTCAGTGATACAGTTGGATTGGCACATTCTCTTTCTCATTCTGTCCTTTATTTACTTCCTCCAGATTAACAGTCACCACTTGCCTTTTTTAGTCTATCTCACCTCACATTACTCTTCATTTGTCCCTGTCACAAGATTCTGACTCCTTTTCAGTACAAATACAGTAATTAACATTGCACGCTCAGAGTACATAGAATGTCTCCTTCCCTGTGCCTGTGTTTTTGGATGTAGTTTCCGCTCTTTTCCTCAGTCGTCTAGCCTTTATATTTATTTAAGTAGCATTTGCCTTTTAGCACAATAATGTGGTTTGTTTGTGTGGAGACCCATTTTATCAGCACATGAGAAATTATTGCCTATTGTTGGAGAATGGGCAAGGGCAGCAATGTAAAATAATTTAAAGCATGTAAAGGAATCATCAAGCTTGGCCTATAGGGGACTATTTCTTCATCCAGACTGTAGTTTCATCTGATCTCATCCACTCTTTGTGCTGCTGCTTCCTAAATATATCTAAATTTAAATACAAAACAATCCATGTGTCTTACAGAAATAAAATACATGCATGGCCTACTGAAGAGACAATTTCAGTGCAGCATCAGCGTTTAATCAGCTCTTTCTTTAACATACTCCGGTTCCTCTGTCTTAATTCTCATATCCCTCTGGTGTCTAGCGTGTTACACCCTACATCATTCCTGTTACTGTGCCTGAGTCTCTATTATAGAACAATACTGTAGCTGTCACTTCTGGCTCAAAGTCAGTGGGTTCCTACGACTCTCTTCCCCCACCCATCACACACTCCCTCTCCAGCAGCCACCTCTCCCTGCTCTTTTTGGATAGCTCATAGGAATGATCTTTGTCACAGAAAACAAAATTCAAACTTCACAGTTAGTCTCTTCTTTAATCTCCTCAGCCCTCTGCCATCTTGTAGATTACTGAAGTGGTGTTTACTGATAAAAGTAAATTCTGAAAACCCAGAGCACAGGTGCACTAAGGGAGTTAAAACTTGTTTATTTCATGTTAGGTGTACATGTATGCCAGCGGGAAATAAAAATGTGTGCTTGCATCATGCATCCACAAATTCATGCAGGTCACTTTTTGCACAAATGCTTAATTTGTTTTAGAGTAGACACTGTATGATTGTATCTAGAAAAGGAAAGGTTATTCAGTAACATTAGCACATACTGTGTTTCTCAACAGAAGTTACTTTCTGTATTTTCTGTTCTGTTAATACAACACCCAAAATCCAATCACATTTGCCGAAATGACACATTTCCTCACATAATGTTCCAAGTTACTGCACCAAGCACACGTAAAGGGTGCCAAATGTAAAAGGAGCACCTATAACTAGTTTTCTAACATTTAACTAAATGACACAACATGTTTTCTCGCATTTAGTTAAATGTGCAAAAGTCTAAATGTAAATGTTAAGTGTAAATGTTAAATGTAAATGTAAACGTCAAATGTTAAGTGTAAATGTTAAATGTAAATGTAAACGTCAAATGTTAAATGTAAATGTTAAATGATCACTGAGTGCAAGACTGAATATTCATGAACGTGCAAGTATACTCCACTCCTACTCTCAAACAGTACGCGCAAACCCCGCCCACATCTGATCTGGAAAAATTTGTTTTTAGCGTGGATGTAACTTCGGCTAGCTAGTAAAGTTAACTAACTAATTCTCCACCGGCACCACAGGAATATTTGTTTTTAAAACCTACTTAACTCACATTAATGGTGTTTACGACAGAACAGTAGTTTGAAGCGGAGCCTCAGCCCGCACACCTGCCGTTACAGCCCGTTCAATCTCGGGAGGGAGTTGGAGCTGACGGCCATGATGGCTTCGACTTTAGGTTTCTATCCAGTATTTTCGTCCACCGATCCAGAGTCAGATGTGGGCGGAGCTATGCGTACTGTTTGACGTGTTTGAGTCCGCTTCACTGATCTAGGATCATAGGGGGTGGAGTCTACTTAAATAATCAGTTTGATCATTTAAGGTTTACATTTAAGATTTACATTTACATTTTACATTTACATTTAACATTTATCATTTACATTTAGAATTTTGCACATTTAACTAAATGTGAGAAAACATGTTGTGTCATTTAGTTAAAGGGGAGAAAACTAGTTATAGGTGCTCCTTTTACATTTGGCACCCCATACACAAGGTGGCTTGGAGATTTCACATGCTTGCCTAAAGCTGTCCTGTGTCCAAAGATTAACTCAACTTTTTTTTTTCCAGACCTCTAGTTGATAGGTCTGCCGAGTTAGTTAGTTACATGCCAGAGACTATTTTTGTTATGACATTGTAACAGATATAATAACAATCAATAAAGGCTTTCTTTCTTTCTTATGCTAAGAACATTATGCATCTCACCCTGGAGCCAGGCTGGGGTTTGGGGTTGCAAGCGAGTGCCTGGTGGCTGGGCCTATTCCCACGAGTCTCAGTTTGAAGGAGCAACGTGAGACTGTTCTCATGTGGACCCACTACCTGCAGGAGGAGCCGTAGATTACTGAAGTGGTGTTTATGTGTTACGCAGTGGGGGTGAATGAGATTCGTCCTGAGTACCTCAATGCATGACACGCCTCTGCGATGGGCTAGTGTACACAACCGGCTGTCCCTTCTAGGACCACCCCCATTGTCCACTCCAAGACAACCAGACTTGTGCACTTTGTCGCAGAATGACACTGGACCCGGACACGGGGTCTGGACGAAAGGATTGCATCTCAGCTTTTTGTGGCTGACGTTGTCCTGTTGGTTTCATCAGGCCAGGACCACCAGTGTGCACTGGGGCGGCTGAGTGAGAATAAGAATTAGTTCTTCCAAATCTGAGGCCATCTTTCTCAACCAGAAAAGGGTGGTTTGCACTCTCCAGGTTGAAAGAGAGCTCCTGACCCAAGTGGAAAAGTTTAAGTATGTTAGGATCTTGTTTACGAGTGAAACCAGACCCGAATAAGTGGTCCAAAATGAATGGATGGATGGATAGATAGATGGCTCGACCGTAGTGTATAATTAATTATAATAATATATTATAATCATGAAAGTACATTTTAATTAAATATTGCCCTAAACAACATTCAAATGTGGATGACTGAAAAATTAGGCTGGTCAGCTGGCAAAGAAAATATGTAAACATAATATTTTTGCCCTTAGCAACACACAGCTTGACTACCAAATAACTGCTCTGATTGGAGCTGGAAAAGGTCAGCTGAGACAATAAATGTGGCAATTTTGGGGGGGAAATCATAGCATTCAGTGCACACACAGTTATAGTAAAAGTAGGATGTGGTTGCTAGCAGGCCGACATGATGTGGTAGAAAGTGTTTTAGGCTCTACTCCACAAACAGAGCTGCATCAGAGGTGCATATGACATATGAAGTCTCAATTCCCTCCCACAATGTTTTGTTTTTGGAAAAAGAAACAGACCATGGTAGATATATATAATCAAACCTTTTTTATTTACCTTATTTTACTTCAATTCAGGCTGCATGCACAGTACATGTTATTTTGGTCAACATTAGAAAAAAACAGTTCATTTGAGTTTGTGCATGGTTCAGTGAATGACTCTGTGTCCTTGTGTTTGAATGAAGAGGTATCAGGTAATTTATTTTAGCCGCCAGCGATGGCTGACTGATCGCAATAAAATTAAAAATGATCAGGTAAAGTATTAAGACTTTAGAAATAGCAAGGTAATATGGCTTGAAATAAAGCTCCATAAAGCTTGGCTTGAGATAAGTGCTCCATGATATAACACATGGACCACCAGGTGCTTTTTCATGGAGCCTAATAGCACCTGTAGACCTGGATGACCTGATTTTGACTGAAAAGAGACATGCTGCCGCATTTTGTATCTGAACTAAGCTTGGTTGCACAAGGTCTTAGTCTGGGTAGGAAGGAATTGCAGTACTTCAGCTGAAAGATGCAGTCTTGCGATATAAGGAACTATTTTAATGTTATCCATTCAGCACTGCCCAATCCTGTCATCCCTGTGGCCCGGAGTTCACCCACATCCAATTTTACCATACTCCACCTAGGTCAGCGGTTGTGAGAGCATGAGGCCTAATTGCAGGAGTCGGCACCCAAACACACCCAAAGAGCCATTTGGACCTGTTTTCTAAAATAAAAAAACACTACGAGCTGCAGATTACACCTTATAAAAACATTGTCAAGGCATTGATCCAAAATCTGACTCTGAAGTCGAATGGGAGGCTGTTGAAGTGGTTACACTTCGACTGACGCAAGGTATGTCTAACTGGCAGATATACGTTTAATTTTATTTAATTTATATAATACTCAACTTGATTAGCTGCTAACGCTAATACTAATGGTTGCAAATTAGCAGCCTGAATTAATACAACAGAATATTCATAACACGACTGCAGCTTGTTTGGGAGCATAGCTTGATAAACTAATATAAACTAATTTTTACATGTTTTTTTTATTTCTCGTTCTGCTGCTGTGTGAAAATAATTTTTCAATAAATTAAACTATAATAAAAGCTGAAATATTATAAAACATTTGTCTGTTTTCCCTCATTAGGTATATACATACAAAATAGTTTAGTGAAACAGCAATAGTCAAAGCCAACTCTTTTTTAACCAATGCACCAGCACTATAATGCTGGATAAGTTACTGTCACAGTTCAATTTGCAGACCACAAAATGAACGGGTAGGATTCATAGTTATGTTGAAAGCATAGTTAGTGGAACAAGTACAGTCATGGGCAGTTGGCTGGGGAGATGTGAGGATCTTTTTTGTCTTTACGTGTTGGAAGACATCGGAAGCAGTGCAGCTGCTGTACAGATGGAGGATGCAGCTGTTTTCCTTGACACCACTCTAGAAGGTATAAAGAATAGAATAGCAGATTAATGAAATGACCAGTATTTCCTATGTATCTCACAACCTTTACAGATGTAAACAATAAATAGAGGTAGTTAGATCAGTTTTAATGGTGTTTGGAGCAAACACGTTTTCAACTTAGCTTTTATAGTGCTGGTTTGTTAAATCTTAGCATGGCATTAATGACCTCCTTTCTGTCAGGTTGCTCAAATTCTGCTCGGAGGCCCGGTGGGACAGGGATGTTTACAAGGTCCTCCATAGAACAACATGAGTCCAGCAGGACTTTATTAAAGATGGTCTCCATCACATTTTCCACATAATCTGCATCATAACACAGTTATCTAACAGACTAAAATATCAAAATAAGTTGACCAACTGCATACAGAGTAAAAACATAGACAATAATATAGATCACATTATGAATACCACAACTACTGAAATGTGAAATCCAAAATCTCTGTCAAATAAACTGCCAAAATTATCTTACTGCTGTTAAATGTACATACCTTGGTTCCTGAGGTGAGCAACAACTCTTCTACAAGATAGCCATGTGTCCCCAGCCTGCAGTGGCATCAGTTTGAGAAGCAACCTCCTCGCGTTTCGGTAGCTGGCATGCGTCAGCCTGTATAAAAAAAAAACATGTCACGTTTACAGCTAAAGTAGCTGACTAGATAAGCAACAACACACGTTAGACTTAGATAGAACTTGCAATAACCCAAATTCATGGGTCTACTCGGGCTACAACATACAGACGACAGGCTCGGTAGTAATTAGAAACACAACTGACTCTCACAACTTACTAGCGCTAGCCGCTAATGCTAGCTGCTAACGCTGTGCTACCATCGTGCTAGCAGCTATAATGTGAGCTGAGTGAATGACCTCACTACCATATATCACACGATTCGAACCAGACAAATGCTGGAGAGGCTTGGACTCATCCAAATTGCGTGTCGGCACCTTGCAACACTGTCTCTCTCTGTCACTGCAGGTGTTAGATTCAACGGTTCTAGCAATTAGCATTCCCTACACAGGTGGGAAGCTACATTATAAACAAAGAAACTTCTGGAGTACATACATCAAATAAGTATCAAGCATGTACTTACGTTTGGGGAAGCAGCAAGTGGGCATTTCTTCAACCTGAGTGACTTCTTCTTCTTAAGTCTTTTAAATGGCGGGGGGCAACCAACTGAAAGGTGCATTAGCGCCACCTACTATGGTAGACTGCGCAGTGAGTGACTTCTTCTTCTTTTGTCTGTGACTGGAGTGACTGAAACAAAATGTTTCAGGTAAATTTAGGGGTCCAGGTTTGTCTGGGGGGGGCAAAGCTGGTTCTGTGATTGGTCAAGCGAATGCAGACGTATACAGTCCGCCAAATTTGAAATGATGCTTCTTGAACCGGATTGGATAAACATTTTATCAGGATTGGATAAGATGTGAAATAAGTAGGGGGCGTACTTCTAACACACCAGGAGTGTCCTAACGTGACCCAGGGAGTCAAATAAACGTACCAAAAAACCCAAAAAGTGAATTTTGCATGTGCAGGCACCTTTAAAAGTGGCATTGTTCATGCACTAACGTCTGTTTGCCTTTTGGTGAATACTCCTGTGTTACATCTTTACTAACCTTGTAGTGGGACACGCAACACCAGGACAGATAAACAGGCTCTCTAATATTAGCTGTTAGTACTACTGTCATTTACTGTTATCATTACTAATAATGCTTGATGATGAAAAATAATGATGAAAAATTATGCTCAAAATGAAGGGACACCCAGATTACTCCATATTTCCTATGCAGAGAAATTATCATTCATTCCTCCTCCAACACAGCCTGGTGAATTTGCCATGGTTACCTCTGTACCTTCCCCAGCAACGGTCGAGCTGAGAGGGGGCGGTGCCAGGCTTCTGGAGCGCAAATGCTCTGTCTGCCTAGTTTGTTGTGAGAGAGTCTATGGTGTGTGTGTGTGTGTGTTGATGTGATGATGTGTGTTGCACATGTGGGTGGGTGTATGCGTCTGTGTTTGTGTGAGTTGGTATGCGTGTGGTGCGGTTGAAGTGTGGGGGGTCCGGTTTTTCGCCCGGGGTACGAAGATTGTCTGCCTGGGTGGTCTCTTTTCTGCTGACCCCACCAATTGCGGGCCTTGTGCTGCAGGCCGCTGTAGCGCCAGGGGATGAGGTCGGGCCGATGGGGTAGGCCCCGCTCCGCCCATGTGGGGGTGGTGGACTGGGGGCGGGCCCCACTCTGGGCGCGGGGGCATCTTCTGGCGGGCTCCCTACGGACCGTGGGTCCTCGGGCTCTACTCTTTCAGGCCGACCCTCCCGCCAGGGGGAGTGTTTGCCCCTGGTTCTCATGGGGCAGACAGCGTATTAATCTCCAAGGTAAACCACAGTACAAAAATTGTTTAGTTATGAATGTGTTAGCCTAAGGTACATCCATGCTTCTTATTTATTTTTTTATTTATTTATTTATTTATTTTTTGTTGCTCCGATTGTTTACCTAACAGATTTGCTTGGTTTCAGCAGCTGGTTGCACCCCTTTCTAAGTCATTCAGCCGCTTTTTTATTATGAATCTAAAGCAAGCAGTTGTTCGAAAGCCACAGGTTCTTCATGTAGCCAAAACCCTCTTCTTTTCTTCATCTGCTGTTAGTGGCTGGCAAAATAAGACGTTGTCCCTTGACAGAGTCGCGACCAGCCAATATTACCTACAAAAGGACGAAATTAATTGTTTTAGTAGTATTCAGGTTGCAGCCAGCCAAGCTAACACATAGGCTAACGTTAGCAACGTAAGCTTAAGCTATCGCCGACAGTCCACAACACGAGAAGCAACAGCTCGTAACTGTATTCAAACTTCACAGCGTTAGCTAAAACAAGTAATGGTTGAGTATATTACCTACTCGGTGCTCATTCCATCGTTCTGTCCCGGCTGTTTTTTCTGGTTTGTACTTGGCCTTCTGAAGCAAGTTTCGAAGCATGCAGCACAAAATTAATGATCCATAATACACACGTTCCCTCGTCAGCAGTAGAATCCCCAACTTCATCAAAGATGAATCGGCAGCAATGAAGTCGATATTGCCTACAAAATGAAGTAGTAATATTGAGTTCGTTGCTGCCAGCCACTCAGAGCTAATACACAAGCTAGCGTTAGCAACATACGCTAGCGTTACTCCTGGCCGTCTAAAACACCCAAATACAAGCATAACTAACTACTCAAACTTCACAGCACAAGCTAAATCAATAAACGGTTGAATATATTTCTTATTCTGTGCTCATTCGACCGTTCTGTCCTGGCTGTTTTTCCAGTTTCTTCGCGGTATCCTTAAGCTAGTTTCCAGTCCTTCTGTCTACATCGAGCCCAAAACTGGTGTTGCGTCGTCAGCAGCCCTCTCAGTCTGACTATTGCTGGGGAAGGTACAGAGGAAACCAGGAAGCACTAGTTGCCATGGCACACCACCTGCTGGGGTGTCTTACTGGAGGAATAAATAATAACTTCTCTGCAAAGAAATTATGGAGCAATCTGAGTGTCCCTTTATTCTCAAATATTACTGTGAAGTTTTCCTTTAATACATGCTGCTGGTTGAACTGCCGGACAGGACAAAAAAAGCATAGCAATTTATTTTTGAAAGGGTGAATCCTGTACCTTTTTCTCACACCAGACCATGATGCTCACCAGTTCATGGGGAAAAAGAGTGAGTGCTCCAAAAGCTAGCTTAACCTTTATCTTTTTTTTTTTTTTTTTAGCTAGCTTAACCTTTATCTACAGCTCAATGCTTCACCACTGGTTGGCTGGGACATACACAGAAACACAGCAATTGTCATTCCAATTCTGATTTTGCACACACGGCTACATATGTGCTCATCCCGCGTTTTGTTGCTTAGTATTTGCAAAAACACTGTTGCATATGCAGCAGTAGCTCACTGTGGACAGCACTGTTAGTCATGAGCCAGAAAACATTCTACTGTACATCTACACCCAAATCACAGGTTGTATAAACACAAACCAAAGTGTAGTTTAGAGTGTAGTAGTTGGTATGATGATGAGGTGTTGCTTGGCTCCTCAACTCTCTGTGAACAGATATGACACATTGCAGTGGGAGGCTTCTTCTTACTTTTTGACTCACATATACTGTCAAGTCAGTGCTGCAAAGAAGAACAGGAAAACATAATATGGCTTTGCTTTTATTGAACTGGCAGTACAAACATAAAAGGTTGCTAGAATTCACAAGAATTCAGACTTTCCTTTCTGTTTGTGTGTGTGTGTGTGTGTGTGTGTGTGTGTGTGTGTGTGTGTGTGTGTGTGTGTGTGTGTGTGTTTTCCAGTGTTTGGTCTGGTAACATGGAAATTGTCCATCTGTTGTCTCCAACACCAAAATCCTGTTGCCACCTGAGCCCAATTCTCCGTTGGCCTTTGCTATCACCTCAGCAGAACACAGAGTTTACCCTCATACAACAAGTACATTTCCAAATAAAGCATGATATCAGTACTAAATTGCATGTCAATGTGGTCCTTTTTCTGTATTGGGTGTTGCAGTATACAGTACTGTAGCTGTATTTCTACTCTCACTTACTTGTGTGGTCATGAGCTTTGGATCATGCCGCATGATTTCAGATATAAAAGGCCAGAATGAGTTTCCGCCACAGAGTGGCAGGGCAAACCCTTACAGATAGAGTAAGGAGTCCAGGGGCCCGTTTCAAGAAGGAGGTTTTGTGTAAACTCGGAGTTTGTTAACCCCAAAATGAAAACTGAGTTTTCGGTTTCAGAAAGCGAGGTTACTTACAGTCGTAGCACTTAAAAGTGTCAGCCTTTACGGCAATCTGTTTGCATTTTCAGCGCGGTATCACCGGGTTTTTAGCGCGTTGAAGCTGTGTTACGTCTTTTTGGCCTATAGGTGGCGATCAGCCCCCACACTGGCCTTTATGACGCTGTCCTATAGTTATGTTATATAGACCTATGTAGGGCCCCGGATCCACGCCTCCGTGGTGTAATGGTTTGTTTATTGTTAACAGCCTTGATGCGTCAATTTTTTACCCCGGGTTCGAATCCCGGTGGAAGCAGAAGTTGTAATTACTGAACATTTTTATATTTTGGCATACAAGAAAATAACAAATGATGGCTGGCTGTCTGTATTATTTAGCAGAGCTACAGCCATGTTCCCAAGAGGTTCAGTGAGTCATAGATGGACGTTGTTCTGCCCGCTTTCATGTAAACACGGAACTTTGCACAGTTTTTTCAAACATAGATTTTGTTAATTTCGTTATTCATATACAACAACATGCAAATGCTAAAAATTACTGAAAAGATGACAGTACACCCATCAAGTTTGGGTGAACAGAAAAACGCTTGAAAGCGTTTCCGTTTTATATTCCGTTTCTTTCGTTATTTTCCCTTTCATCTGTACCACATAAAGTCATTGCAGAGCTACAGCGTTTTCTGTTTATATTTTTATTGCACATTTGTTAAAACTTGATGGGCGTCTCTCTTTTGAGTTTTGTCTTCGGCTAAATAAGTGTAAAACAGTCTTATTACTCATGCAGAATCAGTATATGCAGAACAAACAACTTGCTGCATTAATGAGTGGGAGATCTACTGAGTCCTGGCGTTCTGGCATACCACAGAGAGTTTATTACAATTTATTTATTTTTATTATATAATATCCTCTACAACTTAGCAGTGGTAGTCTGCCAGACCTGTGTGAAATACCATAAGAAGAGCGTTTTAAAAAAATCAAGTAAAAGGTTTTGGTGTCTCACAGCCTACGTAGGTGCAGTGATCACGCTGCCCGATCTCCCATGGAGCTTTTCTTTGTCTCGGAGCTAAAGTATTTTACACCTATTGACCGAGTGGAGACAATATGTTAATGTCTCTGTGCCAATACATAGTAGGGGATGGGGTTTGAAGTTTGCTTTTGGAACTGAATCAGCATCAGACGCTGTAACTTGCGCGAAGCGAGTTCCAAATCCACTGTGTTGCCTGTGTAATAAAACTTTGTTTTTCTGTAGACATTGTGGTAAATGTCATTACGGTAAAGTATAATAATGCAGCTTCCATTTAACACTAGAACTACTAAGGGACATACACCTTTACATATACCCCTAACTACGGCTGGGTGTTCACTTGTCCGCCACGCTCCAGCTGGCACCCTGCCAAGAGCCGCTTTTGTTACGTGAAGAGGGCCATCACCGACGCTCTCTATGGGGTGGGACGCGTGGGCTCGCTGACCCTGCTGCTGCCTGCAAGGCAGAGCAGGGTTCCTACTCATGTTCCTATGAGTCTATGAGTGACATCCACTGTTACAATGTTCCACCGCTATGTGCTTGGATTTACAACGTGAAAGGACGAGTGTCATTGTTGCGGTCTCACCGAAGGAAGCAATAAAAAACATTAACAAGACAACAAAACAGTTTTGCTGCTTTGCTTATTTACAAAAAAACTAAATAAAGTTCACACATTATTTCACTGTAACGTTACTAAAAATTGCAGAAAAGACGACAGTACACCGCTCACCCATCTAGTTTTAACAAATGTGCAATTAAAAATATATTATAAACCAAAAAAACGCTTGAAAGCGTTTCGGTTTTATATTCCATTTATTTCGTTATTTCCCCTTTCACCAGTACCACATAATAAGTCATTGCAGAGCTACAGCCATGTTTCACCAGCCGCTTTCGGCAGTGAGTCATAGACGGACGTTGTTCTGCTCGCTTTCATGTAGACACGGAACTCTTCACAGTTTTGTCAAACGTAATTTCGTTATTCATATACAACAACATGCAAATGCTAAAAATTACTGAAAAGATGACAGTACACCCATGTAGTTTGGGTGAACAGAAAACGCTTGAAAGCGTTTCCGTTTTATATTCCGTTTATTTGGTTATTACTCCTTTCACCTGTACCACATAAAGTCATTGCAGAGCTACAGCCATGTTCCTACAAAGTTAACCAGCTGTTTATTTCGTTATTTCCTCTTTCATGTCCGTCTGGTGAATGAAAGTGGGCGTGGCCATCCACGTCCCAGAGCGGTGACACTGGGGGAAGGGGAACGCGCATCAACACGCAGGACAAAGATCTGCGTTTCTCTGCTGCTACAGCCTCGGCTGCGTTGGGTTGTTAGTGTCCCTTTCACCTGTACCATATGAAATGTGTTCCTACGAAGTTGATCAGCTGCTTTCAGAATCAGAATCGTTTTTATTCACCGGGTTTATTTTTATTTACAAAATATAAACAGAAAACGCTTGAAACGTTTCCGTTTTATATTCCATTTATTTAATTATTTTTATTTACAAAAAAATCCCATACGCTTTGCACTGTAACGTCACTAAGAATTAGGAAAAAAGACAGTACACCCATCTAGTTTTAACAAATGTGCAATAAAAAATTTAAACAGAAAACGCTTGAAAGCGTTTCTGTTTTATATTTCCGTTTATTTCGTTATTTTCCCTTTCACCTGTACCACATAAAGTCATTGCAGAGCTACAGCCATGTTCCCAAGAGGTTCACCAGCCGCTTTCAGCGTGACACACGCATGGACGTTGTTCTGCCCGCTTTCATGTAGACACAAAACTCATCAAAGTAAAAGAGCTCAGAGCAGCATTTGCAATTACATGTATATTAATAACGAAATAAACGGAATGTAAAGTAAAATGCTTTATAGAGTTTGGTGTCTACATGAAAGCGGCTGGTCAACTTTGTCAACATGTGGCTCCAGTAAGTGGGGGAATAACGGCCCAAAGCAACAGGCTGAAAGAGGAGGCTGTGGCAGAGGAACACAGGTCTTTGTCCTGTATGTTGATGCGCCCAGCCCCCACAGTCAGCGCTTACCTTTGCTACGGGACTGATAGCCCCGCCCACTTTTATTTATCAGACAGATATGAAAGTGGGGATAACGAAATAAACGGGATGTAATGTAAAACGCTTTCAAGAATTTTGTCTACATCAAAGCGGGCAAATCACATGTGAACGTTTTAATTTTTTTGTAAATAAAAATAATGTTTGCCCTGTTCAAACCTGGGGAATAAAAACGATTCTGATAGCAGCTCAAGATCAACTTAGCAGGAACACATTTCATGTGGTAGAGGTGAAAGGGACACTAACAACCCAACGCAGCCGAGGCTGTAGCAGCAGAGAAACGCAGATCTTTGTCCTGCGTGTTGATGAGCGTTTCCCCTTCCCCCAGTGTCCCTGCTCTGTTACGTGGATGGCCACGCCCACTTTCATTCAACAGACGGACATGAAAGAGGGAATAACGAAATAAACATCTGGTTAACTTTGTAGGAACATGGTTGTAGCTCTACAATGACTTTATGTGTTACAGGTGAAAGCAGTAATAACGAAATAAACGGAATATAAAAAACGTTTTCAAGCGTTTTCTGTTTATATTTTTTATTGCACATTTGTTAAAACTTGATGAGTGTACTGTCATCTTTTCTGTAATTTTTGATGACGTTACAGTGCAAACAATATTTGAACTAGTTTTTTTTGTAAATAAACAAAGCTTCGCCATATTTGAGAAGGATCTAAAACTGTCTTATTGTATTATTGATGATGATATCTTATTGCTTCCTTCGGTGAGACCGCAACAATGATGTAATGGAAAAATTTTGCCTTGTGCTGTTTCTTATCCAACACACTCGTCATGTGCTGGTTAGGTGCAATACTGAACATTCTTACACAAACAAATAATCTCTTGTGCCCTGACGTACATCAAGTCTAAACATCTGATGCTCCATTTGACTGACTAATAATTTCTGATATATGTTTGTCTTTTACACCCGGACTCTGGCTCCATCCTATCTGACTCCCCACCAGACCCAAGGCTGTTAAAGCAAATGCATCTTGTCTTGGAAGCTCGGTGTTCCTTCCTTTGGATAACAAGACATGACGATGCAGAAGTGAGAAAGCAAACATTCTCACTCACAGCGAGATAAGGTGGCGCAAACAATTCCATTGCTGCAGAGAGACATTCCACCAGAGCCAGAGAAAGGGGTTAAAAGGCAGAAGCAACTTGAGGATCGTGGGCTCTTTGCATCACACCTTCGTGGTGTGTGCACTGATCTCCCCAGCTGGTTTTTGGTTTGTTGATGTGCACGATCAACATCCATGCTTTTTATTTGCTTTCCCCATTATTTTTATTTTCTTTATTATTTCAATAAATTGCACAAAAGGACAACTCTCTCTCATCTACTTCTTTATGGAAAATTTCCACCACAGAAATTGGCGTCTACGAACAGGATCCCGCGGCAGGTCGTCTGGACGGTGTGACCAGGGACGATAGTCCTGAGGACTAGGGTCGCTCAGCCTCCAAACCTCTACAGACATTCAGAGCTGGGAGGACTGCTCACCCGTCTGAATCGCCTCTGACGAGATCCACGAACTCAGATTCAAACTCAAATCCTAATTTGGCTCGGCTCGGTGAGAGAGATTCCTTTTAATTTGGGAAAAAACATAAAAGAAAACATAACTAGGACTAGAGATAATAATATTTCTAAAACGACTATGTGGCTGAAAACATCTAAAATATAATAATTAGGACCAAACAATTTTTTTTTTAATTAAAAAATTTAATATTCGGGTAAAATGAATTAGGTCAAAGTCTGCCCTGGTGGCCGAGACGGTGGTTGCTAAGGGTTGGCTCGTGGGACCGAGCTTGTTTTGTCTGTACTGAGGATACAGACCAGTGTGCAGATCTGAGCGCAGTCCAAAGGGTGTGGACAAGAAATAAAAGACGGCTTCTGAAATACGGAGCGCGTTTGCAGGGGGAAGTGGTTTTGAGATACGAGGGACCCGGGTCATAGAGGGGCCTGACGGTGAGGGACCACTTCCGAGAACCCTGTCGCTGATCTGAGCGGTTCCCTTTCTACGGAGACGTCCGTGGAAGAGAAATTTCGAAAAAAGGTTCCGGCCGGAACACATAAAAATCTAAGGCAGGAAACCGCCGGGACTCTGAAAGATGGGTTCGGGGCGATCTAAGTCTCCACCACCAGACTGCAGCATTACAAAAGTAAAAGTAATTAAAAGTAAAAGGTAAATATGGTTATTAGTGCGTTTCATGTTTCCATGAGTGGGAAACTGGTTATAGGTTCAAAAGGAGAATTACGTAGTGTAAAAGACATATGCACCTTTAAAAGATTTGAAAGAGCAAAACATCAAAACTAAAGCCCTAAAAGAAACAAAAGAGTGATGAGAGTAACAGAAAAAAAAAAAAAAAAAAAAAAGGAGATAACAACTCTGGGGAAGAATTGTTTGCACTCTGCCACACCACACGCACACCACACACACATCATGTCAAGATCAAATGCTCCCACTGTTTCTGCTCTCTATTCTAATGCAGAACCGAGCGCGATGAGGGTAAATCCGGATCTGGACTCCTTTCCCACCATCAGCAGAAGAACCGAAGGAGAAGAAGCGCCGACCAACAACCAGAACGGGGTGGAAGCTCTGACACCACAGCAGCTGGAGGACACAGACCACAGCATGGACGCCTCAGCGACTCTCACAACGTCTGCAGCCATCACGTTCTGGGCTCATCAGATGAACCAGCTACTACAAGCGTGTGTGTCTGACACAGACACCTGCTTATGACAATCAGCAAAGGAAAACAAGGACAGAGCAACAGCAGAGAAGACGTGCTCTGACACAGACACTGGTTGAAACAACAGGAGAGGCTTCAGACGTGATCGGCCCAATAGAGCTGCATGCGAGGATCCAGGAAAGGTCTGTCATCGAGGAACAACTGTCCCATTGAAAGGCTTCACCCGCTGGCGCTCACATCAGACTGATGGTTGGGGAAGGAGGAAGGTGACGGTTCCTTTTCACGTGACGTACAAGACGGTACCGCAAACATACACACACACATTCATACACGCAATGAAGAAACACGCTTACAGCTGATACACGCTCAAATTCATGTTCATGCTTATCTGCTCGCAATGAAGAATCGCTTTTTGCTTAAAAAAATCCCACAGAGTGATTTTAAAATGATGACAAACAGCTAAATGACAACTGCTGCATGACTTTACAGTCTGATGGGTTCAAACTATTTTAACTTGCAACAAATTCAGTAATAAAATCCTCTATGTTTCTAAAAGGGTTTGTGCACAATATAGGTTTGTCTGGCCAGACTAGAAGACTATAGGAAACAAAACAGACTATAGAGAAAACAAAACAGACTGTAGAAAAAGAAACAAAAAACCAGACCATAGGAAGACTGAAACCGACTGAAACAGACTATTAATGACTATTAAAGGGACGACGACTATTAGAGAGAAGTAATAATAATTACTGTACGTACCAGACTATTAAAGAAAAACCTATTCTTTCACTGTCTTGTGCAACATCTGACAGCAAGACACCGTAACATTCATTTTTGCTTTCAAACTTATGCCCAGTTTAAATTTTTAGGAAGAGATCTTGTGTAGTTTAGGTATTTGATTGATTTCCACTCCAGACGGAGTGCAGGTTACGTCTACAGACATTCTAAATAATCCCTCTTTTGTTGGTGTTAACTTCAGCTCAGCTGTGCTCTTATCATTGGCTGCTGAGGGGGGGCTGTAACTGAGGCCCTCACACAGGCTGCATCACAGCTTGTTTATGATTTCACACACACACACAAACTGACCTCAACTTCCCTCTTTTGGGATGAACACAGGTCTGCGCTTGCGATTTCTTTTCCTAACGAACAAAAAGATTTTTGATTTTTATTCTACAGTTCCACACGTCCCTCTGTGAAAACATGATGGAGACAGATGCAGGACGTGGGTCCTTTCGTGATAAGATGTCAACGGGGTGGAGACTGGTGAACGACTTCTGACCCCATGTGACGTATTTACCCACATTACATGCTTTTGTTTTTATTTTGATTTTTCAGAGGACGCTCTGACCCAACACTCAGCCTTACAGGAAGCCCTGCTTCCCTGTGGCTCACACACAGACATGATGTAGGTTCGATCAGAGGATGTGAACCAGTGGTCATCGCACCTAAATCTGACCACAGACCATGTAAACAACATCACCCTCTGGAAGAAGCCATAGATGGCGTTACTGCAGACACCACTAAGCTACTGAATCATTGGATGCTACAGGCCACAAAGAGAGCCTGTCTAAATTACAGTTTGTTCAGACAAAGGTTATTTTCTGGGTCATTGTAATTACAGCTGATGGCAAATCCATCTCACCCAACAGAGTTGAAGCAATTTGAAACCTGCCTAAACTGTGCACGTATAAACAGCTTATCTTTTCTAGGTTTTCGTTCTTATTGTAGGAACTTCATTCTTAACTTTAATGTCTTTGAGGCCCCACTCAGGGTTCTGATGCAGACATCTTCATCGTCCACTTCTTGTCTCACGTGGACGTCTGAGGCTGAACAACGTTCACGGACCTCATGCTTGCTCTTCAGTCGGCTCCTACTTTGGGTCTTCCTGATCTGACCCTACGCGACCTTTCACTCAAACAGTGGATGAGAAATCAGGTTGTACGACTTCTGTTCTTTTGTCCTCATACTTTGATTCTTTTGGAAAACATCACATCTTTCTACAGCCCGATGGCTTAGATGCAACACCACTTTGCTCAACATGCTGAACGTTACTATCAAGAGGCCGTCTTGAAGTCTGGCTCTTTGCTAAGACACTACTCTGCTCAGGCTGCAGAGTTGATCACATTGACTGAAGCTAGTAAACGAGCAGAAGGAGAGTCTGTTACCATCTACACGGACTCCACAGACGCTCTGTGGAAGCATAGGAAGCTTTTTTGAAGTCTAATTGCAAACCTATCTCACATCATGATTAGGTTCTGCTTTGCTGGACGCTGTCCTGCCACCTACAGCTAATGCTGTTTTTACATCATCAGTGACGACTTTGTTTCTGCCGACATGCAGCTGCAGACGCTGCTGCGAAGGATGACAACCCCTCCCTCTCCTGATCCTCGTTTCCTCTCCTCATCCTTGTTCCCTCTCTCCAACTCTCTCTATCCTTTCCTTCCTTTCTTCCTCTCTCCCTGTGCTTTAAACATTTTCTACCTCGCAGGAACGCAGACTCTGGCTGACGAATGGTTCCACCTGTAGCCATGGAGTCTGGTTTGGGCCTGATGACACGCCGTGCCGCCCAAACACCTTTTCCCCATAATTCAGATTTCCCAACAGGTGAAAGCAGGCGACAGGACCATTACACCATCCAACCAGGGCACTGGGTGATCGTTAAGGAGTTCAGGAGGAAGCACTGGGACTCCAAACGGTGGCGAGGCCACTTCCAGGTCCTTCTGACGACCCACACGGCTGTAAAGATCGCAGAGAGAGCGACTTGGATCCACTCCACTGCAAGAAGGTCCCGGATCCAACAGACGACCCTCCATCTACATCTACACCACACAAGAAAACCACCACTGACGAAAAGAATTGAGAAGAACGACCCTCGCTGTGCTCACACACGCACTGAGGCGAGGCTGCGTTGACCGTTCAGCTAAAGGTGTGAGCCAAGCGCCGCCTGAAGCTGCGCCGGTGAATCACACTATCAGACCATACATCTACACACACGTTCCTGAGAAAACACACACACGAGCAGCCTTGAGTTGCCGACGCTGGACGACGTGTAGACTCTTCACATCACGGGAGTGACAGTGACTCAGACGACATTGGGAGGAAACCTGGCGGTGATAACGAATCCCAAGTGTCTCTGTGATCAGCTGATCACAACCTGAAGAACCCCAACGAACAATCAATACTTCAACACACAGGTTGGAAACAATCTAACGCTACTGTTCAACAGGACGAAGCAGATTGTTACAAGACATCAATTGTAACCTCGTTGCGTTAGACATTTTATGTTACTCTGATTATTGCCTTGATCATATGATGTTTTCATGTAACTTTGCACACTACTTTTGAATGAGAAAATTTCACATAATTCACATCACTGAGTTTAAATATCCTAAAGTTGACTTGGTGTTTAATTTGCTCACAATCACTTTATTCACTGCTACAATTAGTTTTATCCTTCATCTACAGATGAAAGACAACACAAGCGGAAAAACGCATCATCATTCTGGTTAAATCCCTGAATCTCGTATTCGCTCTAGGCCCAAATGTACAATTAAAGATCCGAAAGCATGAAATCTATCTGAAGATTATATGATACAGAACCCCACCGGAAACCTATGGCTATCATACATTAATTGTCTTTATTACATTACAATTGAATGGCCGTAGACACGTTGTTAGCAGAGGAAAGAGATGGTATTGTGGCGAAGGCGCTCCACGACCTTCAGAATCTCAGCTAACTCTGGTATAGGTTCTTTCCCTTGGAAATTGGCTAGACGAAATGTCTGGAAAATGGAAATCTGTCCTCATGTCCACAGCTGTTTCCTTTATAATTGAGATGGCTGTGATTCTCTTGTTTGGTTTTTGCGTTATCCCACTGGTTAAAGGTCTCATCATGCGTGCGACCTCAGCAACACTCTCGTATCAAATGACACAATGAACTATGTTCAAAAACCCCAACTCTAATTCACGTAATGACTTTGACGATGGCTATCTGATCACAAAATATAATCTGGTACAAATATGATTATGGACTTATTTTCTTCACATGCTCATACAGAGGTTATTCTTGTTTAACTACCCACCAAAACAGCTCCCAACCTTTTATCCCTAAGTTACTTGCATTTTTATGTGAAGGTGTATTTTTGAATTTTGACTTAATACACTTACTGTTTCATTTGTAAGGGTTGTTACTACAAAATGCAATGTTTGAAAAAATTTATTATTTTAGTGTTTGATTAATGTGTAATCAAAAGGGGGGAATGTAATGGAAAAATTTTGCCTTGTGCTGTTTCTTATCCAACACACTCGTCATGTGCTGGTTAGGTGCAATACTGAACATTCTTACACAAACAAATAATCTCTTGTGCCCTGACGTACATCAAGTCTAAACATCTGATGCTCCATTTGACTGACTAATAATTTCTGATATATGTTTGTCTTTTACACCCGGACTCTGGCTCCATCCTATCTGACTCCCCACCAGACCCAAGGCTGTTAAAGCAAATGCATCTTGTCTTGGAAGCTCGGTGTTCCTTCCTTTGGATAACAAGACATGACGATGCAGAAGTGAGAAAGCAAACATTCTCACTCACAGCGAGATAAGGTGGCGCAAACAATTCCATTGCTGCAGAGAGACATTCCACCAGAGCCAGAGAAAGGGGTTAAAAGGCAGAAGCAACTTGAGGATCGTGGGCTCTTTGCATCACACCTTCGTGGTGTGTGCACTGATCTTCCCAGCTGGTTTTTGGTTTGTTGATGTGCACGATCAACATCCATGCTTTTTATTTGCTTTCCCCATTATTTTTATTTTCTTTATTATTTCAATAAATTGCACAAAAGGACAACTCTCTCTCATCTACTTCTTTATGGAAAATTTCCACCACAAATGACACTCGTCCTTTCACGTTGTAAATCCAAGCACATAGCGGTTGAACATTGTAACAGTGGATGTCACTCTTAGACTCATAGGAACTGTGCAGCCTTGCAGACAGGAGCAGGGTCAGCAAGCCCACGCAACCCACCACCTAGAGTGCGTCAGTGATGGCCCTCTTTACCTAACAAAGGCAGCTGTTCACAGATGATTCAGGGTCTCAGCTAGCCGAGCAGATCATTTGACCACCTTCTAGTGGGAATGGGTATATTTAGAAAACCCAGTAGTTCTAGTGTTAAAGGACACATTGACTATGTCTTACTGTTTTAACTGTTTAACTTGACCACCTTAAAAGTGGTCAAAGTGGTTTATGCTGCAGAGCAGGAGTTATTTTCGTTTTCATTCAGTGAAAAACGTTTATCGTGCGTAATAAGCACATGTAAAACAAACAAGCTGCTGCATTAATGCGTTGTTGATCTGCTGAGTCCTGACGTTCTGTCGCGCCATAGAGAAAGATTCAATACAATGTATTTATTTATATTAAATAAAATCCTCTTACAGATTTTATGTGAACGTCCATAGGAACTGCGTTTAAAGCAGTGAAGTGAAAGGTTTTTAATATCAGGAGTATAAGAAAAAGACCATTGGTTTTAGACGCAAGATGTTGTTTAATTAGTAGATCAGATCAGGGGATTCTGTCGGTGTGCGCACCCAGCTGATTCCTTCCGCCTCCAGACAGGCTCCTGCAGCGACATGTTTGGGGTCATTGTCCTGGAAAAACCGATGCCGTGTTTAAAAATACTTTCTAATATATGGCCCCACTGTGCGTCCCACTGTCCTAGTCCCTAGAAATCATTCCCCAAACGTGGAGTTTGAGGGGACAGTGGGAAAGTGTCCTTTCTTTGCAAAGCTCATTCTGGCAAAATGCTCCAATGCCACAGTCGATTCGTTTTTCCCCGAAACGAGAAAACAGGAAACGACTTTAAATCCATTAATGTGTCTGGTTTTGAAAACATCGTTTTCAGCTCGTTTATTCTTTTTTAACACGCTGCTTTGAATAAATGCCGTTTGTCCTTTTTAAACGAGATGCTGGGGCTTTCTCGTTACAATACGAAGTTACTGGACTTACTGGGAGCCTGTTCAGACACATTAACAGGTCCTCCGGGTTTAAAACGTTCTAAAACGACTTGTTTTATTGTCTTCCCAGCTTTTATTCTGGAGGGGAAAATCAAACCGTTAAAACGTACACGGACTCGACACTTAAACACGAGGACATACTGTATAAAGACAGCAGCGACATCAGCAACTGACAACAAACACTAGCGAGTATTGACAACTTGATCCAAGTCATCTCTTGTTGCCTGCATTTGACAAGCATACATTTCCGGTTAAGCTCTACCTGGACACATCATCTGTCATTCGGGCTCTTACGTTTCATTCAGAATCAGAGCAAACTATAGGTCATTATAGAATTAGTTTTTCGTTCTCTGCTTTTTTCTCAAAACGAAAAATCAGCTGTAAATCCAACTCCGTGCGTTGTGTCGAAAAAAACACTTGAATTCCGTTAATTAATATTACGAGCTGAAATGAAAACCAAGTTTGTTTTGTATTTTTTTCCTCATGATCAACAAACCAGAAGACGAGTATAAATATACATATAAAATACATTTATAACACAGATTGATGAATAAATACAGATTCCCATTTTATGTTATTATACTTATATTATTCTATTGGATTGGCTGGAGGAGGGACTGTGTCTCTCGGCTGGCCTGGAAACTGTAAAAACATCAGCAGCTTCGGCAATTGGCAACAAACACTAGCGCACTAGCGAGTAAAGACGCATAATAATCTATAATATTTAAAAATGAACTACTCTACATTTAATGATACAATACCATGACATCGTTTTTTTTGCTTAATGTGCAGACACAGATAGAAATGAACAGTCGTACCTCACATCTTTGCACCACCTGGTGGTTAACACGAGACAAGCACCCTGATTTTTTTCAGATGGCTGCAGGATTAAAAATCCTTAGTCAGGGACACACCCGTGGCGCGCTGGCGACGCGCACGTACTGCGGTAAAAAAGGTGGTCGCTTTGAAGTGCTACGACTGTAAACTCGCAAAGCGGGGTAAGTTTAAACCCCTTTCAAGAAGCAAGGTTATCGAAACTCAGTTACTATGGCAACTTACTCTGTGAACCTAACCTGGTCGGGAGCAGGTTTTATTCGGGATACCCAGAGTTTCCTTCGGTCTCCGCCCCTTTTTAAAGTGAACAGTGTTTAAATACTTCATTTAATCTTTCAGTACATTAATAGATTTCACCTGTTTCCTTCGCGCAGAGACTAAAATGTGCGTTTCTAGAGCATCCTGTAGATGAGGACGCTGTATTAATTCACACGACATTGAATTTACGCCGCGAGAGGATTTTGACACCACAAGTTAATTTTCTGTCATATCGCCGTGCATATTTATTTTAGCGGTACCATTTTTCTCGAGACTCCATACATATATTAATAATCTTATTCACCCATACGTCAAACACATCACCCATCGTGGCCGTGCTTTTACATCCGAACAGATTCTTTGTGTGGCGTTATGTTTTTTTTTTTTTTTTTTTTTTGCAAATGGTAGTTTTCTTTATAACATTGGAGATGCTGAGCACATTAGTGAAGCCACTGTTTGTAGAATAGTTCGACCTCAAGCGCTTTCCTTGACACAAACTCCCCAGAGCCATTAAAGAGGAGTTTCACAGAATTGCAGGTATGTGGTATTTAAAGCGTTTCAGTAATTCTAATCTGAAAACTGATGATCAGTTAATATCATCTTGCTCTGACCTGAAATAAACTAATAAATGTACAGGTACACTGACTACTCTTTCTAATGGTCACTGTAACTGACATTACATTGTGTACATCACCAAGATCATATGTGATGCTGCACATATCATAAACGTGAACTCATGAATATATCGCGCGTTAACCCTAAATAACAGCCTGCACTGGGGTAAGTACACGTATGAGAGATTGACAGCTTTCTGCTGGAGATAGGGGTCACCCATTCCAGTCCACACTACTGACCCCTCACCCAGAACTTGAAGCAGGCCCCCAGCTGCGCTTTAATGTCCTGCAGAACAAGAGCCCGGGTGGAAATGACCATAGGCCTGTTGAAAGCACGTCTTTAGTGCCTACGTCACCTCAGGGTAACACCTGAGAGGCCTGTGACATTAATGTGGCACGGTTGTTCTCCACATTATTGCAATTATTAGAGGGGAGCAACACCCTGCCCTACAAATACAAGACCCTGAGGAGACTCCTTCCATCACAGTGATCTGCAGAGTGGATGGACAGTCAGAAATGTGATTTGCCGTAATGTCTTAATCAACCATCACCACCACCAATAAAAGAAACAGAATAAATGCAAATCATAATTTATTTGTTTTTTTTCATTTCCTACAAATACAAAGGCAATTGTTAGATTTAATGATTCTTCCAATAATTCATACAATTCACCTTTATCTATACACTCATCTCCTGCTTGTCTTTGGGAATTTCAATTTCTAGATCTGTCTTTTCAATTTTGTGGTACAAGTATAACTTTCCTTGAGATTTACTTTATACAACTCAATAACCGGTAACTTAAAATACAGAAGATTTATAGTTACAAGACATAGTTCCTCATTACTCTTACAGAATTGAACTCTGGCATTTACTGAACATCACTGAACTGTATGCATCTGTGCAGCAGAATGTGACGGACCCTCCTCCTACTGTTCTTCCACACTCTGGGGCAGAGGGGGGATAATAATGTATACTTGTATACTCGGAGATCAAGTTACGTCCTTTAAGCTACGCAACACAAACATCAGAAATCATGTAATGTGTATAAACTGTATTAATAGTACACTTCAAATACTGCTTATCATAATTTAAGCTTTATTAAGTAGTATACTTACAACATCCTGGGTTTCTGTTGTGATAGGAGGATTCATATATTACCATCAGAATCTGTTAAGACCAACAAAGAACCCAACCCAGAGTCTAAGAAATTGATATATTAAAAGTAGCCTATGTAAAAAAGCAAATATATAGGTAGGCCTCTTACATTTTACAGATGCACTTGTATCCTGGGGAGTTACTGGTTCTGATGAACTCCCTCCAGGAATTCCTTCAGCCCCTACTTTCCAGTGTTCAGGCTGAGGGCCATCTCCTCTGCATGCGTCAGTGGTGGTGGTGCAGAAGTCAAATAATTTAACTGTGTGAAAACAGTACAGCGATGTTGAAAATGCTGCTGCACTGCTATACTCTGCATGCTATTTGGTTATTTAATATGTCAAATGTTGTAAAGTCAGGTAGTCTACACCCATGATATGATGGTGCCTTATACCTGTTTGAATTCCATCCATCCATCCATTTTCTTAACCGCTTACTCCCTAGTGCGGGGTCACGGGGGTGCTGGAGCCTATCCCAGCTGGCTACGGGCGAGAAGCAGGGTACACCGTGGACAGGTCGCCAGTCCATCGCAGGGCAACACATAGACAGACAACCATTCACTCACACACTCACACCTACGGGCAATGGAGAGACCCAATCAACCTAATGCATGTCTTTGTTTGAATTATGTTTTTACATTTCATTTTTAGCCACGTTCTTTTATTCCTGCAGGATTGCGCCTACGTAAAAACTGAAATTAAATTCTTATATTATTACATGTTTTGAGTAACTTTAAAGAAAACTAATTAGATCAATGTAATAATTTCTCTCCATAAAACGTATTGGATTATTGAATTATCATTACTTTACAAATCCCACATCAACCACAACAGGAATTTTAAAAATGCATACACATAACACTGCACTTTTAATTCATACAATCATCGGTATTTATGCAATTACTGAAGTAACTCCTTAGATTAGTGAAAAATTACTTTACAAGTCCTTACTTTACAAGTGAAATATAACAACAATACTAAAATTATTTAGTATTTAGTTACGCTGAACACTGTATGATTAAAATGTAAACTTCTACTTCCGCCTCTCGAGGAGTGCAGACGTGTTTTCTCTCTGCTCCCACTCTGCTTTTGGAACTGGAATCAACACTCAGCGCATTGGACAAAATGTTTTTACAAAGGAAAGAATCTCCGGGAGAACCACTCTGCCCCTTGGGGACTTTTGCCTCCGGCTACGTGCGGGACGCGTGGGATTCCTGGTGCCCCGTGTGTCTGGAGCCTCTGTCCGTCGATGATGCAGAGGATCTATTCATATTTTGGACTTTGATAACAGGGCTACTCATGATTGGCTTTGGTGGTGCGCTGCTTTATCGGAAGATTGGAAAGATTGGAAAATCTGCAGCCGGCTCATTTGCGTGTCCACCGGCCGTGGAGCTACAAACGCCAACGGGGGCCATGGTTACTCGGCTGACAGAATTACACCAGAGGATGGCCCGGATTGAAGGACTGATAATTAACATCTCAGCTCGTTCGGATGATTTGTATCAGAGGATGACCCGGATTGAGGGACTGATCAGTAACATCTCAGCCCATTCGGATGCCCGGATTGCAGGACTGACAAATAAGATCTCAGCCTGTTCGGAGGAAGACAGGGGACTGAGGGATAACATCTGCAGACAGACTGAACACTTGGTGAATATGGTGACAGCCTTGTCTGACAGGCTTGAGGAGATGTCACGGGTGACCCATGGTCCCACAAGAGGCAATGAAGCCCTGAGTTCTGACCGATTGGAGTATTGATCTAGACAAATTAGTCATGGATTGTTAAATGTATTAGAATTGGCTTAGTATTACTCTGTCCCCTCTCTCTCACCCCTCCGTTCCGGGTCCAATCTAGCTCACCAGCTGTGCCTCTATCTATCCTCTTCCCCTGTTGTGACTCCCTTCAAGGACAACTGTTGGACTGACCTGTAAACATCTTGGTCGGCCTCGGTCATACTTCTATAAACAACACTTCACTACACTGATGCAGATACACCCCCTCCCACCCCACCTTACAGTCTCACTGTCTACTCTCCGACCTTATCTATCTGTCCCGATGAACCCAAGAAAAAATTCCAGCAAGGTTTTCACTTGTACTGTGTGCCACTGGATGTGCGTGTGTTTTTTATTGTACTGCAATTGCTTCCACTGTCGGACTAGCGCCGGGTAACCTGGCTGCTGATGGGAATTTACCCGCTGTGGGACTAATAAAGGCATTCTATTCTCTATTACGCATTGACTCGAGGAGCTATTTTCTTCCAAGCTGATTATTTCTCTTTCGCCGCTGCAGCCGTTTTGCCTTTTCTACGGAATATAGACTCGTAGTCGCTATTTGCTTGAGGTATCGTATCCATTTCCGGACGTATTTTGTTGTCCTGTTGCCATGGTGACCCGTAATATCTTCACTCCATTGATCAGGGCTTTGTATCGTCGCGGTATACGCGCTTAACTCTGAGTCAGACAACTCAGAGTTGCTTAAACCAACTCTTTCAGCTGTTCTGAAACCAAAAACTCCAGGTTTGCAAACTCAGAGTAAATCAACTCAGAGTTTCGTTTAAACTCAGAGTTTTTTTAAACCTCCTTCTTGAAACGGGCCCCAGGGGAAGTGTTCCACGCTTGTTTCTAGCTGAGGAAGTGCACTGGGAGAGGGAAGTCTCAGGTTCTTCATTAAGACTACTGCCACCCATGACCTGACTTCGGATGAAGTCATGGATGTTACTTATTGTTGCTTTTGTCTCTGTCTTTGTTGTTAAAACTTTAAATCTGTTTTCCTGACTTAACACCTGCAAAGTTAATGACGCATTGTAATAATTTTAGAATGTCAACAGTACAAACTGCTTCTTTGTGGACTTGCAGGTACTCCCTGAACAAGTTACTAGTCCATCAAAGAAAGAATAAAGTATAACAGATAAACCTACAGATATATACTGTTAGCCCTTTGTGCATTGTTCAAGAAATCTTGCGTGGCATGTGTGGCTAATGCAGTCGGTTGGTTTTCAAAAATAAAATGCAGACAGCTTCAGCTTGTTGCCGCTCTGTTTGCCTATATTTGTAAATAAAAGCACAGGCCTGTAATCCAGACATAACTTTTTAAAAATAAATATTAATAGCAACATTTTCCAGAATATCTTAACAACAAAATGTCTTTCCTCCTTGCATTCGTATTAAAAAATGTTTCTGCTGTAAGATGTTTTTCTAATCTATGTCTTCTTTTTTTGGTCCATCCTGCCTGTTTCTGTCATTTAAAAATATTAAATAAAAAGTCTATGCTGTTGTGCAGCATTAGTTCGATTTTGAAAGATTGAAAGTTTGAAAGATCTGTTACACAATAAATTAGCTCACAGTTTTCTGAGGTAAAATGTACTGTAAAGCGCTAAACACTAAATTGTACAGTGCATTCTAGAGATGGGAAGTTTGATTTTTTTAACTGACTTGCATCTCTCGAACAGTAAAATCAACAAATCATTTTAAGTCACTTGTTCATTTTGTTTATTTACATCAGGTGGCACTGTAGTCCTCTTGTGTTTTTTTTTAAAGTGGTCATGGTTCTTAAACACTATACTGAAGACAATATAGTTTGCTTCAGTGGACAAGTTATAATACACAAAATGCCACAAGCAATTAAAACCATGTGAAAACCTAGGAAAGCAAATAAAGTGACTTATGTACTGCATCTTCCCTGCCATTATTGTTTAACAGGGCAAGTCACTTGTTAGCGGTAACGTGACAAATGAACGGATGATCTCTAAAGATCCCATTGAACGAATACTCAGGAGCTGCTCAGTAGCAGTAGTTGCTCCTCACCACAGAGCCTGAGCTGTGAACGATGAACAAAACCGTGCAGCCTGAGCTGCCTTCCACATGACGACTGGTAGAGAACAAGTTAAAGTAAAACTTATTTTGGAAGTGAGTAAGACTTTTAAAAGGAAAAAATCATGCAATATCCACATTTTGGAGTGTTCCTATGGCTCTATGTGTCATATTTACACACACTGAGCACGGAAGAAGTGCATTTCCCCTTTTTTTCACATTTTGAGACTTCATCCAATGGAGACAGACCTCCTCATACTCTGAAACCGTTCCTCTCGTGTCGTCACAGATAAAGGAGTCCTCCCTGCAAATCCTGAACCACCACACCCCACAATGATACCGAACCATAACTGGACTTCCACCATTTGCCCCCTCTCACTCACCATAAACAGATGAACATGGCAGTGTCCAGGTCCTCCCATAGAAGTAGTTCAGTTCTTGGGTGTTTTAACCAATAACAAAGCCTATTCACTCTACCAAGGGGTAACAAGACAGGATCATCAACTTTATTTTAAACAGATCGGTGCCGGCAACACTGCCCCACAATTTATACGTATGTGCAAATCAAACAAGGGTGCATGCAATGCTGGATTTGTTTCACGGCTCCTGTTGAAAGAAGGATCTATTCCTACAGTCCGTCATCCACTCACTGAAATAAGTACATGCTTGATACTTATAATGTTTTAAAATGTTAGTTTGTCTGTTTAAAATGTAGTAACCCCATTGTGAGGCAAGCTAAAAGTTAGCTATGCTAACGGCTACAGCCAGTCGACCTAGCCTTTGTCCCCTTCAAATGTGCTCATGTGGGTTCCTGCAGCCACACACCTGTGTGAAGAAGAGCTAATAGCTATCGGCCTTCGAGCGACTACAAGCAGGGAGTGGTGTGGCTAGCTCACTGTAGTAAATACATGCTTGATACTTGTGATGTGCTGCCGCTCCTATTTGTGTGTCACGTTAGCCATTAGCCCTTTGCACTTTAGAGCTACAGCTGGGTGATCACTACACACACAAGAAATTGTAGATGAACGTGGATATGTCTGTTATTACCTCGTCTTGTGTCACAGACTAATTCAACTTGTGACTTGGGGTTATGTCATTGTTCTATCAAATTCTAACATGATTAGTTGGAATGGTAACTGTGTTGTGTTGCAAGCTTAGTTGCTAATTAGTCACATCTCTACAATAACTGTTGCTTATCTGGTCAGTTACCTATAGCTTGTACCATAGCCATTATATTTGTAGGATTAATACAATTTACAGTAATATTGTCTTTTTTATATTGTAGGGGGACACATCCCAGTTACCCACATCCAAGGAGGTTGACAAACAGAGAAATCACTGCAGACTGTTGGTACACAGACATCTGCTGCCCAGCTCAGGAGTGAAGGTATGTAGGTTTGTATGTACTAACAGTAAGATAGGCAATAGAAAGATTAAAGATTATAATTTTAATTGGTATATACTGTTTATATTTTATATTTGAACTGTAACAACTATGTTTATCTGTTGCTTTAGCACAGGCAGGCCTGTCCTCTTGTTTGGTTTAATTTTTTGTCTGGTATTGTGTATTGATACATTAGAGAAGGTTTTGACCTACATGATACTGAACATTTCACTAATCTACAATTCTGATTGCAGTACCTTTTTTTTGATGAGGTGGCGGTGAGGACAGCCACGGCTTCCATCTGGTAGAGGACTGCTTCCGCTCAGTCTTCAAAATAGTGATGAGAATCACATCACCACATCCCCCTGGTCATCTGTCTACAACTATACGTGTCCTGTTGCAGAAACAAATTTGCAACATAACCAAGTTTACCTCCTACCCAGGACATGGTCTGTTTACCCTACTTCCATCAAGCATTTCATCTGCAAGGTCCTGCAAAAGCTTCTGTCCTCAAACCCCCAGACGTCTTAATTCACTCAGTAACTTCTACATTGTAGATTGGAGTGTGAAGGTAACAGTTTGTTCCAGCTTTGGAGTAGTGGTGCATTTTTGGTTGAAAATAAAGTTGGCTTTAACTATTACATATTTCACTGAACTCTGTTTTTATGGGGAGAAAACACTTTTATTTAGGAAATCATAGTATTAAAATTACCTGTTTTTCTCTCTAATACGGTAAGCTATAAAGGTGAACCAGCCATAAGAAAAAAGCATGTGTAAATATAAATTAAAAATTCAACTGTTTAAAAAGATTCTTAATGAGTATTGCACACACAAAAAACACATTTCTACTCAAATGCTAAAGGAGTTATTCCACAGGTGGTCTAAATCCAGCATACAGTGAGTGTTTTATCTGTCAGGAAACTGCCTTGATTTACAACCCACACATAAAGAGATGGCAACTCAGATTCTTCACCCCAGGAATCCCCAGCACCAGCTCTCTAGCCTCTGTAGACTAGATACCTGTAATCACTTCAGTCACAGACATATTATTGTCAGGTTTATCAAGAATGATCAAAAAACATTACTAAAAAACACAAGTAAAAGCAGTAAAAATACGTTAGGTCAATATATCATTTGAACCAATGCTTTTCGTTCCCAGGTAGGTCATGCAGTGATTGCTCTGAATATTAATGGACATATTTTTAAATGAAATTATGTCAGAGCAGCAGCACAAGCAAGACAAAAACAGTGTAAAATGTATTTATATTATTTTAGCTATGCTCTCAAACTTTTATTTATTTGTACAGAGGCAGCCGGTAAAAGTATCTACCCCCACCGTGCTAGGGACTCGAATCTGCCGCGTCAGCGCCCTGTTTGCACTGCAGGAAGAGTGTGTTACGTCCTTTTGGCCTGTAGGTGGCGATTAACTTCCACTTTTGGTCCTAAAACATCGTAGTTGATTATGTCATATAATCTCTTGTAGAACGATCATCGATCAGGTCTTGGGTGGCCTAGTGGTTAAGATGCATGGCTGCAAAGCTTTTGTCCAGGGTTTGAGGCTGAGTGGAAGCAGGTTTTTAATTTTAATTATTGGAAAAACAGTGTCTCATCATCATCATGTGATCACGAGATGACAACGTTGTATTACTTAGTGCATTGATCGCCAAGACCATGAACCGCTGGTCACGTTATAGTATTTAGTATTATTATGAACGTGAGTAAGTTATGGCAAATATGGCAGTTTAAAACCAAAAATAAAAAGCTGAACGGTGCGCCCTCCGGCGTGCAGCGTTCGATTTGTGGCAGACAAGCTACTGTAACCCTGATTTCTCGCTGTTGGTACGGGCTACAATTTTCTTTACATGGTATTCTTCTTTAATGCACCACACGGCAAGACAGTACGGCACATGTACACTTTTTTCTTTACGCCGTTCTTACCCAACGCGCGTCACCTTTTTCCTGTCCCCCGTCAAGGGCAGGTAGGAACTAATGTTAAGTACAAATAAAATAACAGTAGCTGAAATGCCACGTTTCCCAAACATAAAATTAAAAAAAATAAAAAGGAATACTAACTAAGATTACACTACTACTATTTAAAAAAGTGAATAAGGAAGATCTAGACCAGAGGTTTCAATGAAAAAAAACAAACACTGGGAGCCGCGGAGGGCGGCAATATTATATTATTTGAGAACATTCAACATTTGTTTTTTAATCCAAAGGAGACATAAAAGTCAGGGTGTCACATTCTCTGGTCCTGTCCCTTGTTTTATTTTGAGTTCCTTACGTTCGGTAGTGTCTGGTTCCGTTCCCTGGTTTTATTTTAAAGTCCTTCCTGTCTGTCATACTTTGGTTCTGATCTCTGGTTTTATTTTGAAGGAATTCCTGCCATAATCACTCCACAGCTGTTCCCTGCCATTACTGGTCATTATCCACACCTGCACGTCATCAGTAATCAGTTCACCTTGTACTTAAGCACCACCTCTCACCCCAGTACCTTTGCCAGATTGTTAGCTCGTGTTGCGTGCATTCCACCACTTTCCTGCGTCTTTGTATTTTGCCTAGCCTTGTGAACTGAACCTTGTTTCTGATCATCGTCTGCCTAATCCTTGTCTGCCTTGAGTTTCTGATCTTGCCTGATACCGACCTTGCCTGCCTGCCTGACCACGATTTACGCCTGATGGAACGGTATTGTAAACCAGCCTCTTGTGTATGAACCTTGCCTGTCTCTGACACCGAGCCCGCCTGATCTTGTATTGACTTCCCGTGTATGACCCTGCCTGACCTGGACCCTGTAACCTAGAATAAACTCTCATTTATCATATCTGTGCACGGCACTGTCTGTGCCGTGCATGTGGGTCCGTTGCCGTTGACGTTCTGACACAGGGCTTAGAGATCTAACATTTTATATTTTATTGACAGAAGATCGTTGCAATTAAATGCATACCTATTCAGTCCTTGTTCTCTTTTATATGGAATACGAACAAACATAAGCGACATATTACGCCTTGTAAAACCATAAAAACTATTCAGATCGTTAAGAGATGATAAAACATTGTCAAGGCATCGACAAGGACAGCTAACTCGCTTTTCCCTGCTTCAAACAGCTGCTGTAACTGAGAGCAACCCGTGCGGCATCACCAGTCAATCTGGAAACGTATTCATTGGTTCGGACGTTGTTCTGCCCACTTTCATGTAGACACAAAACTCGTCAAAGCAAAAGAGCTCAGTGCAGCATTTACAAATCAATTAATCAATTAATTTTTTTTTTTGTAAATAAAAATAATGTTTGCCCTGTTCAAACCTGGGGAATAAAAAACGATTCTGTTGATTTTTTCCTGGTTTATTGGTTTGTAAGGCGGTGCTTTGATTAAAATCCGTTTGCCGCTTATCGGAAGAGAAACGAAAACGCCGGTGAAAGTGGCTGGATGGACGGATGGGAAATGAAAATGTTGAAACGTACACGGGTCGAATAAGTGATCTCAGCCACTCAGTTACAATGACACGCACAGTCAAAACAAGTCAAACTGCAGGTCTGCAGGCACAGCGTAAACGTGTAGGGACAAACATGTTGCTGTAATGCGTCGCTATAGATTTGCTGATTTCTGGCATCCTGTCAAAATTACGATTGACAACTGCTGTAAAACAAATTCCTATGATTATTACGGTTATTTACAAAAATATACGACTATTGGAAAACATTCATTAACAAGTTGTGCAAGTTTAAAACCTAAATAAGCGGCTGTAGTCGCAGATGGACTGCGCTCTACGTCTTTACTTTGCCATGCGCATTTAAATTATATTAATTAAACCACAACGCATAATCATGGTATTATGTGAAGTCAATATGTTGTATCAGATGTTAGAGCGGTGGGTGTGTACATATTCTTAAGAGACGCCTTCTATTTAAAGACACGAAAAAGCTGAGGAGAATGAAAACAAGAACGTGTTGCTGCTGTGGCGCTGCCTGTTTTAAACCACACAAAACAATTATAACTTTGCAGTAAACATAAAATAGCTAAGCCATCAACAAGTTGTTGCCCTTCACACTCCCCATGTTTTAGCACACAACAGATACTTAATAGTAAAGACTTAATAGTAAAATAGGTCTGGTGTAATATATGTGTGTTACAGGTAGAAATGAACAGTCGGACCTCAGTTACGCTGTAGTGCTTTGGAGGCTTCTAATCAACGCTGCGCCACCTGGTGGTTAAAACGAGACTAGCGTCCTGATTTTTTTCAGCCGGCTGCAGGATTAAAAATCTTTAGTCAGCGACGCACTCACTGCACCATGGCGACGTGTCGGTACTGCAGTAAAAACTAGTGAAAAAAATAGTGAAAATGTTTTTGTAAAAAATGCCAAATCTTGTGTATATTGTCATTAGATGTCTTTGAAATGATCTGTCTTTCTGTCAACCTTGGCAGTTCAATTGTGTTCTGCCTTTAGGGCTCTACAGAGACAACTCAGAAACTGTATGCTTGCAGTAACTGCTTAAGCACTAACTGAGCTTAATGCTCCATTACGGAGATACTATAACACTGTGTTTATTATATTGGTATATTTACATCTGGGGGTTTATACCAATATCAGCTAAACAGTGGCAGTAGCCTGACTCTAGCCACGTTATAGCCTTCAAAGGGCAGTAAATTACAGGTTAATATGGTAACACAAACTGTCAGATAGGATTTGGTACTTTGATCTGTTTCGGATTATGAAAACAAACTGAACTTAGTTGCTGTTTAAAGTAAATTTGGGTAAAATTTATCTTTTATATGACTCGAGAGGAAAAAATCCTCTCAGTGAACGATTTGTTCATTTTTGTCAGCTGGAGTATGCAGGACATGATAGGAAACAGAAATGATTCTTTCACGACTCGCTGAGCGTCCGTCCTCAGGGATTCGTTCTTTCGTTGTGGTAAATTCCGTTCCTCCTATGGAGTTATTTCTGTCCATTGCAACAAATGTCAAGTTGACCGTGGTGTCAGGTTGGCCACTAAAACAAATAAACTGCTGCAGCTGAGTAAACATGGACTTTCGATGGACACGTAGGCACTCGCTGGTTGCATAAACAACACAGCTTTAAAAAGTGGGCATTGGGAGATGTTTCTTAGAGTGCTTCGCAGAGGGTCTGCTGCAGACACCCAGCTGACCTTTTTCGACCTCTCAGTTCTTTCTGCAGAAGAACAAGCGGGTGAATTCGGCCACCACCTCTCTCATGATTATTCTGTGATTGTACTATTTCATTCTATGTAATAAATTCATGTGTTAATTTGAGCATAAAAGTTGAGTCTGTGTGAACTCTCTAACAATGTCGGAACATCAAAATACAAGACAGAATGGCGTCACGAACACAGGCGTGAGGAGCCGTTTCCAGGAACCAACATTTGTCCGGACTGGCCCGGACGCACGACCGTCGTCATCAGTGAAGGTAAATGGCGCTTAAAGCTTTTACGTGACGATTCTCTGTGTTCTGGACAGTGAGCAGATGTTGGTAAGATTAGAGAAATCTGATCATTAAATTCTGATTTGGCTGCTTCTAGTAAAGTATCTGTGTGGGAGAGACAAAGAGAGGCGGTGGAGAATTTACCTGTGCTTACTTATACTGCTGTAAATAGCTGCTTTGCATAACCAACTGCTGTGTGTGTATGTGCTATCTTGCGCTTGGGGAAAAAATGACATGGCCTATTGACCTCTAGAAGTTACGTAGGTTAACTTGAGGCAGGCGACGTTTGAAAAATCTAAAGTATGGGCGTTGTAGTCTGCATTCGGATAAAATAAATTTAAGGCTGTGTAAGTTCTGTGTCAACGCTGGAAAATTTGGTCCAGGTATTGAGCGGGGTCACTGAACCATACCTCGTTGAGCGGCTGTTAAATTAAAGGGGAAGACGTACGGTACCGGCGTCGGTAGACAGTGCGGCCTCGGTGCAACGGGTTGTGAAATTCGGTAAATTTGACCTGCTCGATAGAATCGAAATTTATTAGGCACTGTAGGCTTGTGTAATGTATTGGGAATCTACATTAAGCTTGGAACGGATCAATCCAAGTGTAGAGCTTCCCAAGGTTTGTGAGGCCTGGTAACAGGGATAACCGGTAAAAGCGCTTTTTGTTTATTGTGTGTTGAACTGCAGTGTGTCGATGTGTCAGTATTGCGCAAGTATAGTTAAGTTGGGGTGAGTATATGTTTAGTATATGTTAATGCATTTAAGGATAGTGTGATAAGTGCTAAGTTGTTGCGGTGTTAATAATAATTAACAGGTGTCGAGGTAATAACATTTGAGTCTGTGTCTGTAAAAAACCTTGAGTGTGTGTTAATAATTGACAGTGTGCGTTCCCTTTTGGTCCTTTGGAGCAGAGGGTGTGTGTGTGTGTAACGGGGGGAGATAAAGCCTCACTGTTCAGGGTCTATGTGTGTGTTTGTTTGTTTTTGAACAGTCTGGGAAGAGCCGTGGTGTTATGTCGGCAGCTGGGCTTTCTGGTTTTGGGCTTTTATTGTCGTGGATTTTGTTTTGCTTCCGGTTGTTTCGTTCCTGTTCCTTGGCTTGTTGATTGTTTTCACCGGTGCCTCATTAGTCGGACTATTTAGCCCTTCCGTTTCCGAGGCATCCTTGTCGGTTTATTGTTCGCCCACAGCTGTTTGAAGCCGTCCAGGTTTGATCAAGTTATTTCGCCTTGTGACCATAGTCCTCGCTGTTGTATTTTTGTTTCAGGTTGACTTAGATTTTGTTTGTGCTGGCCACGCCAGTTTTCCGTACTTTGTACGCGCTTTGAGTTTACGTTTTTTTTTCTGTTCGCACGGTGAGCATTTTGCCCGTGCCATTTCGGACTAAAAAGGACACTGACGTGAGGACGGTCCTCCGTCGTTCGGATCGCGCGCTACTAGCCGTCGGACCCGGTATTGTTACGTGAAGCGCTGTGCGCGCACCATTGTGCTCCTCCACAGACACCGTGGGAAGGAACCTCCGGAGTAACGCTGGAACGAGGACCCGGTCTCCACAGCCACGCCATCGCTGTTCCTCAACCTGCCTCATGCTCGGAGCTTCACCTTGCGTTTGCCCTGTTTTACCAGGTAGTACCGTTCAGTGAAGACAAGTCCAGGTGTATGCTGAACACTGTCCAGTATATAACTTGCCTTATTACTTACCTTCTCTCTCTCTCTCTCGGTACTCAGGGACGCTACTATCTAGGACGAGTTTACGCCCACGCACCCTTGTTTCCTTTTTTTCTGTAAATAAAACCCTTTGTGTGCATACTAGGTCTCTGACTCGGTTCTGTGGAACACTCCCTGGGGGTCCAGCTGCGCATTTAATGGTGCACAGGGTAACATTTCTCTGACAGAATAAACCGACCAACGACCCTATGGACCCCCCAGAACCGACGATGAAGGCATGGCAAGCCGGTATTGAGTCGATATTAGTAGAGCAAGGTAACCAGATAACGCGGATTGCGCAGTCCCTCTCACAGTTAAGCTCTATGGTCTCTCAGACATGTACCGCTCCCACTCCGCTAGATCCGGCCGCCATTCCACTCCCTGCCTCGCCGCCTCGGCTTCAGGTTGGTACCGCTGAGCCACGGTTACATCCCCCGGCACGTTACAGCGGCGAGCCCGGGGGAAGCCGCTCTTTCCTTACTCAATGTGATATTATGATTCAGCTACAGCCTTCAGCTTTCCCCTCAGAGTCCTCCAAGGTGGCATACGTGTTAACCTTGCTAGGAGGTAGAGCGGCAGCTTGGGGAACAGCAGCGTGGCGGAGAAGGGAGAGCTACTGCGATACCTTAAAAGCCTTTGGTGATCAACTCTCCCGAATCTTTGACCCAGTTCGGCCCCAGACGGAGGCATTACACGGACTGGCGGGCCTTTCTCAGGGACATCGGCCGCTCGTGGACTATGTGATCCAGTTCCGCACCCTCGCAGCAGACAGCAGGTGGAATGACCACGCCCTTTATGATCAGTTTTATTTAGGCCTCAGCGACCGTATTAAGGATGCGCTATCTTATCGGGAGGAACCCCAGACCCTGGACGACCTCATCGAGGCTGCTACCAGGGCGGAGCAGCGTCATAAGGAGAGACAGTATGGGCGGAGTGGTTCCCGTGCCACCCCTACACATAATGCTTTTACCAGTTCTGTACATAATTTCCCACAGCAGCAGCAGGGAACGTGTCCATCCCCGGAACCGATGCAGCTGGGGCGACAGCGCCTCACCACGGAGGAACGAGAGCGACGCCGTCAGAAAAGACTGTGTTACTACTGTGGTGAGTCAGGACATTTTGTGTTGCATTGTCCAGCAAAAGGGGTGGCTCAGTAGCCTCCGTGGAGGTGCTACTGAGCCGTTCTTTGGTCAAAGCCTCCACCGTCAGACCACGGACCCAGGTGGTGATCGGTTCAGGACCGTTCCAAAGGACTGTGACTGTGTTGATTGATTCAGGAGCTGACGCTAACTTCATCACGGAGACCCTGGCCAAGGAGCTTCACCTAACCCCTGAACCACTGAGTCAGGCCTTACAGGTCAGATCACTGAATCGAACATTTTTGCACAACGTTACCCACATCACTGTTCCTGTATTCCTGTCAATGGGTAATCACCAGGAAAAGATCTCCTTTCATATTGTTGACATGGCTGAACCACCATTAGTCCTAGGAATCCCATGGCTCCAGCTGCATAACCCCCATATAGATTGGGTAACAGGAAAGGTTCTGGGGTGGAGCACGGCCTGCCACGCCTCCTGCCTTCTCTCCGCTCGCCCCTCCAGGGCGGTCTACGTACATGAAGACTGTTATCCAGACCTCTCCAGGGTTCCCCAAGCATATCATGACCTCAAGGAAGTCTTCAATAAGGCCAAGGCGGTCACCCTCCCACTACACCGGCCTTACGACTGCGCAATTGACCTTCTACCGGGACACACCCCCCCCAGGGGTCGTTTGTTTTCACTGTCCGGTCCGGAGAAGGCGGCGATGGAATCCTACATCCAGGAGTCCTTATCTGCAGGTATCATTCGGCCGTCGACCTCGCCTGCAGGGGCAGGTTTCTTTTTTGTCGGGAAGAAGGATGGGGGCGTAAGACCGTGCATAGATTACAGGGGCCTTAATGCTATCACGGTAAAAAACAGATATCCTCTACCTTTGATCGCCACTGCTTTTGAACTGTTGAAGGGTGCACGAATCTTTACCAAGTTAGACCTGCGTAATGCATATCACCTAGTGCGCATCAAGGAGGGGGACGAGTGGAAGACTGCTTTTAACACACCCACAGGCCATTTTGAATACCTCGTCATGCCATTTGGCCTAACGAATGCCCCAGCCGTTTTTCAAAACATGGTTAATGATGTCTTGGGGGATATGTTGAATAAGTTTGTTTTTGTATACCTTGACGATATTCTCATTTTCTCAAAGTCTGAGACCGAGCACTTCCAGCATGTCCGAGCGGTTCTTCAGCGTCTCCTCCAGAACCAGCTATATGTTAAGTCTGAGAAGTGTGAGTATCATGTGTCCAAGACGTCCTTTTTGGGTTTTGTTATTAGCCCAGAGATGATTGCTATGGACCCTGATAAAGTGCAAGCCGTTAGAGAATGGCCGGTGCCCACAGATAGGAAGCAACTACAACGGTTCCTGGGGTTTGCAAATTTTTATAGAAAGTTCATTAAGGGATACAGCGGGGTGGCAGCACCACTGCACAAGTTGACATCACCTAAGACAAAGTTCTTGTGGTTCCCAGAAGCCAGGGATGCATTTGAGAAACTGAAGACCCTGTTTACAACCGCTCCTATTCTCACACTCCCCGACCCAAATCTGCCATTTGTCGTCGAGGTTGATGCCTCGGACTGTGGGGTGGGAGCAGTGCTATCCCAGCGCTCGCCTTCAGATTCAAAGATTCACCCCTGCGCTTTTTTTTCCAAGAAACTGTCCCCCCCTGAAAGAAACTACGATGTGGGCAACCGGGAGCTGCTGGCAGTCAAGTTGGCCCTAGAGGAATGGAGACACTGGCTAGAGGGTTCGGCTCACCCTTTCACGGTTCTAACAGACCATAAGAACTTGGAGTATCTCAAGTCGGCTAAGAGACTGAATTCCCGCCAGGCTAGGTGGTCGATCTTTTTTGAGCGTTTTGCTTTCACCCTGTCTTTCAGACCTGGTACTCTGAATAGTAAGGCGGATGCTCTGTCTCGTATTCATGCCCCATCTGACCCTCCGGATAGGTCAAAGTTCATTCTCCCAGGCTCAGTTAGGTTGGGCGCTGCACGCACCGGTTTGGAGGAGAGTGTCATCGGCGCGAATCAAGGTACCTCAGCACCTTCAGGTTGCCCTGATCACTGTCTCTTTGTCCCTGCAGAACTCAGATCACGGGTCTTGCAGGTCTGTCACGACTCCCGCCTTGCTGTGCATCCGGGGGCAGCACGCACCGTACGAGCGGTGCTCCAACGTTTCTGGTGGCCTACAGTGCGGAAGGATGTGCGAGAGTATGTTGCCGCCTGTCCCGCATGCTCCAGGTCGAAGGCTGGCCACCAGGCTCCAGCAGGGCACCTACATCCCCTGCCCGTTCCAAAACGCCCATGGTCTCATTTATCCATGGACTTTGTCACTGGGCTGCCTCCTTCCAACGGGAACACTGTGGTCCTCACGGTTGTGAATAGATTTTCAAAGATGGTGCACTTTGTTGCACTCCCCAAGTTGCCATCGTCCTCTGAGACTGCTCAAGTGATGATTGACCATGTTTTCAGGCTCCACGGCATCCCGGAGGATGTGGTCTCTGACCGGGGGCCTCAGTTCACCGCCAAGTTCTGGAGCAAGTTTTGTCGGCTGCTGGGTGTCTCTGTCAGCCTATCATCGGGCTACCATCCCCAGTCTAATGGGCAGGCCGAGCGTTTGAACCAGGAACTGGGAACGGGTCTTAGACTGTTGTGCTCTGACAATCCAGGAGCGTGGTCTAAGAATCTGACCTGGGTGGAGTATGCCCATAACAGCCAGCCTTCCGCCTCTACGGGACTGTCTCCTTTCCAGGTAGTTTACGGCTATCAACCACCGTTGTTTGAACCGCAGGTGTTGGATGCCATGGTCCCCTCCGCTGCTGCGTCTGTCCGCCGTTGTCACCTAGCCTGGCGTAAGGCGCGCCAGGCTCTGCTTTCCTCTGTTTCTCTCTATCAGCGTCAGGCTGACCGCAAACGCCGTCCTGCTCCCACCTATCGCCCAGGACAGAAGGTGTGGCTGGCCTCCAGGGACATTCCTCTAAAGGTGGAGAGTCCCAAGCTGGCGCCGCGTTTTATTGGGCCCTTTCCTGTCTCTAAGGTGATCAACCCTGTGTGTGTCAGACTTCGTCTTCCTCGGTCGTTGCGTATCCATCCCACGTTTCATGTATCTCGTATCAAGCCGGTGCAAGCCTGTCCGTTGGTCCCCTCCTCCAGGCCCCCTCCGCCCGCCCGGCTCATTGGCGGGGGGCCTGCTTATGTGGTGCGTCGTATCCTCCGTTCCCGGCGCAGGGGGCGTGGTGTGCAGTATTTGGTGGATTGGGAGGGGTATGGGCCGGAGGAGCGCTGCTGGGTCCCGCGGGGCTTCATCCTGGATCCCGCTCTCCTGCGGGAGTTCCACGCTGCCCACCCCGATCAGCCCTGTCGGCCGTCAGGAGTCGGCCGTTGAGGAGGGGGTTCTGTTATGTCGGCAGCTGGGCTTTCTGGTTTTGGGCTTTTATTGTCGTGGATTTTGTTTTGCTTCCGGTTGTTTCGTTCCTGTTCCTTGGCTTGTTGATTGTTTTCACCGGTGCCTCATTAGTCGGACTATTTAGCCCTTCCGTTTCCGAGGCATCCTTGTCGGTTTATTGTTCGCCCACAGCTGTTTGAAGCCGTCCAGGTTTGATCAAGTTATTTCGCCTTGTGACCATAGTCCTCGCTGTTGTATTTTTGTTTCACGTTGACTTAGATTTTGTTTGTGCTGGCCACGCCAGTTTTCCGTACTTTGTACGCGCTTTGAGTTTACGGGTTTTTTTTCTGTTCGCACGGTGAGCATTTTGCCCGTGCCATTTCGGACTAAAAAGGACACTGACGTGAGGACGGTCCTCCGTCGTTCGGATCGCGCGCTACTAGCCCTCGGACCCGGTATTGTTACGTGAAGCGCTGTGCGCGCACCATTGTGCTCCTCCACAGACACCGTGGGAAGGAACCTCCGGAGTAACGCTGGAACGAGGACCCGGTCTCCACAGCCACGCCATCACTGTTCCTCAACCTGCCTCATGCTCGGAGCTTCACCTCGCGTTTGCCCTGTTTTACCAGGTAGTACCGTTCAGTGAAGACAAGTCCAGGTGTATGCTGAACACTGTCCAGTATATAACTTGCCTTATTACTTACCTTCTCTCTCTCTCTCTCGGTACTCAGGGACGCTACTATCTAGGACGAGTTTACGCCCACGCACCCTTGTTTCCTTTTTTTCTGTAAATAAAACCCTTTTGTGTGCATACTAGGTCTCTGACTCGGTTCTGTGGAACACTCCCTGGGGGTCCAGCTGCGCATTTAATGGTGCACAGGGTAACATTTCTCTGACACGTGGGGTGAGTGCTGTGTAGATTACATTTTCGAACGTTTTGATCATTCTATTATTTTTGATAATTCTAATATTTTTTAGTGTCCGGTGTGGACATTGGGGAAAATTTGTTGAAATAATCTGCGTATTTTAAAACGATGTTTCCGCACTGTGGTTGGGACTGGTCAAGCAGGTCACAGAGTGTGTGCAGATTGCGGTCTTCTGGTTTGGTTAAAAAAGAAAAAGGGGGGAGGAGTGAATTGGGACTCCAAATTGGGCCCAGAGACGTTAGCTTTTTTCCTCTTCGGGTATTCACGTCTCCTGTCTGTGTGTGTGTGTGTGTGTGTGTGTGTGTGTGTGTGTGTGTGTGTGTGTGTGAATACTGCTCAGAGCAGGAAGTCAAATAAGTCAAGTATGATAAAAAAAAGTATAATAAGTCCATTAACATTCATTCCTGGTCAGTCCATTTAAGTGTGTCACATACATACCTATACATATGCCCTATATTCATATTATGAATCGCGCCGGTTGCTTTCTTCTCCAGAGATAGGAATAATGAGAAAACATCCTCTCTTTTTTCAGGAGATTCAAAAGTATTCGAAGAAATAGAATAAGCAGACGGATAGGGCTACGTCACCCTGGCCAACAGAGGGGACATTTGATCTGAGGCAGTGGGTTAAGATCAAATCTGTGAAGTTAGGCCTTAAACGGGAACGAGAAAATGCAGTGTTGCATTTTATTAGCTGTTTAAAAATGATGGGCAAAAAGACGGCTCAATGTTGTAATAATCAATCTAATCAGATCACTATAATTAAGTCTCTTTCAGATGCGTCCCAGATGGATGCAGAAGAAACAAAACCTGGAAGGAGAAAGAAGCCAGTTCACCTGGTAGCTGATCTAGAAGGGACAGACAGGGCAGTGAAGAGGGATGAGTTGTTAGAACTGCCCGACATTTATTTAAACACAGAGAAAATTTCAATTGGAAACTCCTGCAGTGAAAGTGATCTGCGTGACAGAGCAGTTAGATCACTGTGGGCTGAGTCAGATGAGGAATCAGTGTGTGTGGGTGACGAACAGGTAAATGAGGTTTCTGATGGACTTCCTCTGCTGGTCAAAGGGGCAAAGCGTCAAAATCTGCCCTGGCCTTCAAGACCAGATCAGAAGGATCTGAATGACACTGTGGAACTGTGCAACATGTCAGTAGAACAAATAACTGACGATGTGATTCATGCTGTTGAGCTGCGTCAAAAGCAGGCAAAGAAGGCAGTGAAAGAAGCAACACGCCAGCAGCAGCGAAAAGAGGGAAAGAAAAGCGCTCAACCAACCAGCGTGCCTCATAGCACACTTACACCACCAGGCATGGCCACACCTCAGGTGATGTACATTCTACCAGGAGGGTGGACCAGACGACCTCCTATGAGGAGAGAAGGGACAAGACGAGGATGCTGTGGAAAAACTGTGAACTGCTTCCAGTGTGGGAGGTGTGGACATGTGCAAAGCCAGTGATGGAACAAGAGTCCACCTGGACGGCCAAGGAAGGCTGAGGCTGAAGCAGGGCCACTGAGACAGTGCAGGCTGTCAGATATGAACTGTGGCAATGGACGTTATCAAAAGCCAAAAAGCCAGAGGCCTCTGAATCTGTGCTCTCACCTTGCTGCACACTTTAGTACTTTGAGACTCAGACAAATATCTAAATTTTTAAAAACAAAATAAATAAGTCGAATTGGTGAAAATAACTCAGTCCTTAAAGCTGCCAAAAGCTTAAAATAAATAAATGAATAAAATAAAATAAAATATTTTAATTTTACAAGGAAAGGGAGAGGTACAGTATGGAGAATATTTCAAAATAAAGTTCAACTTTATTTCAAAATAAAGTTCCCAATTCACTCACTCTGCTGTTGAAATGCTTCACCTGATGCTCAGTGGTTGACTGTGTTTTATCCTCCAAGAGGTTTGGCTGTATGTGGGTTTATATGAACTTTCTTTAGTAAGTTAAAATTTTTTAGTTGTAGTTTTTATCCACAGTTGTTACAGTATGGTGTCATTAGAGACTCAGATAGTCACGGGGGAAATTACAATTAGATGCAGTAGTGATTGTGGGGTTGTTTGTGTTTCTAGGTTTATTGCTTTGTGCAACAGGTTCAACAGGTTGTGTTATGTCTAATGTGTCATCTCTGATAGGTTGTGAGAATGCAGCTTATTTAGTCTGTACGTTAATTTCGTCATAGAGTCACTTAGTGCATGCATTTACAGCACTTTCTGAATTAAATAAGTTTTATCGCAGTGATTCTGTGTTCTTCATCAGGTTAGTCATTAAAGCTTAATCCTTCTTGTTTAGCTGTTAGCTGACATCGAGGGTGTAACCTTGAAGTTTAGATGCTGTATAAGGTTCTTAATTTCACTTAGTTTATTAAGTCCCAGTAAGGATAGATAAGTAAGGGTAAGAAATGATTTTTAGGGGTCGTACTAATGTGCCCATCTTAAGTTAGCGATTCGATTGTCCTCACTTTCTAAATTAGTAATTTGTATAATCACTTGGATGCAGTATGTGTGTATGGGGAGTATGAAAATGAATGACAGGAGACTTGTATGTGTGGCGTCTGCTGTGGGACTATTCTTCTATTCTGTTTCTGTTGTGTCTCATCCCAAGTTGGCGAACTTATTCGAAGGAGGCCTGTTGGTTCAAAAGTTGGGGTTCAGTCGGTTCAAATGTTAACTTGGAGTGTAAATAGCTTGCGAAGAGGATGATCTCAGCAGGATTCCTAGTGGGGTGAGAGAATCACTGATGGGCCCTGAGTGACACTGCTAACTCATTTAGCAGAACAAGGTCACAGGCTAGCCTTTCTAAATTATAGCTCTCATAGAGCAAGAGGGCTCTCTCTTAGCTCACGTGCACGATAAAAACCCTGAGCTCATGACATGACTGACTGATACTGTATATGCTCTACGGACTGACCATGACACGTGTTGATGATGTTTATTGTTGTTGATTTTATATAATGAGGGTTTAACCATTTTCATTCTGCATCTCAGAGTGTTGTTGCACACAGGAAGCTCACATTAACAACTTCAACCCTTCTCTTTAGGCGGAGCAGCAGTGGAGAAACTGTGTCAGCATAAACACCTCGCTTAAACTGATTTTCTTGCCTAACCGAACCGATTTCTCTCCTACCCCTAACCTCTGTCCACAGGTTACTTTAGTATCAGAAAAGGGTCTTCTATCTTCTGACGTGCTACAAATTGGTTATTTTATATTCTCGCATTTTCTGATTTCTACACGACGGCCTGGGACAAAAAGTAAACCATATGTTCTATTCACTCTAACCCTAGCTCTGTAGGATGGTTTATGCTGCACTATGGTGCAGAGCTTTCTGCCTCTCAGCTATCAGCTCTCAGGTCAAGCTGGAGCACCAGTCTGAGGGGGACAGAGGATGACGCAGCAGAGGAGTGCTGAAGCCCTGGACAGTCTGGAAGCGAGTGACTCGGTGTGAGGGCCACAAGTGAGCTGGGCCAACTGGGTTGGCTAGCAGAGAGGCTAGGCATCAGATGAGCTTCCCAGGACAACGTAGAGGGTGCAGTGCCACAACTTCCAGAACAACCATGATGGAAGAGCCACTGGAGCCGAAGGAGCCGATGGAGAGTCCAATTAAACCAATTCCAGCTAGACCAAGACTTCTCACCCACCTAATATTGTGGGGCTGCGCGGACCAACACATCTATAGGAGGCGGAACGACGTGGCAGCACAGACCTTCAAGACTGACTGTTGCTGCGTATGAGGATCACCTGTTGGAGCTGAAAGAAGAGCCTAGGCAAAAGGAGACGTCCTAGGCAAAGGACGAGCTGGAGCTGAAGTTGAAACCTGGGGATCCGGTGTATATCAAGGGGTTTTAGGAGAACGTGGGACCATGCCCGACAAGAAGGTCCCAACATGTTGGTCAAGACGACCTCAAGAGCAGTTCAAGTTAAAGGCTCTCCCACCTGGTATCACCTGAACCACTGTGTTAAAGTATCAGAGGGGGAAATGGGGAACCCTAAGATTGATGTTTAGTAAAAATGGTCCAAGTGTGTTTGTAAACTTGTCAGTAATTTGTTTTTATGTTTATTTTTAGAGGCAGGTACCGGATTCACCTGTGAAACGTTCGGAGGTCATCAAGCTGGCTGCCCTGAAAAGTCCTGTATTAGCAGTAGGATAAATTTGGCTATTTTAAGTGATTTATGTGTCCACATTGCTAAGGTTAAACGACACTTAAAATGGGTTGGGACCTTGCTAGTGCTTATCACTGGTTTAAGGCAGTAAAGTAAATTGGGCTTAGCTTTAATGGACATTTGTCTGTCCATTGAGGGGGAAAGTTTGTGGTAAATTCTGTTCCTCCTATGGAGTTATTTCTGTCCATTACAACAAATGTCAAGTTGACCGTGGTGTCAGGTTGGCCACTAAAACAAATAAACTGCTGCAGCTGAGTAAACATGGACTTTCGATGGACACGTAGGCACTCGCTGGTTGCATGAACAACACAGCTTTAAAAAGTGGGCATTGGGAGATGTTTCTTAGAGTGCTTCGCAGAGGGTCTGCTGCAGACACCCAGCTGACCTTTTTCGACCTCTCAGTTCTTTCTGCAGAAGAACAAGCGGGTGAATTCGGCCACCACCTCTCTCATGATTATTCTGTGATTGTACTATTTCATTCTATGTAATAAATTCATGTGTTAATTTGAGCATAAAAGTTGAGTCTGTGTGAACTCTCTAACAATGTCGGAACATCAAAATACACGACATCGTCACAGACCAGACAGGCCACTAAGGCTCTGTAGCGAGCAGCAAACACTCCAATTCATTCAGGATTCGTTCATATGGACCTTTTATGGATCCTTCTTTCGTTCTTTTGTCAAAAGACAGCTGTAGATCAGCTATGGTACTGTGTGGAAAAATGCATTATGTCTGATATCTGGAGTTCATTTATTTGTCACGTGACACCCCACATGCTTCGCCCCCCCCAGAAAAACCTGGACCCCTAAATGTACCTGAAATATTTTGTTTCAGTCACTCCAGTCACAGACAAAAGAAGAAGAAGTCACTCATTGTGCAGTCTACCATAGGAGGTGGCGCTAATGCACCTTTCAGTTGATTACAACCCGCCATTTAAAAGACAAAAAGAAGAAGCAGTCACTCAGGTTAAAGAAGCGCCCACTTGCTGCTTCCCCAAACGTAAGTACATGCTTGATACTTATTTGATGTATGTACTCCAGAGGTTTCTTTGTTCATAATGTAGCTTCCCTCCTGTGTAAGGAATGCTAATTGCTAGAACCGTTGAATCTAACAGCTACAGTGACAGAGAGAGACAGTGTTGCAAGGTGCCGACACGCAATTTGGATGAGTCCAAACCTCTCCAGCATTTGTCCGGTTCGAATCGTGTGATATATGGTACTGAGGTCATTCACTTAGCTCACATTGTAGCTGCTAGCACGATGGTAGCGCAGCGTTAGCGGCTAGCGCTAGTAAGTTGTGAGAGTCAGCTGTGTTTCTAATTACTACCGAGCCTGTCGTGTGTATGTTGTAGCCCGAGTAGACCCGTGAATTTGGGTTATTGCAAGTTCCATTTACAGTCGTAGCACTTCAAAGCGACCACCTTTTTTACCGCAGTACGTGCGCGTCGCCAGCGCGCCACAGGTGCGTCCCCGACTAAGGATTTTTAATCCTGCAGCCAGCTGAAAAAAATCAGGGTGCTAGTCTCGTGTTAACCACCAGGTGGCGCAAAGATGGGAGGTCCGACTGTTCATTTCTATCTGTGTCTGCACATTAAGCACAAAAAACGATGTCATGGTATTGTATCATTAAATGTAGAGTAGTTCATTTTTAAATATTAAAGATTAAAGATTATTATGCTCTTATGTCTTTGCTCGCTAGTGCGCTAGTGTTTGTTGTCAATTGCCGAAGCTGCTGATGTTTTTACAGTTTCCAGGCCAGCCGAGAGACACAGTCCCTCCTCCAGCCAATCCAATAGAATAATATAAGTATAATAACATAAAATAGGAATCTATATTTAGTCATCAATCTGTGTTATAAATGTATTTTATATGTATATCTGTACTCGTCTTCTGGTTTGTTGATCATGAGGAAAAAATACAAAACAAACTTGGTTTTTGTTTCAGCTCGTAATATTAATTAACGGAATTCAAGTATTGTTGTTTTTTTCGACACAACGCACAGAGTTGGATTTAAAGCTGATTTTTCGTTTTGAGAAAAAAGCAGAGAACGAAAAACTAATTCTATAATGACCTATAGTTTGCTCTGATTCTGAATGAAACGTAAGAGCCTGAATGACAGATGATGTGTCCAGGTAGAGCTTAACCGGAAATGTATGCTTGTCAAATGCAGGCAACAAGAGAATCGGGGAAGTGGCGTCACCGTCTGAAGCAGACAGTAATGTGACGTTCCAACGATGGTGCTGAGGAGCCGCTTATTCATAGGCAGATGACTTGGATCAAGTTGTCAATACGCGCTAGTGTTTGATGTCAGTTGCTGATGTCGCTGCTGTCTTTATACAGTATGTCCTCGTGTTTAAGTGTCGGGTCCGTGTACGTTTTAACGGTTTGATTTTCCCTCCAGAATAAAAGCTGGGAAGACGAGAAAACACGTTGTTTTAGAACATTTTAAACCCGGAGGACCTGTTAATGTGTTTGGACACGCTCCCAGTAAGTCCAGTAACTTCGTATTGTAACGAAAAAGCCCCACCATCTCGTTTAAAAAGGACAAACAGCATTTATTCAAAGCAGCTGAAAAGAGCTGAAAACGGTGTTTTCAAAACCAGACACATTAATGGATTTAAAGTCGTTTCCTGTTTTCTCGTTTCGGGAAAAAACGAATCGACTGTGGCATTGGAGCATTTTGCCAGAATGAGCTTTGCAAAGAAAGGACACTTGGTTTCCAAACCGCGACCTAAGCATCCCCTCAAACTCCACGTTTGGGGAATGATTTCTTGGGGGGGACCAGGACCGATGATTATTTTCGAGGGGATTATGGATAGACAGTTTTTCGAGGAGTCCATAATCAAACGCACAGTGGGGCCATATATTAGAAAATACATTGAAACACGGCATCGGTTTTTCCAGGACAATGACCCCAAACATGTCGCTGCAAGAGCCTGTCTGGAGGCGAAAGGAATCAGCTGGGTGCGCACACCGACAGAGTCCCCTGATCTGATCCCCTACTAATTAAACAACATCTGGCTTCTAAAACCAATGGTCTTTTTCTTATACTCCTGACATTAATAACCTTTCACTTCACTGCTTTAAACGCAGTTCCTATGGACGTTCACATAAAATCTGTAAGAGGATTTTATTTAATATAAATAAATACATTGTATTAAATCGTTCTCTATGGCGCGTCAGAACGTCAGGACTCAGCAGATCAACAACGCATTAATGCAGCAGCTTGTTTGTTTTACATGTGCTTATTATGCACAATAAATGTTAACGTTTTAACTGAATGAAAACGAAAATAACTCCTGCTCTGCAGCATAAACCACTTTGACCACTTTTAAGTTGGTCAAGTTAAACCGTTAAAACAGTTAGACATAGGCAATGTGCCCTTTAAACGGAAGCTGCATTATTATACTTTACCGTAATGACATTTACCACAGTATCTGCAGAAAAACAATGTTTTATTACACAGGCAACACAGTGGATTTGGAACTCGCTTCGCGCGAGTTACAGCGTCTGATGCTGATTCAGTTCTAAAAGCAAACTTCAAACCCCATCCCCTACTACGTATTGGCACAGAGACATTAACATATTCTCTCCACTCGGTCAATAGGTGTAAAATACTTTAGCTCCGAGACAAAGAAAAACTCCATGGGAGATCGGGCGCATGATCAGCTGCACCTACGTAGCTGTGAGACGCCAAAACCTTTCACTTGACTTTTTTAAACGCTCTTCTTATGGTATTTAACACAGGTCTGGCAGACTACCGCTGCTAACGTGTAGAGAATATCATATAATAAAAATAAATAAATTGTTTCTCTGCTGCTACAGCCTCAGCTGCGTTGGGTTGTTAGTGTCCCTTTCACCTCTACCATATGAAATGTGTTCCTACGAAGTTGATCAGCCACTTTCAGAATCAGAATCGTTTTTATTCCCCAGGTTTAAAAAGGGCAAACATTATTTTTATTTGTCTGCTTTGATGTAGACAAAACTCTTGAAAGCATTTTACTTTACATTCCGTTTATTTTGTTAGTCTCACTTTCATATCTGTCTGATAATAAAAGTGGGCGGGGCTATCAGTCCCGTAGCAAAGGTAAGCACTGACTGTGGGGGCTGGGCGCATCAACATACAGGACAAAGACCTGTGTTCCTCTGCCACAGCCTCCTCTTTCAGCCTGTTGTAATTGCAAATGCTGCACTGAGCTCTCTTTTACTTTGATGAGTTTTGTGTCTACATGAAAGCGGGCAGAACAACGTCCATGCGTGCGTCACGCTGAAAGCGGCTGGTGAACCTCTTGGGAACATGGCTCTAGCTCTGCAATGACTTTATGTGGTATAGGTGAAAGGGAAAATAACGAAATAAACGGAATATAAAAAGGAAACGCTTTCAAGCGTTTTCTGTTTATATTTTTAATGCACATTTAATAAAACTGTACTGTAACTGTACTGTAATCGTTTTTTCGTAATTTTTGGTGACATGACAGTGCAAACCGTATGGGATTTTTTTTGATAAACAGCTGGTTAACTTTGTAGGAACATGGCTGTAGCTCTGCAATGACTTTATGTGGTACAGGTGAAAGGAGGAATAACGAAATAAACGGAATATAAAACGGAAACGCTTTCAAGCGTTTTCTGTTCACCCAAACTTGATGGGTGTACAGTCATCTTTTCAGAAAATCTTTAGCATTTGCATGTTGTTGTAAATGAATAACGAAATCAACAAAATCTACGTTTAAAAAAAACAGTGAAGAGTTCCGTGTCTACATGAAAGCGGGCAGAACAACGTCCGTCTATGACTCACTGCCGAATGCGGCTGGTGAACCTCTTGGTAACATGGCTGTAGCTCTGCTAAATAATACAGGCAGCCAGCCCTATTAATCATTTGTTATTTTCGTGTATGCCAAAATATAAAAATGTTCAGTAATTACAACTTCTGCTTCCACCGGGATTCGAACCCGGGGTAAAAAATGGACACGTCAAGGCTGTTAACAATAAACACACCATTACACCACGGAGGCGTTGTGACGTACTCTACATGGGCCTATATAACATAAGTATAAGACAGCCTCATAAAGGCCAGTGTGGGGGTTGATCGCCACCTATAGGCGACGCAACACAGCTCCAACGCGCTGAAAACCCGGTGATACCGCGCTGAAAATGCAAACAGATTGCCGTAAAGGCTGACACATTGAAGTGCTACGACTGTACAGGTGAAAGGGAAAATAACGAAATAAACGGAATATAAAACGGAAACACTTTCAAGCGTTTTCTGTTTATTTTTTTATTGCACATTTGTTAAAACTAGGTGGGTGTACTGTCGTTTTTTCGTGATTTTTGGTGATGTTACAGTGCAAACCGTATGGGATTTTTTTTTGTAAATAAAAATAATGTTTGCCCTGTTCAAACCAGGGAAATAATAACGATTCTGATTCTGAAAGCGGCTGATCACTTGGTACAAGTGAAAGGAGTAATGACGAAATAAATGGAATATAAAACGGAAACACTTTCAAGTGTTTTCTGTTTATATTATTTATTGCACATTTGTTAAATCTTGATGGGTGTACTGTCATCTTTTCTCTAATTTTTAGCATTTGCATGTTGTTGTATATGAATAATGAAATTAACAAAATCTACATTTGAAAAAACTGTGAAGAGTTCCGTGTTTACATGAAAGCGGGCTGAACAACGTCCGTCTATGACTTACTGCCGAAATCGACTGGTGAACCTCTTGGGAACATGGCTGTAGCTCTACTAAATAGTACAGGCAGCCAGCCCTATTAATCATTCGTTATTATCTTGTATGCCAAAATATAAAAATGTTCAACAATTACAACTTCTGCCTCCACCGAGATTTGGACCCGGGACAAAAAATTGGCACATCAAGGCTGTTAATCAATAAACAAACCATTGCACCACGGAATCGCTAATGTAGAACTCTGCATAGGCCTACATAACATGAGTATAGGAGAGCGTCATAAATGCCAGTGTGGGGGTTGATCGCCACCTATAGGCCAAATAGACGTAACACAGCTCCAACGCGCTAAAAATCAGGTGATACCACGCTGCAAATGAAAGCTGATTGCCGTAAAGGCTGACACCTTTAAGTGCTACGACTGTACCAAGTGACTGTTGTGCTGTTAGACAACAATGTCAGGAAAGATGCAGAAAATATGTCACTTTAATTGTGGTGTGTATTTGCTTTCCTAAATTTTCACAGGGTTTGATTTACTTGTGGCATTTTGTGTCTTATAACTTGTCCACTGAAGCAAACTATATTGTGTTCAGTATATAGTGCTTGAGAACTGCGGCCAATTTTACAACGCCCACAAGCGGGCAACAGTGCCACCTGCTGTAAAATGAAAGAAATTAACAAATAACTTGAAATGATTTGCTCACTTTTACTTTACTGAGTTAAAAGAATCGAATTTCCAATCTCTACTCTCGCTGCTGAATGTTGGCTCTTGGCTCTCTGCTGCAGGCTGCTGGACTCCTCCCTACCCCTCCCTGCCCATGCAAGTAACCACGAATATCAGACTGTACTAACACGTTAAAACTTGTATCATAAATAATCCAGAGCAGGTCCTCCGGCCATTGAACATTAGTGCTGTACGTGTATGCAAGGAAAAACAATAGGGGTTAGAGCATTTGGGCTGCAGCAGGCTGGCTCTGCCCCCCACTCAGCCTGTCTGTTGCTGAGGCAGGTACAAAGAAAACCAGGAAGCACTAGTTGTGGTCTGTGAGCCAACAGGAATCCACCAGGACACTTGAGAATGACGTGTTTGACCTGTGTCATCTTTAACTGCCCTGGCGGATTGATACAGAGGAAAAAATAATAATTTCTTTGCATAGAAATTATGGAGGAATCTGAGTGTCCCTTCATTCTTACATTTTACTCGACAGGTTTTTGGTCACTTACTATTGAAAAATGGTATTTTCATTAATATAGAAAGCAACATTTAAAGTATCCCGTTAAATGTTGCCTAAATGTTGTTGTACAGTTATGCACAGCTCATCCGTGTTCACTTGTATTGAACTGAATCTAAACTACTAAATGAATTTCCAATGGTCATCTGACCTGATAATATAGCTTGACAGCTGGGGGGCATCCAGTGGACAAATCTATTACACCACAACCCATCTTAAATATGGTTGGGAAAACAATAGAATTGTTGTTTAATGCACCTTATATAAAAGTGGTGTGGTGCTTAAATTAATTTCTTACCCAAGTCAGTAAAAAGCAACAACTCTAGGGATATATTGCATTCAAGGAGATGAGAATGAGGAAGCTCAGTAAACCAAATAGTGTAAGATAAGAGTCCTCATTCTACGCTCTCACCTCTGCTTGGAGAAACGTTTTTTTCCCCTCTGATGTCCTCCTCCATCCATCATTCTCCTTCTCCTCTCCTCCTTGTCTCTTCCTCTGCTCCTGATGTCTGTTCTAATTCTGATTAATGAGAAGAGACCTGATTAAGCCTAATAACAATATGTAATACTGCTCAGTCTGCAAATAGCCTGCACTGTCCAGACCTACTTTACACTCAAGGTAGCAGTGGCCTATTATGCTACTCTCTGACTGTGTGCCATGTTGTCTCCTGTTGGGTAGCTGCTGCATTAACTCCCTCTCTTCCCTTTTTTTCTTTTTATTGCTGCCCCTTAGTTTCCTGTCCTGTTTTTCAGAACCCCCTTCACCTGTCTTGTCTTCCTCATCTCTCTTCATTGATTTATCTCTTACCTGGCCCCTATTATGTTGGGAAAGCTGGAATATAATTCAAATTGAAAACAATAATAAACGCAAAAAACTATAGGTTACTTCATTCATAAGTTTTAATTATCTAACGCTCAACAATCGGGATGGGGAAATCTTGTGTAGTAGGTGTTTTAACATCATAACACAACATGTAACATATTTTCTGACTTGTTTTAAATTCACATGGTCAATTTAAGTGGTTTCGCAATTTTAATATTTAGTCATTAATTTTCATTTGCAAATAAACGTCCGATCTCTCTCCATTAAGATGGACGAGCTTATAGTGCTAACACGGCTTCAGAGGGAGTATCAGGAGTGTAGCCTCATGTGTTTCACGGAGACGTGGCTGAACACATCGCTGCCGGACTCAGTGGTCGCCCTGGAAGGTTTTAAATATGTCCGGGCAGACAGGAGCGTGAAAGGGACCGGGAACAACGAGGGAGATGGTATGGTGGTGTTTATTAACAACAGATGGAGCAACCCAGCGCACGTCTCTGTTAGAGAGCAGTTCTGCACCAAAGACATTGAGCTTCTTGCTATTGTCATCCAGCCATGTCATTGTGCTTGCTGTGTACATCCCCCCGCGGTCGACACTGCAGCAGCGAATGAGCAACTACATGGACCAGATGCAGGCGCAGCATCCACAAACGTCAGCGGCGACTTTAACCATGTCTTGCTCTCGTCCACCCTCCCGACTTTCCCCCAGCATGTGAGGAACCACACCAGGGATAAAGAGATGCTTACCCTACTGTATGCGAACGTTAAGGACACATACAGCTCTAAACCCCTCCCCCCACTTGGCCACTCTGATCACAACCTGGTATATCTGCTCCCGGAATACACACCAAGGGTGAGAGGAGAACCTGCACAGAAGGAGTCTGTGTATAGACGGATCAGGCCTGTGAGAAACTAAGAGACTGTTTCAAGACCACAGACTGGGAGACACTCTGCAGCTCTCATAGAGAGGACATCAAAAGCCTGACCCACTGCATCACAGACTACATCAACTTCTGTGTCGAGAAAACAGTACCCACCCAGAGGGTAAGGTACTTTTCCAACAACAAGCCCTACACGTAAAGCACTCCTAAACAAGAAGAAGTTGGCTTTTATCTCAAGGAGCAGAGAGGAGCAGCGGAGAGTTAAGCATGAACTCTAGTACAAGATCAGGCAGGCCAAGAAAAGCTACAGGGAGAAGCTGGAGGAGAGGTTAGCACAGAACAACGTCAGATATGTGTGGAAGGGCCTGAAGACCATCTCTGGCCACGGAGAGAACAGAGGCTCAGGATCAGCTAATGGTGACATGGACCTGGCCAATGAGCTGAATCTGTTCTTTAACAGATTTAAATCCAGCCCTCCCCCCCTCCACTTCACACGTCTCCAGTCCAGCAGTGGCACCCACCCCCACGTCTTCACACATCTCCACCCTAAGTGTGGTTCCAGTCCCTAAGACGACGCACACAAAGGAACCGAACCACTACAGACCAGTAGCCTTTACCGCCCATCTGATGAAGACCATGGAGAGGCTCGTCCTTAGCCACATTCGCTCTGTGGTGGAGACAGCGATGGACCTGCTGGAGTTTGCCTACAGGCCAAACATCGTGGTGGATGACGCTGTCATCTACCTGCTGCACTGGGTGCTGACTCACCTGGATGCTGCTGGAACCGCTGTGAGGGTCATGTTCTTTGACTTCTCCAGCGCCTTCAAAACCATAAGGCCGGCGCTTCTGAGAGAGAAGCTTGAGGGAGCAGGAGTGGACAAATAGCTGACTGCATGGACAACCGACTACCTCACCACCCAACCACAGTACGTGAGGCTACGCAAATGTATGTTTGAGGTTTCCAGCACTGTCCTCTCCGGGGGATGTGCTATCACCCTTCCTCTTCACTCTCTACACCTCGGATTTCACATACACACAACAACAAAAACAACACCAACAAATGTCACATCCAGACGTTCTCCAACGACTCAACCACAGCATCCACAAGCAGTCCTGCTCGTCAGCGGCGACTTTAACCATGTCTTGCTCTCGTCCACCCTCCCGACTTTCCCCCAGCATGTGAGGTGCCACACCAGGGATAAAAAGGTGTGGCAAGCTGGTGAGGAAGGCCAGTTTTGTCCTGGGATGTCCACTGGACGCTGTGGAGGAGGTGGATGAGAGGAGGATGTTGGCCAAGCTGACATCCATCATGGACAATTCCTCTCACCCACTGCACCATACTGTGGGAGCTCTGGACAGCTCCCTCAGTGGCAGACTGATCCACCCACAGTGTACAGTAGGAAGGAGCGGTACTGCAGGTCCTTTATCCCCACTGCTATTAGACTGCACAATGTAGGTGTCAGACAGGCTCAAATCTGCACTGTTGTTTGGTCACTTTATCTTGGATACTATTTCTCGAGCTGTGAATATGTACATATGTTAATAATAATAATAATAATTATTATTATTATTATTATTATTATTATTATTATTATTATTATTATTATTATTATTATTATTATTATTATTATTATTATATTGCCTGCCTGCCTGCCTGACTGAACAGATAAAAGGTTTTGTAAATTTTGTGTTCACAGTCACACATTTTAAAGGGAATGCGGTTGCGACATTTGTTCTTTTATTATTCCAATATAAACCTATTGTAACAATAGGAAATACAAAGCCCCATACAATGTGGGCCTATGTGATACAACTATCAAAATTTACTAAAGATGTTAGAATTAACCTCTAGCCAAATGTAAAATGAGCTGTACACCAAATCATTGTACTGGTAGAATGTAACCTGGTTAAATTTAAAAAAGGATTAGAGCAATTTTTTTATTCATTAGGACTTTCATATTTTTTTCAAATTGTCATGTAACAATTTTCAGTTTCATTATTTAAGTGCAAATTGAGTTCCTGTCAAATCACTCTTTCCTTTATGCTGCTGTTATGACTCTTTTTTGCTATGTGTGATTCAGTAAGTGGAATTACTTTGCAGAATAAAATAACGTCTTTCTCAATGCAAAACCTGTTGGGTGGGGCAAAGGTGCTTTTCTCTGTGTACTCTATGTACTATACACAGAAGTTCCTAGCATTGCCCAATCACATCGGGAATATTATGTTGAATCTCAAGCAGAGTTTTTATAAAGACCAGAGCAACTGCAATGCAAACCAGTGCTTGGGCCTGGCTGAGAAGGGTTGCAACAATTTCAGACCAACGCAATTACCAGTAGTTGTTTTATTTATTATCAACTGGACCTAGGAGATGATTGACTACAAACAAATGAGGCTACTGAGATTTTGCAGAGGACGGAGTGAAGGGGAAAAAAGGGAAGGGTAAGCAGTGAGAGATAACTACACTTTTATTATTTTAAAGACTGCCTTATCGTTTCCGCTCTGGTTCAAAATGGAGAGACCTGCTAACCTGTTATATAAGCTAGTGGCACCACAAAGGCTGGCACAGGGAGCCAGAGGATGTTCATATCAGGATGATGATTGTCCTCAAAATCAGAACTGAAATTGAGGACAATGTTGAGTACAATTCTTTTGCTTTGCCCACTTCTTTGTGCCCAAGTAGAAAGCAAATCTACTGAGAACCGAAATACATTATAATAGACACTTGAATGAAACTGGGTTGTGGTCTCCTTTGTATATCTGCAATATAATTATCTAATTGGACTGCACTCTGGTGAATTTCTAACCTTGTACTTTCAATTTAACTCCTGACCCAAAAACACACTTTCCACTTTGCATAACATTTTACAATATGTCACACATTACAGTTATATATCAGGTACATAAATTCATTATAAGAGTTTTAGGGTTTTTAAATTGGGCATTTCAGAATTTCAGAGAATATGATGACCTGAGAGGTGGAAATAAACAAATAAACAGGAGAACAAACTGACTTGAGGTACACACAAAAACTGACTCACTAGAAATATACTAAAAGGACACAGAGCACAACCAGTAAGGAAATGGGTTGACAGGTAAACACAGTTAATGAGGGGATAGACTGACGGAAGGAAGCTTAGGCTTTGGAATAAACGCAATGACCAGTGGCACGTCTGAATATGCTGAACACAGAACAAAACATCAACTTAAATTCTAACTGAGAAGGGTTCAGATTAATGCTTTGGCATGGAATAAACATTAACATTGTTGCAGAAAGAAATGCAGTGTGTAACTAATATGCAAATACAAAGTGAATGTATATCAAACTAAATTAAGTATTAACAGTTATGCTCTTTGGAATGGAGGACATTTTGACCTCTTAAACCCATGTAATTACAACAAATTAAGAAAGATTTGACATGTATGTCTGTTAGTAAATGTCAAATTATTTTTGCGTTTTAGGCTTTTTATTTTTTTCTTTATTATTTTTTTAATTGCCCCCTGTTACATGTGTGTGGTTTTGCAAGCATATGGGGTTGCTGACAGTGTGTGCTGAGGGCTCCTCAGCATCATTGCAGTAGCATATTAAGAAAGTGATAAGTCAGGCTATTAATGTTGCTATTTATGAAAAACGAACATCCTGTTTAAACATGAAGTCAGAGTACAGTCTAGAATACAGTCTGGATCCCTTTATTCAGTTCCATTCTACTGTCAGAACATAAATAAGATAACACAGAACAGCTGTGATCATGCTGTATTTAAAATACCTTGAATTTAAACATTGTAAAAAATGACAAACAATAAAGTGTTGATTACATCTGTTACAAACTCCCCCCGTCGGTTACCTACCATTGAGGCTTGAGGAGATGCAGTGGATAAGGAACTGTTACCATAATCACACCGAGCAGGGAAATACTTCTCTCACTGAACTCGGAAAAAAAGGAATTCAAACCGAGCGTAGGGGTACAGGCTGCTATGGCCCAAGTGCACACAACACACTGCTGTGACTCTGTTGCGACAGCATGGCTTGACTCTAAACCTTAATGTTTCTCTGGCCGCATCTGCAGCCCAGGGCACAGGAAAACGGGAAGGGGAAGAACCCAAATGCAATGACCCAGCACAGAACTGAAATTAACAATTAATGATATATTAAATGTTACACAAACTTAAACACACTGCACTTGCAGGATATATAAACACAGGTGGGAAAAAAAATAAACATAAATTTACTGCTTGGCAGGACTAAAATTAAAACTAAAAAGTCAGAATTGAAAATCACTGCTCATGCAGAAATAAATAAACACTCTAACTTTAACTAATACGCTCCGTACACAACGGACAACATGAACTCTAAATTTAAAACACAAGACAGACACTTAGGACGACTAAGAGCTAAACAAAACACACATCAAAAAATCAAAAACTCCACTTCTTCAAAAAACTCTTCTGTAAATTCCCTCTGTTTGGCATAGCTTCCATAAGCTTACGACCAACAACACACCAGCAATCACTAAATAAAAGGGCAGGAATTAAATACACATAAACACAGGTAACACAAATAAACCATAAGCAGGACACAGGAAATGAGGAACAACAAAAGCAAGAGGGCCATTGGATAACCAAAACAATAGCCCCTCAAGTGGTGCGAAGGGCCCATTGTGACAACATCAGAATCTGAAATCGGTTTAGATACTCATTAAACTTTCTTAACTTAAAATGATCTTGTAAGACTTTTCTTCATTAGATGGTGTAATTAAAAATTACTTAAATCAACTTGATAAACTTATAAACTCATATGACTGAATCATAAATGATGAGGCAGTTCAGACTTTAAGGGTTTGGGTTTATAATATTTTCAATTCAATTTTATTTTTTGCGCCAAATCACAACAAAGTTATCTCAAGGAACTTTACAAGGTAAGGTTTAATACCTTACGTAACTAAACCTAACAAATCCCACAGCAAACCTTTAATTTCAATTTGACAGCAACAGTGGAGAGGAAAAACTCCCTCTCTAACGTCGAAGAAACCTCCAGAACCAGGCTGGATGTTTGTGGCCATCTGCCTTGACTGGTTGGGGTGAAGGGATAGAGAGAGAGAAAAGCAGAGCAACAACAACAATAACAACAGAGCACAGGCAGGATGGTTGGACCAGAAACTGGGCACAGGCAGAATGGTTGAATCTACAGCTGCCTATCACAGACACATAGGTCTGAGTCTGATGACACCTGTACTGTAAGTGAGGAGAGCGGGGGAGAAGCACAACTACTGGAAAGAAAGAGACAAGGTTAGTTAAACATGGAACAAGACGGTTAATAGATAGAAGAGACGAGGAGCTCAGTGTATAAATTAAGTCCCCCAGCAGTCTGTCTATTGCAGCTTAACTAAGAGATGATTCCTGTGACTAACAATCATTGCCAGTGACCTGAACCATCTCTAACTATAAGCTTTATCAAAAAGGAAGGTTTTAAGCCTAATCTTAAAGGTGGAGAGTGTGTCAGCTTCTCGAACCTGAAGAGGCAGCTGGTTCCAGAGGAGAGGAACTTGGTAGCTAAAAGCTCTGCCCCCTGTTCTACATTTAAACACTCTAGGAACCACAAGTAGCCCAGCGCTCTGAGAACGAAGTGTTCTGCTGGGAGCATAAGGAACTATGAGGTCTTTAAGATAAGAAGGAGCTTTATCATTAAGTTCTTTTTAGGTGAGTAGAAGAATTTTAAGTGCAACGCTTTCCTACTAAACTTCTCTCCTATATAAATACTGTCATAGAAATACTGTCGTGTTCAGATTGATTCACTATCCAGAATTACTCATTCTACAGTCACATCACTGTGATTTCTGATAGCCCAGTGGTTAAACTTGTTGACTTTTGTTTTGGCTGTGTGAGTTTGATCCCTCTATGCTCTTTTTATGCAACTAAAAAAAATTCTGAACAATGCCTTAGTTTTTTTCTGTTCACTGCAAAGTTATAATTGCTCTGTCATGATGTTTTCCTTCTCCTCAGCTTTTTTGTGTCTTTAGATAGCAGGCATCTCTTAATAGAACTCTACTAAGGGTAATTTGACTTCCCAAGCCAATGCTGCAACAAATGACCCACCAAGCCAGGGCCAAACCTTTTATAGATATTTATTTCATCAATCACTCACAATCCTGGCAATGCCATGGCATCTCCCTTCTGCATTTGTCACATAATGATAAAATGGTTGTTTAGTTAGTAAGTTTAGTTTTTAGAACCAAAAAAAAGAGAACATTACCTGATGCCCCATTTTGGAGGGACCTGGTGCCCCATTTTGGAGGGAAGCAGTTTTAGCACACATGGGTTTTTTTCTTAGTTGAGATTTATTGATAACATATTACAAAAAACACTGTTACGCATATTTGCAAAGAATAATAAAAAGTGAGTGAGTACATTTCTTGCCACATAATAATAAGTTGGCATTACCGTCTGCTTCCCAAGCCAATGCGTTAACAATTAGGCCACAGCTCCTGGCCAGGGAGAGACTGGCCACATTTATAAAGCTTGACTGACTAGCACAAAATAACAAAATAGCACAAACGTCGTGCGTGCTACCAGTTATAATACAATATGTGCTGCTGCTTCAAAAATAAAAATAAATTGAGTTTTAGTGAGAGCATGAGGGTCAATGAGATAAAAAGGGATCTGAAAGTGTTTCATTTGATTTTTACAAGAAATCAAGAAAAGCCTGAAGAAACTGCCAGCTGCCTTTTATTCTTTGCATATGTGTAAAATGTTTTTGGTACCGTATTTTGCGCACGAAAAGACGCACCGCATCAAAAGGCGCACCTTCAATAAATGACGTATTTTAATTATTTTTACATATATAAGGCGCATCGCATCATAAGGCGCACCTTTAATAAAACGCTTCGCATAAGGCGCTAAAGTAGAGGCTGGAGTTACGGTGCGTTATGCATCCATTAGATGCATAACGCATCCATTAGATCAGGGGTCGGGGACTTATGGCTCGCGAGTCACATGTGGCTCTTTTGACGACTGCATCTGGCTCTCAGATAAATCTTAACTTATATTCCTTAACACGATATGTAAGAAATAATTCCGCTGGAAATCACAGTGTTAAAATAACGATCACACTGTAACTTAGAGCTTTAGCTGCTTGGGCTGTTTCCGCAGAGATTTTGACTCTTACAAAGATCATCGCTGTATGAAACGATGCCACACTCTGTGATATTTCCTGACAATAGAACGCTAGTCACGCACAGAGAGAGAGAGAGTGTGACATCCTCACTGCAGAAAGGATCTGTGTTCACACAGACACAACAGCGCTGAACCAAACAGGTGACAGCGTCTTAGCAGAAGTGGAGCGCATTTCACTTTTCCTGCGTTTTACTCGTTTTTAATTAATTAAGTGCAAATAAATCTTGTGCTTATCAACGATTAGCGCCAATTTGTGATTTCAATAAATATACTTAAAATATTTTGGTCCTGTGGTGTGCCTCGTGTGTGCCTGACTGATGGATGCGTTATGCATCTAATGATTAGCAGTCAGATAGGTCAGTCAAACTTTATTAACAAGAAAACAAAACAACAAAGCAACAAGCAACAAGAACAATAATAACTCTGTAAACGTAAAGCTCACTTTCTCAGTTCCTTATCTAAAATCCCTCGAAAACTTCTTCTTCCGTGTCCGAATTGAACAGCTGGGCTATTGCGGCATCCAAAACGCCTGGCTCCGTCTTATCAAAGTCATCATTAACCGAGTCAGTGTCGCTGCTGTTGTCTGGCAGTTCGGTGACAATTCCTGCCTTCCTAAAAGCTCGGACCACAGTTGTGACTGATATACCAGCCCAGGCATTTACTATCCACTTGCAGATATTAGCATATGTCGTCCGGCGCTGTCTCCCCGTCTTGGTGAACGTGTGTTCGCCTTCGGTCATCCACTGCTCCCACGCAGTTCGCAGTCGAGCTTTGAATGCTCTGTTGACGCCAACATCGAGCGGCTGGAGTTCTTTTGTTAATCCACCCGGAATGACGGCGAGCACTGAATTAGTGTGCTTCACTTGTTTTTTGACATGCTCGGTGATATGTGCGCGCATGGAGTCATAGATCAATAGGGACGGAGCTGTGTGAAAAAAACCACCCGGTCTCTTCACATAAATTTCTCTCAACCACTCACTCATCTTTTCTTCATCCATCCATCCCTTCGAGTTAGCTTTTATGACAATGCCAGCTGGAAAGTTTTCTTTCGGCAAGGTCTTCCTCTTGAAAATAACCATGGGTGGAAGTTTGTGGCCATTAGCCTGGCAGGCGAGAACTACAGTGAAGGACGTTTTCTCATTCCCTGTGGTGCGAATATTCACCGTACGTGCTCCTGTTTTATCCACAGTGCGGTTTACAGGGATATCGAAGGTGAGTGGAACCTCGTCCATATTGATGATATGCTCTGGCTGGATCTTTTTTTCAGTTATCTTGTTTCTGCAGTATGTGCGGAAAGTGGCCAACTTTTCCTGATAATCAGCTGGTAGTTGTTGTGACACAGTAGTGCGCGTACGGATGGAGAGATGACGTCGTTTCATAAAACGGAAGCACCAAGAAGGACCGCCTCTGAATTCACTGATGTTATGTTCGCGAGCTAGCGCTATTGCCTTCATACGAATTGTGACTGTACTAACACTTCTGCTTGCTGCTCTTTGTTCAGCAACCCACTGTTCAACTTTGTCCTCTAACTGTGGCCATCTCGCTTTGTTCCCGCGGAAACTCTGTGTTGTCTTCTTTACTTGGCGGAGCTCATCCTCATACTTCCTCCACTTCCTCGCCATTGATTCATTGATATTAAATTCTCTCGCTGCTGCTCTATTGCCGTGTTCTTGTGCGTGGCTTATCGCCTTGAGTTTAAACTCAGCGTTGTACGCGTGTCTTTTGGTAGGAGCCATTTCAGGGTATTTACAAAAATATTAAAATGGAAATGAAACGCCAGTTTCCCGGTATCCCAGCATGCACTGCGCACTATTACGGGGGAAAATCGAGTCGCGGCTGCTTACCGTAACTGAGACCTGTATGCGTTTTAATACTGGGCCATATACAAGACGCATTGTATTATTAGGCGCATGATCAGCTTTTGAAACGATTGAAGGCGTTTAGGTGCGCCTAATCGTGCGGAAAATACGGTACTATTTTTATGAATAAATCTGTTGTATAAAAAATACATGTGTGTGAATCTCTCCATATAATGGCATAGTGAGGCATAGCTCCAGCGTGCCTCTCCCCTTGTGGTGAGCCACACATTTGTATGACAAAAACAGCCATTCACAGATGTCAGCCACAACACAAGAGGTCAATTGACTCAACCCAGGAAATCTAGGTAGGCACAGAAAATCCAGGAGGACTAGTGTTAAGAATATGTACACACCCACTGCTCTAACATCTAACATAAAATATATTGGCTTCACATATTTCCGTGAATATAGGTCGCGGTAAAACTCAGCAGATTTACATCATCTCATTATTGCTTCCTATATGTTTACTCTGTTGGCTCAAAACTGCAGGAATGAGGAGGGAGTTTAAATCAGTGGGTGCCACTGCTTACATCAAAACTTGTGTGGTGGATCTAGTTTTACATGCTCATACATAGATTTCATGCCAGTTGCCAACATGTGGTTTATTTTGTGATTACTCTTAGTTTTCGCTGGACAAAGCTTTTTTAGCAGAAGTAAAACCCATAGCGTTTCTGCCTTTTACTTAGAGCACCTTACTTCATTGTTTTAAATAAATGGGGGAGCTTTCTGTCACACGCCCGTGCCGCCAGAGGGCAGCACCTCCACCGGCTGCAGTGGGACAATCAGGCACACCTGTGATCATCATTTTGTTTTTTTGCCTCAGTGACAGCGTGCCGTTTGCAAGCGTCTTTTGTTATACCGTTTTGAAATAAACCCTTTTCGTTTTGAGAGAACCTGTGCCTCCCTTTGTCACGAACCACAATAGATGAAGGACCCAAATGCACAGCGTTGGCTTGGTTATGATAAGAAGTTTAATTAACAAGGTCCGGTAGGCAGAGGTCATACACGTGCTGGTAGCAATCAGAATCCGACAAGGCGCAGGCAGAGGCGAGGTTAAGGTACAGGCGGTGGTCAACTTGGAGGTGCACATAGGGAACGGATCCTCTGGAAGATGCTGTCCGGGATGCCTGCGATGGAGGTGGGGATGTCGTCTGGGGGACCGAGGAGGCCCTGTGCTGGAGGAGAGGGTTGCTTGGTTACAGAGGCCGGGCCCTCTGGGGCCTGGGCTTTGGATCCGTGCTTTTGCCGGTGTCATCCGGAACGCCGACAACTGGATGTGGACTCCATCTCCTCACCCACCGTGGCTGAAGCAGAGGATGGGGCTAGGGCATGAACCGGATCAAACTGGAAGGCGTCTGGGACGCGAGCTTGGCTTGACTGAGCAGCGACAGGAGAGTGAGCTTGGCTCAACTAAGCGGCGACAGGAGAGTGAGCTTGGCTTGACTGAGCGGCGACAGGAACGTGAGCTTGGCTCGACTGAGCGGCGACAGGAACGTGAGCTTGGCTCGACTGAGCAACGATAGGAACGTGAGCTTGGATTGCCTGAGCGGCGACAGGAACGTGAGCTGGAGCCGATTGATCAACGACAGGAACAGGAAATTGTGGCGATGAGATGGCAGCGGGAACAGTTGGAAAGACGCAGGTGGGTGCCGCGCGCAGCGCGCGTACCAGATCTCTCCACACTGACTTGAGCCCCTCAAAAAGTGCCTGTACTCCGAGGTAATCACGCCACCAGAACTCCTCCTCCAAATTAGCGGTCGCCGTTTTTACGGTACGGAGCTGACCTCTTGGGCTGGATGCCTCCGCATACTGCTGGGCGAGCTCCGCAAAGCACAAGCGGAGGTACCCCGGCAAGCCTGGGCAGGAAAACGCCATTGCCTTCGCTTTCGTTTTTTATGTGTACAAGAAAAAGTATTGCTGACCTCAGGCAGGAAAAAGCAGGGCGCCGGGTCCAAGTTTGGCCAGATTGTTCTGTCACAAACCACGATAGATGAAGGACCCAAATGCACAGCGTTGGCTTGGTTATGATAAGAAGTTTAATTAACAAGGTCCGGCAGGCAGAGGTCATGCACGTGCTAGTAGCAATAAAAATCCGACAAGGCGTAGGCAGAGGTGAGGTGATTACTGATGACCTACAGGTGACGATAACAAGGACAGGAAGTAAAGTAGAGTTAACTGGGTAAGGGGCTAAACAGGAAGTGGTTACAAAATAAAACTGGAAAAGATTAAGACAGTGACTAATAAACATGAGCTGTGACACGCTTGTGTTTGCATTTGGGCTTCAGATCATCCTGAGTGGGTAAACACTTTCCCCCACGGTTATGTATTTATATGTAAATACCTACTGCACACCTAGACTGCAGCAGCAAACTGACTGTTGAAAGCTTTAGAGATGCCTGCCTGATTTCTTTACAAGCCGCATCAGAAAACCTTGGACGGATTCTTCTCAAACAATCCTGTAACTTGGACTACAGGCACCACCTGGCAAAACAACGTATGAAGCATTACAGACAGTCTCCGGCAGACTCATACCCCCACCTGAGAGAGAAGAACGGTTCAACTCACGTCATGTCTGGTGAGTGAGAAGATGCTGCGTTTTTCCACTGTCAGAATGGTGTAGCCTTTCTGTTAGCTAGCTAATGTTAGCATTAGAGCCCAGGACGCAGAGTCGCAGTCTTACACGCCTCTCTGCATGTTCTCTACAGCCGCCACCCACTCTTAGTCTTAGTTATAGCGTAGAGACTCTGTCTGCTCCCTGACCACCTAAACTATACAAGATAACAAATCAAAGAAGAGTGACTTACCAGAATTTAATAAACATCAAAACAGTTCCTCTTACAGAACAAAGTAACAGTAAGTTAATAAAGTGTGGTTTATTAAATACCGGATCTCTCTCATCTAAATCCTTGTTTATAAATGACTTGATAAGTGACCATCACATAGATCTGTTCTGTCTCACTGAAACCTGGCTGCAGCAGGATGAATATGTTACTTTAAATGAGTCGACTCCAGAGAGTTACATCAACTATCATGTTCCAAGAAGTACAGGTAGAGGTGGAGGAGTAGCAGCAATTTATAACTCAGATTTATTAATTACTCCTAAACCTAAACATAGTTATAACTCATTTGAGAGCCTCACTCTGAGCCTTTCTCACCTAGACTCTAAAACACAGAAGCCAGTTTTGTTTTGTATTGTTTACCGTCCTCCTGCTCCATATTCTGAGTTCTTAACTGAATTCTCTGAATTCTTATCTGACTTAGTTCTTAGCACAGATAAAGTCATTGTAGTGGGAGACTTTAATATTCATGTAGATGTTGACAGTAACTGTCTCAGTACTGCTTTTAACTCCTTAATAGACACTATTGGTTTTACACAACAGTGAATGAACCCACTCATTGTTTTAACCATACCCTCGATCTTATGACATATGGGGTTGAAATTGATAATTTGATAGTTCTTCCCCAAAACCCTGTTATCTGCCCATTTCTTATTAGGTTGACTGTCTTGTAGATGATGCTGCAGGTTCTCTACGTACAATGTTAGACACAGTGGCTCCTCTGAAAAAGAAGACAGTGAATCAGAGGAGGTTAGCTCCGTGGTATAACTCAGACATCCGCAGCCTAAAGCAAAGGACTAGACAACTAGAAAGACAGTGGCGTTCCAACAAAATAAATGTAAACTGCATTGCATGGAAGGACAGTCTAATAAAATATAAAAAAGCACTTTGTGCTGCTAGAAAAACATATTATTCCTCCCTAATTGAGGAAAACAAAAACAACCCCAGGTATGTTTTCAGCACTGTAGTCAGGCTGACAAAGAGTCATAGCTGTGTTGAGTCTACTGTCCCCTAAAATCTCAGCAGCAATGACTTTATGAACTACTTTACTAATAAAATTATCATCATTAGAAAAAACATTCAGCAGCAACTTCTTCCAAACGACAGAAAGCACTGTCTAGATCCATCAACTTTAAATATTCCAAATTCTCTGTCTTACCTAGACAGCTTCTTCCCCATAACTCATATGGAGTTAACCTCAATAATAAACTCTTCCAAGTCATCCACTTCTCTTTTAGATCCAATCCCAACCAAATTACTCAAAGACGTTCTACCTTTAATCAGCCAGGTATCACTGTCGTTACCCACATGGGCAATCGTGATATCTCCCAGAAGAACGATGGGGTTCCCAGTTGGAGCGCTTTCCAACACTCCCTCCAAAGTGAGGAATGAGTAATGATGAATTCTCCACATGCACAAGGATTAGCTATGGAGTACCACAGGGTTATGTGCTTGGTCCAATTCTGTTTAGCCTATACATGTCTCCTCTAGGTGAGATTATTAGGAAGCATTCTATTAATTTTCATTGTTACGCAGATGATACTAAGCTATATATGTCCTTGGAACCAAATGAAACAGATCAACTAGTCAAAATTCAGGGTTGTTTAAAAGACATCAAATCCTGGATGTCCCAAAACTTCCTTGAACTAAATTCAGATAAAACTGAAATTCTTATTGTTGGGCCTAAAAATGTGAGAGAGACACTATTGAGTCAGATAGCCACCCTGGATGGCATAACATTAGCTTCAGATTCTACTGTGAGGAACCTTGGTGTCATCTTTGACCAGGATCTCACTTTTACATCATACATTAAACAAATCTCCAGAACCGCCTACTTTCATCTTAGAAATATAGCTAAAATCAGAAGCATCCTCTCTCAGAGCGATGCAGAGAAACTGATCCATGCATTTGTTACCTCTAGGCTGGACTATTGTAACTGCTTACTCATAGGATGTCTTTAAAAAGCCTACAGCCGCAGCCAGAGTTCTGCCAGGACTTAGTTAGAAAGATCACATTTCTCCTACTGTACATTAGATTCTCTGCACTGGCTGCCTGTAAAAAAATCTATAAATGTAGAACGGAAGGCAGAGCTTTTAGCTACCAACCCCTCCCCCCCTGGAACCAGCTCCCTTTTCAGGTTCAAGAAGCTGACACACTCTTCACCTTTAAGATTAGGCTTAAAACCTTCCTTTTTGATAAATCTTATAGTTAGGGATGGTTCAGGTCACTGGCAATGATTGTTAGTCAATAGACATAGACTGCTGGGGGACTTAAATTATACACTGAGCACCTCTGTTTCCTTCTACCACTTCTGTCCAATAACCTCCCATCATTGTCCCATGTTTAACTAACCTTGTCTCTTTCTCTTCAGTAGTTGTGCTTCTCTCCTCTCTCTCTCTCTCTCCTCCCCACTCTCTCTCCCTCTCTGTCCTCACCTACAGGTATCATTGGACTCAAAGTTTGGTGTCTGTGATGGGCAGCTGCGGATCCAACTATCCTGCCTGTATCCAGTCACTGGTCCAACCGTCCTGCCTGTGCTCTGTTGTTGCTGCTTGTTGTTGTTGCTGTGTCTCTCTCTCTGTGTCTCTGTGTCTCTCTCTCTCTCTCTTTTTTAGGCGTTACAATGGTTTAATTAGTAATGTCCAGATTAGGTCATTTAGTCATTTATAATTTGATTTTGCTTGCATTTATTTTTCGTGTGTGTTTTAGTGTTTACTTGGTGTTACATAACACAAGACCAGTCATCATGAATAACATTTCATTTGTTACAGCCTTTTAAGGGACCACGTATAAGACCGTAATATTTTAGTTCTACCAGTAACACCCTAGGCGAATCGGATTTCCCTCTACCTTCAAAGTTCTTTCACCTTCTATTTTTGCGTCGCATTACCTTTCTTTAAAGGGCCCATATCATGCAAAATCCACTTTTTAGACATTTTGGAGCGTCCCTATGACTCTATGGGTCACATATACACACACTGAGCACGGTAGAAATGCATTTCCTGCTTTTTTCACATTTTGAAAACGTAAATTTTCTCATCCAATGAAAACAGCCACGACCTACTCTGAGGCCGTTCCCCAGGTTTCGTCATACTGGTTGAAAGTTCTCCTTGCAAATCCTGAACCACCACCCCCACAATGATCCCGAACCAAAACTGGACTTCCGCCATTTCCCCCCTCTCACTCACCGTGAACAGACCAACACGGCAGCGCCCAAGTCCTCCCATAGAAGTAGTTCGGTTCTTAGGTGTTCTAACCAACACCAAAGTCTCTTCACTTTACCAAGGGAACAACAAGTGAGGATTTGTGGGTCACTTTTATTTTTAACGGACCGGTGCCAGAAACACTGCCTCAGCATTTATACGTATGTGCATTTCAAACGAGGGTGCGTACAATGCTGGATTTGTTTCACGGCTCCTGTTGGAAAAAAAGGACCTATTCCTAAAGTCCGTCATCCACTCACTGCAGTAAGTACATGCTTGATATTTATAATGTTTTAAAATGTTAGTTTGTCCGTTTAAAATGTAGTAACTTATGTGTGAGGCAAGTTACTAGCTAGCTATGCTAACGGCTACAGCCAGTCGACCGAGCCTTTGTCCCCTTCAAATGTGCTCATGTGGGCTCCTGCAGCCACACACCTGTGTGGAGAAAAGCTAATGACTATCGGCATCGAGCGGCTACGGGCAGGGAGCGGTGGGTCTAGCGTCTGCCCTTTTTCTGTAATCTCATACACCTGCGGGGAACAGCTGATCGTTATCGCCCTTCCAGCGGTGACAGACAGGAAGCGGTGGATCTAGCTCGCTGTAGTAAGTTTGTGCTTGATACTTGTGATATCTAAATATGTTAGTTGGGTCTGTTTAAAATGCAGTAACCCACATGTGAGACAAGCTAATCGCTAGCGTCGCTAACGGCTACAGTGAGTCAACTGAGCCTTTGTCCCTTTCAAATGTGCTACTCTGAGTTGGTGCAATCACATACCTGTGTGGGGAACAGCTAATAGCGATGGGCCTTCGATCGGTGACAGGCAGGAAGCGGTGGATCGAGCTTTTGTCCTGTTGACGTGCTGCCGCTCCTGTTTGTGTTGCGTTAGCCGTTAGCATGCCTTTAGGCCTTTGCACTTTAGAGCTACAGTTGGTCGATCGCTACAAAAAGAACCTGCAGATGAACGTGGTTGTGTTTGTTATTACCCCGTCCTGTCCAGCCTAAATCAACTTGTGATTTGGGGTTATGTCATTGTTCTATCAAATTCTAACATGATTAGTTGGAATGATTACTGTGTTGTGTTTCAAGCTTAGTTGCTAATTAGTCACATCTCTACAATACCTGCTGCTTATCTGGTCAGTTACCGATAGCTTGTACCATAGCCATTATATTTGTAGGACCAATACAATTTACAGTAAATGTAACAGTCTTTTCTATACTGTAGGAGGGCAAATCCCAGTTGCCCACATGCAAGGAGGCTGTGAAACAGAGAAATCACTGCAGACTGTTGGTACACAGACATCTGCTGCCCAGCTCAGGAGTGAAGGTATGTAAGTTTGTATGTACCAACAGTAAGATAGGTAATAGAAGATTTTAATTGGTATATACTGTTTAGATTTTATATTTGAATTGTAACAACTGTTTATCTGTTGTTTTAGCACAGACAGGCCTGTCCTCTTGTTTGGTTTAATTTTTTGTCTGGTATTGTGTGTTCTTACATTGGAGAAGGTTTTGTCCTACATAATAATTAACATTTCACTAATCTACAATTCTGATTGCACTACCTTTTGTTTTGATGAGGTGATGGTGAGGACAGCCACAGCTTCCATCTGGTAGAGGACTGCTTCCGCTCAGTCTTCCAAATAGTGATGAGAACAAGGATCACCACATCTCCCTGTTTACCCTACTTTCATGCATTTCGTCTGCAAGGCCCTGCAAAAGCTTCTCCTTCGTCCTCAAACCCCCAGACTTCTTAATTAACTCAGTAACCTATACATTGCACATTGGAGTGTGAAGGTAACAGTTTGTTCTAGCTTTGGAGTAGTGGTGTATTTTTTTGGTTTACAATAAAGTTGGCTTTAACTATTATGTATTTCACTGAACTCTGTTTCTGAAGGGAAAACACTTTTATTTAGGAAATCATAGTATTGAAATTACATGTTTTTCTCTTTCTAATATGGTAAGCTATAAAGTTGAAGCGGCCATAAATAAAACGCATATAAATTATATATAAATAAAGTTAAAAAAATTCTTAATGAGTGTTGCACTCACAAAAAACACATTTTTACTCAAACGGTAAAGGAGTTATTCTACAGGTGGTCTACATCAATCATACTATGAGTGTTTTAGTGTTTTATCCATCAGGAAACTGCCTTCATCTACAACCCAAGCATGAAGAGATGGCAACTCAGATTCTTCACCCCAGGAATCCTCAGCACCAGCTCACTAGCCTCTGTAGACTAGATACCTGTAACAACTTTAGATACAGAGACATATTACTGTCAAATTTATCATGAATGACAAAAAACATAATTAAAAGCAGTAAAAATACGTTAGGTCAATATATAATTTGAACCAATGCTTTTTGTTCCCAGGTAGGTCATGCAGTGATTGCTCTAAATATTAATGCACATTTTTTAAATAAAATTGTCAGAGCAGCAGCACAAGTAAGACAAAAACAGTGAAATGTGTAAATGTAAAATGTATTTATATTATTTCAGCTATGCTCTCAAACTTATTTATTTGTATAATGTAAGCTAAAGTAGTGTTTTCTATTAACGAGAGTTTTCCAGGTAAGTCGTGTTGTGAATATTGAAGCTGCACACGCCATTTAGCATTCGCATTAGCAACCGCTAGTCGCTTTGCAAATTACATAAATCAATTAAATTGAAGTAAATGCGACATTACCAATGAGACACATCTTGCATCAGCCGAAATGTGGTGACTTCAACAGCCTCCTCTTCAGCTTCAGGGTCAGATTCGGGATCGTAGACGTATGGTTCTACTACGCTACGAACCAGATGACTAATGTCGTGCAGTTCTGTAGTGGGTCTTCTTCTTCTGTGGAGGATTGCGGTGGATTGCATTCTCAATGTCGCACTACTGCCACCTATTGTATCCTAACCGTGCGGTGGCTCGTATCCATGGAGCCAATTTAAAAAAAAAACAACAACAAAAAAGGTATGCGCTTCCGCACAGAGGTGTGGTGAGCAGCTACGCTGGCGACACGCCCAGAAAACACAGCGTTTGCTGATGGAGAGTGAAAACCACACATTGACAGGGGCAGTGTGGACGATCTAAAGGGTTTTATGGGATGAAAATTTACAGAGACCTTACTGAGACATTAAAGTCTAATATTTTTTAGAATGAAAAGCATGATATGACTCCTTTAATTTTCCTTTGTTCTTGAGTTTTGTAAACTTAAGTTAAACTTAGAAATACGGACGAGCAACAGATTTTGTTAATTTTTGTTTGTCAAGAAACACAGCGAAACTGAAACTATTACAAACAGTCATTAGTTGACTCGCTATTTTTGATCGAACTAATAAAATTAGATTCCAGCCCGTTTCCCTTTTGGGCTAGTTTAAGTAGCGCTGACGCTTTAAAACACCTTGGAAAGTCCAGCCTGGCTGACTGTTACTTCGCTGACCCCGAGCCGTCATCATCACCGCGGGCGACGATTCCTGGCGCAGAGGCACCTGGACCAGAGAGGGCACGCCTGCTCAACCAACCGGTAACGGGAGACGCTGCTTAGCGGCCTACAGCTCCAAACTAAGGCAAGACGAACATCTCTAATCCTCTGAGAATTCTGGTGTTTCTCAAAGCGCTAAAATTGAACATTCCAAATTGATTAGTTATTCTTAGATTTGTACAAGTTAGAAACCTATACTCTTTTCGGTTGATCAAAGCCATCACACAATCTGGTCTTGGCCATTCTTTGTGTTTTTACTCATTGATTCATTCACTGTTTATCATCTCATTCTGATTGCTTTCTCATTTTCTGTTTTGCTTATTTTAGTATTTCCATATTATGTTATTCATATATCTAGTAGTGTTAGATTAATTAAACGTCAAAAGGAATCTGGTTTTGTGTGCAATGTTCTTCAGATTTAAGCAGAGGTCACTAAACCGCGACAAGAATTCATGGCACAAGAGACTGTTTTGTTTTTATCACAAGAAAGTTGTTATTGTTCTCCATAACTGGTAACTCATTGAATTGACATCTGGCGTTGACTAGATTGATACAAGCGTGGTTTCAGCTTTAAAACAAACCTGGTGCCCCGACTTCGAGGAATATTAATGTTTCTGCATTAATATCAAACTGTTAATTTGAATCTGCTACACCCCTCACCCCAACCGGTCGAGGCAGGTGGCCGCCCACATCCAGCCTGGCTCTGCTGGAGGTTTCTTCCTCGTTAGTGAGGGAGTTTTTCCTCTCCACTGTTGCTGTCAAATTAAATGCTTGCTGTATATGGGATTTGTTGGGTTTAGTTGTGTCAGGTCTTAAACGTTACTTTGTAAAGTGCCTTGAGATAACTTTGTTGTGATTTGGTGCTATATAAATAAAATTGAATTGAAAATTGAATTGCGATTATACTGTATCTTCACACCAGTGTACTGTGGTTGTGAAACAGTGAAGTCAGTTGGTATTTTACGGGAACCATATATTGACTATTTAATTGCATTTACCTACTGTACTTGTTGCATAGGTGGCTATGCCTAACAAAGTTGTGTCTATCTAAAATCTAAATATTGCTTGATTACACTTTCTAAATTGCAGTTCGGAGATGTTTTGATTCTTGTCTTTCCTTTGTTATTTGGGCTGATCTGCAGATATCAGTTTGAGTGTTGGATTTTCTCTTATTTTTAACTGAGTCTATGGCCACTAAAACCTTTAGACGGCTGAGATACATTTAGATCATAATAAATCTGCTTAATTTTAACTGGCATGTAAAACAACAACACATACAATTAAATTTCCCACTCACCTTTGGTTGTGCACACTTCTTCCAGCTATATGGAAACTGTGGTTTTCTTCCTGGGTTTGCACCATAAAGTGTGCCAACTGTATGTTTTCATCTCCCTCCGATCTCACCCTTGGGGGCAAACCAAACTGCTGGACGGCACCAAGGAGTGCATGAAGAACTGTTGCAGATTGGTTGTTTGTGGCAGCCATCATGTACACCACCATACAGCTGAAACCATTAATCCAACCATGGATGATAAATCGCCAACTTATTGAGACAAAAGCACAAGTAAATTGACAAAAGACTCCTACGAAAGATTTTGCACAATAGTTTATCATTAAATATATTGTATGTTTACTTACCGAATCAACCTATGATTAACATCTATGTGCCAGAGGCAATTTGGTGTGGGGACACTATATTGCCGGCGATATAATGTCCTGTTAGCAAGGGCTCGAAGTTCTGTGGCCTCAGGGTCAACTCTTTTTAGTGATTTTCGCATGGTAAACTTCCCATGGTAAAGGGAGAGAGAATTTTATTTTAAAAAGGTAATATAATCTTTATAATCTAAAGTAAATTTATCTCTAAAAGTATTTCTCTCCCAACATTCTGGCAAAAGGAAATAATTTTGGTAATTTTACCTTACCTAAATGAGGTAAGGTTTAGTCTGATTTAAAGTTGGACAATGAGAAAAAAAGTCTGTGTCTTTTTATACAGTGCATGATATTTCAACAGTATAATCACTCTTTTTCTTATTAACTTTGTAAAAGCATATTCAGTGTGTGCCGGTGAGCCCTTTGAATGGAGCGCGCGTGTCTGGCGCTCACAGGGAAAGAAGCGTGTAAAGGAGTGTTAAGTGGGACTAGCGTGGATAAGGCTTGCGGTCTCACAAACATGTGGGGCTATATTCTGCGATATAGTCACGTGATCGCAGAAGCGTGCAGTGGTTGAAACGTGCGCTTGGCGTGGTCGCAGCAGAAACAGAGCACCGCACAGTACCACAATAAAGCACTTAAGCTAGCGAAATCACAGGCTACAACGCTTCAATGTGCACCTCTTAGATTCACGCAGATCTATAACAGCGTTACAGTCACGTGATCGTGGAAATGCACAGTGATCAGATCACGTGTTCACAACAGGATAGGAAAATATAACAATAAAACAATTACTGATACCCTAAGAGTTCTACTCTGCTCAGACTTAAGAATGCCTCTGCCTTACTTCTCAATCCTGGTGGAAAAATCTGGCATTGCGTGCGTGCTTGCTTGCGCCGTTGCGGTTCGGTCCAGGTGTGCGTCGCGGTGATCGCGTCGTGATCAGCTGATGCGGCGGCGAGTGAGGCGGTTAAGCTGGCGGTTTCCTGCCGTGTGGCTGGGAGTAGATGGGTGATCAGGCCTGTTCTCTGTGACAACGTCCCCGTTAGTTCAGCTGCTGGCTGTGGTGGAGGCTCCAGGCGTGCAGAGGGAAGCTCCAGGTGGACAGAGGCGATGGAGAGAGGAAAGGTCTGCAGCGGACTCGAGGTTGAGAAGACAAGTTACGAGTCTTTGGTCACGGCAGCGGTCACGCCCATCCTATTGTTTGGTCCAATCATGACTGGCCTGGTTTTGGCGCTCAGATTTGAAATCTCTGTGTTCTCACTCACTACTATGAGGATGAAGACGTTACATGCAGGCCGCAGTACCTCCTTTGTTTGAGCATGTGGGAGCTTAATAATAATTCTGTTAATAACATATTATACAGATGAGGTCCCCCAACAGAAGAGACCAGTGTAGTGACACCTATACATTGCACATTCAAGTGTGAAGATAACAGTTGGTTCCAGCTTTGGAGTAGTGGTGCATTTTGTGGTTGACAATACAGTTAGCTTTAACTATTACATATTTCACTGAACTACTGGAAAACACTTTTATTCAGGAAATCATAGTATTGAAATTACATGCTTTTCTCTCTCTTATATGGTAAGCTATAAACGTGAACCAACCACAAAAAGCATGTGTAAATATAAATAAAAAGAATCAATTGTTTAAAAAGATTCTTAATGAGTATTGTCCACACAAAAAACACAATCCTTTCTGTCGGCTCTGTCCATCTGACGCAGTCAGCAAGAGCACACTGAAGAGTCTCAACGCTAACGCACAGCATGACTAAGGTCGCATAAACCACACAAACCTCAACAGCTTTCAATTGGATCTGCATGGTGTAAACATCTTGGCTGTGTTCAGCAGCATAAAGCTCATGATCCGGTAAAAATCCACAAATTTACCGCACCGTTGTATAAGACGCAGGGTTTAAAGCTCTGGAAAAAAGTAGCGGCTTATAGATCAAAAAATATGGTAACTATTACTATTGACTATAACATATATATAATTTTTCTTAATTATTTTTAATTGAATTCTAACTCAACAACTATGGCTTCAGTAATTTTTACGAAGATTAATATTTCTCTTGATTTCATTGAGAACACTGGTGTTTCTTCAAAGCGCTGAAAGGGGGAGCCTTCCAAATTCAGTAGTAACTTCAAATATTTAGAGGTTAATAAAAAATGCTTGTTTGTTTGCACCGTTTATTCAGCAACCTGTGTTTGACAATTGCTTGTCCTGACTGCCGCCCGCCTGCTCCTAATCTGTACCTCAGCCTGTTTGACCATTGTGCTTTTTGCCCTTCGCCTGTCTGACCTCATCCAGCTCTATGATTTAAATCCTTTAACTGATTCCTGAGTCTGCGTCATGCATGTGAGTCCGTAGCGTCACTAAGCCTGACAGTTTTAGTGTGTTAGTTAGTCTGCCAGCCATTGTAGCGGCCTTCCTAGTGTGGAGTGTAGGGGTGGGCAGATTGATCTTAATATCAATAATATCACTACCAACAGTAGTATTGATATCGATCGATACCTCAACGAAAATAGTGATACTTTGGTTGAATATTTACTCCTCTGCACTGCTATCGGCAATACTGTGTAGCGGATTCAAATTAATTGTTTAATATTAATGCACAAACATTATTATTTCTCGAAGTTGGGGCACCAGGTTTGTTTTAAAGCTGAAACCACGCTTGTATCAATCTAGTCAACGCCAGATGTCAATTAAATGAGTTACCAGTTATTAACAACAATAACAACTTTCTTGTGATAAAACCAAATCAGTCTCTTATGCCGTGAATTTTTGTCGCGGTTCAGTGACCTCTGCTTAAATCTGAAGAGCAATGCACACAAACCAGATTCCTTTTAACGTTTTATTAATCTAACACTACTGGATATAGAAATAAAATACTCAAATAAACAAATTGAGCAAACAATCAACATGAGATGATCATAAATGGATGAACATAGTAGATAGACTGTTGGTGAATGAGGGTTTGTGTGTGTTTGTGATGAAAGCTTTGTATGACAGATAATGCTAACAGCAATTAATGAACATATGGGAACACCAACACAGAAAACACAGCAATCAGCAATGAATGAATCAATAAGTGAAAGAACAAGGAATGGTCAAGACCTAAGTGTGTGATGGTTTTGATCAAGCGAAAATATAATTTGTTTTTAACTCATAAAAACCTAAGGATAGCTAATGAATTTGGAATATTCAATTTTAGCGTTTTGAGAAACACCAGAATCCTCAGAGGATTAGAGATGTTCGTCTTGCCTTAGTTTGGAGCTGTCGGCCGCTGTGCAGTGTCTCTCGTTACCGGCTTGGTTGAGCAGGCGTGCCCTCTCTGGTCCAGGTGCCACAGCCTCTGTGCCAGGAATTGTCACCCGTGGTGATAAGGATGACTCAGGGTCAGCAAAGTAACACTCAGCCAGGTTTAACTTTCCAAGGTGTTTCAAAATGTCAGCGCTACTTAAACTAGCCCAAAAGGAAAATGGGCTGGAATCGAATTTAATTAGTTCAATCAAAAATAGAGAGTCAACTAAGAATTGTTTGTGATAGTTTCAGTTTCGCAGAGTTTCTTGAGATGATTTTCTAACGTAACAAAATTCGCTGCTTGTTTCTATTTCTAAGTTTGACGTAAGTTTACAAAATTTAAAAACAAACAAAAATTAAAGAAAAGTAATGCAACGCAAAAAGAAATGGCGAAAGAAGTCTGAAGATAGAGGGAAATCTGATTCAACTAGGGTGTCACTGGAAAAATACCCCTGGGGCAGTGGTCACTTCAGGGCGGAGAAATGAGTTCAACCAGTGGTGAAGAGTTCCACCCCTTCAGATCAGGTATCAAACTATTTGATTTGGATTGCTCCTTAATTTGGAATAACTAAGCTTTCCTCTTTTCATCAAGCTCAAAGTTCCATCACACCATAACACAATACAGATGTAACGATCACTTTGGCACTCAAATAAGCAGAGAAGTCAGAATGGTTAACAGCAATAATAAATGCATAGAATATTAAGGTTTTATATGTGCTCCCTTAAAACGCTGTAACAAATGAAATGTTATTTATGATGACTGGTCTTGTCCCTATGTAACACCAAATAAACACTACAACATACACAAATAATAGTTGCAAGCAAAATCAAACTATAACTGGCCTAATTAGACCTAACCACAGTGGCAGCCGTTAAAAATGTCTACCCCCACAGTGCTTTGCCCTCGAATCTACCACGTCAGCGCCTTGGTTGCACTGGGTGAAAGAGTGTGTTACGTCCTTTTGGCCTGTAGGTGGCGATTGGCTCCCACTTTTGGTCCGAAAGAATTGTAGTTGACTGTGTCATATAGCCTATTGTAGTACAGTCACTTTTCAAGTCTTAGCTGGTCTAGTGGTTAAGAAGGGTGTCTGTATAGTTTTTTGTCCCGGGTTCGAGTCTCAGTGGGAGCACTCTTTCAGTCTTAATTATTGGAAAAACAGCGTCTCATCCTTATCATTTGACCCATAAGATAACATCGTCGTAATATTTAGTGCATGGATCCCCAAGACTACGAAATGCTGGTCGCCTGTGGCGGACAGTTATAGTATTTAGTATAGTAATGTACGTAAGTAAGTTATGGCAAATTACAGCAGTTTAAAACCGAAAAGAAGAAGCTGAACGGTGTGCCCTCTCGCGTGCAGCATTCGATTTGTGGCAGAAAAGCTACTGTAACCCGGATTTCTTGCTGTTGGTACAGGCTACAATTTTCTTTACATGGTATTCTTCTTTAATGCACCACACGGCAAGACAGTACAGCACATGTACACTTTTTTCTTTGCGCCGCCTTACCTAACGTGCGTCACCTTTTTCCTGTCCCCCGTCAACAAGGGCAGGTAGGAACTAATGTTAATTACAAATAAAATCACAGTAGCTGAAATGCCACATTTTCCAAACATAAAATGAAAAAAAAAATAATAAAAAGGAATACTAACTAAAGTTTCACTACTACAATTTAAAAAAGTGAATAAGGATGATCTAGACCAGAGGTCGGCCACCGGAAACACCCACGTTTTCAATGAAAAAAAACACCAGGGGGCGGCAATATTGTATTATTTAAGAACATTCAACATTTTTTTTTATTCCAAAGAAGACATAAATGTTAGGGCTCAGAGGTTTACAGACTATAAAACATTGTCAAGGCATTGACAAGGACAGCTAACACGCTTTTCCCTGCTTCAAACAGCTGCTGTAACTGAGAGCAACCAGTGCAACATTACCGGTCAATCTGGAAACGCATTTATTGGTTCGGCGGCTTTAACGTGTGTGAACTGGGGAGAGGACGGCAGCAGCGACTGAAAAGCAACTCAATAGAGTGGATGTCTTCCCCGCTGACAGGCGCATTCATTTGATAATGCACGTACCTTTGCTGACAGTTCAGTTGAAAAACACACTGAATCTTTATCAAACCGTCCCTGAATAACATCTATGAACTGCAGTTTGTTCCTTGATTATCCATGATTATTATGGAAGAAAAGCAAATTATCACCAGTCCAAATTGTGCAATTAATACTGTGTTTAAAATAAAGGTAGTAAATAAAAATAATAGTATTTTCAGTTTAAAATGCATTGCATATTTTAAACGACAGTCTAAGTGCTACAAATAAATTAGACCAGAAAGCTACGATAAATACATACATTTACCCTTGCAGAGTAAATATGTAGAACAAACTCCTTGCTGCATTAATGAGTCTTAGACCTGCAGCTGACCACGCCGCCCGCTTCTTAAAAAGCTGAAAATTTTGATATTGGAATGGTTTCTGTAGCTCAAAGGATGTGGGAGTAGTTAGGTGCAGGATTTGAAGCTGACACTGTAGGCTTTAGAGTCAAGGACCTTATCTACTGAGCCAAAGGAGCTACTGCCATCATTTTAAATGCCTACATTACACATTCTAGTGTCAATGGTAAAATTTTAGTTTGTTTTAATAGACAGAAGAAAAAGTTTCATATTTCCAAAAGTATAAAAGATATGACTAAGAAAACTAATAGCACACTTCTCATTGAAAAGCTGAACATTTTTGCATAAACATGCCTCAGACAAGAATCGAACCCAGATCTCTCACTCCACAGTCAGGGACTTAAACAATTGAGCTACTGGACATAGTAGCTGCAAGATGACTTGGCTGAAGAGTTTCCTCCAGATCCAAAGAACTCCTTAGTCATTTTTACGTGTTTATTTTATTAAACAAAGACTTGAGAGTTGCAACAGTCTCGCTGAACGCTAAACCTAAAGCAAATAAGAATATTTTAACACAAAATCAGCATCAGTATGGCAATTACAATTTTAACACATTGTAACATTGAAATAGCTCAAAAGCTGAATTCATAGATAAATATATCTAACGATTAGTTTTTCAAGAAGAGCTGTATGTGCACAAATGAAACAAAAATGGTTGAATTAAAAGTAAAGAACTACTATTTATTACTACAAGACCATTGCCTTTGAGGTTTATGGCGCTGTGAATCACTTAGTTTCACATCTTGCAGTTGCTCCAATTTGGAATTGAACCTGAGACTGTAGGCGCCAGAGGCAAAGACCTTATCCACTAAGCCAAAGGTGCTAGTGCAACCATTTCATGTGGCTGCATTATACACCCTAGTATCAATAGTAATACACCTGTTTATTTAAATCGTGAGAAGAAAAAAGTTCATATTTCCAAAAGTATACAAGATATGACTAAGAAAACTAATAGCACACTTCTCCTCAAAAAGCTGAACATTTTACAATTCGAACCGTTTCTGTAGCTCCTTTAAATAGGTGCCAATGTGGAAAGTGCCAGTCTATGCCTACAGAGGATGAAAACTGTTGCTGTCAAGAGATTGCACAGGTATGTATAACAATTTTATTAATATAAAGTGGGGTTTGATATCAATCTTTGGATTAACCTTACCGCTTGTTTTGAAACTAAGGTTCAGAGACGTCTGAATCAGTTGCCAAACCCACCATCATGTATGGTTGACCATCCAGGACTGGAGCCAGTATGCCTGAATGTTTATTCTTTAGAGAAAGAATTTAATATTTATCGGGCAGATTATGGGCGGTTGCCTGTGCGTGGAATAAACCAGTTAGTGTCACATCATTTTATAAACACTTTATTAATTACAGATAAATCAAAGCATGACCTACAGAGGCAGCCGGTAAAAGTGTCTACCCCCACTGTGCTAGTTATGTGCTGAATCTGCCGCGTCAGTGCCCTGTTTGCACTGCGGGAAGAGTGTGTTACGTCCTTTTGGCCTGTAGGTGGCGATTAACTTCCACTTTTGGTCCTAAAACATCATAGTTGTTTATGTCATATAGCCTCTTGTAGGACAACCAATGATTAGGTCTTGGGTGGCCTAGTGGTTAAGATGCATGCCTACAAAGTTTTTTGTCCGGGATTCGAGTCTGAGTGGAAGCAGTTTTTCAATTTTAATTATTGGAAAAACAGCGTCTCATCATCATCATCATGTGATCACGAGATGACAACGTTGTATTACTTAGTGCATGGATCGCCAAAACCATGAACCGCTGGTCGCGTTATAGTATTTAGTAGTTATGAACGTAAGTAAGTTATGGCAAATTATGGCAGTTTAAAAACGAAAATAAGCTCAACGGTGCGCCCTCCTGCGTGCAGCGTTTGATTTGTGGCAGACAAGCTACTGTAACCCTGATTTCTCGCTGTTGGTACGGGCTACAATTTTCTTTACGTGGTATGCTTCTTTAATGCACCACACGGCAAGACAGTACGGCACATGTACACTTTTTTCTTTACGTCGCTCTTATCCAACGCGCGTCACCTTTTTCCTGTCCCCCGTCAACAAGGGCAGGTAGGAACTAATGTTAATTACAAATAAAATCACAGTAGCTGAAATGCCACGTTTCCCAAAAATAAAATTAAAAAATAAAAAGGAATACTAACTACTGTAAGGTTACACTACTACAATTTAAAAAAGTGAATAAGGATGATCTAGACCAGAGGTCTGCCACCGGTAACACCCACGTTTTCAATGAAAAAACAAACACTGGGAGCTGCGGAGGGCGGCAATATTATATTATTTGAGAACAACACAAATGAAGACATAAAAGTCAGGGCTCAGGGGTTTAACATTTTATACTTTATTGACAGAAGATCATAGCAGTTAACAGCCTACCTATTCAGTCCTCGTCCCCTTTATATGGAATATGAGCAACGATCAATTGTAAGCGTCATATGACCCCGACGCACACACCCCATAAAAACTGTTCAGATCGTTAACAGATGATAAAACATTGCAAAGGCATCGACAAGGACAGCTAAGAACTTGTGCGGCATCACCGGTCAATCTGGAAACGTATTCACTGGTTTGGACGTTGTTCTGCCCGCTTTCATGTAGACACAAAACTCGTCAAAGCAAAAGAGCTCAGTGCAGCATTTGCAAATCACATGTGAACATTTTAAATTTTGTTGTAAATAAAAATAATGTTTGCCCTGTTCAAACCTGGGGAATAAAAACGATTCTGATTCTGAAAGCGGCTGATCAACTTCGTAGGAAAACATTTCATATGGTACAGGTGAAAGGGAGGCTAACAACCCAACGCAGCCGAGGCTGTAGCAGGAAGAGAGACGCAGATCTTTGTCCTGCATGTTGATGCATGTTTCCCCTTCCCCCCCAGTGTCCCTGCTCTGGGACGTGGATGGCCACGTCCATTTTCATTCAACAGACGGTCATGAAAGAGGGAATAACAAAATAAACAGCTGGTTAACTTCGTAGGAACACCTTGTAGTAGGAACTGGTATATTTAGAAAACCCAGTAAAGGTGTGTGAACTGGGGAGGAGACGGCAGCAGTGACTGAAGAGCGACTAAATAGAGTTGATGTCTTCCCCGCTGACAGGCGCATTCATTTGATAATGCACGTACCTTGGCTGACAGTTCAGTTGAAAAACACACTGAATCTTTATCAAACCATCCCTGAATAACATCTATGAACTGCAGTTTGTTCCTTGATTATCCATGATTATTATGGAAGGGCAAATCTTCGCCAGTCCAAATTGTGCAATTAATACTTTGTTTACAATAAAGGTAATAAATAATAATAATAGTATTTTCATTTTAAAATGCACTGCATATTTTGAACAAATGTCGAAGTGCTACAAATAAATTAGACCAGAAAGCTACGTTAAATACATATGTTTTATTTTTGCAAAGTAAACATGTAGAACAAACTACTTGCTGCATTAACACTAGAACTACTGGGTTTTCTAAATATACCCATTCCCACTAGAAGGTGGTCAAATGATCTGCTCGGCTAGCTGAGACCCTGAATCATCTGTGAACAGCTGCCTTTGTTAGGTAAAGAGGGCCATCACTGACGCACTCTAGGTGGTGGGTTGCGTGGGCTTGCTGACCCTGCTCCTGTCTGCAAGGCTGCACAGTTCCTATGAGTCTAAGAGTGACATCCACTGTTACAATGTTCAACCGCTATGTGCTTGGATTTACAACGTGAAAGGACGAGTGTCATTGTTGCGGTCTCACCGAAGGAAGCAATAAGATATCATCATCAATAATACAATAAGACAGTTTTAGATCCTTCTCAAATGTGGCGAAGCTTTGTTTATTTACAAAAAAAACTAGTTCAAATATTGTTTGCACTGTAACGTCATCAAAAATTACAGAAAAGATGACAGTACACTCATCAAGTTTTAACAAATGTGCAATAAAAAATATAAACAGAAAACGCTTGAAAACGTTTTTTATATTCCGTTTATTTCATTATTACTGCTTTCACCTGTAACACATAGAGTCATTGTAGAGCTACAACCATGTTCCTACAAAGTTAACCAGATGTTTATTTCGTTATTCCCTCTTTCATGTCCGTCTGTTGAATGAAAGTGGGCGTGGCCATCCACGTAACAGAGCAGGGACAATAGGGGAAGGGGAAACGCTCATCAACACGCAGGACAAAGATCTGCGTTTCTCTGCTGCTACAGCCTCGGCTGCGTTGGGTTGTTAGTGTCCCTTTCACCTCTACCACATGAAATGTGTTCCTGCTAAGTTGATCTTGAGCTGCTATCAGAATCGTTTTTATTCCCCAGGTTTGAACAGGGCAAACATTATTTTTATTTACAAAAAAATTAAAACGTTCACATGTGATTTGCCCGCTTTGATGTAGACAAAATTCTTGAAAGCGTTTTATTTCGTTATCCCCACTTTCATATCTGTCTGATAAATAAAAGTGGGCGGGGCTATCAGTCCCGTAGCAAAGGTAAGCGCTGACTGTGGGGGCTGGGCGCATCAACATACAGGACAAAGACCTGTGTTCCTCTGCCACAGCCTCCTCTTTCAGCCTGTTGCTTTGGGCCGTTATTCCCCCACTTACTGGAGCCACATGTTGACAAAGTTGACCAGCCGCTTTCATGTAGACACCAAACTCTATAAAGCATTTTACTTTACATTCCGTTTATTTCGTTATTAATATACATGTAATTGCAAATGCTGCTCTGAGCTCTTTTACTTTGATGAGTTTTGTGTCTACATGAAAGCGGGCAGAACAACGTCCATGCGTGTGTCACGCTGAAAGCGGCTGGTGAACCTCTTGGGAACATGGCTGTAGCTCTGCAATGACTTTATGTGGTACAGGTGAAAGGGAAAATAACGAAATAAACGGAAATATAAAACAGAAACGCTTTCAAGTGTTTTCTGTTTAAATTTTTTATTGCACATTTGTTAAAACTAGATGGGTGTACTGTCTTTTTTCCTAATTCTTAGTGACGTTACAGTGCAAAGCGTATGGGATTTTTTTGTAAATAAAAATAATTAAATAAATGGAATATAAAACGGAAACGTTTCAAGCGTTTTCTGTTTATATTTTGTAAATAAAAATAAACCCGGTGAATAAAAACGATTCTGATTCTGAAAGCAGCTGATCAACTTCGTAGGAACACATTACCATGTCTATGCGCCTCTACGGGGGAGAGGGAGGGATGAGAAGTTTGCCTTTGCCTAGGGTGTCCTGGTGCCATGTGCACCGATGGACACCCTTATGTTCGAACATGGTGTTTGTTATGGCCAAACTGTGCCTAGCACAGAAGTCCAATAACATAACACCATTCGGGTTCAGATCAGGGAGGCCGTTCCTCCCAATCACGCCTCTCCAGGTATCACTGTCGTTACCTACGTGGGCATTGAAATTTCCCAGAAGAACGATGGGGTCCCCAGTTGGAGCGCTTTCCAACACTCCCTCCAGGGACCCCAAGAAGGCCGGGTACTCCACACTGCCATTTGGCCCGTAAGCACAAATGACGGTGAGTGACCTATCCCCCACCCGAAGGCGCAGGGAAGCGACCCTCTCGTCCACCGGGGAAAACTCCAACACATGGCGACTAAGCTGGGGAGCTATGAGCAAGCCCACACCAGCCCGCCGCCTCTCACCGCAGGCAACTCCAGAGTAGAAAAGGGTCCAGCCCCTCTCAAGGAGTTGGGTTCCAGAGCCCAGGCTGTGTGTGGAGGTGAGCCCGACTATTTCTAGCCGGTACCGCTCGACCTCCTGCACAAGCTCAGGCTCCTTTCCCCCCAGTGACGTGACATTCCATGTCCCAATAGCTAGATTGGTTATCCAGGGATTGGGGTGCCTAGGCTCCCGCCTTCGACTGCTGCCCAATCCACTCTGCACCGGCCCCCTACGGTTCCTCCTGCGGATGGTGGGTCCACTTGAGGACGGCCCCACGTCGCTCTTTCGGGCACCAGGCGCTCGCATACGAGCCCCAACCCCGGGCCTGGCTCCAGGGTGGGGCCCCGGCTGCGCCATACCGGGCGACGTCTCTGGCCTTGGTGGTTTGCCTCTCATAGGGGGGTTATGAACACATAACATATGAGCACATACATATAAATACTGAGGCAGTGTTTCTGGCACTGGTCCGTTAAAAATAAAATTGACCAACAAAGTCTTCACTTGTTGGTCCCTGGGTAAAGTGAATAGACTTTGGTGTTGGTTAGAACACCCAAGAACCGAACTATTTCTATGGGAGGACTTGGGTGCTACCGTGCTCGTCTGTTCACGGTGAGTGAGAGGGGGGAAATGGCGGAAGTCCAGTTTTGGTTCGGGATCATTGTGGGGGTGGTGGTTCAGGATTTGCAAGGAGAACTTCCTACCAGTGTGACGAAACCTGGGACACGGTCTCAGAGTAGGTCGTGGTCTGTTTTCATTGGATGAGAAAATTTACGTTTTCAAAATGTGAAAAAAGGAGGAAATGCATTTCTACCGTGCTTAGTGTGTGTATATGTGACCCATAGAGTCATAGGAACGCTCCAAAAAAGTGGATTTTGCATGTTATGACCCCTTTAATTAAAAGTGAAGTGTTATGTCTATCCATTTTTAAAATTCCTGTTGTGGTTGATGTAGGATTTGTAAAGTAATGATAATTCAATAATCCAATATGTTTTATGGAGAGCATTTATTACATTAATGTAATTAGGTTTTTAAAAGTTACCCAAAACTCATGTAATGATATAAGAATTTAATTTCAATTTTTATGTAGTCGCAATCCTGCAGGCATAAAAAGACCGTGGCAGCAGCTAAAAATGAAATATAAAAACATAATTCAAACAGCTAAGGCACAATTATATGATGGGTGTAGACTACCTCACTTTACAACATTTAACATATTAGAGCATACACCATGAAAGTGTGATGCGAAGAGCCAACAATTCTCAAGTTGCTTCTGCCTTTTAACCCCTCTGTCTGACTACGGTGGAATGTCTGTGTAGCCCATTCAAATTGCATGCACCATCTTGTCCTTGTCACTGTGTGTGGAGATGTTTATATTCTAACACCTGCATCGATGGCGTCTGACTATCAGAGAGGAAGGAGTGCTTCTCTCTGTCTCAACAGACAGAGAGACACAACTCCCCGGCCTTGGGTTTGGGTTAGAGTCTATCAGGCAGAGACAACCACTGAACAATCTAGGTGAAACGTCAAATACATAAAACAGAAGTAATACAAAACACAAGATATTAATTGCAGAACGTAAGTCATAAATTATATAATAACTGCATAGAAAAGGTAGATACAATTTTTCCCATAACACTCCCCCCTTTTGATTAAACATTTATCAAACATAAAAATTGTCAAAGAGAATTTCCTAATAATAAAAGACCCCTTGCAAATAAAGCATCAAGATTCAAGATTTTTGTGGGTAGTTATACAAGAATAACCTCTGTATAAGCATGTGAAGAAAATAAATCAATAATCATATTTGTATCAGATTATATTTCGTGATCAAATAACAAACAACAAAGGAAAGGTAAAAGGTAAAATAAAGGATAATAGAGACTATAGACCGTAGTCTCAGCATCTTCGTCGTCATCATCAGAGAAACCAAGATTATCATTAAAGTCATTAAGTGTCGGGGTTTGTGTCATTTGATACAGTGATGAGTGCTGCTGAGGTTGCTCATATCATATGATGAGACCTCTAACCAGTGGGATAACGCAACAACCAAGTAAGAGAATCACAGCCATCACAATGATAAAGGAAACAGCTGCAGACATGAGAACAGATTTCTATTTTCCAGTTGTCCTATAACCTCTATCATCTGTAGTTGAAGGATAAGAACTAATTGTAGCAGTGAATAAAGTGATTGTGAATAATTAAACACCAAGTCAACTTTAGGATGTTTGAACTCAGCGTTGATGTGAGTCTATATGTTGTCCAGCGTCGGCAACTCAAGGCTGCTCGTGTGTGTTTTCTCAGGAGTGTGTGTGTAGATGTATGTTCTAATAGTGTGATTCACCAGCGCAGCTTCAGGCGGCGCTTGGCTCACACCTTTAGCCCTCACCACCGTTTGTAGTTCGAGTGCTTCCTCCTACACTCCTTAAAGGTCCATGCACGCACGCTTTTTTCATGCTCCACAATGCTAAAGAATTGGACCTTGATGCCTCAGTAAGGTGTCTGTAGCTTTTCATGCCAAAAAGCTCTGTAGATCGCCCACACGGCCCGTTTGAAAAACGGGCCGTGTGGCCTGAAGTCGAATGGGAGGCTGTTGAAGTGGTTACACTTCGACTGGTGCAAGGTACGTCTAACTGGCAGATTCACATTTAATTTAATTTGATTTATATAATTCGCCACTTGATTAGCTGCTAACCCTAATACTAATGGTTGCAAACTAGCAACCTGAATTAATACAACAGAATATTCATAATACGACTACAGCTTGTTTGGGAGCATAGCTTGATAATCTAATATAAACTCATTTTTACATCGTTCTGCTGCTGTGTGAAAATATTTTTTCCATAATTAGATCTTCAGCTGCAGCTTATATTTTGCCGTATTTGTCTGTAATTAAGTGCCAATGTAGGAACAGTGAATGCCTACAGAGGCATGGTGTGACAGCAGCTGTTGCCGTCAAGATATTGCATGTGTTTATTACTAGTATTGATAAATTAAAATTTGGATAACTCTTACCTCAAGACGCCTGATCTAGTTGCCAAACCTACTGTCATGTATGGTTGATGATCCAGGACTGGAGCCAGTATGATTGAATGTGTATTCATTACACAACACATTTAATATACAGTATATCAGACAATTACACATGCATGGAATAAATCAGTATCTCAGAAATTTATAAAAAAAAATTAGAACATTTTACTATGTACAGATTAATCGTAATGTACCTGGGAACTCTGGTTGGAAAACATAGTTTTGTTTCTAAATATATATTGACCTAATATTTTTTATTTACTTTTTGTAAGGTGTATGATATATCAAGTGGTAACTTTTTTTTTTTTTTTTTTTTTTTTTTTCTCCGGCGCCGGTCGAGCTGGCTGCTGGTCACAACAGCTCCTGTCCTCTTACTTCTATTTATTACTTTCTTCACTTATTTAAGTTTACCTTTCTAGTGTGTTTTTAGTAACATTAGTGTACACAACCTGTACACAGCTTTTTTATAGTTTTTCTAAGTTTGGCGCAGTACAAACGCTGTTTTTAAAGCTACGATGTGCGTCGGGGTCAGAGTGCGCATTGTTTACACCGCGGAGCAGCTGATCGCGCTGCGCAGCGCCGTAGTTCTGCCCAGAGACAGACACGAGATCACCGCTGAGGTGCTGGTGAAGTCCCGACGTGGGCGCCGCGCCGGAAAACTACGACGGGAGAAAACGAGACGCTTCAGGCCCGCTGTCCCCTCCGTTATCATGGGGAACGTGAGATCTCTCGCCAACAAGATCGACGAGCTCGCGGCGCTCACACGGTACCAGCCGGAGTACAGAACGAGCAGCGTCCTGCTGTTCACGGAGACCTGGCTGACGTCACTCATCCCGGACTCGACTGTCGCACTGGACAATTTTCATCTGCTACGTGCGGACAGAACGGAGAACAGCGGTAAGAGGAAGGGAGGGGGTCTGGCTGTGTTTGTGAACATCAGGTGGTGTATGCCACGACATTGCACTGTCAAAATGAAGCTGTGTAACAGAGACATTGAGCTGTTGGCGGTGGGCATGAGGCCATTCTACCTGCCAAGGGAGTTCACACACGTTATAATAATTGCTGTGTACGTCCCACCCTCCGCTAACGCTGACACAGCTTCTGAGACCCTGCTCTCAGTCACCAGCAGGCTGCAAACACAGCACCCACAGGCCCTCTTCCTGATCTCTGGGGACTTTAACCATGCACCTCCTTTAGCTGCTCTGCCTACATACACCCAGTATGTGACCTGCCCCACCAGAGACAATAAAACACTGGACTTATTCTATGCCAACACCAAAGAGGCCTACGCTGCATCCTCCCTCCCACCGCTGGGCAGAGCTGACCACAACATCCTGCATCTCCTGCCTGTGTATAAACCTGTTGTACACAGGCAGCCGGTGGTGCCCCGCACAGTGAAGAGGTGGACAGCTGAGAGCGAGGAGGCTCTCAGGGACTGTTTTAACACCACTTTGTGGACGGAGCTCTGCGACCCACATGGGGAGGACATTAACGCAATAACAGACTGTGTAACGGACTACATAAACTTCTGCTGTGAAAACACTGTTCCCACCAGGCGGGTTCGGTGTTTCACCAACAGCAAACCATGGGTCACCCCTAATATTAAAGCTCTGCTAAAGGAGAAGAAGAGAGCATTTAAATCAGGGGACAGGGAGGAGCTGAGGAGGGTGCAGAAGGAGCTGAGGAGGAAAATCCGTGAGGGAAAGTCCAGCTACAGGAGGAAGATGGAGGAGCAGCTGCAGCAGAACAATGTCAGTGAGGTGTGGAGGAGCCTGAAAACCATCTCAGGCTTCAAAGCTCCACACCCACAGGCTGAGGGGGACCTGAGCTGGGTCAACGAGCTGAACTCACACTTTAATAGGTTTGACCAAGCACCCACTCACACCTCCCAGCAGCTGCCTCCGAACCTCTTGTCACCTCATACCAATGGATTACCAGCCCCCACAGCCCTTCACACCTTTACACAAAGCCCTCTACCCTCAGCCCTGACGACTGGTGACTCATCCCAACCACACCCCCTCACTTCACACCACACTGAGTCACTTCCTCAACCCCTCACTTCACACCACACTAAGACACTCCCTCCACCCCTATCCTTCTCCAGCACCCAGGTGAGAAGTGAGCTCAGGAAGATCAAGGCCAGGAAAGCAGCCGGACCAGACGGCATCAGCTCCAGACTCCTTAAGTCCTGTGCAGGCGAACTGTGTGGAGTTATGGAGCATGTCTTCAACCTGAGCCTCAAGCTGAGGGTGGTACCACAGCTCTGGAAGACCTCCTGCGTGGTACCAGTGCCCAAGACACCGCACGCCAAAGACCCCAGCAGCTTCAGACCAGTGGCTCTGACATCACACCTGATGAAGACACTGGAGAGACTGGTCCTGGGTAACCTCCGCTCTGCAGTGGGAACCTACCTGGACCCGCTGCAGTTCGCCTACCGACACGGCATAGGAGTAGACGACGCTGTCATCTTCCTCCTACATCGAGCCCTTTCCCACCTAGAGAAGCCCGGCAGCACTGTGAGGATCATGTTCTTTGACTTCTCCAGTGCCTTCAACACCATCCAGCCGATGCTTCTGAAACACAAACTGGAGGAGGCTGGTGTGGACCTTCATCTGACGGAGTGGATTATGGACTATCTCACAAACAGGCCTCAGTTTGTGAGAGCCAGGGACTGTGTGTCTGACACTCTGACCTGCAGTGTGGGGGCCCCACAGGGGACTGTACTGGCCCCCTTCCTTTTCACCCTCTACACGTCAGACTTCAGACACAACACGGACAGCTGTGTTCTGCAGAAGTTCTCTGATGACTCTGCGATCGTCGGACTGATCACCGATGATGACGATGCAGAGTACAGAGGACTCACTCAGAACTTTGTGGACTGGTGCCAGCGGAACCACCTCCTGATCAATGTAGGGAAAACGAAGGAGATGGTGGTGGATTTCCGCAGACAGCAGCCTGCTCTCATCCCACCGATGCACATCCAGGGAAGGGACATTGAGAGAGTGGACTCTTACAAGTACCTGGGAGTGCATCTGAACAATAAACTGGACTGGACTCATAACAGGGATGCACTGTACAGGAAGGGTCGGAGCAGACTCTACCTGCTGAGGAGACTGCGGTCTTTTGGAGTGAAGGGGCCACTCCTGAAGACCTTCTATGACTCTGTGGTGGCATCAGCCATCCTGTACGGTGTGGTCTGCTGGGGCAGCAGCATCACAGCGAGGGACAGGAAGAGACTGGACAGGATCATCAGAAAGTCCAGCTCTGTCCTGGGCTGCACTCTGGACACGGTGCAGGAGGTGGGTGAGAGAAGGGTCCTGGCTAAACTGACATCCATCATGGACCAGGTCTCTCACCCACTGGAGGACTCACTCTCTGCTCTGGAGAGCAGCTTCAGTAGCAGACTGATCCACCCTCGCTGTGTAAAGGAGAGATATCGTAGATCCTTCCTACCTGCTGCTGTCAGACTGTACAATCAGAACTGTTGACCACATCCCACCACAGTCACTCACCCACTGCATCAGTGGTTTATATAGCAACCTGCTCTGCACAATATTTGTGTAAATCTGTGAACAATCATGTATATTGTTACCGGTACAAATCTTATACCCATTACTGTGCAATAACCCTGCAATGACCTCATACTCACTCTAACTGTACTGTACTGCTTTGTACTGTGCCAACACAAACTGTTCTGTACCTGTATTCTTGCTCATCTGTACTGCTGTTGTGAGAGGTAATTTCCCCACTGCGGGACTATTAAAGGTTTTCTTATTCTTATTCTTAATATATAACTAATAGAAATGTAGTTATTGTTTTTTCAGTACTATGTCTGTGTGTATCTCAAGTTGTTGCAGGTATCTAGCCTAGAAGTCTTGTTAGCTGGTGCCGGGGACTTCTAGGGCGAAGAGTCCAAGTCATCCCACCTTCCCTGGTCTGGATCAGGGCAATGTTTCCTGAGGGACAAGGCACCTATGTTGGACTTAGACCACCTGTGAAATACCTAAATTATTGTTTTTGTGGCAATACCATAATAAAAGCTGAAATATTATAAAACATTTGTCTGTTTTCCCTCATAAAAAATAGTTAAGTGAAACAGCAATAGTCAAAGCCAACTTTATTGTCAACCAATGCACCAGCACTATAATGCTGGATAAGTTACCTTCACAATTCAATGTGAAGACCACAAAATGAATGGTTAGGATTCATAGTTATGTTGAAAGCATAGTTTCTGGAGTAGAAAAGGTACAGTCATGGGCAGTTGGCTGGGGAGATGTGAGGATCTTTTTTATCTTCACGTGTTGGAAGACATCGGAAGCAGTGCAGCTGCTGTACAGATGGAGGATGCAGCTGTTTTCCTTGACACCACTCTAGAAGGTATAGAGAATATAATAGCAGACTAATGAAATGACCAGTATTTCCTATGTATCTCACAACCTTTACAGATCTAAACAATAAATAGAGGTAGTTAGATCAGTTTTAATGGTGTTTGGAGCAAACACGTTTTCAACTTATTTTATAGTGCTGGTTTGTTAAATCTTAGCATGACATTAATGACCACCTTTCTGTCAGGTTGCTCAAATTCTGCTTAGAGGGCCGGTGGGACAGGAATGTTTACGGTCCTCCATAGAACAACCTGAGTCCAGCAGGACTTTATTGAAGATGGTCACATCACATTTTCCACATAATCTGCACCATAACACTAGAGTTACAAATTACCCGTCAACAGACTAAAATATTAAAATAAGTTGACCAACTGCATACAGAGTAAATACATAGACAATAATATAGATCAGATTATGAATACCACAACTACTGAAATGTGAAATGCAAAATCTCTGTCAAATAAAACTGCATATTGGCCAACAAATGATTATACAGTACTGCTGTTAAATGTACATACCTTTGCTCCTGAGGTGAGCAACAACTCTTCTACAAGGTAGCCGCGTGTCCACAGCCTGCAGTGGCGTCAGTTTGAGAAGCAACCTCCCTGTCTTTTGGTACCTGGCATGCGTCAGCCTGTATAAAAAAAACGTTTACAGCTAAAGTAGCTGACTAGATAAGCAACAACACACATGTTAGACTTAGATAGAACCTGCAATAACCCAAATTCACGGGTCTACTTGGGCTACAACATACACACAACAGGCTTGGTAGTAATTAGAAACACAGCTGACTCTCACAACTTACTAGCGCTAGCCGCTAACGCTGCGCTGCCATCGCGCTAGCAGCTACAATGTGAGCTGAGTGAATGACCTCAGTACCATACATCATACGATTCGACCCGGACGAATGCTGGAGAGGCTTGGACTCACCCAAATTGCGTGTCAGCACCTTGCAACACTGTCTCTCTCTGTCACTGCAGCTGTTAAATTCAACGGTTCTAGCAATTAGCATTCCTTACACAGGAGGGAAGCTACATTATAAACAAAGAAACTGCTGGAGTACATACATCAAATAAGAATGAAGCATGTACTTACGTTTGGGGAAGCAGCAAGTGGATAACGTCTTGAGGAAGAGGCGGGTGGCAACCAACTGAAAGGTGCATTACCGCAACCTATTATGGTAGACTGCACAGTGAGTGACTTCTTCTTTTGTCTGTGACTGAAGTCAGTGACTGAAACGAAATGTTTCAGGTACATTTCGTGGTCCAGGTTTGTCTGGGGGGCTGAAGCTGGTTCTGTGATTGGTCAAGCGAATGCAGACGTATCCAGTCCGCCAAATTTGAAACGATGCTTCTTAAACCGGATTGGATAAACTCTCAAAATGTGAAATAAGTAGGAGGCGTACTTCTAACACACCAGGAGTGTCGTAACGTGACCCAGGGAGTCAAATAAACGTACCAGAATGTCCAAAAAGTGAATTTTGCATGTGGAGGCACGTTTAAGGATCGCCTAGTGCGCTCAAAGATAGGAAGAGGGAGGGGGTTGACCTTCGCAGCAGCATCTGCAGCTGCATGTCGGCAGAAACAAAGTCATCACTGATGGTGTGAGTCGGACAGTTACAAACAGCATTAGCGGCAGGTTGCAGAACAACGTCCAGCAGAGCAACAACCTTATCATGATGTAAGATAGGTTTGCAATCAGACTTTAAAACCTTCCACAGATCACCAAATTGTGACACCAAAAGCAACTGTGGAGACTGTGTAGAGGGTAACAGACTTTCTTTCTGCTAGTTTACTAGCTTTATGTGATCAACTCTGCAGCCTGAGCAGAGTAGTGTCTTAGCGAAGCACCAGACTTCAAGACGACCTGAGTAGTGCAGACTGCATACCCAACCTGACATTGGCCCGAAGCAGGGTCTCTAGAGACCATCAACACAGTTGTGAGGCTCGCCATCGTCAGGGCCTGGAAGAAGAGAAGCGTTAAACACATTGCACCTCTTGACAGTAATGTTCAGCAATGTAAGCAAGGTGGTGTTAAATCTAAGCCTTCGGGCTGCAGAAAGATGTGATGTTTTCTATTCCGAAAGGATCAAATACACAGTATGAGGAACCAACAAGGTGACGTCAGAGTAGCCAACAATTTCACCTGAGGACACTGTGGAAGTTTAGCAGCAGCTGGATCAAGCTTGGCAGAAAAACAGGCTACAGGACAAAAGAACAGAAGTCGTACAACCTGATTCGCCTTCACTGTTTGAGTAAAATGTTGCGTAGGGTCAGATCAGGAAGATCCAAAGCTTGAGGTCGGTGAACGTTGTTCAGCCTCAGCCATCTGTGAGAGAATGGATGGATTGCCATCAGCTGCAATTGCAATGACCCAGAAAGGCAGGCTTTGTGGCCTGTACTGTAGCATCCAATGTTTCAGTAGCTTAGTGGTGTCTACAGTAACGCCATCTATGGCTTCCCTTCAGAGGGTGTTGTTGTTCACATGGTCTGTGGTCAGATTTAGTTGTGATGACCACTCAATTACTTTATCCGATCAAGCCTACATCATATCTATGTGCCAGCCACAGGGGAAGCAGCGGTTTTCTGTAAGGCTGAGCGTTGCATCAGAGCGTCCTCTGAAAAAAAATCTAAAAAAAAAACATTAGAGTGTGTCATTAGAATGCTGAGGTACCAAGTTCAATTTTGCTGCGCATGACAGGCAGATTTAAAAAAGTAGATAAATATGTCACATGGGGTTGGAAGTCGTTCACCAGTCTCCACCCTGTTGACATCTGTTCATGAAAGGACCCACGTCCTGCCATGGCAACATGCAGACACATTCTTCCCCAGAGTTATCTTTTTAATTCCCATTACTTTTATATCTCTTTTTACCTTTGGAGGTTTTGTTTCAATAGTTTTGCTTTTTCAAATCTCATCTTTATGACTCTAATTTTTTTCTTTTTTTCCAAATAAAATCAATCACCACAGAAAGAAATCTCTCTCACCGGGCCAAGCCAAGTTAAGATTTGAGTTTGAATTTGAGTTTGTTGGATCTCGTCAGAGGCGATTGTAATGGAAAACTTTTGCCTTTGTGCTATTTCTTATCCAACACAGTCGTCATGTGCTGGTTAGGTGCAATACTGAGGTGAACATTCTTACTCAAACAACTAATATCTTTCCTGTCATCCATTCAGCCCTGTGATACATCAAGTCTAAACATCTGATGTTCCACTTGACTTACTAATAATTTATGATATATGTTTGTCTTTTACACCCGGACTCTGGCTCCTTCCTATCTGACTCCCCACCAGACCCAAGGCTGTTAAAGCGAATGCATATTGTCTTGGAAGCTTGGTGTTCCTTACTTTGGATAACAAGACATGATGATGCAGAAGTGAGAAAGCAAACATTCTCACTCACAGCAAGATAAGGTGGAACAAACAATTCTATTGGTGCAGAGAGACATTCCACCAGAGAAAGGGGGGGGGGGTTAAAAGGGGTTAAAAGGCAGAAACAACTTGAGGATCGTGGGCTCTTTGCATCACACCTTTGTGGTGAATGCACTGATCTCCCCAGCTGGTTTTTGGTTTGTTGATGTGCACGATCAACATCCATGCTTTTTATTTGCTTTCCCCATTATTTTTATTTTCTTTATTATTCCGATAAATTGCACAAAAGGCCAACTCTCTTAACTGCCTCTTTATGGAAAATTTCCATCACAGCGATCCAGATGGGTGAGCAGTCCTCCCAGTTCTGAATGTCTGTAGAGGTTTGGAGGCTGAGCGACCCTAGGTCTCAGGACTATTGTCCCTGGTCACAACGTGCACAAGACCTGCAGCGAATCCTGTTCCGTGACGCCAAAAATGTGCTGGAAATTTTTCATAAACAAGCAGATAAGAGAGTTGTCTTTTGTGTGATTTATTATTATTATTAATTGATGATTATTAGTAATTATTAATTGCAGAACATAAGTCATAAATCATATAATAACTGCATAGAATAAGGAAGAAACTATTTTTCCCATAACACAGTCTGGGGGATAATTCGATGCCTAGGTATCTAATGTTCCCTGAGCGGATTGTGGTAGATGGAATCAGGCTAATAGTTGTATGGAGAGATACCTGTGGCTTTAAGAGGAACAGTAATACATCATCAGCATATAAACTTATTTTATGATGAAACTAATTTTGTCGATATTCCAGTAATTCCTTCATGCTATCTAATGCTGCAACTAAAGCTTTCATAAATATTGCAAATAGTAATGGAGAGAGTGGACAGCCCTGTGTGGTGCCTCTATGCAGACTAAACCTTGATAAATGGTAAATGGTCCATACTTATATAGCGCTTTAACCAGCCTTCCAGGATCCAAAGCATTTTACACTACTTCTTATTCACCCATTCACACTCACATTCACACATTGATGCCAGCAGCTCCGACGCACCGGCTCTCACTTGAAACTTCAGGGGCAACTTGGGGTTCAGTGTCTTGCCAGACATATCGCCCACAGCGAAGGCTCTAACCGTCATGCTATTGCCACCCAAAACCGAGGCTGGCTATTTGTTCTGACTGCTGTATAATATTTGGATCCAGTCTATGAATTAATTTACAATGCCAAATTTATGCGAGTGGCTAAAAGAAACCTCCAGTTTACTCTGTCAGAAGCTTTTTCTGCATGTAAGGAGACTGTGGCTGACTCTAATTTATGGGTGGAGACATAATCTATAAAACTGACTAATCTATTTATATTGTTTTTTTTAACTGTCTACCTTTGATGAAGCCTGTTTGAGTGAATTATGGAGTGATTTTTTTCTTATCTTCTAGCAAGTGCTTTGCAAATTATATTTAGATCTACATTTATTAAAGAAATTGGTCTCTATCTTGAAAGGTCTTTTCCTGTTTTTTGAAGCAGGCTTACGAAAGCTGAATTCATATTTGTGGGTAATGAATGCTTTTATTTACCTTCAACTACCATGTTATATAAAAGCCAGGTGCCAGTATGGACAAGAACTCCTTCTAAGACCTAAGACACTTTTTATAGTTCTTCATTAATAATCTGTCTTTTGCTTGACAAGCAATCTTTTTCTTTTATCTATTTCTGCAATATTGGATATGGAAAAAGGCCAATGTCTGGCAATGTGTCTTCACTACCTTGTGTCAGGAACGCTCGGAGACGCGGCCGGAGCCGGGACAGTACCCCCCTCCCAAGGGCGGATTCCAGATGACCAAAAGAAAAAAAACAACAAACCCGAGCAGGGCTGGCGGAGGGAGGACCGGCGGAGGGACAGAACCAAAAACTACCCGCACGGAACACCGACAGGGCGGGCGGAGGGCGGACTGGGGGGGGGGGCAAAACGGGAACCCCCATCAAACAAAATTCACGCCCGAACACAACAGACCAGAGGACCCACCAAAAACACAAAACAAGGACGAGCCTCAAACCAGAAAACAACATGAATGTCCACGAGACAGGAACAAAGTCCATGACCAGGAAAACTCAGAGTCCAGGAGTTCCCTCACGGCGGGTGGAGACGCGGTGAGATCCTGCTCAGCCGCCGCTGAGGCAGGGGGCCACACCCAGTGCCCTTGGGCTGGGCCAGCGTCCACGGGGACCACCCTGGACGGCGATGCCCTCCAGGTGGGCGCTGATCCAGGAGGCTGAGGAGTCGAGGCGGACGACGCCGCAGGAGGCAGCGCCATCCAAGCAGCAGGATGCGCCGAGGGCGAGGCCACCAGTCCGGCAGCAGAGACAGGGACGAGGCAGGAACCAGAGACAAAGACAGACGTGGAGACGCGGCCGGAGCCGGGCCGCCAGGAACCGATGCAGGTGCGGCCGGAGCCGGGCCGCCAGGAACCGATGCAGGTGCGGCCGGAGCCGGGCCGCCAGGAACCGATGCAGGTGCGGCCGGAGCCGGGCCGCCAGGAACCGATGCGGGTGCGGCCGGAGCCGAGCCGCCAGGAACCGATGCAGGTGCGGCCGGAGGTCCGCCGAGACTGCGGCTGGCGCGACCCCCTCCTGGAGGTCCGCCGGGACTGCGGCTGGCGCGACCCCCTCCTGGAGGTCCGCCGGGACTGCGGCTGGCGCGACCCCCTCCTGGAGGTCCGCCGGGACTGCGGCTGGCGCGACCCCCTCCTGGAGGTCCGCCGGGACTGCAGCTGGCGCGACCTCCTCCTGGAGGTCCGCCGGGACTGCGGCTGGCGCGACCTCCTCCTGGAGGTCCGCCGGGACTGCCACTCCGAGACTGACTGGAACGGCCGCAACATGGCCGACAGGAACAGGGGCTGGAACGGCCGCAACATGGCCGACAGGGACTGGAACGACCTCTACTTGGCCGACAGGAACAGGAACTGGAACGGCCTCAACATGGCCAACAGGAACTGGAACGGCCTCAACAAGGCCGACAGGGACTGGAACGACCTCAACTTGGCCGACAGGAACAGGAACGGCCTCAACTTGGCCGACAGGAACAGGAACTGGAACGACCTCAACTTGGCCGACAGGAACTGGAACGACCCCTACTTGGTCGACAGGAACCGGAACAGGGACAGGAACGGCCTCAACATGGCCGACAGGGACTGGAACAGGAACTGGAACGGCCTCAACATGGCCGACAGGGACTGGAACGACCTCTACTTGGCCGACAGGAACAGGAACTGGAACGGCCTCAACATGGCCAACAGGAACTGGAACGGCCTCAACATGGCCGACAGGGACTGGAACGACCTCAACTTGGCCGACAGGAACAGGAACGGCCTCAACTTGGCCGACAGGAACAGGAACTGGAACGACCTCAACTTGGCCGACAGGAACTGGAACGACCCCTACTTGGTCGACAGGAACCGGAACAGGGACAGGAACGGCGTCCTCACTTGAACCGGCGGCGCTGCTCTCAGGCTCCTCACAGGAGCCGGCGGCGCTGCTATCAGGCTCCTCACAGGAGCCGGCAGGGACTGAAACGGCGTCTCCGAGCTGGCACGGCTGCTTGCCACTGCCGAGCTCGACGGAGCAGACGTCGGGCCTGATCGGGTGTGCATAGCACTTGTTCTACAGGTGATGACCTCTGGCTGGGACAAGACCTGCGCGGGACTGGGCTGGACCGGGACAGGACTCGACTGTACTGGGACAGGACTCGACTGAACAGGGGCCTGGACTAGACTCGACTGGACTGGGACGGGACTCGACTGGAACCTGGACTGGACTCGACTGGACGGGAACCTGGACTCGACTCGACTGGACGAGAACCTGGACTGGGCTCGACTGGACTGGGACGGGGCTCGACTGGACTGGAACGGGGCTCGACTGGACTGGGACGTGGACTAGAGACTGAACAGCGCGCGGCTGGACTGGAGACTGAACGGCGCGCGGCTGGACTGGGGACTGAACGGCGCGCGGCTGGACTGGGGACTGAACGGCGCGCGGCTGGACTGGGGACTGAACGGCGCGCGGCTGGACTGGGGACTGAACGGCGCGCGGCTGGACTGGGGACTGAACGGCGCGCGGCTGGACTGGGGACTGAACGGCGCGCGGCTGGACTGGGGACTGAACGGAACACGGCTGGACTGGAGACTGAACGGAACACGGCTGGACTGGAGACTGAACGGAACACGGCTGAGCTGGGGACTGAACGGAACACGGCTGAGCTGGGGACTGAACGGAACACGGCTGAGCTGGGGACTGAACGGAACACGGCTGAGCTGGGGACTGAACGGAACACGGCTGAGCTGGAGACTGAACGGAACACGGCTGAGCTGGAGACCACGGAGACAGGGGACCGCATGAGTGCAGGAAGTCCTCCCAGCGGAGTAAACGTGGAGCTGGGCAGGCTGGTGCAATCATGACGGTCCGACGGGGCTGGGAGGAGGAGACCGAAGCCATCGGCGGTGCGACTGGGGCTGGCGTGGCCCGAGCGGACGGCGTGGAGGCGGGTGTGGTGCGGAGTGCGCTGCTTAACTCCCCAAGCCGCGCGCACAATTGCTCGTAGAGGTGACGGACACTGGAGCGTTCTAGCACGCCGTCCTCGTCCTCTAGGGTCCACACCGCCACTTCCACGGCGCTGCGCTGGGCTTCCGGGTTGGGCGCCCTTCGGTAATCCTCCGCGAGGATCGAAAAATAATGGCGTAGATCGCTGGGTAGCTCGGCGCATGTAAACTCCATTTTCCCCGCGGGTGAATGGGACTTGCCGCCAAAAACAAAAACCAAAACAAGAAACTAAAAACAGTCACTGACCTAGACGGAGGCTGGATGCTGGCTGGGTCCAAGTCTGGCCAGATCGTTCTGTCAGGAACGCTCGGATGAGGACCCAAATGCACAGCGTACACAGGTTGACGGTGATCAAAAGGTGGTTTATTCCGGTTAGGCAGAGACGGCGTCAGGGACAGGCAAGGTTCATACACGAGAGAGATACAATACCAGAATCGTCGAGCGTCAGATCGTGGTCAGGCAGGCAAGGTCGGTAACAGGCGGGTACAACACCAAGGCAGACAGAACAGGCAGGGATAAGGCAGGCTCAGAATCAGCAGTCCAGAAACAAGGTACGTAAAACACGGCCGGACAGGATCAAAGAAACTGGGAGCTATGACGGGTACACACAAACAACGATCTGGCGGAGAACTAAGGAAACAGGTGGTGGTTAAATACAAAGTGGCTTGATTATTGATAAAGTGCAGGTGTGGATAACGACCAGGTGAAGCAGGGACAGCTGTGACAAGACAAAAACCGGAAGTAAAGCTCGAGCAGAAACAGAAACCAGGAGACTACCAAAATAAAACAGGAAACAACTAGACACAAAACCCAGATCGTGACACCTTGAGCCTAATGTGGCCCAGATTCCAGAATAGAGAAATCCACCAAATGCCGCACTCCTTTAGTAATTGCCTAGTCTATCATTTATGAGGCAAAAAGAAGAACAAGCAAGGCCCATATTCATATAGTAATTGCTCACAGTTAATCATTGGTTTCTGTGTGTCATGAGACTGGACAAATTCTGCTTTGGGGCGAAATTATGGTGTGATTGTACAGCAACGGTTGCCACAAAAGTCAGGCATCAAATTAAAGATAAGGGGAGGTAGTATGGGGATTTTATTCCACTAGATTCACTAGATTTCTGACACAGAAACAATTACACCTGGGAAGGCAGTTTCAGCAGCTTTGGTTAAAGGGGAATACTATTACTTTTTTCAATTCCCACATTGTTGTAGACTGCCATTTGTTCCCCTTTGTCTTTTAATTGATATCAGAGCATTATCTTTTAATTGCTGCTAACGTTAAATCTCCTTTGAGGTGAAAACCAAAAAGTGCATTTTAAGTAGGGGTCATCCAGAAGTCAGATTTTAAAAAAGAAGATTGACAAAAAGAGGAGATGCTCTCCTTTCTTGGTTGATGGTGTAACTTTCTTAATCAAGGAAAAGGACACTGGTGCATGATTAGTGAATATTGATGTCAGAGACATCTGGTAAGACTGAGTTATTTACTAAAATGTAATCTATACGGGAGTGAGAGTGGTGAACCGAAGTGTATTCCGCATTAGACAGACATGAAAGGGGGAATAATAAAATAAACAGAATGTAAAGTAAAACATGTTGATGAGTTTTGTGTCTACATGAAAGCGGCCAGAATGACATCCGTGTATGTGTCCGAAAGCGGCTGGTCAACTTTGTAGGGACGTAGTTGTAGCGCTGCAATTACTTTTATGTGGTAAAAGTGGTAAAAATGATGTTACAGTGTAAACCATATGTGAACTTAAATAAAGCCTCACCACATTTCAGAAAGATCTTATACTGTCTCATTGCATTGTCTATATCTAACTACTAGGTCTGTGTACCTTTCGTTTGAAATCAAAAATTTAAAAATGAAAAAGCGAGCCGTTATTTTATTTGAATGTGGTAATGAAAAAACAAGTAAACCTACTTTTTTCTGACATTTCGTTTAATTTACTAATGCTTGTTTGGAGCCGTGTTCTTTTTCTCCATTACCAAACGCTGGAAGCACTCATCGATGTACTCAAAACTTTCTTCGGTGTCATCCAGAATGGTAAGATGATTGATTGTTTTCCATAGGATGAAGTAGTAATTTATATATATTTATTGGTGGATAGTTTATCAAGCTGTTGTTTACTGCCAGTGTTGGGCCACGTTGTTGAATTTCTGGGGCTGTTCTCGCAGTCTTGCATTCTCTCATAGCATCGTGTTTCCTTAATATCAGGGTCACCCCTGATATAAATAGTGTTTAGATCAGTACACGGGGAGAAGCTAAGGAAGGTGCAAAAGGACTACCCTCCACAGCACTTCAGACCTCTATACAAAGCCCTGCACAATCAGCCCTGCAAACCCAGCAACACCCGCTCACTTCACACCACCCTGATACTGCAAAACTCCTTCAACCCCTGTCCTTCACTAGCACCCAGGTGAGAAATGGGCAAGAAAATCAAGGGCATGAAAGCAGCCTGACCAGATGGCGACACCTCCAGACTCCTAAAGTCTTGGGGCCAGTTTCAAGAAGGAGGTTTTATGTGAAACTCTGAGTTTGTTAGCCCTGAAATGAGGAAAACTTAGTTATTGCTTTCAGAAAGGGAGGTAACTTAAACCTGTAAAAGCGGGGTAAGTTAAACCCGTTTCAAGAAGAGAGGTAATCGAAACTCAGTCAGTTACTGTGGCGATTTGACTATTATGGTGAACCTAACCTGCTGAACACTGTTTAAATAGGCTGACCTCGTTTAATCTTTCAGTACATTCACAGATTGCACATGTTTCCTTTGCGCAGAGACCAAAATAGCATGTCCGTTACTAGACGATCCAGTAGATGAGGAGGCTGTATTAACTCGCAGGGCATTGGATTTACCCCACGAGAGGATTTTAAGGCCACGAGTTAATTTTCTTTCATATCCGCATGCATATTTATTTGAGCCGTACCGTCTTTCTCAAGACTCCATAACATATATAAATAATTGTATCCACCCATACATCAGACAAATCACCCATCGTCTTACATCCGAGCATATTCTTTGTGTTGCATTATGTGTTTTTGCAAACGGTAGTTTTCTTTAACATCGTGGATGCTGAGCACATTAATAAAGCCACTGTATGCAGAGTAGTTAGAAAAGTGTGCCTCGCCCTCAAGCGCTTTCTGCAGATGTTGCTTGTGTTTCCTGGCCACAAACCCCTCAGAACCATTAAAGAGGAGTTTCACAGAATTGCAGGTATGTGGTATTTAATTTGTTTCAGTAAGGCTAATCTGAAAAACGATGATCAGTTAATAACATCTTGCTGTGACCTCTGGAAATAAACTAATAATTAGAGTCCCTTTCAGGATTTCCAAATGTGTTTGGATGCATTGATGGCACACACATTACCATCAATGCACCTTCTAAAAATGAAGGGGACTATGTGAACAGGAGTTCCATCCACAATATAAATGTGCAGGTACACTGACTATTCTTTCTAAAGGTCAAAGACTACATCACCATACTGTAACTGAGATGTATCATTTTTTGCACCACCAAGATCATATGTGATGCTGCACATATTATCAAAAACGTGGAGGCCAAGTGACCCGTCTCGGTTCATAACTCACAAATATATCATGAGTAAACCCTAAGTAACAGGCTGCACTGTGGTAAGTACATGTATGTCCTATACACTTATTTCAATGCATGCACTACACGCACTCACATGAGCACTTCTATGCAGCACTAAAGTAATGTAAACTTTCTTAAAGGAGAGATTGACGGCTTTCTGCTGGGAGATAGGGGTCACCCGTGGCAACCCACACTACTGACCCCTCACCCAGAACCTGAAGCAGGCCCCCAGCAGCACTTTAATGTGGCACACTGCAGAACAAGAGCCCGGGTGGAAATGACCATAGGCCTGATAAAGGCACGTTTTCAGTGCCTACGTCACCTTAGGGTAACACCTGAGAGGCCTGTGACATTATTGTGACGTGTTGTTCTCCACAATATTGCAATTATTAGAGGGGAGCAACACCCTGCCCTACAAATACAAGACCCTGAGGAAGACCCCATCCACCCTGCAGAATACCGTGATAGAAGGACAGTCAGAGATGTGATTTGACATAATGTCTTCTCGGATTAATCAACCACCACCACCACCAATAAAAGGAACTGAATCAATGCAAATCATAATTTATTTTGTTTTCTTAATTTCGTACAAATACAAAAGCAATATTTAGATTTCATGATTATTCCAATAATTCACGAAATTCACCTGCAACTATACACTCACCCCCAGCTTGTGTTTGAGAATTTCTATTTCAAGATCAGTTTTCTCAATCTGGGGATGAAATTTATATACAAGATGAACTGGTAACTGGACTTAGAGAAGACCTAGAGTTATGTGACATAGATACTCATTATTTTTACAGAATTGAACTCTGGCATTTACTGTACAGTGTGCATCTGTGCAGCAGAATGTGATGGACCCTCCTCCTGCTGTTCTTCCACAGTCTGGGACAGAGGGAAGATAATAAAGTCAGTATACTTGGAGATCAAGATACATCATTTAGGCTATGCAACACAAACATCAGAAATCATGAGATGTGTATGTACTGTATTAATATTACCTCTAGACTTTTCTGTGGCAGCCATGGTTTCATTATTGTCATAGTCCTATGAAGACGAGCATTTGGTTAGAATACACCTTATGATACTACTCATCATAATCTAAGCTTTATTTAGTAGGATACAGCCTGGGCTTCTGTGGTGACAGGAGGATCAAAGAGGTTAAGACCAACAAAGAACTCAACTCAGAGTCTAACAAAAAATATATATATCAAAAGTAGCCTATGTGAAAAATAAAATATATAGGTAGGCCTCTTACATCTTACAAATGCACTCGTATCTTGGTTGAGTGACTGTTTCTGATGAACTTCCTCTGGGAATTCCTTCAGCCACTGGCCTTCCAGTATTCAGGCTGTGGGCAATCTCTCTCTGATAGCCAGACGCCAGTGATGCAGGTGTGAGAATGTAAACATCTCCACACACACAGCGAAAGGGATGAGATTCTGCATGTAGTCTGATTGGGCTACACAGGCGTTCCACTGTAGTCGGACAAAGGGGTTAAAAGGCAGAAGCAACTTGAGGATCGTGGGCTCTTTGCATTACACCTTTGTGGTATGTGCACTGATCTCCCCAGCTGGTTTTTGGTTTGTTGACGTGCACGATCAACATCCATATTTTTGTTTTGCTTGCCCCATTTTTTTAAATGTTCCTTTATTTTTACAATAAATCACACACAAGACAACTCCCTTTCATATTCATGGGAAATTTCCACCACACTGTGTGAAATCATTACATCTTGAAAATGCTGCTGCACTGCTATACTCTGCGTGCTACTTAATTTAATATGTGAAATGTTTGTAACATCAGGTAGTCTACACCCATAATATGATCATGCCTTACCTGTTTGAAATATGTTTTTATTGTATGCCTGCTGGATTGCACCTACATCCATCCATCCATCCATCTTCTTAACCGCTTACTCCCTAGTGCGGGGTCACGGGTGGTGCTGGAGCCTATCCCAGCTGGCTACGGGCGAGAGGCAGGGTACACCCTGGATGGGTCGCCAGTCCATCACAGGGCAACACATAGACAAACAACCATTCACTCACACACTCACACCTACGGGCAATGGAGAAGGACTACATGGCAATGAGAAGCCAATCAACCTAATGCACGTCTTTGGACTGTGGGAGGAAGCCGGAGAACCCGGAGAGAACCCACGCAGACACGGGGAGAACGTGCAAACTCCACACAGAAAGGCACCAGGGCCGCCTCCGGGAATCGAACCCAGAACCTTCTTGCTGTGAGGCGACAGTGCTACCCACCGCACCACCGTGCCGCCCGATTGCACCTACATGAAAATTGAAATTAAATTCTTATATTATTACATCAGTGTTGGGTAAAGTTCACAAAGGTAATTAGGCTAATGTAATAACCCATACAACATGTAACATGTACATGTAACAACCCCAGAACACCACATGCCTAAGACCTCATCAGCTTTAGACCAGTGGCTCTCACTTCCCATCTGATGAAGACACTGGAGAGACTGGTTCTAGGTAACCACAGATCTGCTGTGGGAAGCTTCTTTCTCACCTGGAGAAGCCCGGCAGCTCTGTGAGCAACATGTTTTTTTATTTCTCCAGTGCGTTTAAGACCATTTAGCTGGTGCTTCTTAAACACAAACTAGAGGAGGCTGGTGTGGACCTCCATCTGACGGAGTGGATTATGGACAAACTGTCGCCTGTTTGAGAGCCAAGGACTGTGTGTCTGACACATCACTTGCAGTGTGGGGGCCTCACAGGCGACTGTATTGGCCCCTTTCCTCCTCACCCTCTATAAGTCAGACTTCAGACACAACACGGACAGCTGTGTTCTACAGAAGTTCTCTGATGACTCTGCGATTGTCGGACTGATCACCGATGATGACAATGCAGAGTACAGAGGATTTACTCAGAACTTTGTGGACTGGTGCCAGCGGAACCACCTCCTCATCAATGCAGGGAAAACAAAGAAGATGGTGGTGGAATTTTGCTGATGGCAGTCTGCAGTGATCCCACCAATGTACATCCAGGAATGGACATTGAGAGTGTGGACTGTTACAAGTATCTGGGTGTGTATCTAAACAATAAACTAGACTGGACTCAAAACATGGATGCACTGTACAGGAATGGTCAGAGCAGACTCTATCTGGTGAGGAGACTGCGGTCTTTTGAAGTTAGGGAGCCAATCCTGAAAACCTTCTTTGTGGCTCTTTGGCGGCATCAGCCATCCTGTCTGGTGGTCTGCTGGAAGTCCAGCTCTGTCTTGGGCTGCACTCTGGACATGGTGCAGGAGGTGGGTGATAGACAGGTCCTGGCTAAACTCACATCCATCCTGGACTTGGACTCTCACCCACTGGAGGACTCACCGTCTGCTCTGGAGTGTGAAGGAGAGATATCGCAGATCTTTCCTACCTACTGCTTTACAATCAGAACCGGTAACTACATTTGCTCTGTTGATGGATGTGTGCTCTGTTTATGGTGTGTGTTTGTATGGTTTTTCTCTGTTTTCTGTTCTCTTGCTGTTGTAAGGTGCAATTTCCTTGCTGTGGGACTAATAAAGGCATTCTTATTTTTATTCCATGATGAATGGTCATGTCACCATCTAAGTAAAAGCAATAAAACATACACAAATGTAACACACAATAAAAAGCAAAATCACAAATTATAAAAATGGCTTAATGCAAATATTACTAATTACACTATTGTAGGATTGAACTACTTAAAATACAACACAATAATGACCTTGTGTAATTTACCTGGTATATCTAGAATATATGCATGGTGCACGGATTAAAAGAAGAATGTGAGTATCATTAATTCAACTTTATAAGTTCACACAAAGAAAAACATGGTGAACAGTTGTCTTAGGTCCCTTTGTTGTTCTTGAGGATTTTCCTGGCAAATCTGGAGATTAAGAATTAAACATCACACAGAAACCAATCTGGTATCAAATAGCAGCATTTTGTCCACAGAATACACTGGCACCAGTCTCATGACTGTTGGGGATATGAGAGGAGCACAAATTATAATAATTAGATTTATAGCTCCTGAGTGGAGATACCAATTATTTTTATAATTTAGATTCACAAATTTTGGTTATTAGCTTAAATATATATATAAATATGACAAAGGTCTATAGTTTGGTAAGTGAAAGACTTAACTATTATTGATTAATAAGTAGTAATTGAATTAATAGTTAATTAATTTAGGGGGCACCACCCTGTTACCAGGGACCAATAATCAATTTGGAATAGCCAATATAGTCTCAATTGTATTTAAGTTAGTTGAAGGGTAACCTTCGTACCACAGCCGACTGAAATACCAGTGCTGTAAAATCATATACAAACAATCACATACAACATTCAATTAAATTATGAACACTTCATTAAACAATTACTATTAACTCCAGTATCAACAATATTTTGAATAACTCAGAAAATCACAACTTAATCGTATGGGGTGTTTGTCTGGAAGTAATATATATGTATGCGTGTTACCTGAGATAAAAGTGTGTGTGTGTGTGTGTGTGTGTGAGAGTGTGAGTGTGTGAGAGAGAGGAGGAGGGAAAGCGCGCCCCCCTTTAGAGGCATGGTGAGATGGCACAGCTGCGCGGAAGCTGCATGTGCCAGTGAGCCCTTTGAATGGAGCGCGGGTGTCTGGCGCTCACAGGAAAAGAAGCGTGAAGTGGGACTAGCATGAATAAGGCTTGCGGTCTCACAAACACGTGAGGCTATATTCGGCGATATAGTCACGTGATCACGGAAGCGTGCAGTGGTTCCTGCTGTGACCACGCTTGGCGTCATAGATCATAGATTACAGCACTTCAATGTGCACCTCTGAGATTCACGCAGAGCTATAACGGCTATAAGTTACACTTACGTAATCGCGGAAATACACAGTGATCAGATCGCGTGTTCAGCAACAGAAAAAGGAAGCAACACAACAATAAAACATCCCATTATGTTGTCCAATCAGGATGTCTGACATCCAAATTCTTCTGCTGTTTGTTTCTTGTATCAGCGGGGAGTCCGAACGTCTCAGCGGGGTTGGTAAGCCCTCTTAATGAGCACACAAGAGTAGGTCCATGGTATTTGATATGGGAATGTAAGATGTTGGCCCCAGTTGGTCGCCTTTTGTGATAGAGGCTAGTCTCCTGTGGGAATGAAAGGGAGTTCTGTGTTTCATCTGATTCACAGGTTCCTTATCTATGGGAAATGGCAGGGGCTTAGAGGATCTTCAATGAGGGAGATAAGTGTCTTAAATGTGTTAGATTACCTCAGTCCAGACATAGATTGCTACAATACTGATGTAGGAATAAATTAGTAAACGGAAGGACCTCTACAATTCTAATTTGCTAAAAAACACAACTCATAATCAGGTGTCAGACTAAAAAAGCCATCATGTAGACAAAGAGTAATTAGAAGAAACACCAACACCATCTTATATTAAAAGCTTTTACATTCATTTCTTTTATTTGCAAGTTACAGCTTCCAGTGCAAAACTGTACAGTTACTGTATATTGATAGTATGCTGTCCAGCTTAACCTGACACACCAGGGAAAGTTTGGGGTTTGGTGTCTTGCCTGACGACACTTTAACACATAACTGGGGAAATAGAGAATCCAACCAGATTCTATAATGGGTTGATTTCTGCTGAGCAGCAGCGGTAGAGGTGATAATTACAAGGCACGACTTTAAATGTAGTTCAAAGAGTGATCTGTCTTTCAAATCATAAAAAAACTCCACATAACCGTCACATGATGACAAATGTGGACTAAATGCCATGTGCTGTAGCATTCATCATTCAGAGCAGACACTCCTTATAGTTCTTCCTTGATAATCTGTCTTTTGCTTGACAATGAGCCTTTATTTCTGCAATATTGTGCAGTGCATGGAAAAAGGACAAAGTCTGGCAATGTGTGTTCACTGCCGTGAGCCTACTGTGGCCCAGTTTCCAGAATAGAGAAATCCACCAAAAATGACAGGTCACACACAAAACACACTGCCACACTCCATTATTAATTGCCTACTCTATCATTAATGAAAAAGAAGAACAAGCAAGGTCGTTATTCATATAGTAATTGCTCACAGTTAATCATTGGTTTCTGTGTGTCATGAGACTGGACAAATCTGCTTTGGGGCAAAATTATGGTGTGATTGTACAGCAGCGGTTGCCACAAAAGTCAGGCATCAAATTAAAGATAAGGGGAGGTGGTATGGGGATTTAATTGCACCAGATTCATTAGATTTTATGCTCTGACACAGAAACCATTACACCTGGGAAGGCAGTTTCAGCAGCTTTGGTTAAAGGGGAATACCATTACTTTTTTTCAATTTTCACACTGTTGTAGACTGACATTTGTTCCCCTTTGTCTTTTAATTGATATCAGAGCATTATCTTTCAATTAAAAATTTCACGGCTGCTAATGTTAAATCTCCTTTGAGGTGAAAACCAGAAAGTGCATTTTAAGTAGGGGTCATACAGAAGTCAGTTGTCAAAGAGAAGATTGAGTAAAAGAGGAGATGCTCTCCTTTCCTCAGTACTCTGTGGAGAGTGCAATGTATTTAATTACTTGGCTAAACCGATTCCTCTAGCAGTATTCCTCTGCTGGAAGAACAGCAGAGGAATACGAATGTAAAAGGCAAATGGTTTTCAAGCCACAAGACCTTGGTTTAAGGGGAAACTCCTCACAGAATGTTCTCCCCACACTGTAAGCCCGAATAAGTTGAGTTTACTTAAGAAAACCTGACAATGCCGCTTGCCTTACAAAATTTAAGTAATGGTAAATTAAAATTTAATTGAACTCTGTTGCGAGTCAAGTTCCATGCCGCCAGAGGGCACTCTGGTTTACATTGCATTAATGCCCTCTTGGCTGGTTTTTTGTTTTTTCATTTCCTGTCATGTCGTGTCCTGTTATTAGGTTGATTAGTGTCACCTGTTTTAGTAAGTATTTAAGTTTCTAGTTGGGATACTGTCTTTGTTGGTTCGTCATTGGTGTTACACGGAGGTTGCTTCTGTTTTGTTATCCAGTCTAGTCCTGTCCCTGGTCAAGGTTTGTCTAGTCTCTATGTTGTCCTTGTAGTTGGTGCATTACCTGTTACATGTCATCATGCTCTCTGTCTAGGTTTGTGTTCGTTCTGAGTATGTTAGGTATTGTTTGCGTGTTCTGTGTTCTTAGTTGGCTTAGTTGATAGCCACCCTGGATGGCATAACATTAGCTTCAAATTCTACTGTGAGGAACCTTTGTGTCATCTTTGACCAGGATCTCTCTTTTACATCATACATTAAACAAATCTCCAGAACCGCCTACCTTCATCTTAGAAATATAGTTAAAATCAGAAGCATCCTCTCTCAGAGCGATGCAGAGAAACTGATCCATGCATTTGTTACCTCTAGGCTGGACTACTGTAACTTCTTACTCATAGGATGTCCTTAAAAGCTCCTTAAAAGCCTACAGCTTATTCAAAATGCTGCAGCCAGAGTTCTGACAGGACTTAGAAAGAGAGATCACATTTCTCCTACATTAGTTTCTCTGCACTGGCTGCCTGTAAAATGTAGGATAGAATTTAAAATTCTCCTACTCACCTACAAAGTTCTCAATGATAAAGCTCCTTCTTATCTTAAAGACCTCATAGTTCCTTATGCTCCCAGCAGAACACTTCGTTTTAGAGCGCTGGGCTACTTGTGGTTCCTAGAGTGTTTAAATATAGAACGGGGGGCAGAGCTTTTAGCTACCAAGCTCCTCTCCTCTGGAACCAGCTCCATCTTCAGGTTCGAGAAGCTGACACACTCTCCACCTTTAAGATTAGGCTTAAAACCTTCCTTTTTGATAAAGCTTATAGTTAGAGATGGTTCAGGTCACTGGCAATTATTGTTAGTCACAGGAACCATCTCTTAGTTAAGCTGCAATAGACATAGACTGCTGGGGGACTTAATTTATACACCGAGCTCCTCTGTTTCCTTCTACCTCCTCTGTCCAATAACCTCCCATCATTGTCCCATGTTTAACTAACCTTGTCTCTTTCTCTCCAGTAGTTGTGCTTCTCCCCCCCCCTACTCTCTCTCCCTCTCTGTCCTCACCTACAGGTATCATAGGACTCAAAGTTTGGTGTCTGTGATGGGCAGCTGCGGATCCAACCATCCTGCCTGTATCCAGTCCCTGGTCCAACCATCCTGCCTGTGCTCTGTTGTTGCTTGTTGCTGTTGCTGTGCTTTTTCCTCTCTATCCTCTCACCCCAACCGGTCGAGGCAGATGGCCGCCCACATCCAGTCTGGTTCTGCTGGAGGTTTCTTCCTCGTTAGAGAGGGAGTTTTTCCTCTCCACTGTTGCTGTCAAATTAAATGCTTGCTGTATATGGGATTTGTTGGGTTTAGTTGTGAGGTTTTAAACCTTACTTTGTAAAGTGCCTTGAAATAACATTGTTGTGATTTGGCGCTATATAAATAAAAATGAATTGAATCGAATTAGTAGGGTTATTTAGTTTCCTGCTCGGCAGTGATCTTTAGTTACTTATCACTCCTTGTCCCTGTGGCTTTTTTTTTTTGTTGTGACGTTACTGTTATACATAGCACGTCACGTAAATGGTATTGTTTGCAGGCGTCCTGTGTCTGTCTTCGTGAAGGTTTGAGCTATCCTGTGTTTGGTTATTAGTTGGGGGGTTGTAAGTCACCTAATCACTTTATGTGTAGTTATTGGGATTCTAGCAATCATGCATGTCTTTTTCCCTGTATGGCTGTTTATTTTAATTAGTTATTATTTTTGGGTACATGTTTATGTATTGTGGTTTAAATAAATAAGATTATTGTTGCACAGCTTGTGTGTGTGGGTCGTTGCATTTGGGTTTTCCGTCCAGTCCAGTTTGTAGGCCATTGTAGTCTGTTTTCCGCTCATAGTGAGCGCGTTTTAGTGCACAGTAGTTCCAAATCCAGTTTGACCCGCTTGTAACAAACTTAACTTGAAAAAAAAATTGGAGACTGAAATGTTAATTTTGAGTTCAATACACTAAATGTATGTTCATTTAACTCAATCTTAAATATTAAGTTATATGCTAAACTACGCCACTTAAAACTTTACATTCAGTGCACTAATTAGTAAATTGATTTAACTCAAATCAACTGTTATTCAATGAGTTCACTAATATGGTAAGTTAAGTCAGAACTAATTCAATTTAAATCATTAAACCAGACCATTGAAATCATAAAAACACACAGTCAAAACAAATGTATTCTTGTTCTTTTATTTTAAATTCCAAATAAGAATTTACAAGACAGGTTATAAAAGACAGTAGAACATGGGTTCACATGTCAATTATTTGAATACTGGGATGGCATGCAGCAGTCTAAGCACTACACTGGTCATCTTTTGCTGCTATCTGCTTTAGTTCTGAATCCTATCGATGAGAGTATCTGTATCTCGTACTCGCTGATCCACACCACCAGGATCTACAGCTCAGACATCGGGATGTCATTCGGACTCGAGAAATGTGGGAGGATGGTGACAAAGAGAGGCAAGGTAATCCACACAGAAGGGGTCTCACTCCCAGAAGGAACAATAGCAGACATTGAGGACAATTACAAGTACCTTGGAATACCACAGGCAAACGGCAACCTTGAACAGGCAACAAGGAATGCGGCAACAGCCAAATACCTCCAACGAGTAAGGCAAGTCCTAAGAAGCCAGCTCAATGGCAAGAACAAATCCCGGGCAATAAACAGCTACGCTCTGCCAGTGATCAGATACCCTGCAGGAATAATAAGGTGGCCAAAGGAAGAGATACAGACCACAGATGTTAAGACACGAAAGCTCCTCACCATGCACGGAGGGTTCCACCCCAAATCCAGCACCCTGAGACTGTACGCTAGCCGCAAGGAAGGAGGCCGAGGACTAGTGAGCGTGAGAGCCACTATCCAGGATGAAACATCCAAGATCCATAAGTACATCAAGGATAAGGCCCCGACAGATGACGTGCTGAGTGAATGTCTCAGGCAGTGGAGAACAGAGGATGAGATGCTGGAAGAGGGACCATCATGGGAGGACAAGCCCTTGCACGGGATGTACCACCGGAACATAACTGAAGTGGCTGATCTCAACAAATCCTACCAATGGCTTGAAAGGGCTGGGCTGAAGGACAGCACAGAGGCACTCATCCTGGCTGCACAGGAGCAGGCCCTGAGCACCAGAGCCATAGAGGCCCAGATCTACCACACCAGACAAGACCCAAGGTGTAGACTGTGCAAAGAGGCCCCTGAGACGGTCCAGCACATAACTGCAGGGTGTAAGATGCTGGCAGGCAAAGCATACATGGAACGCCATAACCAAGTGGCTGGCATAGTATACAGGAACATCTGCGCGGAGTATGGACTGGAAACCCCAAGGTCAAAGTGGGAAACACCTCCCAAGGTGGTAGAGAACGAGCGAGCCAAGATCCTGTGGGACTTCCAGATCCAGACTGACAGAATGGTAATGGCGAACCAACCAGACATTGTGGTGGTGGATAAAGAGCAGAGGAAAGCCGTAGTGGTGGATGTGGCAATACCAAGCGATGGCAACATCAGGAAAAAGGAACATGAGAAACTAGAGAAATACCAAGGGCTCAGAGAAGAACTGGAGAAGGCTTGGAAGGTGAAGGCCACAGTGGTGCCTGTGGTGATCGGAGCACTAGGGGCTGTGACCCCCAAACTGGAGGAGTGGCTACGACAGATCCCTGGAAAAACATCCGAAATCTCAGTCCAGAAAAGTGCAGTCCTAGGAACAGCAAAGATACTGCGCAGAACCCTCAAGCTCCCTGGCCTCTGGTAGAGGACCCGAGCTTGGAAGGTGGATGAGACCACCCGCGGAGGGTGAGAATAGAGTTTTTTTTTTTTTTTTATATGTATATATATGTATATATATATATATATATTGTTAGATATAATAACATAATACTTAATAATTAGTGTTGGAGAAAATATATTTTCATCTATTATTCATCTCATTTATCTTGTTGTTTATTCATTTATCTTTTTACATTTACCATTTATGGTTTGCATTTGCTGTGCCTTATAACCACATTGACAATTGCACAGACGTTTCTGCATGTTAACAAGTGCACCCATGATGTGATACTGAAGGCGTGTACAAGCATCAATAAAGTGTTGTGCTTCGGGGAAGTTCGTTGGAGTTGGTGGTCTCTGAGTGAAACGCTAAGATCTCAGGCTGTCACAAACAGACGATGGGGGAAGGACCCAAATGCACAGTGTCTACTTGAGTAAAACAATAGTTTTAATAATCAAGGTCGGACTTAAGGCACAGGGTTGTCAGAAGATGGGCTAGAGGCAAGATCGGTGGTCAAGAGTACTAGGAACGCTGGAATGCTGGTCAGGAACAACGCAGACAATCTGGCAAGGTACTGGGGTGAGAGGATGACTAATTACTGATGACATGCAGGTGATGTTAACAAGGACCAGAAGTAAAGCTGGGTTAACTGGGTAAGGAGCTAAACAGAATATGGTACCAAAATAACCAGAAGTGACTAAATAACATGAGCTGTGACACAGGCGAGCTCCCCTTGGCCAAGTAAAAACTGGTTGGCACTCAGTTGTGCTTTATTGTTCTCGTCTCCGTGTGTATGAGTGCTGTTGTGGTATTTTAAGACCCAACATAATGTGGTTCTTCGAACCGGATCTCAACAGTCAACGTCGTGGGAGGAGGGTGATGGAACACTAAAGCCTGCCGGCAACCGGACATCTACTAGTCCAACACAAAATCCTGGGGCATGGATTTGTCACTGGGTCAGTGAAATAGATCCTGATGTTCTCTCCGATGGCGTTGATGACAAGTTCCGGGAGACAAGCAATACAGCAACAATAAGTAAGTGTCCGTAGTGCCATCATTGGGGTTGATTGGGCCCGGAAATTCCAGGATAAATACCTAAGGGTTGACTTGTGTCATAATTCCAGAGTCGATTAGGATTGACTGGGTTGACTGGAGCCGTAATTCCAGCATAAAACAGTACAGTACAGACCGAGAACGAGGCCCTGAAAGGAACGGTGCAGTCCCTGACGGAGGATGTGGCTCAGCTAGCGGCCGAAAATAAAAAAATAAAAGAAGGTATCATCGATCTGCAGGCCCGCAGCATGAGGGACAACCTGGTGTTCTCGGGGATTCCAGAACAGGCGGAGGAAAACACGGAAACCACAATTAAAAACTTCATTAAACAACAGATGAAGATTCCAGCGGAAGTTGTCGACAAGATGGCGTTCCACCGTTCGCATAGACTTGGAGGAAGACGACCGGATGGCCAGCGCCCCCGACCCATCGTTGCCAAGTTTCATGACTTTAAGCAGAAGGAACTGGTTAAGAGCCGGGGCAGACAGCTGAAGGGAACCGACTACAGCGTCAACGACCAGTTCCCCAAGGAGATCCTCGACCGCCGCCGCCGACTGTTCCCCATCCGTAAGAGGTTCATGGCAGAAGGCTGCAGGGCTGTCATCAGCGTCGACAAACTGTACGTCAACGGAGAGCTCTACCGGGACCGGGAAGCAACTCCGTGGCTGTACTAGCAGGTGGTATGTAAGAAAAACGGTTTAATATAAAAGGTTTGTTAAAAAAAACAATAGATGCAATGCAACTATGTGTTATAACTTTACATCCAGTATTCAAACTCGTTCTCTCGCAGATGTTTCATATAAATGTTTACTGTCATTCTAATGTCACTCACTCACTCACTTTGCAAAGCGCTCACCATACGTAATCACTCACTTTCCTTTCACTTTAATTTTCCTTCCCTTTACTCTTTTTCCTTCACCTACTTTCACTCCACACTGTCTACATCCTTTTCTCTATTCTTCTCCCACGTAGTCAGCCAGCTATGTAGCCCTCCAACAGCCACACACAAACATCTACTGCACAGGGGAAACACGTGCACATACATAGGTAACACACAACTCAGAATACACAGGTACTTAAGGTTAGCCACACACCTAAAGTCTGTCACACTACATACACACAAGACTAGTGATCCACAGCAGTCAGGTAAAATATGACACCACTGAAGATTGTCACTTGGAATGTACGTGGAATCAATAAGAAGGAGAAACGATTTAAAATATTTAACCATTTGAAAACCCTACAAGCAGACATTGTTTTACTACAGGAAACTCATATTCCCAAAATTATAAATTACACTCTGGCATCAGCAGAGTTCCCACATGCTTACTTAGCCGGTTACAATTCTAAACAAAGAGGGGTCGCCATCCTGATAAATAAAAAGATTAACTTTACGCATAACGATACCATTGTAGATCCAGAAGGGAGATATATAATCATTAATATCTTGATAGGAAACATTGAATATTGCATAGCTAATGTGTATGGCCCTAATGCTGACGACCCCTCTTTCTTTCACAGCTTCTTCACATCACTGTCTGCTCACTCTGGTTCCAAACTTATAGTAGGAGGGGACTTTAATTTAGTATTTAACCCAGAGTTGGACAGGCTAAGCAAAGCTGTGAGCAACAGGAACTGGCAATCAGTACAGACCTTAAAACAGTACATGGATGACTTTGGTCTCTGTGACACATGGCGTTCTCTTCATCCTACATCCAGGGAATATACCTTTTTCTCACCAGTTCACCACTCTCACTCCCGTATAGATTATATTTTAGTAAATAACTCAGTCTTACAAGATGTCTCTGACACCAATATTCACTCTATCACAATCAGTGATCATGCACCAATGTCCATTTCGTTAATTAAGACAGCCACACCATCAACCAGGAATTGGAGGTTTAATACATCATTACTCAATGATCAAGACTTCATCAGTTATGTCAGGAGAGAATGGAAAACCTTTATAGAAATCAACGATACACCGGAAATCTCACCCTGTGTTCTTTGGGAGACTGGGAAGGCAGTTATGCGCGGTAGAATTATTTCATATTCATCACACAAGAAAAAAAAGGACATGTTACTTGAATTAGAATTAGAGCAAAAAATAAAATCTCTAGAGATTAAATATGCAGCCTCTCCAACCAATGATGTCCTAGAAGACCTAAAGAATCTAAAGCTGAAATTAAATAATATAATTGATTGCAAAACTCAGTTTCAGATAGACCAATTACGCTGGGAGAACTTTGACCATGCTAATAAATGTGGTAAATTTCTAGCTAACCAATTAAAAAATAATAAAGAGAAACAACTCATCCATTCAATAACTAATAAGGAAGGCAACATTACTCGTGATCCCCATGAAATAAATGATACCTTTAAAAACTTTTACCAAGAGTTATATACGTCCCAAATAGATCCACCCACCTCAGCCATAGAGGCGTTTCTGAATAAACTAGAACTGCCAAAGCTAAATGAAGAACAATCTACAACTCTAGACTCATTGTTATTTTTGGCAGAACTACATGAAGCTCTGCAGGAGATGCCCAATAAAAAAAGCTCCAGGACCAGATGGATTCCCAACTGAATTTTATAAAGAGTTCTGGTCCATGCTGGCACCCAGCTTTTACAAAATGTTAGCTGAAATTAAACAACAACATTCATTACCCACAAATATGAATTCTGCCTTCATAAGCCTGCTCCAAAAACCAGGGAAAGACCCTACACTCCCATCGAGTTATAGACCAATTTCACTAATAAATGTAGATCTAAAAATAGTGTGTAAAGCACTTGCTAGAAGATTAGAAAAAATCACTCCATATATAATTCACTCTGATCAAACAGGCTTCATTAAAGGTAGACAGTCAACAAACAATATGAACAGACTAATTAATTTAATTGATTATGTCACCATCCATAAACTAGAGACAGCCATCGTCTCCTTAGATGCAGAAAAAGCTTTCGATAGAGTAAACTGGAAGTTTCTTTTAGCCACTCTGCACAAATTCGGCATTGGGGAAACATTCATAGACTGGATCCAAATATTATACAACTCAGCAAACGCTGCAGTCAGAACAAACAACCAGATCTCACCAAGGTTTAATCTGCATAGAGGGACAAGACAGGGCTGCCCACTGTCCCCATCACTATTTGCAATATTTATTGAACCTCTAGCCGCAGCAATAAGACAGCATGAAGGAATTACTGGAATATCGACCAAATCAGTAAATCATAAAATAAGTTTATATGCTGACGATGTGTTACTGTTTCTCCTTGAGCCACAGACGTCTCTTCCTACAACTATCAGCCTCATAGATGAATTCGCAGGACTTTCAGAGTACTCTATTAACTGGACCAAATCTATAGTGCTACCACTTAACCTTAAGGTGACTAACATCTCCTCTACCACACTCCATTCAGGAAACATTAAATACTTGGGCATTGAATTGTCGTCTAGGCTATCAGAGCTTATTGATCTAAACTACAATCCATTATTAAAACAAATAGAAGCCAACCTCAAAAGATGGCAGTCCTTACCCATTTCACTTATGGGAAGAATTGCCACCATAAAAATGATGATCCTGCCAAAAATTAATTACATATTTTCAACGATTCCAACTCAGCCAGCCCAGGCGTGGTTTAAGACATTAGACTCCTACATCTCACAGTTTTTGTGGAAAACCAAGCCACCACGAATTAGTTTAAAAACTCTTCAAAAATCCAGACGCTGCGGCGGCCTAGAACTACCTAACTTCCACCACTATCTTCTTGCCAATAGACTGAACCATGTCCACAAATGGATAAAACCCATGCCAGCAGACTCCTCCTGGATAGACATTGAACAAACATTTTGTGGAAATATTAAAGTTGCAGATCTGCCCTTTATCAGCACCAAAATCAAACATCATAGTTGTTACCAGAACATTAGCATAAAAGCATCTCTGCAAGCCTGGTGGGAGTTTCTTAAAATTAATGGGTCTTCGCTTACTCTTTGCCAAAACACACCTCTCTGGAACAATCCAGACATCATACAAAACAAAAAGGCAATACACTTTCCAACTTGGCATATCAAAGGGATAACACATCTGAAACATGTTTTCACAAGAGACAAGTTTACCTCTTTTGAAGAACTAGTGTCTCACTATGAAATCACTAGTGCCAATTTCTTAGAATACCAACAACTAAAGTCAATACTTAATGCAAAAAGTAAGAATACTGCCATCCACATGCAACCACCACCAGTAATAGAGCGATTTATTGATATATCAGGGAAAAGGACAGTATCCAAAATCTATATCTTAATTTCCAATGTAGACCAGACAGTGAGCCTTCCGATCTCTAAATGGGAAGCTGATCTCAATATCACCACTAATTACACGTTCTGGAATAACATATGTTCTAATTTATTCAGAATGACAAAAAATACAAATTTACAACTAATACAATACAAAATTCTTCATAGAACTCACTATACAGGACAAAGGATGTTCCAAATGGGTCTCACAAACTCAAATATTTGCCCTCACTGTACAGATAACACAGCAGATAGATTCCTACATGCATTCTGGTCATGCTCACCTGTGCAGCAATTTTGGCAAAGAGTATGTGAACACCTGTCAACCAAGTTAAGCTGTCCAATCCCAGCAGCCCCTGCACTTTGTCTTCTAGGAGATCTAAGTGGGCTTGATCTAGAGACAAACTCATCACACACACTTCTTTCTGCCCTCTGTGTCGCAAAGAAAATCATCCTCATGAACTGGAAAACTAAAAAAAAATTAAGCATTACTCAATACCTGAACAGCTTGTTAGATTATACCACCTTAGACACATTGTCTGCTTCATCAAATCAATGACCAAAACTATACTCTGATTGATTCCATTTCCAGGTAAGGATGCGTGGGGCTCGGGTGCTGCGTCATGTCTGGCACAGTGGTGGGGGGGTGACTGGTGGTTGGTGGTGCCTGCCTGCCTAAGGAACCGGGACGGGTTGGTGGACTCAGGGCTGGCCGCATGGGTCCCCTGCGGCGGGGGTGTGGTGGCTGCTGAGACCGGCGGCCCTGTGCCGGGATGGGACCATTTTGAGGGTTGGCGTGTGCCTGTCTCCGGGGAGCTGGAGGCGGGCCTCCCTGCCGGTGTGCGGGGGCGGACCTGGGGGTGGAGACCTGGGTAACCTGCGTCCGGGGGACTCCCTCTGGGGGTGCCTGCCTGTGCCCGGAGGGGTGTCTCTCCCCTGGGGCGCTGCCCCTGCTCGGGTGGGGCGCTGCCTGCCCTAGCGGTCCGACGCCCTCTGGTAACTGCTCGGGCCTGTTGCAGGGGGGGTTGGCGGACTACTCAGGCTAGAACCTTCATTGGGCCCTGGGCGGAGGCTGGCCCTCAATGCACAACCGCAGAGTATGTGTGTGGGTTTGAGTGTCACACTACACGGGGCGAGCATGGGCATACTTGAGCGAGAGAATGGGTAAGTGTGAAAGAAGGGTGAGGATGGCTCTGGCTGTGCTGCGTGTGGCGCCTGGGCAGTAGTACTGCGGTCCCTGGGTCTCGGCTGTCCCTTCCTGGCTGGGGGTTGTGGGGGGTGGTGGGATGGGTAGCAGAGCCAGTCGGGAACCTGGCTCTGCGGACCCTGGTGCTCTGCTTCCCAACTACATTTCTCCGCATTCATCCACTTAGGTCTGCAAGGGGCGTCCTGCTGATGGAGGGACCAGGGCTACTGGGAAGTGGTTCCGTCCCTTCCAAGTGGGATGCTCTGCAGTTTTAATTGCATTAGTCATACACACTTGTCCAGGAATCTGGGGGCTCCTTCCGGGGGGGCCAGTAGACTTCCCATTGATGGCTCTGTCTGCTGGACCCCCCGGAGAATTGGGTATCTCCCAAAGTTCCTCATACTTAGCTACATACACATACATTTAGGGCCGGGGGTGGGCTCTTTCACTGGGGCCTGGGGCTCAGGCCAGTTGTGGCCTCGGCCACTGGCCCTGATGGAGAGATCACCACCCAGTTTTAACTGCAAAAAGACATTTAGGGCGAGGGGGGGCACTGTCCGGGGGACACACCGTCAGCCAGCGGTTGTGCTCCTGGAGGTGTCACCCACCTTCAGTGCACTTTAGTTCCACACACTCACGTCCAAGCTGGGTTGCAGGGTTCTGGGGTACCTATTTCTACTGCCCTCTGCCTCCCCCGGGTTGGGGGGGTTGGTCAGGGCTCGGGAGGAGCTGCGGTCCCTGCCTGGGGCCACATGGACGGCAGGCCGGAGACCTACCCTCCCCACGAATGTGATCAAGCGAATGGTGTGGGTGGGAGAATGTATCTGAGAGTGCATTGGTTCACGTATGATTGACTAGTTTGTTGTGAGAGAGTCTATGGTGTGTGTGTGTGTTGATGTGATGATGTGTGTTGCACGTGTGGATGGGTGTATGCGTCTGTGTTTGTGTGAGTTGGTATGCGTGTGGTGCGGTTGAAGTGTGGGGGGTCCGGTTTTTCGCCCGGGGTACGATGATCGTCTGCCTGGGTGGTCTCTTTTCTGCTGACCCCACCAATTGCTGGCCTTGTGCTGCAGGCCGCTGTAGCGCCAGGGGATGAGGTCGGGCCGATGGGGTAGGCCCCGCTCCGCCCGTGTGGGGGTGGTGGGCTGGGGGCGGGCCCCACTCTGGGCGCGGGGGCATCTTCTGGCGGGCTCCCTACGGACCGTGGGTCCTCGGGCTCTACTCTTTCAGGCCGACCCTCCCGCCGGGGGGAGTGTTTGCCCCTGGTTCTCATGGGGCGGACAGCGTTGACCCCCGGTGGCCCACTCTGGCCTCGGGTGCTGTCTCTGTGGCTGCTGCAGCTCTGCCTGGGGGGCTCTGTGTGGGCGGCTTGGGTCGCAACACCTGCCCTCTTGGAACTGAAGGTGTGTGGGCTCCCTGGCTGCTAGGATTCCTTCCTCTGCTTGCTGGATGGGCGTAGTGGCGGAGCCCCTCACATCACCCTGGCTTCCACAAGTGGCATTGTTCATGCACCAACGTCTGCCTCACCCTTTGGGTGAATAATGATAAGCTACAGCCTTACTAACCTTGTAGTGGGACACTTTCCAAATCCAACTGTAAGTATTATTGATACTTATCACTACCGATATGAATAATGTGTGAATATGGAATTTGTGGTGTTGTATGTCATGACTTTTATTAAGTAGTATGGGATATGTATAATAATGCACATATGTATGTATATTGTATGTATATGTTTGTATTAGTATGTGCACATACCTTAGCACTATTATTGGTATTAGTATTAATCTCCAAGGTAAACCACAGTACAAAAATTGTTTAGTTATGAATGTGTTAGCCTAAGGTACATCCATGCTTCTTATTTATTTATTTTTTTGCTCCGATTGTTTACTTAACAGATTTGCTTGGTTTCAGCAGCTGGTTGTACCCCTTATCCCCCCTCCCCCTCACCCTCCCGCATACACACCCTAAAGCAGAAACCTAACCTGTCCACCAACCCAGCAACATCACACACATTTTGGATTAGCTAAATAAACCATTAAGTAAACCATAAATCAGGAAGAGTATATATATTCTATATATACTCTTCTTGTTAAAGCAAAGCTGTCCATCACAATACGGCATTCAGCGTAATATATGCTGCTTGCTTAACTGCTGGACAGAACAAAAAAAAAAAAGACAAAAAAAAAAAAAAAAAAAACAGTACATGGATGACTTTGGTCTCTGTGACACATGGCGTTCTCTTCATCCTACAGACAGTTCACCACTCTCACTCCCGTATAGATTATATTTTAGTAAATAACTCAGTCTTACAAGATGGCTCTGACACCAATATTCATTTTATCACAATCAGTGATCATGCACTAATGTCCATTTCGTTGATTAAGACAGTCAAACCATCAACCAGGAATTGGAGGTTTAATACATCATTACTCAATGATCAAGACTTCATCAATTATGTCAGGAGAGAATGGGCAACCTTTATAGAAATCAGTAATACACTGGGAACCTCACCCTGTGTTCTTTGGGAGACTGGGAAGGCAGTTATGTGCGGTAAAATTATTTCATATTCATCGCACAAGAAAAAAAGGGCATGCTACTTGAATTAGAATTAGAGCAAAAAATAAAATCTCTAGAGATTAAATATGTTGCCTCTCCAACCAATGATGTCCTAGAAGACCTAAGGAATCTAAAGATGAAATTAAATAATATAATTGATTGCAAAACTCAGTTTCAGATAGATCTGTTACACTGGGAGAACTTTGACCATGCTAACAAATGTGGTAATGTTTTAGCTAACCAACTAAAAAATAATAAAGAGAAACAAATCATTCATTCAATAACTAATAAGAAAGGGAATATTACTCATGATCCCCATGAAATAAATGATACATTCAAAAAGTTTTACCAAGAGTTATATACGTCCCAAATAGATCCATCCACCTCAGCCATAGAGGAGTTTCTGAATAAACTAGAACTGCCAAAGCTAAAGGAAGAACAATCCACAACTCTAGACTCATTGTTATCTTTGGCAGAACTACATGAAGCTCTGCGGGAGATGCCCAATAAAAAAGCTCCAGGACCTGGATTCCCAACTGAATTTTATAAGGAGTTCTAGTCCATGCTGGCACCCAGCTTTTACAAAATGGTAGCTGAAATTAAACAATAGCAATCATTACGCACTAATATGAATTCTGCCTTCATAAGCCTGCTCCAAAAAACAGGAAAAGACCCTAGACTCCAATCAAGTTATAGAGTAATTTCACTATTAAATGTAGATCTAAAAAATAGTGTGTAAAGCACTCGCCATAAGATTAGAAAAAATCACTCCATATATAATTCACTTTGATCAAACAGGCTTCTTTAAAGGTAGACAGTCAAAAAACAATAAGAACAGATTACTCAACTTAATTGATTATGTCATCACCCATAAACTAGAGTCAGCCATCGTCTCCTTAGATGCAGAAAAAGCTTTCGATACAGTAAACTGGAAGATTCTTTTAGCCACTCTGCACAAATTTGGCATTGGGAAATCATTTATAGAATGGATCCAAATATTATACAGCTCAGCAAACGCCGTAGTCAGAACAAACAACCAGATCTCACCAAGGTTTAATCTGCATAGAGGGACCAGACAGGGCTGCCCACTTTCTCCATCACTATTTGCAATATTTATTGAACCTCTAGCCGCAGCAATAAGACAGCATGAAGGAATTACTGGAATATCGACCAAATCAGTAAATTATAAAATAAGTTTATATGCTGACAATGTGTTACTGTTTCTCCTGGAGCCACAGACGTCTCTTCCTACAAATATCAGCCTCATAGATGAATTCTCAGGACTTTCAGAACACTCTATTAACTGGACCAAATCTATAGTGCTACCACTTAACCTTAAGGTGACTAACATCTCTTCTACCACACTCCATTCAGGGAACATTAAATACTTGGGCATTGAATTGTTGTCTAGGCTATCAGAGCTTATTGATCTAAACTACAATCCATTATTAAAACAAATAGAAGCCAACCTCAAAAGATGGCAGTCCTTACCCATTTCACTTATGGGAAGAATTGCCACCATAAAAATGATGATCCTGCCAAAAATTAATTACATACTCTCAATGATTCCAACTCAGCCAGCCCAGCTATGGTTTAGGATATTAGACTCATACATCTCAAAGTCTCGGTGGAAAACTAAGCCACCATGAATTAGTTTAAAAACTCTTCAAAAATCCAGACGCTGCGGCGGCCTAGAACTACCTAACTTCCACCACTATTTTCTTGCCAATAGACTGAACCATGTCCACAAATGGATAAAACCCATGCCAGCAGACTCCTTCTGGATAGACATTGAACAAACTTTTTGTGGAAATATTAAAGTTGCAAATCTGCCCTTTATCAGCACCAAAATCAAACATCATAGTTGTTACCAGAGCATTAGCATAAAAGCATCTCTGACAGCCTGGTGTGATTTTCTTAAAATTAATCGGTCTTCGCTTACTCTAACCCTAACCCGCCAAAACACATCTCTCTGGAACAATCCAGACATCATACTAAACAAAAAGGCAATAAACTTTCCAACTTGGTATATCAAAGGGATAACACATCTGAAACATGTTTTCACAAGAGACAAGTTTAACTCTTTTGAAGAATTAGTGTCCCACTATAAAATCACTGGTGCCAATTTCTTAGAATACCAACAACTAAAGTCAATACTTAATGCAAAAAGAATACTCCCATCCACATGCAACCACCTCCAGCAACCATGCTAACATGGTTGTCTGATTTACTGATATATCAGGGAAAGGAGAGTATCTGAAATCTATATTTTAATTTCCAATGTTGGTCAGACAGTGAGCCTTCCGATCTCCAAATGGGAAGCTGATCTCGACATCACCACTAATCACACGTTCTGGAATAATACATGTTCTAATGTATTCAGAATGACAAAAAGTACAAATTTACAACTAATACTATATATACAATTCTTCATAGAACACATTATACAGGACAAAGGATGTTCCAAATGGGTCTCACAATTTCAAATATTTGCCCTTACTGTACAGATAACACAGCAGATAGATTCCTACATGCATTCTGGTCATGTTCACCTGTGCAGCAATTTTGGCAAAGAGTACAGAGGCAGCCGGTAAAAGTGTCTACCCCCACCGTGTTTGGGTTTCAAATCTGCCGCGTCAGTGCCCAGTTTGCACTGCGGGAGGAGTGTGTTACGTCCTTCTGGCCTGTAGGTGGCGATTGACTCCCACTTTTGGTCCTAAAACATCGTAGCTGCTTACGTCATATAATCTCTTGTAGAACAACCAATGATCAGGTCTTGGGTGGCCTAGTGGTTAACATGCATTGCATAAGACTTTTTGTCCGGGGTTCGAGTCTGAGTGGAAGCAGTTTTTTAATTTTAATTATTGGAAAAACAGAGTCTCATCATCATCATGTGATCACGAGATGACACCGTTGTATTACTTAGTGCATGGATCGCCAAAACCATGAACCGCTGGTCGCGTTATAGTATGAAGTTATGAACGTAAGGAAATTATGGCAAATTATGGCAGTATAAAACCGAAAATAAGAAGCGTTGGATTTGTGGCAGACAAGCTACTGTAACCCTGATTTCTCGCTGTTGGTACGGGCAATTTTCTTTACGTGGTATGCTTCTTTAATGCACCACACGGCAAGACAGTACGGCACATGTACACTTTTTTCTTTACGCTGCTCTTACCCAACGCGCGTCACATTTTCCTGTCCCCCGTCAACAAGGACAGGTAGGAACTAATGTTGATGACAAATAAAATCACAGTAGCTGAAATGTCACGTTTCCCAAACATAAAATAAAAAAATAAAAAGGAATACTAACTAAGGTTACACTACTACAATTTAAAAAAGTGAATAAGGATGATCTAGACCAGAGGTCTGCCACCGGTAACACCCACGTTTTAAATGAAAAAAACCAACACTGGGAGCCGCGGAGGGCGGCAATATTATATTATTTGAGAACATTCAACATTTGTTTTTTAATCCAAAGAAGACATAAAAGTCAGGGCTCAGAGATCTAACCGATGATAAAACATTGTCAAGGCATCGACAAGGACAGCTAACTCGCTTTTCCCTGCTTCAAACAGCTGCTGTAACTGAGAGCAACCCGTGCGGCATCACCCGTCAATCTGGAAACGTATTCATTGGTTCGGACATTGTTCTGCCCGCTTTCATGTAGACACAGAACTCGTCAAAACAAAAGAGCTCAGTGCAGCATTTACAAATCACATGTGAACGTTTTAATTTTTTTTTTTGTAAATAAAAATAATGTTTGCCCTGTTCAAACCTATGGAAAAAAACGATTCTGATTTAAAAGCGGCTGATGAAAGGGACACTAACAACCCAACGCAGCTGAGGCTGTAGCAGGCAGAGAAACGCAGATCTTTGTCCTGCGTGTTGATGCGTGTTTCCCCTTCCCCCAGTGTCCCCGCTCTGGGACGTGTATGGCCCCGCCCACTTTCATTCACCAGGCGGACATGAAAGAGGAAGTAACGAAATAAACAGCTGGTTAACTTTGTAGGAACATGGCTGTAGCTCTGCAACGACTTTAAGCGCAAATCTTCACCAGTCCAAATTGTGCAATTAATACTGTGTTTACAATAAAGATAATAAATAATAATAATAGTATTTTCATTTTAAAATGCACTGCATATTTTAAACGAATGTCGAAGTGCTACAAATAACTTAGATCAGAAAGCTACGATAAATACATACGTTTATTTTTGCAGAGTAAACGTATATAGAACAAACTACTTGCTGCATTAATTTGTCCTGAAGCTGAAGTATTTCTCACCTGCTGATCGAGTAGTAGCAACACATTAGCATGTCTATGCGCCTCTACGGGGGAGGGGAGGGATGAGAAGTTTGCTTTTGCGACTGTGAGCAAACATGAGACAAACAAAAGCTTGGTCGAACTCAGATCCAAGTCATCTGAGTACGAAACACATCACATATCATTCGATCTCGTGTTTCATTTGAGCGGCAGTCGGGAGCTCTCTGCTAAGACTGCTGCCCCACGACCCGTCCACGGATGAGCTTCGATTAAAAATTAAAAGCAGAGGTTTTTAGTTTTTCGTTTTTCTCTAAACGAAAAAACAGCTTTAAATTCAAGTCCGTGTGTTTTTGTTAAAAAATATTTTTGTTCGGTTTATTGGTTTGTAATGCGGTGCTTTTATTCAGGATAGATAGACGGATGGGAAATCAAAGTTTTGAAACATACACGGGCCGAATAAGTCACATCAGCCACTCATTCAGTTACAATGACACGCACAGTCAAAACAAATTATCCCTACATCTAGTGCCCCACTCCCCCGTTCCTCTCGTAGCCTGCATTTGCACATCCATACATTTGTGTATTGGTCACTCTCTGTCTGGACACATGACTCCGAAACACATCACGTGTTTGTGTAAGAGTTTGATGTCTCCACCAAATTATAAGCAGAGGTAACGAGAGAACGACTTTTTGTGTTTTCCGTTTGTCTCTAAACAATAAAAACATATTAACTCCAATTCTGTGTCTTTTTGTAAGAAACAAATATTTTTGCCTGTTTTATTGGTTTGTAAGGTGCTTTGATTAAAATCCGTTTGCCGCTCATCGAAAGAGAAACGAAAACGCCGGTGAAAGTGGCTGGATGGACGGATGGGAAATGAAAATGATGAAACGTACACGGGTCAAATAAGTGCTGTCAGCCACTTAATTACAATGACACGCACGGTCAAAACAAGTCAAACTGCAGTTCTGCAGACACAGAGTAAACACGTAGGAACAAACATGTTGCTGTAATGCGTCCCTGTAGATCTGCTGATTTCTGGCGTCCTGTCAAAATTACGATCGACAACTGCTGTAAAACAAATACCTATGATTATTACGGTTATTTACGTAAAATCTACGACTATTGGAAAACATTCATTAACAAGTCGTGGAAGTTTAAAACCTAAATAAGCGGCTGTAGTCGCAGATGGACTGTGCTCTACGTCTTTACTTGCGCATTTAAATTATATTAATTAAACCGCAACGCATAATTATGGAATTATGTGAAGTCAATATGTTGTATCAGATGTTAGAGCGGTGGGTGTGTACATATTTTTAAGAGACGCCTTCTATTTAAAGACATGAAAAAGCTGAGGAGAATAAAAACAAGAACCTGTTGCTGCTGTGGCGCTGCCTGTTTTAAACCACACAGAACAATTATAACTTTGCAGTGAACAGAAAATAACCAAGCCATCAACAAGTTGTTGCCCTTCACACTCCCCATGTTTTAGCACACAACAGATACTTAATAGTAAAAACTAAAAAGTAAAATAGGTCTGGTGTAATATATGTGTGTTACAGGTAGAAATGAACAGTCGGACCTCAGTTACGCTGTAGTGCTTTGGAGGCTTCTAATCAATGCTGCGCCACCTGGTGGTTAAAACGAGAATAGCGTCCTGATTTTTTTCAGCCGGCTGCAGGATTAAAAATCTTTAGTCAGCGACGCACCCGCTGCACCGTGGCGACGCGTCTGTACTGCAGTAAAAACCCTAGTCACTTTGAATCGCTGCCACTGTATGTGAACACCTGTCAACCCAGTTAAGCTGTCCAATCCCAGCGGTCCCTGCACTTTGTCTTCTAGGAGATCTAAGTGGGCTTGATCCAGAGACAAACTGTGGTGGAAATTTCCCATAAAGAGGCAGATGAGACAGTTGTCCTTTTGTGCGATTTATTGAAATAATGAAGAAAATTTAAAAAAATGGGGAAAGCAAATAAAAAGCATGGATGTTGATCGTGCACATCAACAAACCAAAAACCAGCTGGGGAGATCAGTGCACACACCATGAAGGTGTGATGCAAACAGCCCACGATCCTCAAGCTGCTTCTGCTTTTAACCCCTTTCTCTGGCTCTGGTGGAATGTCTCTCTGCACCAATAAAATTGTTTGTGCCACCTTATCTCGCTGTGAGTGAGAATGTTTGCTTTCTCACTTCTGCATCATCATGTCTTGTTATCCAAATGAAGGAACACCAAGCTTCCAAGGCAAGATGCATTCGCTTTAACAGCTTTGGGTCTGGTGGGGAGTCAGATAGGATGGAGCCAGAGTCCGGTTATTATTAATGATTAATTATTAATCAGTCAAATGGAACATCAGATGTTTAGACTTGATGTACGACAGGGTGCAAGAGATTAGTTGTTTGTGTAAGAATGTTCAGTATTGCACCTAACCAGCACATGGCGCCTGTGTTGGATAAGAAATAGCACAAAGGCACAATTTTTCCATTACACACACTCATCACACACACTTCTTTCTGCCCTTTGTGTCGCAAAAAAAATCATCCTTATGAACTGGAAAACTAAAAAAAATTGAGCATTACTCAGTACCTGAACAGCTTGTTAGATTACACCACCTTAGACAGATTGTCTGCTTCGTCAAATCAATGACCAAAACTATACTCTGATTGATTCCATTTCCAGGTAAGGATGCTTGGAGCTCGGGTGCTGTGTCATGTCTGGCACAGTGGTGGGGGGGCGACTGGTGGTTGGGGGTGCCTGTCTACCTAAGGAACCCGGGACAACGGGGCTGGTGAATTCTAGGCTGGCCTCATGGGTCCCCTGCGGTGGGGGTGTGGTGGCTGCTGAGACCGGCAGTCCTGTGCTGGAGTAGGGCCATTTTGAGGGTTGGCCTGTCTCCGGGGAGCGGAGGCGGGCCTCCCTGCCGGTGTGCGGGGGCGGACCTGGGGGTGGAGACCTGGGTGAACTGTGCCCAGGGGGGTCCCTCTGGGGGTGTCTACCTGTGCCTGGAGGGGTGTCTCTGCCCTGGGGCGCTGCCCTTGCTCGGGTGGGGCGCTGCCTGCCCTAGTGGTCCGACGAGGTTTAAGTGTAGCACTACACGGGGCAAGCATGGGTGAGGATGGTTCTGGCTGTGCTGCGTGTGGTGCCTGGGCAGTAGTACTGCGGTCCCTGGGTCTCCGCTGTCTCTTCCTGGCTGGGGGTTGTGGGGGGCGGTGGGATGGGAAGCAAGCTAGTCAGGAACCTGGCTCTGCGAACCCTGGTGCTTTGCATCCCAACTACATTTCTCCACATTCATCCACTTAGGTCTGCAAGGGGCATCCTGCTGATGGAGGGACCGAGGCTACCGGAAAGTGGTTCTGTCCCTCCCAAGTGAGATGCTCTGCAGTTTTAATTGCATTAGTCATACACAGTCGTCCAGGAATCTGGGGGCTCCCTCCGGGGGGGGCCAGTGGACGGAGCCTTCACATTGATGGCTCTGTCTGCTGGACCCCTCAGAGAATAGGCGATCTCCCAAAGTTCCTCATACTTAGCCACATACACATACATTTAGGGCCGGGTGTGGGCTCTTTCACTGGGGCCTGGGGCTGAGGCCAGTTGTGGCTTCGCCCACTGGCCCTGGTGGAGCTTAACCACCCAGGTTTAACTGCAAAAAGACATTTAGGGTAGGGGGAGGCACCGGCAGAAACCGTCTGTGCTAGTGAACTTGCAAAAATTAGTGAAGAGAGAAGACAGAAACCAGATCGAAAATCTGAAATTGAAGAAAAATTCCACGAATTCCAGAGAGCAGTAGAAAATTGGACATTAATGAACCTACAGCTGCTAGAGTTGACCCCGTAGCCAGCCACACACGAACAACTCACAAAGGTGTTAGGAGAACCAATTTGTTATCCTGATCTGAAACCCCTCAAACAACAATATAACATAATTCACAGTAGTTATGATTGTGAAGGGTGTGGTCCAGCTCCCAACCCACCCACCCCAGAGTGAGCAAATGGAGAATTCTATCCCCTCGTAGAAGTTGCGAACCCGCATTATGGGTAGCCATGTGTCGTTCGTGAACGATTTGGCAAGCGCTCTAGTTCGTTCCTGATTTGTTCCTACGGATTTATATGGATTGTTCATTCTTTCTTTTGTCACGTCACAGCTGTGGCTCAATTACGGTGCTGTGTGGAATGATAAACAAGGAAATGAGCGATGTCTGATTTCTGACGTTTATTTATTTGTCACCTGACAGCCGACATATATTATTTATTCACGAAATCATAATTAATTAGTGGTCTTTGATTCTTGTAGATACGTGTAGTGTTATTTTGTATATAATGTAAAGTGTGTTTGTAAATAAATATTTGCAAACATTATATCAACATGTTGATTTTGTGGTCCTGTATACTCTGCCACAATTATAAAATATGATGATGATAATAATAATTATTATAATAATAATAATGTCACATTTTGACCAAGATAAATGCATCAATGCACCAGGTAAATATTTTAGGGAACTTATTGTTACTTTTTGCTTTAAAAGTCTCACTAATTGTCAAAATAAGCTTTACTTTCACTTTACCAGCCGTCATGTAAAAGGCAGCTCGGCTGCGCAATTTAGTTCATCGTTCTCATTTATAGTTCATCGTTCACAGCTCAGGCTCTATGGCGAGCACCAAGTACTACAGTTCTTTTGGGACTCGTTCCCATGGGTCATTGGTTCGTTCACTTGTCACGTGACAGCCGAGCCGCGCAGGCTCTGTAGCGAGCAGCAAGCGCTCCAGTTCGTTCCTACCGCTACCAAGCGACTGTTGCGCTGTTAAACAACATTGGCAGGGAAGATGCAGGACATAAGTCACGTTAATGTGGTGCGTATTTGCTAGGTTTTCATATGGTTTGAATTGCTAGTGGTCAGTATATAGTGTTTGAGAATCACCGCCATTATTACAACGTTCAGAGCGCCACCTGCTGTAAATGAACGAAATGAACGACTGACTCGAAATGATTCGTTCACTTTACTGAAGTGAACGCGCACGCGACACAAATCTACCAGGTAAAAGCAGTGCATTGAAACACCTGCATGAAAACATGAAAAAGTTGTGGAAAAAAAACACCCGACTATGCTAAAATTGCGCAATGCAGACAGAAAGAAGGTGAAGATGTGTTTGAGTACAGAGCGCGGTTAGAGGAAGTGTTCCGAAACCACAGCGGTTTAACCAAGGACACCGCTGATGACTCACCCTATCAGCAGCAGCTAAAACAAGCGCTGATGGTGGGTTTTCACCACACCATAGCTGATTTCATCCGAAAGCATAACGGGTGAATTATGGGTGAACAGGAGAAGGGTAGGATGCGCCCCCGCAAAAAAAGTAGATGCTACAACTGTGACCAGCCAGAGCACTTTGCCAGACAGTGCCCCGTAGGCCTGGGCACTCAGATAAAGTCTTCAGAACTCCCAAAGAGTTTAACAGACCATCTCCACAAAATCCACACATGAGCTGACTAGATTTAAATAGTTCATTACTAAAGCCAGCAGGTGATGATGCAGAGACACTGGACCTCACACAGTCGGTAGACTGGGCTAGGGCTAGTAACGGTTGAGTTGAGTCGGACCAGATGACTCCTGAATTTGGCAAAAAATTATGCGACATACCCAGGCTGAGCATTGCAACTGATTCTGGCTCACATGTGGCAATATGTATTCTGGGCCAGTGTTGGTTTAGTTCAATTTGACTGGTTGACAATCTTGTTTTTTTCCTAAATAAATTGGGCCCTGTTTCATGCTGTGACCCTTTTAGAGATGACATTTTTTTTACATAGATTCTTAATCCTGCTATGTGGATAATTAAAACTTATTCTTACTGTAATAATTACAGTAGTTTATTGATGTAAATGTAATGTTTTAATTGCAGGAGATATATAACAAATATAGCAAAAGAAATTAATAAATTTTGATTGAATGTAAAATTTTCAAATTTAGGCATAGCACTTTCATAGTGTATTAGTTTTGGTGTATGTGACAGGGAAAATGGTGTCGGGGGAGGTTGTATGAAAATCATTAGAAAAAAACGTGCCATCACACCAGTTTCACACTAAAGCCTTGGTATTCATAAAGTTATTTTTGTGAGAACCCGTTTTGAGACAACGGCGCAGCTGTAGTAGATGAGTTATTGAGCTTAGTAACAGTTTTACTGAGAAGTCAAACTCCTGATGAGCAGATTATATATATGCAAATTTATAGCACAATGCCTTGTAGGTAATGCACCATAACATAAACTGGTGTAAATAGGAGTGACCCTTGCAATAATTGCTGAATGACTTTTGCATTAGACTCTTCATATTTCCATCAGAGTTGCACCTTAAAATTTGTTGTAAATATCAGCTTTTTGGTCAATAAAAATATTATAAGTAAGAAAATTAAACATTTTAAATAAGCATCTTTTGTAATCAGAGATTGCTCATCAGCTTTGTCCTTTTAATAATAGATTGAGAGATTGACACAGAATTTGTATTAAAATATTACCATTTGCCTTATGTTTACACATTTCAAACTGCTTCAACAATCAAGTCTTATCCTAACAAAAGAAAAATTTAGCAAGACATAAGCTATTCTTATTCAATAACTGTGCATCTAACTCCTATGCTTATATATAAGTGAGAATATCTTTGTCCCACATACTCCACAACTCCAGATATTTCTGTGCATGTGGAGAGACAAGAAGAGATTTTTGGGTGCTCCCTTAGTAGAATACAAACCCCATTAATATTTACACTTATCCAGTGTATCACTGCACCCTCCAATGAACCACTCACACGCACATTCTTTTCCCTCAGGGTGCAGCACCTAAAACAACAAGAACACATTACAAACACACATGAACAAAAACCTAAATTTATTTCGCTAAAGTTATAACATTACTTACTCCTAACTTACTAACCTAACTATAACACTATAAACACAAGAATGGTTACTACCCATAAGCCTTAGTGGCTCAGGGCGGGAATAACAATACTAGGCCATTATAACTTGCTAAAATAATAATAAAATGCTCATTGAAGCCTTGGGATTCATAAAGTGCAGTTATTGTTGTTGCTTATGTTGTTGCTATAACAAGTCTGTTAAGGGGTGGAAATCAACTTTGCTACAACTGATCTGTGGAGTTTCCTGCCTTTTGAGAATTGTGTCCTTAACAACGGCGCAGCTGCAGTAGATGAGTAATTGAGCTCTGAGTAGTAGGAGTTGGACCTCTCAGTGAAACTGTTCTGTGTCCATTCCTGATCAGAGCAGGTTTACACATTAAGCTTTTTTAAACTACCTGATCTGAGGTATATTTAGCCATATTTGTATTGTAGTATCAATAGTAACTATTTCTGGCACCCTAACAGAAGCTGGTGTGAGAAGGAGTGACCATTGTAATGATTGACGCCTGGTTTTGTATTAAAATATTCCCATTCCATTCCATTTGTTTTAGGTTTACACCTTTGATACGGTTGCAACATTCAAGTCTTTGTGTAATAACATAAATATGCAAAAATTCCAAATATTTTTCTATCTGGAGGAAGCTCTTCAGCTACGTAGTTTTTTCTCATAATATTCTGTAGCTCAATGATGTAGGTCCTTTTCCTGGCTCAAAACCTGAATTGAACAAGTCTTTCAACAAAGTTCAGAAGAAGGATTTGCAAGACTGTAGTCATGTGTGAAACAAATAATGCTGCAAAGCATTCACTGTATTCTTTTTCTAATCTTTATCACAGTGAATGCTGCACTATTGATATCTTCGGTCTTTGTTTAGCTGTTGTAATCTTTATCACAGTAGTTGTTGTAATCTTTATTAGTGGGAGAGATGGAACAGCTCTCACACCATTGTTATCTTCGGTCTTTATTATTCCGCTACTTCTTCTTATTCCGCCCTTTTTTCGATTTCTATCTACTTTTTAACACTTCATCGTAGAATCGTCATTCAACTTTCTAAACGTGGGTCAAACGTGGGAGATGTGGCCCAACTGCTGAAACCAAGCAAATCTGTTAAGTAAACAATCGTAGCAAAAAAAATAAGAAGCAGGGATGTACCTTAGGCTAACACATTCATAACTAAACAACTGTTGTACTGTGGTTTACCTTGGAGATTAATACTGATACCAATAATAGTGTTAAGGTATGTGCACGTACTCATACAAACATATACTTGTCATATTCAATTTCAATTCAATTCAATTTTATTTATATAGCGCCAAATCACAACAAAGTTATTTCAAGGCACTTTACAAAGTAAGGTTTAAAACCTCACACAACTAAACCCAACAAATCCCACATACAGCAAGCATTTAATTTGACAGCAACAGTGGAGAGGAAAAACTCCCTCTCTAACGAGGAAGAAACCTCCAGCAGAACCAGACTGGATGTGGGCGGCCATCTGCCTCGACCGGTTGGGGTGAGAGGATAGAGAGATAGAAAAGCACAGCAACAGCAACAAGCAACAACAAGCAACAACAGAGCACAGGCAGGATGGTAGGACCAGGGACTGGATGCAGGCAGGATGGTTGGATCCGCAGCTGCCCATCACAGACACCAAACTTTGAGTCCAATGATACCTGTGGGTGAGGACAGAGAGGGAGAAAGAGTGGGGGTGGGGGGGGGGGGAGAGGAGAGAAGCACAACTACTGGACAGAAAGAGACAAGGTTAGTTAAACATGGGACAATGATGGGAGGTTATGGGACAGAGGAGGTAGAAGGAAACAGAGGAGCTCAGTGTATAAATTAAGTCCCCCAGCAGTCTATGTCTATTGCAGCTTAACTAAGAGATGGTTCCTGTGACTAACAATAATTGCCAGTGACCTGAACCATCTCTAACTATAAGCTTTATCAAAAAGGAAGGTTTTAAGCCTAATCTTAAAGGTGGAGAGTGTGTCAGCTTCTCGAACCTGAAGAGGGAGCTGGTTCCAGAGGAGAGGAGCTTGGTAGCTAAAAGCTCTGCCCCCTGTTCTACATTTAAACACTCTAGGAACCGCAAGTAGCCCAGCGCTCTGAGAACGAAGTGTTCTGCTGGGAGCATAAGGAACTATAAGGTCTTTAAGATAAGAAGGAGCTTTATCATTGAGTACTTTGTATGTGAGTAGGAGAATTTTAAATTCTATCCTACATTTTACAGGCAGCCAGTGCAGAGAAGCTAATGTAGGAGAAATGTGATCTCTCTTTCTAAGTCCTGTCAGAACTCTGGCTGCAGCATTTTGAATGAGCTGTAGGTTTTTTAAGGAGCTGTTAGGACATCCTATGAGTAAGGAGTTACAGTAGTCCAGCCTAGAGGTAACAAATGCATGGATCAGTTTCTCTGCATCGCTCTGAGAGAGGATGCTCCAGGCGGTTCTGGAGATTTGTTTAATGTATGATGTAAAAGAGAGATCCTGGTCAAACATGACACCAAGGTTCCTCACAGTAGAATCTGAAGCTAATGTTATGCCATCCAGGGTGGCTATCTGACTCAATAGTGTCTCTCTCAGATTTTTAGGCCCAACAATAAGAATCTCGGTTTTATCTGAGTTTAGTTGAAGGAAGTTTTGGGACATCCAGGATTTGATGTCTTTTAAACAACCCTGAATTTTGACTAGTTGATCTGTTTCATTTGGTTCCAAGGACATGTATAGCTGAGTATCATCTGCGTAAAAATGAAAATTAATAGAATGCTTTCTAATAATCTCACCTAGAGGAGACATGTATAAGCTAAACAGAATTGGACCCAGCACAGAACCCTGTGGAACTCCATAGCTAATCCTTGTGCGTGTGGAGAATTTATCATTAACATGAACAAACTGGAATCTGTTCAACAAATAGGATTTAAACCATCCCAATGCTGTTCCATTAATCCCGATTCTATGTTCTAGTGTCTGTAATAGAATGTGATGATCAATTGTATCAAATGCAGCACTAAGATCTAACAGGACAAGGACAGAAACTAGACCATTGTCCGAAGCTAATAGAAGATCATTAGTGACTCTAACCAGAGCTGTTTCTGTGCTATGATGTTTTCTAAATCCTGACTGAAAATCTTCATACAGGTTATTCCCACTCAGGTGGTCAGATAATTGTTTAGCCACGATTTTTTCCAGAATCTTGGAAATAAAGGGTAAATTTGAAATGGGCCTATAGTTGGCTAGTTGTCCAGGGTCAAGGGTTGGTTAAATACATACACATGTGCATTGTTATACATATCCCATACTACTTAATAAAAGTCATGACATGGGTGATGTGAGGTGCTCGGCCACTACGCCCATCCAACAAGCAGAGGAAAGAATCCTAGCAGCTAGGGAGCCCACACACCTTCAGTTACAGGAGGGCAGGTGTTGTGGCCCAAGCCACCCACACAGAGCCCCCCAGGCAGAGCTGCAGCAGCCACAGAGACAGCACCCGAGGTCAGAGTGGGCCACCGTGGGTCAACACTGTCCGCCCCATGAGAACCAGGGGCAAACACTCCCCCCCCGGTGGGAGGGTCGGCCTAAAAGTGTGGAGCCCGAGGACCCACGGTAGGGAGCCCGCTAGGAGATGCCCCACGCCCAGAGTGGGGCCCACCCCCAGTCCACCACCACTACATGAGCAGAGCGGGGCCTACCCCATCGGCCCGACCTCATCCCCTGGCACCACACCAGCCTGCAGCACAGGGCCAGCAGTTGGTGGGGGTCAGCAGAAAAGAGACCACCCAGGCAGACGATCAACATACCCCGTGCAGAAAACCGGACCCCCCACACTCCAACCGCACCACACGCATACAAACTCACACAAACACATACACCCACCCACACGTACAACTCACATCATCACATCAACACACACACACCATAAACTCTCTCACAACAAACTAGTCAATCATACGTGAACCAATGCACTCTCAGATACATTCTCGCACCCACACCATTCGCTTGGTCACATTCGTGGGGAGGGAAGGTCTCCGGCCTGACGTCCATGTGGCCCAAGGCAGGGACCGCAGCTCCTCCTGAGCCCCGCCCAACTCCCCCAACCCGGGGGAAGCAGAGGGCAGTGGAAAAGGCACCCCAGAACCCTGCAACCCAGCTTGAACGTGAGGGTCTGGAACTAAAGTGCACTGAAGGTGGGTGACACCTCCAGGAGCACGACCGCTGACTGACAGTGTATCCCCCAGACAGTGCCCCCCCTCACCCTAAATGTCTTTTTGCAGTTAAAACTGGGTGGTGATCTCTCCACCAGGGCCAGTGGGCGAGGCCACAACTGGCCTCAGCCCCAGGCCCCAGTGAAAGAGCCCACCCCTGGCCCTAAATGTATGTGTATGTGGCCAATTTGAGGAACTTTGGGAGATTGTCAATTCTCCAAGGGTTCCAGCAGACAGAGCCATCAATGTGAAGGCTCCGTCCACTGGCCCCCCTGGAAGTAGCCCCCAGATTCCTGGACGAGTGTGTATGACTAATGCAATTAAAACTGCAGAGCATCCAGCTTGGGAGGGATGGAACCACTTCCCGGTAGCCCCGGTCCCTCCATCAGCAGGACGCTGCTCCCTTTCAGACCTAAGTGGATGAATGTGGAGAAATGTAGTTGGGAAGCAGAGCACCAGGGTCCACAGAGCCAGACTGGCTCTGCTACCTCTCCCACCGCCCCCCACAACCCCCAGCCAGGAAGAGACAGGCGAGACCCAGGGGCTGCAGTACTACTGCCCAGGCACCACACGCAGCACAGCCAGAGCCATCCTCACCCTTCTTTCACACTTACCCATTTTCTCGCTCAAGTATGCCCATGCTCGCCCCGTGTAGTGCTACACTCAAACCTACACACATACTCTGCGGTTGTGCATTGAGGGCCAACCTCCGCCCAGGGCCCAATGAAGGTTGTAGCCTGAGTAGTCCACTAAAACCCCCCCTGCAACAGGCCCGAGCAGTCACCAGAGGGCTCGCTTTTTAAAGACAGAACTTCTGTCTTTAACTCATCACTTTTCACTCTATCAACGTAATTATTTCAGTAAATCGTAGTCATACTTGTCTTCTTTCTAATGATGTGTCTGGCTATACTCTCAGACCTATACTTAAGTCGCTATCGACCTCAAAGCTCAGAGAGATCCTGAATTTCTCCCATATACTCGAATGATAATTTTCGGCAGACGTCTGGGGAGAAAAACAGGAGGAGACATAGTTTGAAATTGCGACTGTGGCTACAAGCTTTTGTCTTCAAACATAAAATTAACTCCACATGTTCAGGGAAGCCTTGGGATTCATAAAATGAAAATATTTTTGTAATAACTATTATGGTTTTGCTGGAATAGGCCTATTTATCAAGGGTGAAAGTCTGCTTTCACAGAGCAGAGTGAGCCTGATTTTCCCGCCTTTTGTCTCCTTGGCGACGGCGCAGCTGCAGATTTGACTGACAGGTCAAACTCTTGATGGTGTACACAGCAGTTCCATGCTTATTACTAATTAGTCAACTACACTATTGGAGTGTGTGGTAATGAAGCACACACTTCCTTTTCAAAATAAAAGCACCAAGCCAAATAATTAGCTTTAATAGCAATATTTCTGCTTTTGGCTGGGTAATTTTGACTATTTAAAGATAGATTAACAGTTTAGTAAATACCCACAGATGCTCCCTTTACGTCTTTTCAACATAAAAACACCAATGCAATTTATTAGCTTTAACTGCACTATTTGCCTTTGAATGGTTAATTATGACTATTTTAAGACTAACTGACAGTTACATTATTACCCCCACACATTTCCTTGACGGCGCAGCTGCAGATTTGACTGACAGGTCAAATTCCTGATGGTGTACACAGCAGTCCCATGCTTATTACTGATTAGTCAACTACACTATTGGATTGTGTAGTAATTAAGCACACACTTCCTCTAAATCCTTTCAAAATGAAAGCACCAAGCCAAATAATTAGCTTAAATAGCAATATTTCTGCTTTGGTCACCTATTTAATTGTCACCTTATTACGTTGGTGAACTTTTTAATCTTTTTCCTCTTTTTAATCTTTGACATCTTTTTACCTTGGTCAACTTTTTAATCTTTGTCATCTCTTTAGTTTGGTCTACTTTTTAATCTTTGTAATCTTTTTCTTTTTTTTACCTTGGTCACCGTTTTAATCGTTGTTATCGTCTTGATCTTTGTTATCGTTTTGTCATAGTCAACGTCTTGACATCAGCAGCTTAATCAGCGTTTGGCATCTTTTTGGCAACAAAACAGATCTCCCACGTAATTTCTCGAGAAATTACTTTTTCTAGCTTACTATTGTTTTCTGCCTGCTTAGCCTCATTTACTGTACCATGCCTGAGGCTTGATGAAAAATATTAGGTTAATGAGAATGGCTGTAGATTAGAATAAATTTATACATTAGCCTTCTCCTCCAGCAGCCACTTAAACGGTAATGTGTGACTTCTTTCAATTTACTGTAATAGAGGTGCCAGTTTATAAAACATAGTTCAAAACGTTTCTACATATTACAGGACTAGACACATTAAATTCAATACTTTAGAGTACATAATTTCTTTAGATGGTAGACAGTACTACAGATGCTATAGCTTTATAAAGAATCACATTTATCACAGCAAAAACCTTAATTCTTCTGCATTAGTTTTAAGCATTTTTCATTAGTATTATTTTTTTTAATTCAGTGCACAAAATGGGATGCTCCAAACCAACACTGCCATCCCATCCCCACAAATGACTAAGACATGTACTAGTGGACTGAGCAACTGAAAAAGCAAATAAACTTACATTGAATCTAATGAAAAACTAAGCTCCTGTCACAATCTTACTGCAATTACAAATAAGAAAACATTATCCAGTGCAATAATTCATGAATCATCTGTTTATTTAAATGTTTTGATTGTTTAATTGTTTAAGCCCCTTCCACAGCCTATACTCTACAAGGCATGCTTACGTCACCAGTATACTGCGTCATTCTGTATGAAATGTATCATACATCAGTGTGGTTCGGGTTGTCCTGTTAGCTGCCTCCAGAGATAGTTACAGGGGGACAGGTTTTCCTCACAGCCTGTGTAAAATCAGCTGAGGATGCTTTGGATGTTTGCAAAATTGTTTGTCCTGGAATACTCTCCATACACTGAAAGAGTACAGTAGTGTTTAAATCATTCCACCTGCCACATAGTGCTCTATGCAGAACATAAATCATTATGTATGGAATAATCCAAATTGAATCTCATGAATGTGATATAGCTACAGTATGCTGGCCTTTGGAAATTATGTTGATCACAAGGCTGGTACAGTAGGTACTGTATTGTGTGCAATTGTGATTCGATTCAATTCACGTGAGACATGGATCATTTGTCTTCCTCTTTTCTGCATGCATTGATGCTTGTAATGAATCAGTTTAGCATAAAATTGAACTCTTGGTTTTTTCAGTTCAACTGTAGCTCGTGTTTCCACAGAATCCACAGAGGGATTCTTTATTTATGATCACTGATCTTTTACCCACAGCTTGTGTAATGATCAATTTTCTGTGAGGGTTAGGGTTTCTGTATAAGGTTTAATGAGATTAGCCAGCTATAAACTGCTTGCCTGAGAAGTTGACCTAATGGTGCTAGCGAGACATCGACTCGCTGATCCACACCACCAGGATCTACAGCTCGGACATCGGGAAGTCATTCGGGCTCGAGAAATGTGGGAGGATGGTGACAAAGAGAGGCAAGGTAATCCACACAGAAGGGGTCTCACTCCCAGAAGGAACAATAGCAGACATTGAGGACAATTACAAGTACCTTGGAATACCACAGGCGAACGGCAACCTTAAACAGGCAACAAGGAATGCGGCAACAGCCAAATACCTCCAACGAGTAAGGCAAGTCCTAAGAAGCCAGCTCAATGGTAAAAACAAATCTCGGGCAATAAACAGCTACGCCCTGCCAGTGATCAGATATCCTACGGGAATAATAAGGTGGCCAAAGGAATACATACAGACCACACGAAGACACGAAAGCTCCTCACCATGCTTGGAGGGTTCCACCCCAAATCCAGCACCCTGAGACTATACGCTAGCCGCAAGGAAGGAGGCCGAGGACTAGTGAGTGTGAAAACCACTATCTGGTGTTACGGACGGGGGTCAAACCGGACTGAACAAGATTCTAAGACACGCTCCTTGAGCGGGGAGACAAACTACAATGATCTACAAACTGGACTGGAGGGAGGACCCAAACGCAACGACCCCGAGACAGGACTGACGAGAAATGGTTTAATAATAACACATACAGAAAGGACAATACAAACTAAGGACGCTGCGTATGCAGGATAAACCAGAAAACAAAACATGCAAACTAACACCTAAAACTCACAGATAAACTAAAAAACGCTGCAGAGCAGGAAACTAAATAACTATCCTAAACACAAAACATGCAAACAACAGTATCAAACGTAATCAGCAAACAAACACACAAACCTGGACAGGACACGATGGCACGGTAACAAGTGACGAGTAACAAGCATGAGTAACACATAACGAGTAGTGAGTCACAAGTAACAAGTAATGCACCAACAAAGACTGTGCACAAACTGAGACCTTAAATACCAGACAAGACAGGTGAACCCAATCAAACTAATACAGGAAACACAAGACAGGAAACAAGGACACAAGAGCAAAAGGGTGAAACCAGGCTGCCCCTGGTGGCGTGGAAGCCGAGTCACAACAGAGCCCCCCTCTCAAAGCCGGCTCCCAGACGGCGAACTCGCACAAACTAGACGAGCCGGCGGGCGGAGGGAGGCGAGGAGGAGGGCCAAACGAAAAGACAAAAACACAGACAGAAACGAGAACCCAACATGACAACCAGACAGTAAACACTCCAAACAAAAATAACCCATAACATCACAACCAGTTGTATGATCAAAACACAACCCCACTAACGTAACTCCCAAAAGCAACCAAGTCCAAAACAAACTGAGGAGTCCTCCACCAGTCTCATGGTGGGTGCCAACGAGGCAGGGTCCAACCCAGCAGCCGCTGGGAGTCGACTGGCACTCCTGGTGCCCCTGAACACGGGCCCAGCTCCCTGGGTGGGCGTCGACGGTAGAGGCAGGGCCAGCATAGCAGCGGGAAGTCATGGCGGCAAGGCGACCAGTCTGGTGGCCTAGCCCCCATGAGGCCCAAGGCCACTCATGGACCACCGCGACGACGAACGGGAACCAGCGGCGTCCTCCTTGGACCACCGCGACGACGAACGGGCACCAGCGGCGTCCTCCTTGGACCACCGCGACGACAAACGGGAACCAGCGGCGTCCTCCTTGGACCACCGCGACGACGAACGGGAACCAGCGGCGTCCTCCTTGGACCACCGCGACGACGAACGGGAACCAGCGGCGTCCTCCTTGGACCACCGCGACGACGAACTGGAACCAGCGGCGTCCTCCTTGGACCACCGCGACGACGAACGGGAACCAGCGGCGTCCTCCTTGGACCACCGCGACGACGAACGGGAACCAGCGGCGTCCTCCTTGGACCACCGCGACGACAAACGGGAACCAGCGGCGTCCTCCTTGGACCACCGCGACGACAAACGGGAACCAGCGGCGTCCTCCTTGGACCACCGCGACGACAAACGGGAACCAGCGGCGTCCTCCTTGGACCACCGCGACGACAAACGGGAACCAGGGGCGTCTTCCATGGACCACCGCGACGACAAACGGGAACCAACGGCGTCCTCTTTGGACCACCGCGACGACAAACGGGAACCAACGGCGTCCTCTTTGGACCACCGCGACGAAACGTGGCCTCCACTGGACCACCAGGAACCTCAAGGGTCAAATGTGGCTTGGCGACAGGAACCGTACGAGGTGCTGCCCTCGGGGAAACAAGAAGCAGCCCCACCATCAGAGAAGCGCCCTTCTTGGAGGGCAGACGTGGAGCCGGAACCGGAGACGAAACCAGACGTGGAGCCGGAACCGGAGACGAAGCCAGACGTGGAGCCGGAACCGGAGACGAAACCAGACGTGGACGTGGAGCCGGAACCAGAGACGAAGCCAGACGTGGAGCCGGAACCGGAGACGAAGCCAGACGTGGACGTGGAGCCGGAACCGGAGACGAAACCAGACGTGGACGTGGAGCCGGAACCGGAGACGAAACCAGACGTGGAGCCAGAGCCGGAGCCAGAGACGAAACTAGACGTGGAGCCGGAACCGGAGCCAAACATGAAGAGGTGAAGGCAACAGCTGATGTGCTGTCGCGCTGAATTGCACTGAACGGCGCCGCCACCTTATGGCACCGTGGTGCAGGTACTGGGAAGTTCGGCTGCGGCGTTGACGTTCCACGCCGAGGGGCCGAAACCAGAACCAGATGTTGTGCAACGGGACTGCCCCGCTGCATTTCCACGCCCTGCGTCTCCTCCAAACGCTGGGACCGTGGAGTTGGCACAGCAGTAGTGAACTGCCGATCTGCACCCGTCGACGCTTCCTCGTTAAAGTGCCTTGGTGCAGGTGTAGGAGTCAGAACAGCGGCATCCTCGCGCTGTGACTCCCCATCCAGTGCTCCCTCCCAAGAGCGCTGGGTAAGAGGGTCTCCCGCTGGCACGGTTGCCGGCCGACGGCCAGCGGGCTCCGGCACTTGGTCCTCCAAGTGCCGGTCTGGAGGAGCGAGAACAGCAGCCCTCCATTGCTGTCTCGGCAGTCGCAGCGTCCTCTGCCTTGAACGCTGACGTCTCGGGGGCTGTGCAACAGACGCAGTGAAGTTCGTTGTGCGAGCCGAATCAGGGACGCCCATCTTTGCGCCAACCCACGAGCTGGAGATGAGCGACTGTCCATGGAAGTCTGAGGATCCAGTACAAAAACGAAACCCCGAGTCTGGAAGAGGGGGGCGAAATAGTGCGCGTTGTAGCTCATCGCGCATCGCACCCACCTCAACCCACAGCTTTGCCACACCCGGGAACTCAAACAACCAGGGTTCCTCCCACAAAATGTCATCCAGCAGCTCGACTGCTACTAACCTGGCCTCCGGCCTAGGAGCTTCAGTGGCTGCTTTCAAAATGACCTCGTAGCGCATCAAAAAGTGTGGGGACAGATCTGGTCTAGCTGGATCCATGGCACTGAACTCGAACTGGTTACACACACAGACAAACTAAACAAGTTGTACAAGCACGAAAACAAGACTAGCACCCAGTGAACACAAACACACAGCCTCACAAACAAGACAAGCTATAGTGCTAACACAGAACTCCTACAGTAGCGCTCCACTACGCTAACCGGAGAAAAACAAAAAGAAAAGGGTCGGCTGGGTCCAAATGGTTGGTGCATTCTGTTACGGACGGGGGTCAAACCGGACTGAACAAGATTCTAAGACACGCTCCTTAAGCGGGGAGACAAACTACAATGATCTACAAACTGGACTGGAGGGAGGACCCAAACGCAACGACCCCGAGACAGGACTGACGAGAAATGGTTTAATAATAACACATACAGAAAGGACAATACAAACTAAGGACGCTGCGTATGCAGGATAAACCAGAAAACAAAACATGCAAACTAACACCTAAAACTCACAGATAAACTAAAAAATGCTGCAGAGCAGGAAACTAAATAACTATCCTAAACACAAAACATGCAAACAACAGTATCAAACGTAATCAGCAAACAAACACACAAACCTGGACAGGACACGATGGCACGGTAACAAGTGACGAGTAACAAGCATGAGTAACACATAACGAGTAGTGAGTCAAGACTGTGCACAAACTGAGGCCTTAAATACCAGACAAGACAGGTGAACCCAATCAAACTAATACAGGAAACACAAGACAGGAAACAAGGACACAAGAGCAAAAGGGTGAAACCAGGCTGCCCCTGGTGGCGTGGAAGCCGAGTCACAACATCTGGGGTGAAACATCCAAGATCCATAAGTACATCAGGGATAAGGCCCTGAAAGATGATGTGCTGAGTGAATGTCTCAGGCAGTGGAGAACTGAGGATGAGATGCTGGAAGAGGGACCATCATGGGAGGACAAGCCCTTACATGGGATGTACCACCGAAACATAACTCAAGTGGCTGATCTCAACAAATCCTACCAATGGCTTGAAAGGGCCGGGCTGAAGGACAGCACAGAGGCACTCATCCTGGCTGCACAGGAGCAGGCCCTGAGCACCAGAGCCATAGAAGCCCAGATCTACTACACCAGACAAGACCTAAGGTGTAGACTGTGCAAAGAGGCCCCTGAGACGGTCCAGCACATAACTGCAGGGTGTAAGATGCTGGCAGGGAAAGCATACATGGAACGCCATAACCAAGTGGCTTGCATAGTATACAGGAACATTTGCGCAGAGTATGGACCGGAAACCCCAAGGTCAAAGTGGGAAACACCTCCCAAGGTGCTAGAGAACAAGCGAGCCAAGATCCTGTGGGACTTCCAGATACAGACAGACAGAATGGTAATGGCGAACCAAACAGACATTGTGGTGGTGGACAACGACCAGAGGAAAGCCGTAGTGGTGGATGTGGCAATACCAAATGATGGCAACATCAGGAAAAAGGAACATGAGAAACTAGAGAAATACCAAGGGCTCAGAGAAGAACTGGAGAAGGCTTGGAAGGTGAAGGCCACAGTGGTGCCTGTGGTGATCGGAGCACTAGGGGCTGTGACCCCCAAACTGGAGGAGTGGCTACGACAGATCCCTGGAAAAACATCGGACATCTCAGTCCAGAAAAGTGCAGTCCTAGGAACAGCAAGGATACAGCGCAGAACCCTCAAGCTCCCTGGCCTCTGGTAGAGGACCCGAGCTTGTAAAAAGTGGATGAGACCACCAGCGGAGCGTGAGAATAGAGTGTGTGTACGTGTATAGTGCAAAACCTTTATTCACTATCTTGTATAGATTATTTGGATTCTCTGTAGATTTTTAATTATAATGACTTTGTTTTGCAGTAGGTTGGTCATTAGACTTACTGACTTAAGAAATTACTGCAATAGTCCTCACATAATGATGCTTGAACTGTTTCTCAGTGACTGTCATTAAAGGATTAAAGAAGCTTTTACTCATTCTTCCTCAAAATGACATTTAATATTCACAGGATGTGCAACAATAAAGGACTAAACTCTAATATTAAAACATGTTAACACTGAAAAGAAAAGTATAAACAAGACTGAATGTATACTGTCAGTTTTCTTGTTACTGACACATTATTGCATTTATAATTGCAGGTCTCGGTCCATCAGGCGTCATACAAAGACAAGCAACTACTCACACCTACAAGTAATTTTGAGTTTCCAATTTATGGTAATAATCACTTTGTACTGTGGGAGGAAGCTGTAGTACCTGGAGAAAACCCATACAGACAAAGAGGGAACACGCTCCACACAAAAAGGCACCTGGTACTCAAACTAAGGTCTTGAGGTTAGGCCACAGTCCTTTTCTTTTATTTTCAACCTGAAAAACACAAGAAACAAAAAACTGTGTGAAAATCTAAATTCCCCTTTTAGTTGTGGTAACATTAAAATGATTAACACACAGATTAAATTCATTCATATGATACTCACGTGAATACACCATTAAAATATTTTCTCAGGAGGCAATGGAGGCTTATCAGAGAGTTCAGAATATTCCTCCACTGATCTCCTTCTTCTCAATCATGTACAGTACATTCCACCAATGAGCCACACCTCCATACTGTGTAACATACAGTACATCTTTAGGATTCATGGCAGAAAAATGTATTTGACTCATTCCTACGGAAGACTGTAGAAAGTTGAAAGTGTTCTTCTCCAAGAAATACCAGCTAAATTAGTATGCAGCAAAAAGTCTCATTTCTACTTAGTGTGCAAACATTTCAAGACGTTTGTGGTAAGTTTGTGTGAAGTCAATTGTGAAAAAAAAGCTGAAACCTGCCCAGTATTGAAGATTAAATATAGTAACCCACAGGCCGTAGGGCGTAATGGAAGGTGTCAATAGGTATCACACTGTGCCAAAGTATTTTTATACAATTTTTTGATAGTAACGTAATGCCTTTTAAACCATGATAACGTCATGAGCCCACCGGCAAAGGTATCTTTCTAATGATACTGGTCCACAAACCTTTGTATCTTACATTTACAGGGGCTCAATCACTTGCTCAAGTGATTGAGTGCCAACTAATTTACACTGCAACTGTGCAGTTGCCATGGGAACTGCCTAAATGAATGTCATCTATATAATTAACCTGCCACTCCACCGCACATACTCTGGCTTTAAAGAGAGAAATGTGTGAGGTAGAAAAGAGACAAGGATGATGTGGGAGAGAAAAGACAGGGGCCCAGGGGATCTTACTCATAATGAAACCAATGGAAAAGGAAAAAAGGAAGGAGAGCTGAAAAGAATCTGTTAGGAGTTTTTTATTTTTGCATGATCCATAGAAAGAATGAAATATAGGAGACACACAATAGAGAGACAACTTTTTACGTCACCTGCCCTGTCACACCGACCTCTAAGGTCATAGGTCACCCTCCAGTGTCAAGGGTTAGCAATGTCAAGGGTTACCTGCACTCTAACCCTAAAAGTCAAAGGTCCACCGTGTCAAAGGCGAGCTGACCCTTCACCCTCTCAGATTATAGACTGCCCCTCCATGGCAAAGTGTGGTGTGAATACAGCAGTTATGTGATACACCTGTTACCCTCTGCCTTCTAACGTGTATGGGATCTCTCACCATGGGGGAGTTGCGTCTTTATCAACTCAAAGAAGGCGATGCTTTTTCCCCCCACACCAAATGCTCGCCACAGCAAATGATTGGAGCGTTCTGCACGGCATAAAAGACGGATGTCTGAGAGAGCCCTTTGAAAGAATGGACAAGAACGAATCCGATGACAATGATGAGCCCGTTGACAAGAAGAGGAGAGACGAGCACCATGACTAGGAGCCACGACTGAGCACTATGGGAGTGTTTGACATGGAGGACCCAAAATTACTCAAGTAGCTGTATGAGCGGCCGGAAAACAGATTTCCATTTCCCAAATGTTTGGTCTAACCTGCGCCAAGGGGAAGGATCTACACCGAAGTTTCTGGCCCATTCATCTCAAGACTGTCAAGACCTTTGATAGCTGTTGTCACCGTACCATTAGAATCAGTGTTGTACGGAATGAAAGTACAGCATGCTTCTCCAAACATAACACAAACACCTCCCTTCTCAGCCATCAGCATGTCCAGGGCCATTCTATTCTGCCATGTTGTCTGAGATGTAGGACGTGAGTGCCTCTTTTGTGCTGATGGCAAAAGTTGTATTTCCCCTGTGAGGAACATCACCTGATTACAGGTGCCGGTCCAGTTAGTTGGTAAAGTAGGTATGGGGTGGTCTCCACAGAGCCACCACATGTCGGACAAGGTCTTTTTCTGTCGGATTAAGTCAGTGGAGGAGGGAATGACATGAGAGACATTATCTATACTAGATGTGTAGGAGGGTGAAGGTACAGCGTCTGTGTCAGTTGGAACAGCAAACTGGATCTCATGCTCTTCAGGGTTAAGCCCATGTGGGTTTGAGACGTCCCATGTTAGAGGGCAATTGGGAACGTGGTCTACGTTTACTCCTCCGTCAAGGCTGAAAGTGAATACTGTGTAGTACAAGGGAGCAGCGGGCTCCTTTTCCATCACCTTAATGTCGGCTAATTCTTTTTTCTTGTGTGTGATTGGGCTGTACATCTTCATCCCCCTTCCTAAATTGTGTAAGGCGTGTATTTTGTAAGCTGGATTGCATCTTGGAATACTAGGATCTGCAATACACCTACAACCGGTGCCGTGGTTCTTTAGCTGTTATTCATTGTAACACTCGCTGCTGTTGAAAGGAGTGTGCACTGCCATGAGATCGATTCTAACGACTGCGCATGCTACGCATGAGTTACTTGTGAGTGATTTGGACGTGTACTTGATGTACGCTCACCTAAGATGCCTGTAGGCTGTATTCTGATTTACGTAATTATGGGCAAGCTGCCATGCTTTTGGATCTTTAATATCGCACTTGGGTCTGCAGTGAGCAATGACATCGTGGGTCATCCAAAGGGTCAGAAAGACAACGCATATTGCTATGATGGTCAATATGATATGATAATCATTTTTATCTTATTTTGTATGGTGGCTTCCATCATGTATCAGTGGAAGATTAAAACTGCGTGCAATTGTGAATTAAGTGGAAAAAACTAATCCTAACAAATATATTTGTTGTGCTATTTTTTATTCAAACATAGTGGATAAAGTCACATAGAAACATACATGTAGATTAACCATACAATTAAAGTAATTACCAAGGTAACATATAATAAGGGCCAAAACGAATATTAGGGTTAGATTGTTTCCAACCTGTGTTAGGACATTGATTGTTCATTGGGGTCTTTCAGGTTGTGCTAGTTGATAAGAGAGACACTTGGGATTTGTTATGACCGCCAGGTTTTCCTCCCAATGTCGCCTGTGTCACTGTCAATCCTGTGATGTGAAGAGTTTACATGTCGTCCAGCGTCGGTGTTTTCTCAGGAACGTTTGTGTAGATGTAAGTGTCAGGTTTTGGTCTTGTTTCCAGTTTTTATTGTGAAAGGTCTTAGTTTGTCATCCGTGTTTTGGTTCCAGTTTCCGGGTTTATTTTGTAAGCACTTCCGTTTCTGGTCACACCACAGCAGTTCCCGCTTTACTTCCGGTTTTCAGTTCACGCACCTGTGTCTCATCTGTCATTACTCACCAGGACATTTAAACAGCACCTGTTACCTTAGTTATCCGCCAGATCGTTGTACGTATGTCGTCACTTTCCAGCATTCCATTGTCATCTCACTTCGTGTTTGATCCCGTTCCGTGTTACCGACTTCTGATTCTCGCCTGATCCTGACTTGGTATTGCATGCTGTGGACTCTTTTACCAAACCGTGCCTGTCTTCTGGAAGTGATTAAGCCTGCTCCTTCTGTGCCTCTATATTCATGCTTGCAAGTGTATGACCTGGACTGTCTGAGACTATGATTCCGTATTAAAGCCCTTTTACTTACTCCATCTGTCTGCTGCATCCGCACTGAGCATTTGGGTCCTCTCTCTGCCGTTCCGTGACAGTAAGGTCTGACAGTGTAAATTACTGGCACAGCTTCAGGCAGCGCTTAGCTCCCACCTTTAGCTGAATGGTCAACGCAGCCTCTCCTCAGTGCATGTGTGTTCACAGCGAGAGTTGTCCTTCTCATTTCTCCTCACTAGTGGTGGGTAGAGATGGGAAGCTCCCTTTTTTTTACTGACTCAGATCTTCAAGTCTCGATCAGTAAAGTGAACAAATCATTTCGCGTCAGTCGTTCATTTCGTTCATTTACCGCAAGTGGCGCTGTGGGCGTTGTTGCCATTGTTGTTTAACAGCGGGACAGTCGCCTGGTAGCGGTTACATGATAAAAGAACGAACCAACAAGTGATCCGTAAAGATTTGTAGGAACGAATCAGTAACGAACTCGAGCGCTTGCTGCTCGCTACAGAGCCTGTCGGCTGTCACGTGACAAGTGAACGAACAAACGATCCATATGAACGAGCCCCAAAAGAACTGTAGACCTTGGTCCTCGCAACAGAGCCTGAGCTGTGAATGATGAATGATGAACAAGAATGATGAACTAAACCGTGAAGTCCGAGTTGCCTTTTATGTGACAGCTAGTAAAGTGATAGTAAAACTTATTTTGACAATTAGTGAGACTTTTAAAGCAAAAAGTAACAATAACTTCCCTAAAATATTTACCTGGTGCATTCATTTTATCCATAACTTGATATTATTATTATTATCATATTTTATGACTGTGGCAGAGTATACAGGACCACAAAATCAACATGTTGATCTAGTGTTCAAAAGTAATGTTTTACAAACACACTTTACATTATATACACACAATGAAACTGCCCACATCGACAAGAATCAAAAACCACTAATTAATTATGATTACATTTTACCTGTTGGGAGATTTGAGAAAAAACAGAGGATAAGTTCTTACAGTACTGTAACATTGCATCTTCCCATATTACAGTAGGGGGCAACATTCTAGTCTCGGTCTCAGGATAGAGTCCCATCATAGGAGATCTACCAAATAAGATCTCAAATGGGCTGAGGTTTGTTCTCACCCTTCTCCTCATTCTCATGTATGAGAGCACAATGGGAAGAGCCTGAATCCATTTAAGACCAGTCTCTAAACAGCATTTAGCCAGTTTGTGTAGTTTAGTTTAGTTCTCTTTCTCTACCGCTCCTTTGCTCTGGGGGTGGTAAGAGCAATGCTTTCTGATGTCAATGTTCAGAAATTTCCCTACCTCTTCTAGGGCTTGGTTCGCAAAAGGTGAGCCGTCACTGCTGATCTTGGCTGGAATTCCCCATCTGGGAATTATTTCTGTCAAAAGTGCTTTGGTAACTGCATGGCTATTAGCATGTTTAGCTGGGAAGGACTCCACCCTTTTTAACCACAAATCAACAGTCACCAAACAATACTTTGTTCATCACTATATATCCCATACTACTTAATAATAGCCATGACATACAACACCACAATTTCCAAATTCACACATTATTGATAGTGGTAGTGATAAGTATCAGTAATACTTACAGTTGGGTTTAGAAAGCCTGTTTATCAGCTCAGGTATTGAGTGTCCCACTACAAGGTTAGTAAAGCTGTAGCTTAACATTGTTCACCCAAAGGGTGAGGCAGACGTTGGTGCATGAACAATGCCACTTGTGAAAGCCAGGGTGATGGGAGGAGCTCAGCCACTACGCCCATCCAATGAACAGAGGAAGGAATCCTAGCAGCCAGGGAGCCCACACACCTTCAGTTCCAGAAAGGCAGGTGTTGTGACCCAAGCCGCCCACACAGAGCCCCCCAGGCAGAGCTGCAGCAGCCACAGAGACAGCACCCAAGGTCAGAGTGGGCCACTGTGGGTCAACGCTATCCACCCCATGAGAACCAGGGGCAAACATTCCCCCCAGTCGGAGGGCCGGCCTGAGAGAATGGAGCCAGAGGACCCACGGTCCGTAGGGAGCCCGCTAGGAGATGCCCTCGCGCCTAGAGTGGGGCCCACCCCCAGTCCACTACCCCCACACAAGCAGAAAAGAGACCACCCAGGCAGCAGATCCCCGTACCCTGGGCAGAAAACGGGACCCCAACAAACCAATTGCACCACACACATTTGTACAGTACTCACAGAGACGCACACCCACACAAACATCAACACACACTACCACAAACTCTCTCACTAAGAACTAGTCAATCATACGTGAACCCATGTACTCTCAGATACATTCTCACATCCACACCATTTGCTTATTATCATTCATGGGGAGTGTAGGGCCCGGCCTTTAGCCCAGCTTGAACGTGAGTGTGTGGAACTAGAGTGCACTCAAAGTGGGGGGCACCTCCAATGTGACCCCTGGACAGTTTCCCCCCACCCTAAATGTCTATTGTGCAGTTAAATCTGGGTGGTGAACTCTCCACCAAGGCCAGTGTCGCTAGGTATGAGGAACTTTAGGAGACGCCAGTTCCCCGAGGGGTCCAGCAGACAGAGCCACCAAAGTGAAGGCTCTGTCCACTGGCCCCCCCAGAGTCAGCCTCATAGTCCTGGAGGCTCAAGTTACTCTCGCTCAAGTATGCTCATGCTCGCCCTGTGTAGTGCTCCACTCAAACCTACACACATACTCTGCAGTTGTGCATTATTGTTTAACTTCTGCCCAGGGCTCAATGAAGACCCCAGCCTGAGTGACCCGCCAGACCCCCCCCTCACAACAGGCCTGAGCAATTACCAGAGGGCGTCGGACCGCTAGGGCAGGCAGTGCCCGCCCGGGCAGGGGCAGCATCATGGGGCCACCCCAGAATCAACCAGCCCCGTTGCCCTGGTCCCTTAGACAGGCAGGCACTCCCAACCACCAGGCACCCCCCCCCACCACTCCGCCAGACACGGCGCAGCACCCGAGCTTCATGTATCCTGGAAATGGAATCAACCAGAGTTTGATTATTGATTTGAACAAGCAGACAATGTGTCTAAGGTGGTGTAATCTAAAAAGCTGTTTAAGTACTGAGTAATGCTTTGTGATTTTTTTTTTTAGTTTTCTAGTTCAGGAGGATGATTTTCTTTTCGACACAGGGCAGAAAAAAGTGTGATGACTTTGTCTCTAGGTCAAGCCCACTTAGATCTCCTAAAAGACAAAGTGCAGGGGCTGCTGAGATTAGACATCTTAACCAGGTTGACAGGTGTTCGCATACTCCTTGCCAAAAATGCTGCGCCAGAATGCATGGAGGAATCTATCTGCTGTATTATCTGTACAATGAGGACAAACATTCGATATTTGGCACATCCTTTGTCCCGTATAATGAGTTCTATGAAGAATTTTATATTGTATTAGTTGTAATTTTTTTGTCATTCTGAATTAATTAAAACATGTATTATTTCAAAACATGTGATTAGTAGTGATGTCCAGATCAGCTTCCCATTTAGAGATCAGAAGGCTCACTGTCTGATCTACATTAGAAATTAAGATATAGATTTTGGATACTGTCCTGTTCCCTGATATATCAATAAATCACTCTATTACTGGTGGTGGTTGCATGTGGATGGGAGTATTCTTAGTATTGACTTTAGTTGTTCATATTCTATGAAATTGGCACTAGTCATTTCATAGTGGGACACAAATTCTTGTGAAAACATGTTTCAGATGTGTTATCCCTTTGATATGCCAAGTCGGAAAGTGTATTGCCTTTTTTGTTTTGGCAAATAATAAGCGAAGATCCATTCATTTAAAGGGGTCATATCATGCAAAATCCACTTTTTAGACATTTTGGAGCGTTCCTATCACTCTATGGGTCACACACACCGAGCACGGTAAAAATGCATTTCCTTCTTTTTTCACATTTTGAAAACGTAAGTTTTCTCATTCAATGGAGAGAGACCTCGTCCTACTCTGAGGCCGTTCCCCAGTTTTCGTTAGGAAGTTCTCCCTGCCAGTCCTGAACCACTACCCCCACAATGATCCTGAACCAAAACTTGCCTTCCGTCATTTCCCGTCATTTCAAATAGTTCGGTTCTTGGATGTTTTAACCAAGACCAAAGTCTCTTCACTTTACCAAGGGATCAACAAGTGAGGACTCTGTGGGTCACTTTTATTTTAAACGGACCGGTGCCAGAAACACTGCCTCAGCATTTATACGTATGTGCATTTCAAACGAGGGTGCATACAATGCTGGATTTGTTTCACGGCTCCTGTTGGAAAAAAAGGATCTATTCCTACAGTCCGTCATTCACTCACTGAAGTAATTACATGCTTAATACTTATAATGTTTTTAAATGTTAGTTTGTCTGTTTGAAATGTAGTAACCTATGTGTGGGGCAAGTTAGTAGCTAGCTATGCTAACGGCTACAGCCAGTCGACCAAGCCTTTGTCCCCTTCAAATGTGCTCATGTGGGCTCCTGCAGCCACACACCTGTGTAGACAAAAGCTAATGACTATCGGCATTGAGCAGCTGCAGGCAGGGAGCGGTGGGTCTAGCTTTTGGCCTTTTCTGTAATCGTATACACCTGGGGGGAACAGCTGATAGCACTCAGCCTTCGAGCGGCTATAGGCAGGGAGCGGTGAGTCTAGCTCGCTGTAGTAAGTACGCGCTTGATACTTAATATGCTGGTTGGTCTGTTTAAAATGTAGTAACCCACATGTGAGAAAAGCAAATGGCTTACGGCATTGAGCGGCTACAGGCAGGGAGCGGTGGGTCTAGCATTTGTCCTTTGTCTGTAATCACATACACCTGCAGGGAACAGCTGATCGTTATCGCCCTTCCAGCGGCGACAGGCAGGAAGCGGTGGATCTAGCTCGCTGTAGTAAGTTTGTGCATGATACTTGTGATATCTAAATATGTTAGTTGGGTCTGTTTAAAATGTAGTAACCCACATGTGAGACAAGCTAATTGCTAGCGTTGCTAACGGCTACAGTGAGTTAACCGAACCTTTGTCCCTTTCAAATGTGCTACTCTGAGTTGGCGCAATCACACACCTGTGTATGTGATGGGCCTTCGATCGGCGACAGGCAGGAAGCGGTGGATCGAGCTTTTGTCCTTTTGACGTGCTGCCGACCCTGTTTGTGTGTTGCGTTATCTGTTAGCATGCCTTTAGGCCTTTGCACTTCAGAGCTACAGCTGGTCGATCGCTACAATAAGAAACTGCAGATGAACACGGTTATGTTTGTTATTACCCCGTCCTGTGTCACAGCCTAAATCAACTTGTGATTTGGGGTTATGTCATTGATCTATCAAATTCTAACATGATTAGTTGGAATGATTACTGTGTTGTGTTGCAAGCTTAGTTGCTAATTAGTCACATCTCTACAATAACTGCTGCTTATCTGGTCAGTAACCTATATCTTGTACCATAGCCATTATATTTGTAGGACCAATACAATTTACAGTAAATGTAACAGTCTTTTCTATACTGTAGGGGGGCACATCCCAGTTGCCCACATGCAAGGAGGCTGTCAAACAGAGAAATCACTGCAGACTGTTGGTACACAGACATCTGCTGCCCAGCTCAGGTATGAAGGTATGCAAGTTTGTATGTACCAACAGTAAGACAGGCAATAGAAGATTTTAATTGGTATATACTGTTTAGATTTTATATTTGAATTGCAACAACGGTTTATCTGTTGTTTTAGCACAGACAGGCATGACCTCTTGTTTGGTTTATTATTTTGTCTGGTATTGTGTATTCTTACATTAGAGAAGGTTTTGACCTACATAATAATGCACATTTCACTAATCTACAATTCTGATTGTAGTACCTTTTGTTTTGATGAGGTGATGGTGAGGACAGCCACAGCTTCCATCTGGTAGAAGACTGCTTCTTCTCAGTCTTCCAAATAGTGATGAGAACAAGGATCACCACATCTCTGCGGTCATCTGTTTACAACTATACCTGTCCTGCTGCAGAAACAAATCTCCAACATATCCAAGTGTACCCCCTACCCAGGACATGGACTGTTTACCCTACTTCCATCAAGCATTTAATATGCAAGGCCCTGCAAAAGCTTCTGTCTTCTCTTCAGACTTCTTAATTAACTCAGTAACCTATACATTGCACATTGAAGTGTGAAGGTAACAGTTTGTTCTAGCTTTGGAGTAGTGGTGCATTTTTCTGGTTGACAATAAAGTTACGTATTACACTGAACTCTTTCTAAAGGGAAAACACTTTTATTCAGGAAATCATAGTATTGAAATTACATGTTTTCTCTTTCTAATATGGTAAGCTATAAAGATGAACCGGCCATAAATAAAAGGCATAACTTATATATAAATAAAAAAAAATCTTAATGAGTATTGCACTCACAAAAAACACATCTTTACTCAAATGGTAAAGGAGTTATTCCACAGGTGGTCTACATCCATCATACAATGAGTGTTTTAATGTTTTATCCATCAGGAAACTCTGCCTTCATCTACAACCCAAGCATGAAGAGATGGCAACGCCGATTCTTCACCCCAGGAATCTCCAGCACCAGCTCACTCTGTAGACTAGATACCTGTAACAACTTCAGATACAGAGACATATTACTGTCAGATTTATCAAGAATGACAAAAAACATAATTAAAAGCAGTAAAAATATGTCAGGTCAATATATAATTTGAACCAATGCTTTTTGTTCCCAGGAAGGTCATGCAGTGATTGCTCTAAATATTAATACACATTTTTTAAATAAAATTATGTGAGAACAGCAGCACAAGTAAGCCAAAAACAGTGAAATGTGTAAATGTAAAATTTATTTATATTACTATGCTCTCAAACTTTTATTTATTTGTGCAATGTAAGCTAAAGTAGTGTTTTCTATTAACGAGAGTTTTCCAGGTAAGTCGTGTTGTGAATATTTAAGCTGTACAGACCATTTAGCATATGCATTAGCAACCGCTAGTCGCTTTGCAAATTACATAAATCAATTAAATTGTAGTAAATGCGACATTACCAATGAGACACATCTTGCATCAGCGGAAATGTGGCGACTTCAACAGCCTCCTCTTCAGCTTCAGGTTCAGATTCGGGATCGTAGACGTATGGTTCTACTACGCTACGAACCAGATGGCTATTGTCGTGCAGTCCTGTAATGGGTCTTCTTCTGAGGTTTGCGGTGGATTGCATTCTCAATGTCGCACTACTGCCACCTATAGTATCATTACTGTGCTGTTGCTCGTATTCATGGAGCTAATTAAAAAAAAAAACAACAACAATAAAAAAGGTATGCGCTTCCGCACAGAGGTGTGGTGAGCAGCTACGCTGGCGACACGCCCAGAAAACACAGCGTTTGCTGATGGGGAGTGAGAACCACATATTGACAGGGGCAGTGTGGATGATCTAAAAGGTTTTATGGGATGAAAATTTACAGAGACCTTACTGAAACATTAAAGTCTAGTATTTTTTAGAATGGAAAGTATGATCAGTCTCCTTTAAAGATCCATGCACACACTTTTTTCATGCTCCACATTGCTAAAGAATTGGACCTTGATGTCTCAGTAAGGTGTCTATAACTTTTCATGCCAAAAAGCACTGTAGATTGCCCACACGGCCCGTCTGAAAATGTGTTTTAAGCTCTCATCCACAATGCTCTATTTTTGGAGTGTGTCGTAAGCTAAACTGATCGCCACACCCCTTTGAGGAAGCGCATAGCTGTAATTCGCCGCGGGAATCAAACGTCACGGTCAATGAATCCATTGTAACAGTGACACTGGCTAACTCAGCCTCGTAGTGGAGTTCAACCATACGTTTGATCCAAAATCTGACTCTGAAGTCGAATGGGAGGCTGTTGAAGTGGTTACACTTCGACTGACGCAAGGTACGTCTAACTGGCAGATTCAGGTTTAATTTAATTTGATTTATATAATACGCAACTTGATTAGCTGCTAACGCTAATACTAATGTTTGCAAATTAGCAGCCTGAATTAATACAACAGGATATTCATAACACGACTACAGCTTGTTTGGGAGCATAGCTTGATAAACTAATATAAACTCATTTTTACATGTTTTTTTATTTCTCGTTCTGCTGCTGTGTGAAAATAATTTTTCTATAATGGGATCTTCAGCTGCAGCTTATGTTTTGCAGTATTTGTCTGTAATTAATTGCCAATGTAGGAACAGTGAATGCCTACAGAGGCATGGTGTGACAGCAACTATTGCTTTCAAGATATTGCATGAGTTTATTACTTTTATTAATAAATTAAAATTTGGATAGATCTCACCTCAAGACGGCTGAACTAGTTGCCAAACCTACTGTCATGTATGGTTGATGATCCAGGACTGGAGCCAGTATGATTGAATGTGTATTCATTACAGAACACATTTAATATACAGTATATCTGACAATTACACATGCATGGAATAAATCAGTATCTCAGAAATTCATAAAAACATTTACTATTTACAGATTAATCATAATGTACCTTGGTTTACAAACATAGTTTTGTTTCTAAATATATATTGACCTAATATTTTTAATTGCTTTTAGTAAGGTGTATGATATATCAAGTGCTAATTTATAACTAATAGAAATGTAGTTATTGTTTTTTTCAATACTTTCAGTACTATGTCTGTGCGTATCTCAGGTATCTAGCCTAGAATTCTTGTCAGCTGGTGCTGGGGACTTCTAGGGTGAAGAGTCCAAGTCATCCCACCTTCCCTGTTTTGGATCAGGGCAGTGTTTCCTTAGGGACAAGACACCTATGTTGGACTTGTGAAATACCTAAATTATTGTTTTTTTGGCAATACCTCAATAAAAGCTGAAATATTACAAAACATTTGTCTGTTTTCCCACATTAGGTATATACATAAAAAAATAGTTCAGTGAAACAGCAATAGTCAAAGCCAACTTTATTTTTAACCAATGCACCAGCACTATAATGCTGGATAAGTTACTGTCACAGTTCAATTTGCAGACCACAAAATGAACGGGTAGGATTCATAGTTATGTTGAAAGCATTGTTTCTGGAGTGGAACAGGTACAGTCATGGGCAGTTGGCTGGAGAGATGTGAGGATCTTTTTTGTCTTCACGTGTTGGAAGACATCGGAAGCAGTGCAGCTGCTGTACAGATGGAGGATGCAGCTGTTTTCCTTGACACCACTCTAGAAGGTATAAAGAATAGAATAGCAGATTAATGAAATGACCAGTATTTCCTATGTATCTCACAACCTTTACAGATCTAAACAATAAATAGAGGTAGTTAGATCAGTTTTAATGGTGTTTGGAGCGAACACGTTTTCAACTTATTTTATAGTGCTGGTTTGTTAAATCTTAGCATGACATTAATGACCACCTTTCTGTCAGGTTGCTCAAATTCTGCTTAGAGGGCCGGTGGGACAGGAATGTTTACGGTCCTCCATAGAACAACCTGAGTCCAGCAGGACTTTATTGAAGATGGTCACATCACATTTTCCACATAATCTGCGCCATAACACTAGAGTTACAAATTACCCATCAACAGACTAAAATATTAAAATAAGTTGACCAACTGCATACAGAGTGAATACATAGACAATAATATAGATCAGATTATGAATACCACAACTACTGAAATGTGAAATGCAAAATCTCTGTCAAATAAAACTGCATATTGGCCAACAAATGATTACACTGCTGTTAAATGTACATACCTTTGCTTCTGAGGTGAGCAACAACTCTTCTACAAGGTAGCCGCGTGTCCACAGCTTGCAGTGGCGTCAGTTTGAGAAGCAACCTCCTCGCGTTTCGGTAGCTGGCATGCGTCAGTCTGTATAAAAAAACATGTCATGTTTACAGTTAAAGTAGCTGACTAGATAAGCAACAACACACATGTTAGACTTGGATAGAACTTGCAATAACCCAAATTCACGGGTCTACTCGGGCTACAAAATACACACGACAGGCTCGGTAGTAATTAGAAACACAACTGACTCTCACAACTTACTAGCGCGATAGCCGCTAATGCTAGCCGCTAAAGCTGCGCTACTATCGCGCTAGCAGCTATAATGTGAGCTGAGTGAATGACCTCAGTACCATATATCATATGATTCGAACCGGACAATTGCTGGGGAGGCTTGGACTCATCCAAATTGCGTGTCAGCACCTTGCAACACTGTCTCTCTCTGTCGCTGTAGCTGTTAAATTCACCGGTTCTAGCAATTAGCATTCCTTACACAGGAGTGAAGCTACATTATAAACAGAGAAACTTCTGCAGTACATACATCAAAAGAGTATCAAGCATGTACTTACGTTTGGGGAAGCAGCAAGTGGGCGCTTCTTCAACCTGAGTGACTTTTTTTTGTCTTTTAAATGGCGGCGGGTGGCAACCAACTGAAAGGTGCATTAGCGCCACCTCCTATGGTAGATATCTGTGACTGGAGTGACTGAAACGAAATGTTTCAGGTACATTTAGGGGTCCAGGTTTGTCTTAGGGAGGCAAAGCTGGTTCTGTGATTGGTCAAAGGGAATGCAGACGTATCCAGTCCGACAAATTTGAAACGATGGTTCTTGAACCGGATTGGATAAACTCTCAAAAATGTGAAATAAGTAGGGGTGTACTTCTAACACACCAGGAATGTCTTAACGTGACCCAGGGAGTCGAAAAAGCGTACCAGAATGTCCAAAAAGTGAATTTTGCATGTGCAGGGACCTTTAATATTATTCTTTATGAGCCAATACTTTGTTGCCCTGGCCGTGTGTTTTGGATCATTGTCACACTGAATACCCAACCACAACCCATTTTTAATGCCCTGACTAAGGGAAGGAGGTTATCACCCAATATTTGACGGTACATGGCCCCATCCATCCTCCCTTTGATGCGGTGCAATTGTCCTGTCCCCTTGGCAGAAAAACACCCCCAAAGCATAATGTTTCCACCTCCGTATTTGACGGTGGGGACGGTGTGGAGTCATAGGGAGCATTCCTCCTCCTCTAAACACGGCGAGTTGAGTTGATGCCAAAGAGCTCGATTTTGATCTCATCTGACCACAACACTTACTCCCAGTCTTCCTCTGAATCAGTCAGATGTTCAGTGGCAAACTTCAAACGGGCCTGTAGATTGGCTTTCTTGAGCAAGGGGACCTTGCGGGCACAGCAGGATTGCAGTCCTTCACAGCGTAGTGTGTTACCAACTGTTTTTTTTGGTCACTATGGTCCCAGCTGCCTTGAGATCATTGACAAGTTCCTCCCGAGTAGTTCTGCGCTGATTCCTCACCGTTCTTATTATCACTGAAACTCCAGGAGGTGAGATCTTGCATGGAGCTCCAGACCGAGGGAGATTGGCAGTCAATTTATTTTTCTTACATTTGTGAATAATTGCACCAACTGTTGTCACCTTCTCACCCAGCTGCTTGGCGATGGTCTTGTAGCCTATTCCTGCCTTGTGTAGGTTCACAATCTTGTCCCTGATATCCTTGGATAGCTCTTTGGTCTTGGCCATGGTGAAGAGTTTGGAATCTGGATTGATTGATTGCTTCTGTGGACAGGTCTCTTTTATACAGGTAACGTGCTGAGAGGGCTGTCAATGTCAACTCATTACTTGTATAAGATCCACCTGGGAGCTAGAGATCTTGCTGTTGGATAGGGGATCAAATACTTATTTCCTTCATGGAAATGCAAATTAATTTATAACTCTTTTTGAAACGCATTTTCTGGATTTTTTTTGTCATTGTTGTCTCTCGCTGTTCAAATAAACCTACCATAGAAATTATAAACTGATCATTTTTTCACAATTTTGTTAGTGGGCAAACTTACAAAATCAGCCGAGGTTCAAATAATTTTTCCCTCACTGTAATCAATTAAGTTGATTAACTATTCATACTGTTTGTTGACTGTCTACCTGTTTGATTAGAGTGAATTATATATGGAGCGAGTTTTTTTTATCTTCTAGCATGTGCTTTACACACTTTAAATCTACATTTATTAGTGAAATTGGTTTGTAGCTTGATAGAAGCTTAGGGTCTTTTCCTCGTTTTTGAAGCATTCTTATGAAGTTGAATTTTTATTTGTGGGTAATAGATGCTGTTGTTTAACTTCAACTTTTCGTAAAACCTGGGTGCCAGCATAGACCAGAACTCCTTACAAAATTCAGTTGGGAATCCATCTGGCCCTGGAGATTTTTTTTTTTTCCTGGAGGCATCTCTTGCAGAGCTTCATGCAGTTTTGCCAATTACAACAATGTGTCTAGAGTTGTGGTTTGTTCTTCCTTTTGTTTTTAAAGGTATCATTTATTTCATTGGGATGATGAGTGATGTTCCCTTTCCTATTAGTTATTGAAAGAATGATTTGTATTTCTTTACTTTTTTAATTGGTTGGCTAAAAAAAAACACATTTGTTAGCGTGGTCAAAGTTCTCCCAGTGTAACTGATCTGTCTGAAACTGAGTTTTGTGATCAATTATATTATTTAATTTTAGTTTTAGATTTTTCTAGTTGTCTTCCAATGATGTCTTCTAGGACATCATTGGTTGGAGGGGCAGCATATTTAATCTCTAGAAATTTTATTTTTTGCTCTAATTCAAGTAGCATGTCCTTTTTTTCTTGTGTGATGAATATGAATTTATTTCTCCATGCATGACTACCTTCCCAGTCTCACAAAGAACACAAGGTGAGGTTCCTGGTGTGTTGTTGTTTTTGATAAAGGTTACCCATCCTCTCCTCACATAACTGATGAAGTCTTGATCATTGAGTAATGATGTATTAAACCTCCAATTCCTGTTTTATGGTGTAACTGTCTTAATCAAAGAAATGGACACTGGTGCATGATCACTGATTGTGATAGAGTGACTATACACATCTTGTAAGACTGAGTTATTTACTAAAATATGATCTATACGGGAGTGAGAGTGGTCAACTGGCAAGAAGAAGGTATATTCCCTGGGGGTAGGATGAAGAGAACGCCATGTGTCACAGAGACCGAAGTCATCCATGTACTGTTTTAAGGTCTGTACTGATTGACAGTTCCTGTTGCTCACCACTTTGCTTAGCCTGTCCAACTCTGGGTTAAATACTAAATTAGAGTCCCCTCCTACTGTAAGTTTGGAACCAGAGTGAGCAGACAGTGATGTGAAGAAGCTGTGAAAGAAAGACGGGACCTCAATATTAGGACTATACACATTGGCTATGCAATATTTAATGTTTTCTATCAGAATATTAATGATTATATATATATCTCCCTTCTGGATCTACAATGGTATCATTATGAGTAAAGTTAATCTTTTTAATTATTAAGATGGCGACCCCTCTGTTTAGAATTGTAACCGGCTAAGTAAGCATGTGGGAACTCTGTTGATGCCAGAGTGTACTCTATAGTTTTGGGAATATGAGTTTCTTGTAGTAAAGCAATGTCTGCTTGTAGGGTTTTGAAATGGTTAAATATTTTAAATTGTTTCTCCTTCCTATTGATACATTTCAAGTGGCAATTGTCAGTGTGTCATGACTTACCTGACTGCCATGGATCACTAGTTTTGTGTGTGTGTGTATGTATGTGTGACTAAACTTGAGTACTTGTGTATTCTTAGTTGTGTGTTGTATATGTATGTGCACATGTTTTGCCTGTGCAGTACATCTTTGTGTGTGGCTGCTGGAGGGCTACATAGCTGGCTGACTACGTGGGAGAAGAATAGAGAAGAGAAGGATATACACAGTGTACCCAGTGAAAAAGAGTAAAGGAAAGGAAAATTTTAAAAAAGTGAAAGAAAAGTGATGAGCTTGATGAGCACTTTGCAAACTGTGGAGTGAGTGACAATAAAATGACAATAAACATTTAACTGAAACATCTGCGAGAGAGAACGAGTTTGAATATTGGATATAAAGTTATAACACTTAGTTTTTAGCGCGTTAGAGCTGTGTTACGTCTTTTTGGCCTATGGGTAGCGATCAGCCCCCACACTGGCCTTTATGCTGCTGTCCTAAACTCATGTTATGTAGGCCCATGTAGGAGTACGCCTCCATGGTGTAGTTGTTTGTCTGTTGGTAAACAGCCTTGATGTGTCAATCTTTTGTCCCGGGTTCGAATCTCGGTGGAAGCAGAAGTTGTAATTACTGAACATTTTTATATTTTGGCATACAAGATAATAACAAATGATTGATAGGACTGGCTGCCTGTATTATTTAGCAGAGCTATAGCCATGTTCCAAGAGGTTCACCAGCTACTTTCGGCAGTAAGTCATAGACGGACGTTGTTCTGCCCGCTTTCATGTAGACACGGAACTCTTCACAGTTTCTTCGTAGATTTTGTTAATTTCGTTATTCATATACAACATGTAAATGCAAATGCCAAAAATTACAGAAAAGAAGACAGTACACCCATCAGGTTTTAACAAATGTGCAATAAAACATATAAACAGAAAACGCTTGCAAGCGTTTCTGTTTTATATTCCGTTTGTTTCGTTATTACTCCTTTCACCTGTACCAAAAGTAATTGCAAAGTTACAGCCATGTTCCTACAAAGTTACCCAGCTGTTTATTTCGTTATTCCCTCTTTTATGTACATCTGTTGAATGAAAGTAGACGGGTCTTTGTCCTGCATGTTGATGCGCGTTTCCCCTTCCCCCCAGTGTCCCTGCTCTGGGACGTGGATGGCCCCGACCCCTTTCATTCATCAGACGAACATGAAAGAGGAAATAACGAAATAAACAGCTGGATAACTTTGTAGGAACATGGCTGCAGCTCAGCAATGCCTTTATGTGGTACAGGTGAAAGGAGTAATAACGAAATAAATGGAATATAAACAGAAACGCTTTCAAGCGTTAAAACTTGATGCGTGTCTCTCTTTTGAGTTTTGTCTTCAGCTAAAAAAGTATAAAACAGTCCTTATTACTCATGCAGAATCAATATATGAAGAAAAAACTTGAACTGAACATTAACTGCAATAATGAGTCGGAGATCTACCGAGTCCTGGCGTTCTGGCATACCACAGAGAGATTTTTATTATATAATATTCTCTACAAGTTAGCAGTGGTAGTTGTCACGGCGCTCTAGGTAGCGGACCCACATGCACGGCGGAGACAAAGCTCGGTGAATAACAAGGATTTATTCGTACTCGTGGTCAGGCAGGCAAGGGTCGGTACACAAAGGCGGCGGTTACAGTACAGACAGGGATTAGACAGTCGGTGGTCAGAAGTCAGGCTTAGGTCAGACTTACGGCAAGGCGGTATCACAGGTGAGGCGGATGGCAAGGTCAGGGAAAAACAGGGTCGGTCACGAAACAAGACATGAATTAATGCTGGGCTGCTGGCAATAACACAAAGAGAATCTGGCAACTGGGCAGGGCTAGAGCTGGTGCTTAAATGCGGAGTGATGATGACTAGATGGGTGACAGGTGAGTTGATTAGAACCGGAAGTAAGGCTGGCTGAAACTAACAATGACTGAGACAGGAAGTGGTGACAAAATAAAACCGGAAATGAGTAATTGCAGTGACTAAATGACATGAGCTGTGACAGTAGTCTGTCAGACTTGTGTGAAATACCATAAGAAGAGCGTTTAGAGCGGTTTTGGCGTCCCACAGCCTACATAGGTGCAGCTGATCATGTTTCCCGATCTCCCATAGAGCTTTTTCTTTGTCTCGGAGCTAAAGTATTTTACACCTATTGACTGAATGGAGACAATATGTTAATGTCTCTATGCCAATACGGAGTAGGGGGAGGGGATGTGAAATTTGCTTTTGCGACTGAATCAACATCAGACGCCACTACTCCTAAGTTCCTATAGTTCCAAATCCACTGTGTTGCCTGTGTAATAAGAGTTTGTTTTTCTGCAGATATTGTGGTAAATGTCATTACAGTAAAGTATAATGTTGCAGCTTCTGTTTAAAGGACACATTGACTATTTCTTACTGGTTTAACTGTTTAACTTGACGACCTTAAAAGTGGTCAATGTGGTTTATGCTGCAGAGCAGGAGTTATTTTTCGTTTTCATTCAGTAAAAAACGTTAACATTTATCGTGCATAATAAGCACATGTAAAACAAACAAGCTGTTGCATTAATGCGTTGTTGATCTGCTGAGTTCTGTTGTTCTGACGCGCCATAGAGAAAGATTTAGTACAATGTATTTATTTATATTAAATAAAATCCTCCATTTTATGTGAACGTCCATAAGAACGGCGTTCAAAAGCAGTGAAGTGAAAGGTTTTTAATGTCAGGAGTATAAGAAAAAAGACCAATGCTTTTAGAAGCAAGATGTTGTTTAATTAGTAGGGGATCATATCAGGGGACTCTGCCCGTGTGCACACCTTGTTGATTACTTCTGCCTCCAAAATACTTTCTAATATATGGCCCCACTGTGCATTTGATTATGGACTCCTCGAAAAATCATCGGTCCTGGTCCCCACCTAGAAATCATTTCCCAAATGTGCAGTTTAAGGGGATGTTTAGGTCGCGGTTTGGAAACCAATTGTCCTTTTTTTTGCGAGGCTCATTCTGGCAAAATGCTCTAATGCCAAAGTCGACTCGTTTTTTCCCCAAAACGAGAAAACGGCTTTAAATCCATTTATTTGTCTGGTTTTAAAAACTCAGCTTGTTTATTCGTTTTTAACACGCTGCTTTTAATAAATGCTGTTTGTCCTTTTTTAAACGAGATGGTGGGGGTTTCTCATTACAATCACCGACGCATATAATAACGGGCCAAAGCAACAGGCTGAAAGAGGAGGCTGTAGCAGAGGAACACAGGTCTTTGTCCTGTATGTTGATGCGCCCAGCCCCCACAGTCAGCGCTTACCTTTGCTACGGGACTGATAGCCCCGCCCACTTTTACTTATCAGACAGATATGAAAGTGGGAATAACGAAATAAACGGGATGTAATGTAAAACGCTTTGAAGAATTTTGTCTACATCAAAGCGGGCAAATCACATGTGAACGTTTTAATTTTTTTTTGTAAATAAAAATAATGTTTGCCCTGTTCAAACCTGGGGAATAAAAACGATTCTGATTCTGAAAGCGGCTGATCAACTTTGTAGGAACACATTTCATGTGTTACAGATAAAAGGGACACTAACAACCCAACGCAGCCGAGGGTGTAGCAGGCAGAGAAACGCAGATCTTTGTCCTGCATGTTGATGCGCGTTTCCCCCTCCCCCAGTGTCCCTGCTCTGGGATGTGACGGCCCGCCCACTTTCATTCAACAGACGGACATGAAAGAGGGAATAACGAAATAAACAGCTGGTTAACTTTGTAGGAACATGGCTGTAGCTCTGAAATGACTTTATGTGGTACAGGTGAAAGGAGTAATAACGAAATAAACGGAATATAAAACGGAAACGCTTTCAAGCGTTTTCTGTTTATATTTTTTATTGCACATTTGTTAAAACTTGATGGATGTACTGTCATCTTTTCTGTAATTTTTGGTGACGTTACAGTGCAAACAATATTTGAACTAGTTTTTTTTGTAAATAAACAAGGCTTCGCCAAATTTGAGAAGGATCTGAAACAACTATCTTATTGTATTGTTGATGTCTCTTATTGCTTCCTTCGGTGAGACCCCAACAATGACACTGATCCTTTCATGTTGTAAATCCAAGCACATAGCGGTGGAACATTGTAACAGTGGATGTCACTCATAGACTCATAGGAACTGTGCAGCCTTGCAGGCAGGAGCAGGGTCAGCAAGCCCACGCAACCCACCACCTAGAGTGCGTCAGTGATGGCACTCTTTACCTAACAAAAGCAGCTGTTCACAGATGATTCAGGGTCTCAGCTAGCCGAGCAGATCATTTGACCACCTTCTAGTTGGAATGGGTATATTTAGAAAACCCAGTAGTTCTAGTGTTAAACACGAGGACATACTGTATAAAGACAGCAGCGACAACAGCCTGCATTTGACAAGCATGCATTTCTGGTTAAGCTCTACCTGGACACATCATCTGTCATTCGGGCTCTTACTGTCACGTTTCCGTGTTACTTCCTGTTTTATTTTGTAGACTTCCTGTTCTCAGTTCAGTTGTTCACTCCCCGGTTCATTCAGCACACCTGTCCGTAATCAGTTAATCAAGCACCGGTATTTAGTCATCACCTCACACACACCCTGGCTGCCAGATTGTTGAGTTTCCTAGTCTTAGCACTCCTATCCAGCATTTCTTGTATTGCCTCTCGTGTGCTGATCCTGTCTGAATCCTGCTTGACCGTGAGTTTTGCCTAGCCCTTGTCTGTACCGTCACCGTGACTTTCTGTGTACAGAACCCTGCCTGTCTACTGGACCTGAGATTGCCTGCTCCCCGTCTGTGCTTTAAGGCCGAGCTCTTTGTGTATGACCTGGACCGTCTGACTCTGCTTGTTGAAATTAAGCCTGTATTTTTCCCTCAACCCGCCTTTGTGCTGTACATGTGGGTCCGACGCCTGCCCTAGTCTGACACTTACGTTTCATTCAGAATCAGAGCAAACTATAGGTCTGCGGTCTGAGTAAATTTTAAGAGTTTGGTTGAACTTAAGAGCTGATATGACAAGACAACGACTTAGTTTTTCGTTCTCTGCTTTTTTCTCAAAACGAAAAATCAGCTTTAAATCCAACTCCGTGCCTTGTGTCGAAAAAACAACAACACTTGAATTCCGTTTGTCACTCATATCAAGAGAAGACGAGTTGAAACGATCCACGAATCCAGTTTGTTTTGTATTTTTTCCTCATGATCAACAAACCAGAAGACGAGTACAGATATACATATAAAATACATTTATAACACAGATTGATGAATAAATATAGATTCTCTTTTTATGTTATTATACTTATATTATTCTATTGGATTGGCTGGAGGAGGGATTGTGTCTCTCGGCTGGCCTGGGACCTTTGTAAAAACATCAGCAGCTTCGGCAATTGACAACAAACACTAGCCCACACTAGCGAGCAAAGACGCATAATAATCTATAATATTTAAAAATGAACTACTCTACATTTAATGATACAATACCATGACATCGTTTTTTGTGCCTAATGTGCAGACACAGATAGAAATGGACAGTCGGACCGGACATCTTTGCGCCACCTGGTGGTTAATATTTACATCCTGAAATCTTCTGCCTCTTGGATCAGCTGATATCAATGCTAGCACTTGTTCTAATTCTGCCTCGAGGGCTTGTAAATTATTGAGCTCGGAGTTTTTATCAGCCATTATATTATTTGATATTAAGAGGAGTAAGATTCCAGCACATTTTTTGCACCAACACGTCGCAGACTTGAATGTTATTCAACCTACATTATCTAATAACTGACAAACGATTCTAAGAACTGAGGCATTTGGAAGGCGTTGTAGCCATATTGCACTTGCGCGTGCTGGACTGGGGTCAGCTGCGGCTGTCGGGGTCCTTGCTCTTGAGGAAAATTCTGGCGCTGATTGCGGTGTAGCGCTAGTTGGTCTAACTTATTCAATAATCATCATAACTATCAATTTGAAAAGAGAAGGCGTACTGTACCTACAGAGTCGCTCACTCTCTGGTAAACAAGCCCTGCGGACGGCGTGAGATGCTGATGAGCGCGTGGGATGAGAGCTGATGTGTATGAAATTTGTTAAGCTTATTTTCGTGAAAACAGAGAAATAAAACCGATTGCATTCTGCCAGAAATCTACCTTGATTCATGCCTCTATTTGAGCGTCTTTCGAAAGGTCGGCGCACGAGGACTCTGGCATTTTAACCCACTTCTATATATATTTATGCTTTTCCATAGGCTCCATTTAGAATCATGCAAATGGTTTACAGATGAGGGACTGACCCCCTGCACACCTCTCTGACCCCTAGCCCACTGATACTAACGCCTTGGCGCCTTCTGCTTTTACACTGTTTTTCAAGGGGGGCCCCTTATGCCAGTCAGTGTAACGGGTTAAATAGGTTGGAAACTTTGTGTATTCTAAACACGCTCTTGGTTTTTTTTGTTGTTGTCAGAGATAGGCTTTTTTAAAAATTGAATTGGAGCCCCTGCCTGAAACTCATATGCTTGCTGGATGAGAACCCCTCTCACCAACAGACACATGGGCTATCAACGCAGCAAGGGCATATGCTGGATGAGCTGAGGGGCTAATACTGACTGTTCAGAGTTTTGCCATCTGCTTACTCACTCACTGGATATAGACCCGTGACAAACGCCAGCCCCTAGTTTCAAACAACTAAGTTGCTAGCACAGGGTAAACACATTTGCGTCATTGCCTACTAAAGCCTGAGGAGGGAAGGTAGAATGCCTTACACCGGTGATACTGGGAGCACAGGCCAAAAAGCAGATCCATCTATGATCGAACAGGGTGTGAGGAGCGAGAGTGCAGCCCATCTCTGGCATAGAGGGACAGTCTATAACCTGGAAGGGTGAAGGGTCAGCTTACCTTTGACACAGTGAACCTTTGACATTTAGGGTTAGAGTGCAGGTAACCCCTGATGTTGCTAACCCTTGACACTGGAGGGCGATCTAGGACCTTAGAGGTCAGGGTGAAAGGGCAGTGACCTTTGACCTAGAGCTGTCAAAAATTAATTTGATGAAAAGTTGTCTCTTTGTTGTGTGTTAGTAGGTTTGGATTAATTCTGAAGAAGGCTACTGAATACCTTCTGTCCCAAGACCTAAAATAGGACACATCTTTGTTCTGTGCTGCGACAACCCCAAAGACCCTTTACCCAAAGCTGCAGCACTCTTAGAATATAGTGGTGTCTTCCTCTCTTCCTAATATCCCTGAAATTATTACATTATACTAATGGTTATACTAAATAACCAGTTTAAGAGCCCTGCCTGCTATCTTAACTGAATTGTTGTGGTATTTTTAGGGATATATCAGGTGTTATTTGATAAAACTGCCTAATGTAAGTTCAGCAACACACGTGATGAGGGAAATATTCGGATAATAAATAAATATGTCGTGTATTTCTATTCTCTTCAACCACGACAGAGATTTCACAAGAACTCAACTTTGAAGTTTAAATCAATAGCATACAAATTTATTATACATGACAAATTGAAACAATCATATAATGATTACAAAAGAGTAATAACAAGAGAGGCAGAGACCGAATTCACCTGCTTGTTCCTCTGCAGAGAGAACCGAGAGGTCGGAAAAGGTCCGCTGTGTGCTACCAGCGGACCCTCTGCGAAGCGCTCTGAAAACCCCAGCCTGTGAAGGCCTGCTTTTAACCACCACCTAAAATCTTTCCACATGTCCAAATAAGGACGTGTAGATGTTTTTCTCGGCTACTCGGAAAGTCCTGGCGCTGGGCCGTGTTATCTGTCCAGCTCCAGCTGCATCTGGCCCACCATCAACCTCCCAGTTCCTTTCCCAGGTCGGCGTGACATTTTGAATATTTCCTTAGGAACAGCTTGGATAATCATTGTTAACAACAACAGATTCTGCGAACACGGATTCTGCGAACCCAGTTTACGCAAACTCTTTCACCCCACCTCACACGAACCCATCTACTCTCTGTACTTCTCTCATAAGCAATGATCAATTTTACTGCTAAAAGTAAATGTAGATGTCTGTTTCCTGGAGTCTATCCCAGATGCTCCCCAGACAACGACCCTGCCAAACTGCAAGGGTTGAAGAACAGTCACTGCATCTTAACCTGACCCGAACAGATTGTTCACTACCTATATAATAATATATGATATGATACATAAATATACTACAAATATATTAACAAAACCCTAATCCAATACATGTCTAACTCTCAGGAAATTTCTAATGTGCATTTAATGTCAACACTGTTTTGTTTTCAATATTGTGGACAAAAAATATGGCTTGTTAAACTTATAATGATACCTCTGTTTGCTAATTCTTGTTTTTTCGCTCTTAAATTTTGCACTGTAGATTTTAATCATTTTAAAACTGAAACCTCTACCTAAATATACAGTTTAGAATGTTTGTTTTCTTTGAAGACTAACTTTGGAGGTGTGAATAAACTTTTTTTTTTGTGGAAGCTGAAAACTTGAAAATTTTTATATCCGGGTGTTCAAGTGATCGGCTCGCTGTAGCTGACCCCTGAGTCATGCGTAAATGGCTGCTTTTGATACATAAATTGGGCAATTGGCAGGATCGTTCATGCTGCTGGAGAATCAGCTAGGGGAGAACGGTTCTTGGGGGCTTTCTGTGGTGACAAACATGGTCTCAATAGTCTCTCAGCCAAAAACAGATAGAATGAAGCTGAAGAAGGTTACAAAGGTTTTAGTTTTTAAAATCTGGCTCACAGAACTAGACACCACAACGGAACTAAAACAGAGCTGAACCAAAAAACAAAAGAGAGCATGAGGGTCATTGAGAGAATGAGGGATCTGAAAGTGTTTCGTTTGATTTTTACAAGACATTGAGAAGAGTCTGAAGAAAGTGTCACACGCCCTTTATTCTCTGCATATGTGTAAAATGTTTTTTGATACTATTTTTATTCTTCCATCCATCCATCCAACTTCCAGTCTGCTCCCAGACGTGGTGTTACGGGGGGGCTGGAGCCTATCCCAGCTGGCTATGGGCGAGAGGCAGGGTACATCCTGGAGAGGTCACCAGTCCATCGCACAACCTATTTTTATTCAATTCAATTCAATTTTTTTTAGAAAAAATAAAGAGCTCTTTATTGCTTGTTACCATTTGAGTAACTTTCTTCCAGTATACCATACAGGTGTACTGGAAGAAAGTTAAAGGCCACTCTCTTGCCCCAGGACTTGACAAATAACTCAATGACCAGGATGATGCTTTAGCCAAACAAGGGTCCCTTTTGGGCACCCCATGGACGTTTGAGCCACAAATGTCTAGTCACAGTTTGGCTTGCCAACCTCTATCAACTCAGACAGAGGGACACGGCAGAATTAACACAACAGCTCTGGCAGACTCTAGGCGTGAAAGCCAATCTCCACATCACACACCATCCTCGAGCCTCAGGCCAGGTGGAACGAGCCCCAAAACACTTGGAGAAAAGCGTAGAAGGCCACAAAGCCCACTATGACCAAAAAGCTTCCCACCAAGAGTTCCAAGTGGGGGACAAGGTGTGGTACTATATCTTTACCTAGCCAACACAGAAAAGAAATAAAAGCACAGGGAAACTTAGCCGTAAGCTCCTGCCTCACTGGTCAGGCCCATACCTGGTCACAGACAAACTGTCACCTGTGACCTACCAAATAAAAATCACCAAAGGACAGGTGGAACCTACGTTCAAATGGGTTCACCAAAACCAGATCGAGATACACAAACTCTCTCAGTCACTTATGGGGCACCAATCTGACTCAAACCTATAGTAAAACCCAGCACAAGGAATATCCACCAAGATTGTAATTCTTGTATATGCCATGATCACCGGTTTAACCAGAACCTCTCATGAAATAATTCCTTTGGCCTTGGAATCTGATAATCTGATAATCATATCTTTGATCTGAACAATATGAGTGATGTTGAAATTTCTGGCTTCCTCAGTAAACATGGTTGTACAGTGAAAGTAACCTTATCTGAATTTGGCACGAGGATTGTTTGAATCATTAGTGTGAAGATAATTCAGAATAGTAAAAGGAGTTGTTTTATAAGACCACACTCCAATTCTGTTCATTACGGATGCATGATTTGATGCCGGCGCCATTGTAGTTACTTTAAAAGTCTAGGTTACCTGCTGACATTCTGAATATCTTATCTCTACTTCTGTTGCACCTAAAAGCTCAAGCTTTTTTAATCCTGCAGCAAGCTGAAAAAAATAGGGTGGTAGTCTCGTTTTAACCACCAGGTGGCACAAAGATGCGAGGTCCGACTGTGTACTTTTTACACTGCACATTAAGCACAAAAAACTTTGTCATGTTATTGTATCATTAAATGGAAAGTAGTTCATTTTTAAATATTAAAGATTATTATGCGGCTTTGCTCGCTAGTGTGCGCTAGTGTCTTTACATAGTTCCCAGGCCAGCCGAGAGACACAGTCCCTCCTGCAGTCAATCCAATACGAAAATATAAGTATAATAACATAAAGTAGGAATCTATATTCATTCATCAATCTGTGGTATAAATTTATTTTATATGTATATCTGTACTTGTCTTCCGGTTTGTTGGTGGTGAAGAAAAAATACAAAACAAACTGGATTTTCGTTTCTCTTGATGAGAGCGACAAACCAAAAAAAGTGTTGTTTTTTTTCCCGATACAATGCGAGTCGATGTATCGCTCACTCTTGGCGTACAGCTTGATGTCATCCATGTAGAGGAGGTGACTTATGGTGGCCCCGCACCTCCAGGATCACTGATGGTGAAGCGTATATCAGCTCATTGGTTTCTGTGATTGTTGTGGTAAGGATCGCTCTCAATGCTGCATTCACATCTTCCATGAGACTTTCTGATAGTACTTCACTTAGCCGTTGTAGTTGTCTTCGGGGTTGCCTGCTCAATCTTGCCATGATCCTATCTTTCCGGTCAGTCACTGCTTCGCTCAGCGTGTCATAAATAGGTCTGTATTTCATCAATCATTCAACACTACAGCAAACTGGAGCTCAAAGATAAGGACCCCCCAAAACCTCCTTCAGAGACTTCACTTCCACTGCGCATGGAGGACAGAGCAGCTGCATCCTGCATCTTGTGACATAAGGTCGGGGGGTGCAACTATGTGGCTGGTGTGGCCTCAACCCGAACTAACCCTGGCAAGGCGTGGTCACAAACAATGCCAGTATGCGCTATAGTAAGCAAATAATATGCCAGAAAACAAGATTGATGTAAATAAAGCTAATTAAATTAGTGGCCTACAGTTTTATAGAACAAGATGATCTGCATATCCTTGTGCTACAAAAACAGTTGCAAAAAGCAAAAGAAAATAGAAAAATCTTGGACAATGCAGACTATAAATAAATAGGAAATATAGTAATTGGAAGGAAATTTATGTTAAAGCTTATAGTTACAATTACCCCATATTTGAGATGTCTCAATTATGTCAATAATATGTATTGTCTGCAACTGTTAAATGAGTCTTTCCCTATCTTCGAAACATGCAGATAAGGTGTTAAAATGGTAATGGATGAACATCCTGGTGGGGTTTTTTTGCACTTGTTTAGTCATGTTTCATAAGTATGTACATATGATATTCCATCTTTATGATTGTATTTATAGAACTGCGAATGACGATTTCATTTGGAAATGTCAATGCCCCTTGGACAGGCCAGCCCACAGCTGAATCAGGGAACATCAGTCAGTCACTTGTCAAGTTGACTCATGTGGAGTTGGCAGCTTCTATGGCAATCATCTATTGCCAACAATAAATTACTGTTAAATCACAAATCCCCATTATATATTCTGATTTTTTTAATTACCTTTAATTATTAAAATCCAAATAACATTGTAGACAAAAACTGAACTTCAAATTCTGTCGTATCAATAAAATCTTCTCCACTATCAACCTCTTTATCGATCCGTTACACTGAATAGTATGCTGATCCTGTGCAAAATTTATACTGTAATGATTAGATGCTATTAGGTTGTCATGTTTTATAACCACACTCTTTCTTGCTTCCATCCTTCTGCTTCCTCTGTCTTTCCCTTGTACTTGTTTGTTTGCTGGCCTGAGTCGCTGAGTCACGTGAGATCACAAAGGGGGAGGAGAAGGGTGTTGGTGCACGTCTGCACGTCACTTACACATAGGCACTTACAGACACAGACAGGCGAGACAGTTACAAAACCGAAAACCGGCAGCAGTGCGGAAGACTAAAGATTCAACCAAAGTATCCATATTTTTGTTGGGATAGCGATCGATATTAATACTAGCGTTTGTATTGATATTATCAATATTAGGATTGATCCGCCCACCCCGAGTCTGCATGTAAATAACATATAAATAACAGTGGGAGGATGTTGTGTTGATGTATAAGTAGGCTTTGTCTCCTCAGTCCAGTGGATATTCAATATGTCTTAGCGGTATGCAGTATGGTTGCGCCATAGGTGCATTGCTGCCTAAGGATTTTTTGTCATAATCCCTGGGCTGGCTCTGCCAGCCTTTCTGTTTCTATTCTCCCTCACCATGGCACACCCCTGCTCTGGACCACACCTGCTCCCTCTCTCTTCCTCATTATACTCTATGCAATTCCGCACACCTGTACTTCCCCTCTGCTTACCTACAAGCTCACCCAGCCTGACAGTCTATGCTGGGTCATTACTGCTGCTGATAGCTGATGCTTTTCTATGGACTATTTCTATGGACTCTATCGTGCAGAGATCTTCTGTTTAACTTTGCTCATGCCATGCCTAGCTTCTATTTAGCCTTGCTCATGCCATGCCTAGGTTATGTTTAGTCTTATTAGTTAATCTGATTTTTGTTTTGTTCCTTATTCTGTTTATTGAGCTTGTCAAAGATCATTTCTATCTGTAACCACTTCTCACCGAGGTGCTCTGGTTCCCCAACACCTGACGCAGACCTTGTTAGACCGAGCGACATCGGAGCCGGTATCTCATGTGGTTCATTGTCTCTCATCATTATGAGGTAGGCGGTAGCTTGAAGGGCCTTGCCCTAGGACCTACACTGGATGCTTATTCGCCCTAACGGGGATTCGAACCGGGGACCACTCGTATAGAAGTCCAGCGAGTATCCAGCGAGTGTATACAGAGGCAGCCGGTAAAAGTGTCTACCCCCACCGTGTTTGGGTTTCAAATCTGCCGCGTCAGTGCCGGGTTTGCACTGCGGCAGGAGTGTGTTACGTTCTTCTGGCCTGTAGGTGGCGATTGACTCCCACTTTTGGTCCTAAAACATCGTAGTTGATTACGTCATATAGCCTCTTATAGAACAACCAATGATCAGGTCTTGGGTGGCCTAGTGGTTGACGTGCATGGCCACAACGTTTTTTTTGTCCGGGGTTCGAGTCTGAGTGGAAGCAGTTTTTTAATTTTGATTATTGGAAAAACAGTGTCTCATCATCATGTGATCACGAGATGACAACGTTGTATTACTTAGTGCATGGATCGCCAAGACCATGAACCGCTGGTCGCGTTATAGTATGAAGTTATGAGCGTAAGTAAATTATGGCAAATTATGGCAGTTTAAAACCGAAAATAAGAAGCTGAACGGTGCGCCCTCCCGCGTGCAGCGTTCGATTTGTGGCAGACAAGCTACTGTAACCCTGATTTCTCGCTGTTGGTACGGGCTACAATTTTCTTTACGTGGTTTTCTTCTTTAATGCACCACATAGCAAGACAGTACGGCACATGTACACTTTTTTCTTTACGCCGCTCTCACCCAACGCGCGTCACATTTTCCTGTCCCCCGTCAACAAGGACAGGTAGGAACTAATGTTAATTACAAATAAAATCACAGTAGCTGAAATGTCACGTTTCCCAAACATAAAATAAAAAAATAAAAAGGAATACTAACTAAGGTTACACTACTACAATTTAAAAAAGTGAATAAGGGTGATCTAGACCAGAGGTCGGCCACCGGTGACACCCACGTTTCAATGAAAAAAACAAACACTGGGAGCCGCGGAGGGCGGCAATATTATATTATTTGAGAACATTCAACATTTGTTTTTTAATCCAAAGAAGACATAAAAGTCAGGGCTCGGAGGTCTAACCGATGATAAAACATTGTCAAGGCATCGACAAGGACAGCTAACTCGCTTTTCCCTGCTTCAAACAGCTGCTGTGACTGAGAGCAACCCGTGCGGCATCACCCGTCAATCTGTAAACGTATTCATTGGTTCGGACGTTGTTCTGCCCGCTTTTATGTAGACACAAAACTCGTCAAAGCAAAAGAGCTCAGTGCAGCATTTACAAATCACATGTGAACGTTTTAATTTTTTGTTAAAAAATTTTCATTCACCAGATGGACATGAAAGAGGGAATAACGAAATAAACAGCTGGTTAACTTTGTAGGAACATGGCTGTAGCTCTGCAATGACTTTATGTGGTACAGGTGAAAGGAGTAATAACGAAATAAACAGCTGGTTAACTTCGTAAGAACACCTTGTAGTAGGAACTGGTATATTTAGAAAACCCAGTAGTCCTAGTGTTAAGATGTGTGAACTGGGGAGGAGACGGCAGCAGCGACTGAAGAGCGACTGAATAGAGTTGATGTCTTCCCCGCTGACAGGCGCATTCATTTGATAATGCACGTACCTTGGCTGACAGTTCAGTTGAAAAACACACTGAATCTTTACAAACCGTCCCTGAATAACATCTATGAACTGCAGTTTCTTCCTTGATTATCCATGATTATTATGAAAGAAGCTCAAATCTTCGCCAGTCCAAATTGTGCAATTAATACTGTGTTTACAATAAAGGTAATAAATAATAATAATAGTATTTTCATTTTAAAATGCACTGCATATTTTAAACGAATGTCGAAGTGCTACAAATAAATTAGACCAGAAAGCTACGATAAATACATACGTTTATTTTAGCAGAGTAAACGTATGTAGAACAAACTACTTGCTGCATTAATGAGTCTTAGACCTGCAGCTGATCACGCCGCCCGATGCTGCCCAGTCTCCTACGGAGCTTTGTCCCGGAGCTGAAGTATTTCTCACCTGCTGATCGAGTAGCAGCAACACATTAGCATGTCTATGCGCCTCTACGGGGAGGGGAGAGATGAGAAGTTTGCCTTTGCGACTGTGAGCAAACATGAGACAAACTCAATGAATCTGAATCTGGTCGAACTCAGATCCAAGTCATCTAAGTACGAAACACATCACATATCATTCGATCTCGTGTTTCATTCGAGCGGCAGTCTGGAGCTCTCTGCTACTGTAAGACTGCTGCCCCGCGACCCGTCCACGGATGAGCTTCCATTAAAAATAAAAGCAGAGGTTTTTTGTCTTTCGTTTTTTTCTAAACGAAAAAAACAGCTTTAAATTCAAGTCCGTGTGTTTTGTTAAAAAATATTTTTGTTCGGTTTATTGGTTTGTAATGCGGTGCTTTTATTCAGATAGATGGACGGATGGGAAATCAAAGTTTTGAAACATACACGGGCCCAATAAGTCACATCAGCCACTCATTCAGTTACAATGACACGCAGAGTCAAAACAAATTCTCGCTACATCTAGTGCGCCACTCCCCCGTTTCTCTCGTAGCTTGCATTTGCACATCCATACATTTGTGTATTGGTCCCTCTCTGTCTGGACACATGACTCCGAAACACGTCACGTGTTTGTGTAAGAGTTTGATGTCTCCACCAAATTATAAGCAGAGGTAACGAGAGAACGACTTTTCGTGTTTTCCGTTTGTCTCTAAACAATAAAAACATATTACCTCCAATTCCGTGTCTTTTTGTAAAAAACAAATATTTTTGCCTGTTTTATCGGTTTGTAAGGCGGTGCTTTGATTAAAATCCGTATGCCGCTCATCGAAAGAAACGAAAACGCCGGTGAAAGTGGCTGGATGGACGGATGGGAAATGAAAATGTTGAAACGTACACGGGTCGAATAAGTCTCTCAGCCACTCAGTTACAATGACACGCACAGTCAAAACAAGTCAAACTGCAGTTCTGCAGACACAGAGTAAACGCGTAGGAACAAACATGTTGCTGTAATGCGTCGCTGTAGATCTGCCAATTTCTGGCGTCCTGTCAAAATTACGATCGACAACTGCTGTAAAACAAATTCCTGTGATTATTACGGTTATTTACGTAAAATCTACGACAATTGGAAAACCTTCATTAACAAGTTGTTGAAGTTTAAAACCTAAATAAGCGGCTGTAGTCGCAGATGGACTGCGCTCTACGTCTTTACTTGGCCATGCGCATTCAAATTATATTAATTAAAGCGCGACGCATAATCATGGTATTATGTGAAGTCAATATGTTGTATCAGATGTTAGAGCGGTGGGTGTGTACGAATTTTTAAGAAACGCCTTCTATTTAAAGACACAAAAAAGCTGAGGAGAATAAAAACAAGAACGTGTTGCTGCTGTGGCGCTGCCTGTTTTAAACCACACAGAACAATTATAACTTCGCAGTGAACAGAAAATAACTAAGCCATCAACAAGTTGTTGCCCTTCACACTCCCCATGTTTTAGCACACAACAGATACTTAATAGTAAAATAGGTCTGGTGTAATATATGTGCGTTACAGGTAGAAATGAACAGTCGGACCTCAGTTACGCTGTAGTGCTTTGGAGGCTTCTAATCAACGCTGCGCCACCTGGTGGTTAAAACGAGACTAGCGTCCTGATTTTTTTCAGCCGGCTGCAGGATTAAAAATCTTTAGTCAGCGACGCACTCGCTGCACCGTGGCGACGCGTCGGTACTGCAGTAAAAACCCTAGTCACTTTGAACCGCTGCCACTGTATATATATTATAACTAAAAACTGGCTGTAATGACAAGTTAAAGTTAAGGTTAAAGTTTTGACTTAAAAAACGTGTCCTCACACTCTAGCTGTGACATCACGCATTCTAGCTCACGCAATACACTCTAATAGAAAAGCTGAGAATTCCTCAAAAATTCCTCAAAAACCACCCTATGCTTAAACTGCTATAACTCAGAAACTATACTATAGAAAGATATTAAAAAAACTGAACAACAGATTAACAGTTGAATAGTTAAAGATTGTTTTGTAGTTTTAACAGTAGAATGACTAAAGGCCGTACATATAGCTGCACACCACTAACACTGGCTGGGTGTTCAAATGATTGGCACGCTTTAGCTGGCACCCTGCCAAGAGCTGCTTTTGTTACGTAAGGAGGGCCATCACTGACCCTGCTCCTGTTTAAAAGCTAAGCTTTCACACTCGTTGAGCCCAGGAGCCTGGCAGATGTTGGAGGGTCAGAGCAGGTCCTGCTGATCTTCATAGGTTCCCCTTCAGCAGCTGGTAAACAGACCCGTTGTTGGCCGTGGGTTGTAGTTTGCTCCTGCCTCACATGTTTATTTCCACTAAATATAGCATAGCTCTCCATTTCTAACACATTGGACATTTGACTGTAGAAGGAGTTTTTTTTTGGACAACCCCCATTGAAAATCTAAAGTTTTCTCAAAGCCAAGGAATAACATAGTTGATATTATAAATGTTATTTGGTTAAACAACTAGGTAAATATTGCACTGAACGCAACGTTTTATATTAGGTAGCCTAACAGATAAGTTGATACTATTAAAGATTTTGAAATAAATGAACTACTGTACTGAACTCAATAAACATTTGGATTTTTTTTTGCATGACACATCATCTTTGTTGTAAAAGGTTTATCAATCCACACTTGAATTATGGTGACATCTGATTTGACCAAATATGCTCGGCGGCGCACTGACTGAGTGTTTCTACAAAAAGGTAGGTAAAACTAAATAAGTGAAACAAACTAAAACAAGTTGATTGCCTTATTCTGACTGACAACGATTTGCACTTTTACTATTCCCCTAATAATCACAAATAATTAATCAAGTAGCTACTGCAGTTCGTAGATGTTTTTCAAGGGGGGTTTGGTAAAGATTTAATGTGTTTTTCTACTGAACTTGCAGCTAAGGTTAGAATACATTATCATATCAATGCGCCCGTCAGTAGTGGAAGGGACGTGATGAGCATTGTTGAGTTCAGTTCATCACCTACAGCAGGGTGACAAACTGAAGAACACATCAAAGTCAGCAAATCATGGGTTGAACTCAGCACAAAGTATGTAAATTAAGACTGTGCACATGGGAACACGGCGGTAGAGATCTATGTATTCACATTATGGCAGCTCAGATTTCTCTGCATCATCTGATACTCACACCGTAATAATTCAGGTGTAAAAGCCTTTACTGCAGCAGACCTGTACATAAGAATGCCCACGTCCCTGACGTTGTTATGAAAGTTGTCTCATAATATAACAGAAAAGCCATCTTTAACAGAAACGCTGCTGGGTCTTCCTTTTACTTTGTGGGTCAAAAGGTATAAAGTTGTGCGTATTACCCACTACACCATTCACACCTTGAGTACGAGATGCTGCACAAGCCTTCATGATACAGTCAACGAAAGCTTTTCAGAAGTAGAAGTGTGAGCTGATTGCCACCTACAGGCCAAAAAGACGTAACAGACACTGTGGCGCTATGAAAATGCAGTGAGAACATGGGAAAATAGCAACAAATCGCAGTAGAGGCTGACACCTGCTACAACTACATTGTCACCGACTCCATGCCAGCATGCTAGTGAGTTGGTTTATCACACTGATGATCTCCACTAGATTTCTTCATAACAAGATTTCCACAACAGTCCCCTTAATTTTCTTCTTAGATGTCATGTCAAATGTTACTCAGTGGCCTTTCTTTTTCCCTCCTTCATCCTCCTGCATCCGCTGTCCTTTTTCACCCTTCCACTCAATGGTGTGATGTCAATACGACATCACTGTTAAGCTGTGCTGTGAAGCATCCGCACTCTCCATTTTGAGTGCTTTGTTGTGCACATACACACAAAGATTTTATGTTATTTCTCTCACTTCATCCTTCATTCTTGTTAGTCAGATACTGAGGGTTTCAGAGTCTCTTCTCAGGGGACAGAGTGCCAATTAAATATTCATGGATCAACATCCATTCAAATGTTTGGCAATGGAATTTGACGGAAAACTGACATGATTTGTCATGCAGCAGGGGATGTGCAGAGATTGTCCTCAGCAAGTGTGTGTGTGTGTGTGTGTGTGTGTGTGTGTGTGTGATTCGGACCACATGACAGTGAAAAATGGGTAAGACATTACTGGTGAAAAACATTCACAAAAGAGTCAGTTCTTTATTTGTGTTTGTAAATTTGCACATGATATATAGATATACAGTATGAGCATTCTATATATCTATATAATTTACAATTTACAAACACTGACTCTTTTGTGAATGGTCTGAAACAATTAATCTTTCACACTGTGTCAGCCTGGACCCCCCAGAACCCGCTGCCGTGGTCCCTTCGGGACCAAAAGGCATGGAGGAACTGATGCAGGTCGTGACACAGGCTGAGGTGCAGGAACTGATGCAGGCTGAGACGCAGGCACTGATGCAGGCTGAGACGCAGGCACTGATGCACGCTCTGACTGCAGCTCAGTGAATCCCAGGGCCTCGCGCAGTGCAGGTTTTCTGAAGATGAGAGCTGTGGCTTCTCGGAAAAGGAGCTCCATGGTTCACTGAGCACCATAGAGGCCGAGATCTACCACACCAGACAAGATCCAAGGTGTAGACTGTGCAAAGAGGCCCCTGAGACAATCCAGCACATAACTGCAGGGTGTAAGATGCTGGCAGGGAAAGCATACATGGAACGCCATAACCAAGTGGCTGGCATAGTATACAGGAACATCTGCGCAGAGTATGGACTAGAAACCCCAAGGTCAAAGTGGGAAACGCCTCCCAAGGTGGTAGAGAACGAGCGAGCCAAGATCCTGTGGGACTTCCAGATACAGACAGACAGAATGGTAATGGCAAACCAACCAGACATTGTGGTGGTGGACAAAGAGCAGAGGAAAGCCGTAGTGGTGGATGTGGCAATACCCAGCGATGGCAACATCAGGAAAAAGGAACATGAGAAACTAGAGAATTACCAAGGGCTCAGAGAAGAACTGGAGAAGGCTTGGAAGGTGAAGGCCACAGTGGTGCCTGTGGTGATCGGAGCCCTGGGGGCAGTGACCCCCAAACTGGAGGAGTGGCTACAACAGATCCCTGGACGTAGTCATAGGTTGATTTTTCAGTTTTGGAAAAAACTAGTCAGCTAGCAGTCACTGAGGCAACTGAATGAAATCAATGAAACAGTGTTAATGATGTTAACGTGTTTTTTTTTTTCATACAGTTTCAAAATAGCCAATCACAAAGCTTCAAATTGTCACGATCTGGTTCTAGTTCTGCTTTTATTTTTTTAAGGACTTAGTTTGTCAGCCATGTCATCATGTTTTGGTTCCAGTTTCCATTTCCTGTTTTATTTTGGTAGTATCCCCGGTTTCTGTTTCTGTTCTAGCTTCACTTCCTGTTTACCGTATGTCACAGCTGTCCCTGTTTCCACCAGTCATTTATCCACACCTGCACTTCATTAGTAATCAGTTCACCGTGTATTTAAGCACCACCTCGCACCCCAGTACCTCGCCAGATTGTCGAGTCTCAGTACCACATTCCAGCGTCTCCGTATAGCTATTCTTGTTGCACGATCCTGTCCGTACCTGACCGTCGATTCCTGTCAACACCCTGTCTGTACATTCGCCTTGGACCTTGTGGTAAATTTATGTCTGACCATCGAGTTTTGTCTAGCCCTAGCCTGTACCTTTGCCGAGTTTACCTGTGCATCGAACCTCTGCCTGTTTACCGGATCTGATCCTGCCTGCCTCTTTTGTGCCTTTGAACTGAGCCTTCATGTGTATGACCTGGATCGCCTGACTACGTTTGAGTAATAAACACTGTTTGTGAACTATAATCCTCGTCTGCACCGTGCATTTGGGTCCTCCTCCGTGTGTTCCTGACACAAATCCTGTCTTCATGTGATCGCCACCAAAACTTAGACTCTTATTAGACAAAACTTAGACAAAATTGGTATATATGTATTTATATATATAAACTTGAAGTTGATAGTAATGGCACAAAACGTATATTATTATTATTATTATTATTTATTTATTTATTATTATTATTAATAATAATAATAATAATAATAATAATAATAATAATAATAATAATAATAATAATAATTTCACGTTTGGACACAATAAAGGCACCAGGTAAAAGATTTTAGGGAACTTATTGCTTTGTAGCAATCCACGTCTGGACTGAGGTAACCTGACCTACATGTGAACTTAACTCCCTCCTTTGAAGAGCCTCTACGTCAGACCAGTCGCCAGAGATAAGAGACCCTGAACCTTTCTCCACCACAGGAGGCTGGTTTCTATCAGAACCGGCACCAATTAGCGCCAACATCTCAAATGTCCATATCAAAGAACCATGAGTCTACTTTGTTGATCTACCTGTAAATCTCAGATGTCATTGTATTCTGTGGACAAAATGTTTTCATTTGATATTAGATTGGTTTCTGTGTGATGTTTAATGCCTGATCTACAGATTTGCCAGGAAATTCCTAAAGTTACAAAGGGACTTCAACTTATCACCATGCTTTCCCTTTGTGTGTAGGCACAAAGTTGAAATACAGATACTCACCTTCTTTACTTATTTTAATCTGTGCAACATAAACATAGACTATGTCCACAAGCTACAATTTGGTAACCTCATTATTGTATTACATTTTTAAGTGTTACAATTGTTTAATTAGTAATGTCCAGATTAGGTCATTTATAATTTGACTTTACTTGCATTTATTATTCGTGTATGTTTTAGTGTTTACTGGGTGTTACATAAAACAAGACCAGGCATCATGAATAACATTTCATTTGGTACAGCATTGTAAGGGACCACGTATAAGACCTTAATATTCTATGCATCTAATATTGCTGTTTAACCATTCTGACTTTTCTGCTCATTTGAGTGTCAAAGTGATCATTACATGTTTATTGTGTTATGGTGTGATGGAACTTTGAGCTTGATGAAAAGAGGAAAGCTTAGTTATCCCAGATTTAGGAGCAATCCAAATCAAATAGTTTGATTCCTGTTCTGAAGAGGTGGAACTCTTCACCACTGGTTGAACTAAATTCTCCGCCCTGCAGTGACCACTGCCCCTGGGGTATATAAACCAGTGACATCCTAGTGGATCTCAGATTTCCCTCTATCTTCAAACTTCTTTCACCTTTTCTTTTTGCATCGCATTACTTTTCTTTAAATTTTCCTTTGTTCTTAAATTTTGTAAACCTAAGTTAAACTTAGAAACACGAACGAACAACGATTTTTATTACGTTAGAAAGTCATCAAGAAACTCTGCGAAACTGAAACTATCACAACCAGTCCTTAATTGACTCGCTATTTTTGATCAAACTAGTTAAATTAGATTCCAGCCCGTTTACTTTTTGGGCTAGTTTAAGCAGCGCTGACGCTTTGAAACACCTTGGAAAGTCCAGCCTGGCTGACTGTTACTTCGTTGAACCCGAGCCGTCATCATCACCGCGGGCGACGATTCCTGGCCCAGAGGCCGTGGCACCTGAACCAGAGAGGGCACGTCTGCTCAACCAACCGGTAACTGGAGACGCTGCACAGCGGCTACAGCTCCAAACTAAGGCAAGACGAACATCTCTAATCCTCTGAGAAGTCTGGTGTTTCTCAAACCTTTAAAATTGAACATTCCAAATTCATTAGTTATCCTTAGATTTGAATTAGTTAGAGACAAGTACTCTTTTCGCTTGATCAAAGCCATCACACACTCAGGTCTTGACCATTCCTTGTGCTTTTAATCATTGATTCATTCACTGTTCATCATTTCATTCTGATCGTTCTCTCATTTTCTATTCTGTTTATTTGAGTACTTCCATATTATGTTATTCATTTATCCAGTAGTGTTAGATTAATAAAACGTTAAAAGGAATCTGGTTTTGTGTGCATTGCTCTTCAGATTTAAGCAGAGGTCAGCGCGACAAGAATTCACGACATAAGAGACTGATTTGGTTTTATCACAAGAAAGTGGTTATTGTTGTTTATCACTGGTAACTCATTGAATTGATATCTGGCGTTGACTAGATTAATACAAGCGTGGTTTCAGCTTTAAAACAAACCTGGTGCTCCAACTTCGAGGTATATTAATGTTTCTGCATTAATATCAAACTCTTAATTTAATAATAATTTGAATCCGCTACAGCTTTTTGCTTTAAAGGTCTTACTAAATAAGTTTTACTTTCATGGTTCACGAAGACAGCTTGGGCTGCATGGTATTGTTCATTGTTCCTATGTTCACAGCTCGGGCTTTGTAGCGTGCAGCAAGCTCTCTCTAGTTTGTTCCCGATTTGTTCGTACAGATCCTTATGGATCTTTGTTCGTTCATTTGTCATGTGACAGCTACCAAGTGATTGTTGCGCTATTAAACAATAATGGCAGGTAATAATAATTAACAAAAATAAGGCAGAGTACAAAAACAAGTAGCAAAGATCAGACCGGCAAGACTTAGCATGAATGCTGAAACGCTGACTGACATTCGGTGTAGACAGTCTGGCAACAAGTAAGTGGGAACAGCAATCTTAAATATATGCCTAGATTGCTACAGTAATGGGCGGCAGGTGAAACAACTCATGACAGGAAGTAAAACAAGAAATATACAAAAGATAACCACAGGACCTATCAAAATAAAACCGTCTTAAGAGTACTGGATTTCTTTTTTTTTTTTTTAATAATTCTTTCTTTTTTTTTTTTTTTAATAATTTGTTCTGTCCAGCAGTTTAACAAGCAGCATATCTTACGCTGAATGCCATATTGTGATGGACAGCTTTGCTTTAACAAGAGGGGTCTATAAAAAATATTTATACTCTTCTTGATTTATGGTTTATTTAATGGTTTATTTAGCTAATTCCAAATATGCGTGATGTTGCTGTGTTGGTGGACAGGTTAAGTTTCTGCTTTAGGGTGTGTCTGCGGGAGTGCAACCAGCAGCTGAAACCAAGCAAATCTGTTAAGTAAACAATCGGTGCAAAATAAATAAGCAGGGATGTACCTTAGGCTAACACATTCATAACTAAACAACTGTTGTACTGTGGTTTACCTTGGAGATTAATACTAATACCAATAATAGTGTTAAGGTATGTGCACATACTCATACAAACATATACATATCATATACATACACATTTGCATTGTTATACATATCCCATACTACTTAATAAAAGTTATGACATACAACACCACAATTTCCATATTTACACATTATTGATATTGGTAGTGATAAGTATCAGTAATACTTACAGTTGGATTTGGAAAGCCTGTTCAGGTGTTGAGTGTCCCACTACAAGGGTAGTAGGGCTGTAGCTTAACATTATTCACCCAAAGGGTGAGGCAGACTCTGATGCATGAACAATGCCACTTATGGAAGCCAGGGTGACGTGAGGAGCTCGGCCACTACACCTATCCAACAAGCAGAGGAAAGAATCCTAGCCTCCAGTTCCAGGAGGGCGGGTGTTGCGACCCAGGCCACCCACACATAGCCCGCCAGGCAGAGCTGCAGCAGCCACAGAGAGAGCACCCGAGGTCGGAGTGGGCCAACGCTGTCCGGCACAGGACCGCCAGTCTCAGCAGCCACCACACCCCCGCCGCAGGGGACCCATGCGGCCAGCCCAGAATCCACCAGCCCCGTTGTCCCGGTTCCTTAGGCAGGCAGGCACCCCCAACCACCAGTCACCCCCTCACCACTGTTTCAGACATAACGCAGCACCCGAGCTCCATGCATCCTTACCTGGAAATGTAATCAATCAGAGTATAGTTTTGGTCAGTGATTTTATGAAGCAGACAATGTGTCTAAGGTGGTATAATCTAACAACTGTTCAGGTACTGAGTAATGCTTAATTTTTTTTTTTTTTTTAGTTTTAGTCTTTGCGACACAGAGGGCAGAAAGATGTGTGTGATGAGTTTGTCTCTAGATCAAGCCCACTTACAGTGGCAGCGGTTCAAAGTGACTAGGGTTTTTACTGCAGTACTGCCGCGTCGCCACGGCGCAGCGAGTGCGTCGCTGACTAAAGATTTTTAATCCTGCAGCCGGCTGGAAAAAATCAGGACGCTAGTCTCGTTTTAACCACCAGGTGGCGCAGCGTTGATTAGAAGCCTCCAAAGCACTACAGCGTAACTGAGGTCCGACTGTTCATTTCTACCTGTAACACACATATATTACACCAGACCTATTTTACTATTAAGTCTTTACTATTAAGTATCTGTTGTGTGCTAAAACATGGGGAGTGTGAAGGGCAACAACTTGTTGATGGCTTAGCTGTTTTCTGTTCACTGCGAAGTTATAATTGTTCTGTGTGGTTTAAAACAGGCAGCGCCACAGCAGCAACACATTCTTGTTTTCATTCTCCTCAGCTTTTTCGTGTCTTTAAATAGAAGGCGTCTCTTAAAAATATGTACACACCCACCGCTCTAACATCTGATACAACATATTGGCTTCACATAATACCATGATTATGCGTCGTGGTTTAATTAATATAATTTGAATGCGCAAGTAAAGACGTAGAGCGCAGTCCATCTGCGACTACAGCCGCTTATTTAGGTTTTAAACTTCCACAACTTGTTAATGAATGTTTTCCAATAGTCGTAGATTTTACGCAAATAACCGTAATAATGATAGGAATTTGTTTTACAGCAGTTGTCGGTCGTAATTTTGACAGGACGCCAGAAATCAGCAGATCTACAGCGACGCATTACAGCAACATGTTTGTTCCTACGTGTTTACTCTGTGTCTGCAGAACTGCAGTTTGACTTGTTTTGACTGTGCGTGTCATTGTAACTGAGGCTGAGATCACTTATTCGACCCGTGTACGTTTCAACATTTTCATTTCCCATCCGTCCATCCAGCCACTTTCACCGGCGTTTTCGTTTCTCTTTCGATGAGCGGCAAACGGATTTTAATCAAAGCACCGCCTTACAAACCAATAAAACAGGCAAAAATATTTGTTTTTTACAAAAAGACACGGAATTGGAGTTAATATGTTTTATTGTTTAGAGACAAACGGAAAACAAAAAGTCGTTCTCTCGTTACCTCTGCTTATAATTTGGTGGAGACATCTCTTACACAAGCATGTGACGTGTTTCGGAGTCATGTGTCCAGACAGAGAGTGACCAATACACAAATGTATGGATGTGCAAATGCAGGCTACGAAAGGAACGGGGCAGTGGTGCACGAGATGTAGCGAGAATTTGTTTTGACTGTGCGTGTCATTGTAACTGAATGAGTGGCTGATGTGACTTATTCGGCTCGTGTACGTTTCAAAACTTTGATTTCCCATCCGTCTATCTATCCTGAATAAAAGCACCGCATTACAAACCAATAAACTGAACAAAAATATTTTTAACAAAAACACACAGACTTGAATTTCAAGCTGTTTTTTTTGTTTAGAGAAAAACGAAAAACAAAAAACCTCTGCTTTTAATTTTTAATCGAAGCTCATCCGTGGACGGGTCGCGGGGCAGCAGTCGTAGCAGAGAGCTCCCGACTGCCGCTCGAATGAAACACGAGATTGAATGAAATGTGATGTGTTTCATACTCAGATGACTTGGATCTGAGTTCGACCAAGCTTTTGCTTGTCTCATGTTTGCTCACAGTCGCAAAGGAAATCTACACACCCCTCCCCCCTCCTTCGTAGAGGCGCATAGACATGCTAATGTGTTGCTACTACTCGATCAGCAGGTGAGAAATACTTCAGCTCCGGGACAAAGCTCCGTGGGAGACAGGGCAGCATCAGGCGGCGTGATCAGCTGCAGGTCTAAGACTCATTAATGCAGCAAGTAGTTTGTTCTACATACGTTTACTCTGCAAAAATAAACGTATGTATTTATCGTAGCTTTCTGATCTAAGTTATTTGTAGCACTTCGACATTCGTTTAAAATATGCAGTGCTTTTTAAAACGAAAATACTAATATTATTATTTATTACCTTTATTGTAAACACAGTATTAATTGCACAATTTGGACTGGCGAAGATTTGCGCTTCTTTCATAATAATCATGGATAATCAAGGAAGAAACTGCAGTTCATATTTGTTATTCAGGGACGGTTTAATAAAGATTCAGTATGGTTTTTGACTGAACTGTCAGCCAAGGTACGTGCATTATCAAATGAATGCGCCTGTCAGCGGGGAAGACATCAACTCTATTTAGTCGCTCTTCAGTCGCTGCTGCCGTCTCCTCCCCAGGTCACACACCTTAACACTAGGACTACTGGGTTTTCTAAATATACCAGTTCCTACTACAAGGTGTTCCTACGAAGTTAACCAGCTGTTTATTTCGTTATTACTCCTTTCACCTGTACCACATAAAGTCATTGCAGAGCTACAGCCATGTTCCCACAAAGTTAACCAGCTGTTTATTTCGTTATTCCCTCTTTCATGTCCGTCTGTTAAATGAAAGTGGGCGTGGCCATCCACGTCCCAGAGCGGTGACACTGGGGGATGGGAAACGCTCATCAACACGCAGGACAAAGATCTGCGTTTCTCTGCTGCTACAGCCTCGGCTGCGTTGTGTTGTTAGTCTCCCTTTCACCTGTACCATATGAAATGTGTTCCTACGAAGTTGCTCAGCCGCTTTCAGAATTCCCCATGCAGGTTTGAACAGGGCAAACATTATTTTTATTTACAAAAAAAAATTAATACGTTTACAGATTGACCGGTGATGCCGCACAGGTTGCTCTCAGTTAAAACAGCTGTTTGAAGCAGGGAAAAGCGAGTTAGCTGTCCTTGTCGATGCCTTGACAATGTTTTAGCATCGGTTAGATCTCTGAGCCCCGACTTTTATGTCTTCTTTGGATTAAAAAACAAATGTTGAATGTTCTAAAATAATATAATATTGCCGCCCTCCGCGGCTCCCAGTGTTTGTTTTTTTCATTTAAAACGTGGGTGTTACCGGTGGCAGACCTCTGGTCTAGATCATCCTTATTCACTTTTTTAAATTGTAGTAGTGTAACCTTAGTTAGTATTCCTTTTTATTTTTTTTATTTTATGTTTGGGAAACGTGACATTTCAGCTACTGTGATTTTATTTGTCATCAACATTAGTTCCTACCTGTCCTTGTTGACGGGGGACAAGAAAATGTGACGCGCGTTGGATAAGCGCGGCGTAAAGACAAAAGTGTGCCGTACTGTCTTGCCGTGTGGTGCATTAAAGAAGCATTCCACGTAAAGAAAATTGCCCGTACCAACAGCAAGAAATCAGGGTTACAGTAGCTTGTCTGCCATAAATCGAACGCTGCACGCGGGAGGGCGCACCGTTCAGCTTCCTATTTTCAGTTTTAAACTGCCATAATTTGCCATAATTTACTTACGTTCATAACTTCATACTATAACGCGACCAGCGGTTCATGGTCTTGGCGATTCATGCACTAAGTAATACAACGTTGTCATCTCGTGATCACATGATGATGATGAGACGCTGTTTTTCCAATAATTAAAATAAAAAAACTGCTTCCACTCAGACTCGAACCCCGGACAAAAAAAAAACGTTGTGGCCATGCACGTTAACCACTAGGCCACCCAAGACCTGATCATTGGTTGTTCTACAAGAGGATATATGACGTAAGCAACTACGATGTTTCAGGACCAAAAGTGGGAGTCAATCGCCACCTACAGGCCAGAAGGACGTAACACACTCCTCCCGCAGTACAAACCCGGCACTGACGCGGCAGATTTGAAACCCAAACACGGTGGGGGTAGACACTTTTACCGGCTGCCTCTGTAGATCACTTAGAAGCCAAAGTGCAGGGGCCACTGGGATTAGACAACTTAACTGGGTGGACAGGTGTTCACATACTCTTTGCCAAAAATGCTGCACAGGTGAACATGACCAGAATGCACGTAGGAATCTATCTGCTGTGTTATCTGTACAGAAAGGGCAAATATTTCAGTTTGTGAGACCCATTTGAACATCCTTTGCCCTGTATAGTGAGTTCTATGAAGAATTTTATATTGTATTAGTTGTAAATTTGTATTTTTTGTCATTCTGAATAAAATAGAACATATATTATTCCAGAATGTGTAATTGGTGGTGATGTTGAGATCAGCTTCCCATTTAGAGATCGGAAGGCTCACTGTCTGATTTACATTGGAAATTAAGATATAGATTTTGGGTACTGTCCTTTTCCTTGATATATCAATAAATCACTCTATTACTGGCGACGGTTGCATGTGGATGGGAGTATTCTTACTTTTTGCATTAAGTATTGACTTTAGTTGTTGGTATTCTAAGAAATTGGCACTAGTGATTTCATAGTGGGACACTAATTATTCAAAAGAGGTAAACTTGTCTCTTGTGAAAACATGTTTCAGATGTGTTATCCCTTTGATATGCCAAGTTGGAAAGTGTATTGCCTTTTTGTTTTGTATGATGTCTGGATTGTTCTAGAGAGGTGTGTTTTGACAAAGAGTAAGGGAAGACCTATTAATTTTAAGAAAATCCCACCAGGCTTTTATGCTAATGCTCTGGTAACAACTATGACGTTTGATTTTGGTGCTGATAAATGTCAGATCTGCAGCTTTAATATTTCCACAAAATGTTTGTTCAATGTCTATCCAGGAGGAGTCTGCTGGCATGGGTTTTATCCATTTGTGGATATGGAGATGTGGAGATGTAGGAGTCTAATGTCTTAAACCACACCTGGGCTGGCTGAGTTGGAATCATTGAGAATATGTAATAAACTTTTAGCAGGATCATCATTTTTATGGTGGCAATTCTTCCCATAAGTGAAATGGGTAAGGACTGCCATCTTTTGAGGTTGGCTTCTATTTGTCTTAATAATGGATTGTAGTTTAGATCAATAAGCTCTGATAGCCTAGACGACAATTCAATGCCCAAGTATTTAATGTTCCCTAAATGGAGTGTGGTAGAAGGGATGTTAGTCACCTTAAGGTTAAGTGGTAGCACTATAGATTTGGTCCAGTTAATAGAGTATTCTGAAAGTCCTGAGAATTCATCTATGAGGTTGATAGTTGTACGAAGAGACGTCTGTAGCTCCAGGAGAAACAGTAACACATCGTCAGCATATAAACTTATTTTATGATTTACTGATTTGGTCGATATTCCAGTAATTCCTTCATGCTGTCTTATTGCTGCGGCTAGAGGTTCAATAAATATTGCAAATAGTGATGGGGAAAGTGGGCAGCCCTGTCTTGTCCCTCTATGCAGATTAAACCTTGGTGAGATCTGCTTGTTTGTTCTGACTGCGGCGTTTGTTGAGCTGTATAATATTTGGATCCAGTCTATGAATGAATCCCCAATGCCGAATTTGTGCAGAGTGGCTAAAAGAAACTTCCAGTTTACTCTATCGAAAGCTTTTTCTGCATCTAAGGAGACGATGGCCTACTCTAGTTTATGGGTGGTGACATAATCAATTAAGTTGATTAATCTGTTCATATAGTTTGTTGACTGTCTACCTTTAATGAAGCCTGTTTGTTCAGAGTGAATTGTATATGGAGTGATTTTTTCTAATCTTCTAGATTAGACTTCTTAGATCTACATTTAATAGTGAAGTTGGTCTATAACTTGATGGGAGTGTAGGGTCTTTTCCTGGTGTTTGGAGCAGGCTTATGAAGGCAGAATTCATATTTGTGGGTAATGAATGCTGATGTTTAATTTCAGCTACCATTTTTTTTTTTTTACCATTTTGGCTGAGGTGGATGGATCTATTTGGGACGTATATAACTCGAGTAATATTCCCTTTCTTATTAGTTATCGAATGGATGATTTTTTTCTCTATTATTTTTTAATTGGTTAGCTAAAAATTTACCACATTTGTTAGCATGGTCAAAGTTCTCCCAGCGTAATTGATCTATCTGAAACTGAGTTTTGCAATCTATTATATTATTTTACTTCGACTTTAGATTCCTTAGGTCTTCTTTGATTCTATCATTGGTTGGAGAGGCAGCATATTTAATCTCTAGAGATTTTATTTTTTGCTCTAATTCTAATTCAAGTAGCATGTCCTTTTTTTCTTGTGCGATAAATATGAAATAATTTTACCACGCATGACTGCCTTCCCAGTCTCCCAAAGAACACAGGGTGAGGTTCCCGGTGTATCATTGATTTCTATAAAGGTTGCCCATTCTCTCCTGACATAACTGATGAAGTCTTGATCATTGAGTAATGATGTATTAAAATGCCAATTCCTGGTTGATGGTTTGACTGTCTTAATCAACGAAATGGACATTGGTGCATGATCACTGATTGTGATAGAGTCAATATTGGTGTCAGAGACATCGTGTAAAACTGAGTTATTTACTAAAATATAATCTATACGGGAGTGAGAGTGGTGAACTGGCGAGAAAAAGGTATATTGCCTGGATGTAGGATGAAGAGAACGCCATGTGTCACAGAGACCGAAATCACCCATGTACTGTTTTAAGGTCTGTACTGATTGCCAGTTCCTGTTGCTCACAGCTTTGCTTAGCCTGTCCAACTTTGGATTAAATAGTAAATTAAAGTCCCTTCCTACTATAAGTTTGGAACCAGAGTGAGCAGACAGTGATGTGAAGAAGCTGTAAAAGAAAGAGGGGTCGTCAACAGTCTAATCTATAGTTTTGGGAATATGAGTTTCCTGTAGTAAAACAATGTCTGCTTGTAGGGTTTTCAAATGATTAAATATTTTAAGTCGTTTCTAGCTTCCTATTGATTCCACATACATTCCAAGTGACAATCTTCAGTGGTGTCATATTTTACCTGACTGCTGTGGATCACTAGTCTTGTGTGTGTAGTGTGACAGACTTTAGGTGTGTGGCTAACCTTAAGTACCTGTGTATTCTGAGTTGTGTGTTATCTATGTATGCGCACGTGTTCCCCCTGTGCAGTAGATGTTTGTGTGTGGCTGCTGGAGGGCTACATAGCTGGCTGACTACGTGGGAGAAGAATAGAGAAAAGAAGGATGTACACAGTGTGGAGTGAAAGTAGGTGAAGGAAAAAGAGTAAAGGGAAGGAATAATAAAGTGAAAGGAAAGTGAGTGATTAAGCATGATGGGTGCTTTGCAAAGTGAGTGGATGAGTGACATTAGAATGACAAAAACATTTACATGAAACATCTGCGAGAGAACGAGTTTGAATACTAGATGTAAAGTTATAACACATAATTGCATTGCATCTATTATTTTTCAACAAACCTTTTATATTAAACCGTTTTTGTTACATACCACCTGCAGGTACAACCATGAAGTTGCTTCCCAGTCCCGGTAGAGCTCTCTGTTGTTGTACAGTTTGTCGACGCTGATGACAGCCCTGCAGCCTTCTACCATGAACCTCTTACGGATGGTGAACAGTCGGCGGCGGCGGTCGAGTATCTCCTTGGGGAACTGGTCGTTGACGCTGTAGTCGGTTCCCTTCAGCTGTCTGCCTTGGCTCCAGTTCCTTCTGCTTAAAGTCATGAAACTTGGCAACGATGGGTCGTCGTCAACGTCCTCGTCGTCTTCCTCCGAGTCTGTGGGAACGGTGAAACGCCATCTTGTCGACAACTTCCAATGGAATCTTCATCTGTTGTTTAAGGAAGTTTTTAACGGTGGTTTCCTCGTTTTCCTCCATCTGTTCTGGAATCCCCGAGAACACCAGGTTTTCCCTCATGCTGCGGGCCTGCAGATCAATGATGCCTTCTTTTATTTTTTTACTTTCGGCCGCTAGCTGAGCCACATCCTGCACCGTTCCCTTTAGGGCCTCGTTCTCAGTGGCGAGAGAAATCACCTGCTGTTGGCTGAATTCCAGGGAGTCGCGGAGGGCCATAAACCCTTTGTGGAGGAGTTCCACCAGCGCCAGACGCGCATCGAAGCTTGTTATTTATTTCCCTATGGACTCCAGGATGTCTATGATGTTTTTGTCCGCCGAGCTAGCTCCAGGTGACTCCAGGGATCTCTTGTTTGGAGCCGTGTCCTCTTTCCCCATTACCAGACGCTCAAAGCACTCGTCGATGTACTCAAAACTTTCTTCTGTGTTATCCAGAATGGTAAGATGGTTGATTGTTTTCCGTAGAATGAGGTAGTTATTTATTTATTTAAATTGGCGGATAGTTTGTCGTGCTGTTGTTTACTACCGGTGTCGCGCCGCCTTGTTGAATTTCTCGTGCTGTTCTCGCAGAGTCTCGCATTCTCTCACAGCATCGCGCTTCCTTACAGCATCGCGCCTCACAACTCTCACTCACAACCTGCCCCTAGAGTACTGGATTTCTAACATGCTCTGACATGCTGATATCCTCCCTACCCGGATCCACTACTGATTACCTGGATTCTGAATTATCATCAGTGCATGGGGATGGGATAGCTGGAAAACAAACAACAAAGAGGATCTAGAATCTCATGAAACTAGAAAGTATAACTAACTAGAAAAAGTAATTTCTCGAGAAATTACGTGGGAGAGCTGATCTGCTGCCGCAACGATGTCAAACGCTGATTATGCTGCTCAGGTCAAAAAGTTGACTAGGGCAAAACAATGAAAACGAGAAAACGTTGACAAAGATTAAAACGATGACAAAAGATGGCGATTAAAAAGTTAATGATTTAAAAGATGACCAAGGTCATACTAAAACAAGATTAAAAAGATGTCAAAGATTAAAAAGGTGACCAGAGTGCATTGTTGACAATCATTAATATGCTGACTAGCTTTTTGATTTGAAGAAAGTATTCGTAAATAATTACTTAACTGTGTAATAGTTTAATAACTAGTAAAAATCAACCAGTCAGAAACTGTGAGTGATTACTAAATTATAAAATAGTCATTAGATAGTCATAATTTATCATTTAATAGCAAAAATAGCCCTATTAAAGCAAAACATTTAAATTAAGCCCTTTCAGAAAAAAAGCACCTTAATAAGTGTGAGTAGTTATTTACTGAACTCTAAAATAGTCTCATTAACGATTGGTAAGTATTCAGAACCAGAAATTTTCTAATCAATCTTGCCAGTAAAGGTAATAAATTGTAATTGTTGCTTTTAGTTTGAAAGAATTTAGAGTAAATGTGTGGGGGTAATAGCGTAACTGTCAATTAGTCTTAAAATAGTCATAATTAACCATTCAAAAGCAAAAACAGTACAGTTAAAGGTAATAAATTGCATTGGTGCTTTTATTTTGAAAGGACGTAGAGGAAGCATGTGTGGGTAATTACTAAACTGTTAATCTATCTTTAAATAGTCATAATTACCCATCTAAAAGCAGAAATATTGTTATTAAAGCTAATTATTTGGCTTGGTGTTTTTATTTTGAAAGGATTTAGAGGAAGTGTGCGCTTAATTACCACACAATCCAATAGTATAGTTAAGTAATCAGTAATAAGCATGGAACTGCTGTCTACACTGAGCATCAGGAGTTTGACCTGTCAGTGAAATCTGCAGCTGCGCCGTCGCCATGGATACGAAAAGCGGGAAAATCAGGTTCACTCTGCTCTGTGAAAGCAGACTTTTACCCTTGATAAATAGGCTTATTCTAGCAAAACCATAATGGTTATTACAAAAATATTTTCATTTTATGAATCCCAAGGCTTCCCTGAACATGTGGAGTTAATTTTATGTTTGAGGACGAAAGCTTGTAGCCACAGTCGCAATTTCAAAATATGTCTCTTCCTGTTTTTTCCCAAGACGTCTGCCGAAAAATATCATTAGACTTAATGAGAGAAGTTCAGGATCTCTCTGCGCTTTGAGGTCGATAGCGACTAACGTATAGGTCTGAGAGTATAGCCAGACACATCATTAGAAAGAAGACAAGCATGACTACGATTTACTGAAATAATTACGTTGATGGAGTGAAAATTGTGGCTGTAGTGATGAGTTAAAGACAGAAGATCTGTCTTAAAAAAACAAGTCCTTGCACTCTAGCGGTGACATCGCGCATTCTAGCTGATGCAATACACACTAATGGAAAAGCTGAAAATTTAACAAAAACCACACCATATTTAAATGCTTACGAGTTGAAAAGTATAGAAGATACAACAAAGCTGATTTACAAGGAGAAAGTTGAACGATGATAGACGCTTTTGAAGTTAAAATGACGTTTCTACGACAAGGTATGACAATGATAGACGCTGATGAAAAAAGGGAAGTTGGAAGAGGGAAAAAGTTGAACGATGATTCCCATAGACGACCATTATAAAAAAACTATGAAAAAAGTTGAATAACGTTAAAAGTTGAAAAGCTGAAAACACAAAAAGTAATAGCCCACATCTCCTAAAGATGACACACGTTTAGAAATTTGAACGACGATTCTGCGATGAAGTGTTAAAAAGTAGATAGCAATCGAAAAAAGGGCGGAACAAGTAGAAGAAAAATAATAATAAAGACCGAAGATAACAATAGTGTGAGAGCTGTTCAGCTCTCCCACTAATAAACTAAGATGCAAACATAAACTAGGTAGCTATGCATGTGCAAGGAACAGTATTTTGTAATCTAAATGTATGTTTTATTTTGTATCTTACTGTATCGTAATGCATAATTTCAGCATGGCAAGATCGGCTCACTAAAACTGACTCAGCAATCTGTTCTGTCAGTGTAACTGCCTCTACATTTGCTTGAGTTAAATGTTTTCCATCCTTGTTACAATATTGCACAGCAACATCACCAGCTTTTGTCGCTGGTGGCAGCACAGCAGCAGTGTTTGACTTCCAAGGAGACAAGTGAAGAATTGGAAATGTTAATTTTGGTATTGAGATTCAGACTGCATACAGTGACGTCTGCTGAAGCCGAACACCTTATGCTAGAAGATCCTATATAGCCTACCGATTTGATCTGAGGGGAGGTGCTCATAAAGGATAAGGATTTGCAACTTTTTCAGCAACACTTTGTCATTTTTCTTAGTTATGAAACAGGGGAAAATCAATACAAGACTGGGAAGGTAGAAGCATTCACACTCCTTCCTTCAGAGATAACCAGATTTGAAATACATCCATAAACTAGGATAAATCGAAATTCTAGATTGAAGGGTTAAACACTAAAGCTGTTGGTGTTTTTTCTATTTCTTTGCAAAATGATCGAGGAACAAGCAGAAACCAAACAGCATGATTTATTGATTACAAGTTAGATTGAAAAGCTTCTCAGGGAAACCGACCACTTTAGTGTTACGCAGCAAAGTGGAGTGTGTGTGTGTGTGTGTGTAGACTTTGTCTTTGCAATGTCGGCAAATACTGCTAAATGGGGCAACTCACATGACCCAAAAATACTCACTTGCTCTCTGTTTCCCTTCATCTCCTCCCTGTCTTTTATATTTCAAATGAGAACACTGTATGTGGCCTATCTACAGTCCAACAACCTCCTTTGGGCATTATGGCACACAGAAACAGAAAAAAAGTCACTCGATGCTCTAGGCGTACTGCAGGCCGGCAACAACGCTCAAATTGTCATAACTGCAGGTTGCAGAGAGGGTTCCTGAACCAGAAAGGCACTCATCCAGACCCCAATATGGCCAACATTTCTATCAACATCTGATAAGTCAGCTGTGCAAGTAATATAAACACATCAGTTGCACACTTGGATAAAGCTATTAATGGGTTGCAGTATTAGGCAAAGATGATATTCTGTAACCTCTTCAACTCAAAGACAGCAAATATTCTTGTAAATTTAGCAGATGTTCACAAATATTCCTTAAGCTGTGATACATAATGTTCTGACAAATAAATGTTTAAACTGTCAGTTTTAGTCTGCAAGTTGTAACTCTTTGACCTTAATCTCCATTTGTGATAAAAATCAGCCTTTTGGCTTCAGGCTTTAATCAGTTGCAGTTGGCACATTTCTTTCTGTAGTTGTAAGTTATGGCAACTAACAGCAATAAAGGGTTGGAAAGCGACATAAATAAGCAGTCCTGATAGACCTGATTTATATTATAATATTAATACAATAAAAAAATATTTAAACACATCAGTGTTGCTTTTCGACATTTCAGATTGTTCGTCAGTTTTCTCAAAGCACACTGCCCTCAGATGAGGGCCACACTGCGTTTCAAAATGACTGACAAGCAGGACTGGGAGCAGCTGAGCTTCAAAATGCACTCAAACAATCAAATTTCTGTTCATAATCTCAAGGTGCTCCTTTACATATGAAATGAACGGGTATGATGTGACTCCTATATATTGTAAGCCTTTTGTTATATTTCTTCCACAGTAGGGAAATGTCTTTGTTTACAGTAGCAATAGCAAAAGAAACAAGATGATGAGCTATTGAATAAAAGAACAATAATCAAACAAAACAATCATACAGTAAAGAATCATTTGTGGCAGTTGTACTTGAACTCTGATGTAATAACTGAACAAAAAAGGATTAAAAAGTTGATCATGACATTGTTGACAATGACAAAAAAGATGATAAAGCTGACAAATCTGATAAAATAAAACAGGTGAGAAATCAAAGCAAAAAAACCTATAAGGTCAATCAAACCGTTTCAGTGACTGTTGTCATGGAGACAAAAAGTATTCCTGCTTTTATAAACTAATAACTTTATTCCATAAATGTCAAGGTGAGCAAGCCTGGCTTTGCTGTGGCCTGGTTGGTTTACAGTTGCTACCTCCAGTGTTTGTTTGGAGCTGACTGAGCTGATGATGGTCCAGGAACATTTTCTACAAAGCTTGATTTAGATAACGCAAATAATGGGCTACAATATAAAGCAGAGATGAGATTCTGTAACCTTTTCAATTGAAAGACAGCAAATATTCTTGTAAATTTAGCAGGTGTTCACAAATATTCCTTAGGATGTGATATAAGATCAAATCTTGAAATGGTTTCAAACCAAACTGCTGAAAATTGTGGCTCTCTTGATGAATTAAAGAGCATTTCTGGCTTAAAACATTGTGATCTCGTGCTGTACTGGGATATGTCCCACTCTACAGATGGAGCGGCAAAGTGTCGCTGCCTCGCTCCTGCTGGATTTCACACTGATCTTGTGTGACATTAGCATGACTTAGATACCATTCCACCAAGCCACCCTACACCAGTCATGACCCCCCACTGTGATGTACTTAATGCGTAGCTGCCTTGTTAACGCCCCCTAAACTTTTTTTAAGAAATGACCTGCAATTGCACATTCATGCACCAGGTGGAGCAGTGATGTGTAATCCAGGCCCACATATAATGAGTACACAAACCTCATGAGTGTTTTAAATGTAAAGTAGTTTATAACTGAACTTATTTATGTCTAAGTAAGTAGTAAATTACAGCAGCTTTGAATATAATGCCATTGAGTCAAACATTCAGTCAACATCCCCATGGATATTTTTTTTGTTCTAATTATACTATGTATTACTGTGTTGTAATGATTAGCACTAAATTTAAATGACAACTGACAAAGACCAAAAGCTTCCTCAGTCTGAGGGACGTTCCATATTATCCTCCAGTTTGGCTTCACTTCACACTTGCAAAGAACTTGCTCGTTACGTGAACAAAAGACGCAAAAGTGTGGAGGTGTGATGAACCCTCCCCCAAGAAGGACACCAGACTGAAAAAGTTGACTCAACTTTCACACAACTTCACCTGAGCCATGAAAACCAGATATATTTGTAAACTGCTTAACAAGAAAATTCTTCATGGATCCATAACTTTAAAGGCCTGCACATGCAGAATTCACTTTTTGGACATTTTGGTACATTTATATGACTTATATGAGTTCCTTTGTTTATAATCTAGATTCGCTCTTGTGTAAGGAATGCTAATTGCTAGAACAGTTGATGCTAACAGCTACAGCGACAGAGAGAGACCTTGTTGCAAGGTGCTGCCATGCATTTTGGATGAGTCCAAGCCTCTCCAGCATTTTTCCGATTCGAATCGTGTGATATATGGTACTGAGGTCATTCACTCAGCTCACATTTTAGCTGCTAGCGTCATGTTAGCTGCTAGCGCAGCGTTAGCAGCTAGCACTAGCCTCCAGCGGTAGCCTCCACACAACGTTCAGTACAACTTGGGTTTGGCTGCGATAGTAAGTTGTGAGAGTCAGCTGTGTTTCTAATTACTATCGAGCCTGTCGTTTATATGTTGTAGCCCAAGTAGACTTGTGAATTTGGGTTATTTGGGTTCTATCTAAGTCTAACATGTATGTTGTTGCTGTCTTCTCGTATGTGTTGCTTATCTAGTCAGCTACCTGTAAATGTTACTGTTTTTTTTTATACAGGCTGACGTATCCCAACTACCAAAACGCGAGGAGGTTGCTTCTCAAACTGACGCCACTTCAGGCTGTGGACACATGGCTACCTTGTAGAAGAGTTGTTGCTCACCTCAGGAGCAAACGTATGTACATTTAAAAGCAGCATGATAATTTGTTGGCCAATAGGCAGTTTTATTTGACAGAGATTTGGATTTCACATTTCAGTAGTTGTAGTATTCATAATGTGATCTATATTATTGTCTATATTTTTACTCTGTATGCAGTTGGTCAACTTATTTTGGCATTTTAGTCTGTTGACGGATAACTTGTAATTCTTGTGTTATGGTGCAGATTATGTGGAAAATGTGATGGAGACCATCTTCAATAAAGTCCTGCTGGACCCAGAATATGAGCAACCTGACAGAAAGGAGGTCATTATTGCCATGCCAAGATTTAACAAACCAGCACTATAAAAGCTAAGTTGAAAACATGTTTGCTCCAAACACCATTAAAACTGATCTAGCTACCTCTATATATTGTTCACATTTGTGAAGGTTGTGAGATACATAGGAAATACTAGACATTTCATTAATCTACTATTCTATTCTCTATACCTTCTAGAGTGGTGTCAAGGAAAACAGCTGCATCCTTAATCTGTACAGGAGCTGCACTGTCTTCCAAAACAAGATAAGGACAAAAAAGATATTGCATTGGTTGACAATAAAGTTGGCTTTGACTATTGCTGTTTCACTTAACTAATTTTGATGAGGGAAAACAGACAAATGTTTTATAATATCTCAGATTTTATTATGATATTGCCACAAAAACAATAATTTAGGTATTTCACAGGTGGTCTAAGTCCAACATAGGTGCCTTGTCCCTCAGGAAACACTGCCCTGATCCAGACCAGGGAAGGTGGGATGACAATTTGGACTCTTCGCCCTAGAAGTCCCCAGCACCAGCTAACAAGACTTCTAGCCTAGATACCTGCAACCACTTGAGATACACACAGACATAGTACTGTCAAATTTATGAAGAAAAAAAAACAATAATTACAACAATAACTACATTTCTATTAGTTATACATTAGCACTTGATATATCATACACCTTACTAAAAGTACTTAAAATATATTAGTTCAATATATATTTAGAAACAAAACTATTTTTGTAAACCAGAGTTCCCAGGTACATTATGAATAATCTGTAAATAGTAAAATGTTCTAAATTTTTTTATGAATTTCTGAGATACTGATTTATTCCATGCATGTGTAATTGTCTGATATACTGTATATTAAATGTGTTCTGTAATGAATACACATTCAATCATATTGGCTCCAGTCCTGGAACATCAACCAAACATTACAGTAGGTTTGGCAACTAGTTCAGGCGTCTTGAGGTAAGATTTATCGAAATTTTAATTTTAAATACCATGTCACATTAATAAAAGTATTAAACACGTGCAATATCTTGACGGCAACAATTTCTGTCACACCATGCCTCTGTAGGCATTCACCGTTCCCATATTGGCACTTAATTACAGACAAATAAGGCAAAATATAAGCTGAAGCTGAAGACCCCATTATGGAAAAAATATTTTGACAGCAGCAGCACAAGAAAGAAAAAAAACATGTAAAAATGAGTTCATATTAGTTTATCGAGCTATGCTCCCTAACAAGCTTTAGTCGTGTTATGAATATTCTGTTGTATTATTCAGGCTGCTTATTGGCAACCATTAGTATTAGCGTTAGCAGCTAATCAAGTTGCGTATTATATAAATCAATAAATTAAATTAAATGTGAAATTGCCAGTTAGAAGTACCTTGCGCCAGTCGAAGTGTAACCACTTCAACAACCTCCCTGTCGACTTCAGAGTCAGATTTTGGATCAAACATATGGTTGAACTCCACTACAAGGATGAGGTAGCCAGTTTCGCTGTTACAATGGATTCAGTGACCATGACTTTTGATCCCTGCGGCAGGTCACGGCTATGCGCTTCCTCAAAGGGGTGTGGCGATCAACTTCCCTTGTGACACAGCCCTTAACAGAGCGTTGTGGACGAGAGCTTAAAACACATATTTTCAAACGGGCTGTGTGGGCGTTCTGCAGCGCTTTTTGGCATGAAAAGTTACAGACACCTTACTGAGACCAAATACAAAAGGTCAAATTCTTTAGCATTGTGTAGCATTAAAAAAGCGTGTGCATGGACCTTTAAAGGTTCCACTCAAATCAAAGCTTTGTTAACATAATGCTGTATGAAGGAATTTAGTGTCTGTCCATACAGTAGGTCTCCCTCAGAGGACCAACAGCCTAGCGGTTAAGGCACAGAAGCTCCTAGCTAGAGACTCCTGGTGTAAACTTGCCTCTGGAGTCTTTTGTTTACCACACAAATTCAAGTGACACAAAATACAGAGATCTGTGCACCCCATTTTCTGTTGACAAGGCGAGAAGCAAACAAACTGACTTGGGAGGGAGGACCCAAATGCATGAGCCGCAGACAGGACTGACTATAAATGATTTAATGAATAAACATACAGACAGAGGACAATACAACTAAGGACGCTCCATGTGCAGGACTGGCCAGAAATTAACAATGCACAACTAACACATATAACTCACTGGGTAACTAAGGTCACTACCGAGCAGGAAAATAAATCAGCCATACTAAGAACACAAAACATGCAAACTGTACCTGAGCTCAAAACCTAAATAGTGCAAAACTAACACAAGTACTCACTGGATAACTAAAGGTCACTACCGAGCAGGAAACTAAATAAACTATACTAAGATCATGCAAACAACAATACCTAAGACATTCACAGTGAACGAACAAGCAAACCTGGACAGAGGACCATGATGTAGCAATCCATGTCTGGACTGAGGTAACCTGACCTACATGTGAACTTAACTCCCTCATTGAAGAGCCTCTACGTCCTTTCCAGTCGCCAGAGATAAGGGACCCTGAATCTTTCTCACAGGAGACTGGCTTCTATCAAAACAGACACCAATTGGCACCAATATCTCAAATGTCCATATCAAAGAACCATGAGCTCACTTTGTTGATCTACCTGTAAATCACACAGGATTCCATCTCTGCTTATTATTCCAAAAGGGCAGCCTGTCACATTTATCACTGAGACGCTGTCTCTTCCAGAACTGGGACCACCAGCCGTAAAATGTGGAATGTGCTCATTAAGAGAACAAGAGACTTCATTTGGACACAAGTTCTGGTTCAGATGCACCTGAACTTTCATCTTCCATGAAACAGATGCCATTGTATTCTGTGGACAAAATGTTTTCATTTGATATTAGATTGGTTTCTGTGTGATGTTTAATGCCTGATCTACAGATTTGCCAGGAAATTCCTAAAGTTACAAATGGACTTCAACTTATCACCATGCTTTCCCTTGTGTGAATGTACAAAGTTGAAATACAGATACTCACCTTCTTTACTTCTTTTAATCTGTGCAATTTACAATAGACTATGTCCACCAGCTACAATTAGGTATCCTCGTTATTGTATTACATTTTTAAGTGTGTGGTGGAAATTTTCCATAAAGAAGCAGATGAGAGAGTTGTCATTTTGTGCGATTTATTGAAATAATAAAGAAAATAAAAATAATGGGAAAGCAAATAAAAAGCATGGATGTTGATTGTGCACATCAACAAACCAAAAACCAGCTGGGGAGATCACTGCACACACCACGAAGGTGTGATGCAAAGAGCCCGCGATCCTCAAGTTGCTTCTGCCTTTTAGCTTCTCTGTCCGACTAGGGTGGAATGTCTTTCTAACCTAATCAAATTACATGCACCATCTCCTCCCTGTCGCAGTGTGTGTGAAGATATTTACATTCTCACACCTGCATCGCTGACGGCCAACTATCTGTGAGAAAGGAGCACCAAGTCTCAACAGACAGAGACACAACTCCCTGACCTTGGGTTTGGGAGCTAGAGTTGAGAGTCTATCAGGCAGAGACAACCATTGAACAATCTAAGTGAAATGTCAAATACATACAGTAAGACAAAACATAAGCTATTAATTGCAGAACATATGTCATAAGTCATATAATAACTGCATAGAAATAGGGAAGAAACAATTTTTCCCATAACAAGTGTTACAATTGTTTAATTAGTAATGTCCAGATTAGGTCATTTATAATTTGATTTTGCTTGCATTTATTTTTCATGTATGTTTTAGTGTTTACTTGGTGCTACATAAGTCAAGACCAGTCATCATGAAAAACATCACTTCAATCATTTGTTACAGCGTTGTATAAAACCTTAATATTCTATGCATTTAATATTGCTGTTAACCATTCTGACTTCCCTGCTTAGTTGAGTGCCAAAGTGATCATTACATGTGTACTGTGTTGTGGTGTGATGGAACTTTGAGCTTGATGAAAAGAGAAAATCTTAGTTATCCCAGATTTAGGAGCAATCCAAATCAAATAGTTTGATACCTGATCTGAAGAGGTGGAACTCTTCACCACTGGTTGAACTCATTTCTCCGCCCTGCAGTGACCACTGCCCCAGGGGTATTTAAACGAGTGACACCCTAGGCGAATCGGATTACCCTCTATCTTCAAGCTTCTTTCACCTTTTCTTTTTGCATCGCATTAACTTTTCTTTAATTTTCCATTGTTCTTAAATTTTGTAAACCTACAGATGGAGCGGTTCGTTTTCGCTGATTTCAGTCGACTGTCAATCACCTTTCTGATGCTGATCACACACTTATCACACCCTCATCAGCCGACTGTCAGCAGCCCCTCTCCTTGGTCTGTCTGGGGAAGGTATTAAAAATGTTAATGAGGCCACCCCCATTTTAGCACCAAAGACGCAATTCCAGGGTAAAACCAAAAGGTGGAGCTTTAGTATCTGACCTGTAGAGTTAGGGTCAAACAGCAAGTATAGCCACAGTTCTGAGAACAGGACATAGATCTGATAATGTCAGTTCTACACTGTTTGCTAGGGCAGACAGACAAACAGACAGACAGAAAATAGTCTGTCTAAACAGTCAACTAAAAGTTGAGAAAACTTGAAAAGTTGACTTCATGTCAGAATTGAATGTTGTACTAACTTTTTTTTAATCATAGATAAGCATCGGCAGCTCACGCTGCCACAGCTGCCAAACTACCTTCTGGAGGTTTATCAGTTACTGGCTGTATTAGGTTGAGTTGGACTTCACAAAAGTACATAATGAAATTATTAAATTCTCATTCTATATATTATTCATATTCACTTGAAAGTAGTGTGTGTCAGTCTGTCTGCTTCAGGAGCTGTTTTAAATTAAAGAAAAACATTTCAATGTTCTATTCAAGCTTAGATGAACATAACAATAGAGAGCCTCTTTTCAGACAGAACGACCAATCCACAGCACTAGTTAGACTGGTTTCACACCACCCCCTTCTCCCCAAAGCACCAGAGTCCTGCAGTGCTGTTACCTAGACAGTGCTTTCTTTCGTTTGGATAGGTCGCTGCTGAATGTTTTTTCTAATGATGATAATTTTATTAGTAAAGTAGTTCATAAAGTCATTGCTGCTGAGATTTTAGGGGACAGTAGACTCAACACAGCTATGACTCTTTGTCAGCCTGACTACAGTGCTGAAAACATACCTGGGGTTGTTTTTGTTTTCCTCAATTAGGGAGGAATAATATGTTTTTCTAGCAGCACAAAGTGCTTTTTTATATTTTATTAGACTGTCCTTCCATGCAATGCAGTTTACATTTATTTTGTTGGAACGCCACTGTCTTTCTAGTTGTCTGGTCCTGTGCTTTAGGCTGCGGATCTCTAAGTTGTACCACGGAGCTAACCTCCAATGATTCACTGTCTTCTTCTTCAGAGGAGCCACTGTGTCTAACATTGTCCGTAGAGAAGCTGCAGCATCATCTACAAGACAGTCAACCTGTTCATAAGGATTAAGGTGACTGTTCTCTGTGTATCTACAAGACATTGAGGCAAAAGATGATGGAATCATCTGCTTGAATCTGGCAACGGCGTTGTCAGATAAACATCTGCTAGAGTAACATTTCTTTCCAGCTATTGTAAGGTCAATTATGCTAAATTCAAACGTTAATAAGAAATGGGCAGATAACAGAGGGTTTTGGGGAAGAACTATCAAATTATCAATTTCAACCCCATATGTCATAAGATTGAGGGTATGGTTAAAACAATGAGTGGGTTCATTTACCTGCTATGTAAAACCAATAGTGTCTATTAAGGAGTTAAAAGCAGTGCTGAGACAGTTGCTGTCAACATCTACATGAATGTTAAAGTCTCCCACTACAATGACTTTATCTGTGCTAAGAACCAGGTCAGATAAGAATTCAGAGAATTCAGTTAAGAACTCAGAATATGGAGCAGGAGGACGGTAAACAATACAAAACACAACTGGCTTCTGTCAGGTTCTGGTTTTGTTTTCAGTTTTATTTTAAAAGAACTTAGTTGTCATGTTATTGGTTCCAGTTTCCATTTCCTGTTTTATTTTGGTAGTACTCCCGGTTTCTGTTTCTGTTCTAGCTTCACTTCCTGTTTACAGTATGCCACAGCTGTCCCCGTTTCCACCGGTCATTCTCCACACCTGCACTTTATTAGTAATTAGTTCATCGTAGATTTAAGCACCACCTCGCACCCCAGTACCTCGCCAGATTGTTGAGTCTCAGTACCACATTCCAGCGTCGCCGTGTAGCTAATCCTGTTGCACGATCCTGTCCGTACCTGACCGTCGATTACTGACTGTCTGACCATCGAGTTTTTGTCTAGGCCCAGTCTGTACCTCTGCCGTGTTTATCTGTGTACCGAACTCCTGCATGTTTCCCAGACCTGATCTTGCCTGCTCCCTTTGTACCTGAAGAACTGAGACACACCGTGTATGACCTGGACTGCTTTACTACGCCGATATAATAAACACTGTTTATTTCATCAAGCTCTCGAGTGCGCTGTGCATTTGGGTCCTCCTCCGTGTGTTCCTGACAGAACAACCTGGCCATACTTGGACCCAGCCAGTGCTCAATCTCCACCCAGGTCAGTGACTGGTTTTGTTTTTTTGTGTTCCTCCCTGCTTGTTTGGCTGCGAGTATCAGTCGCTCGCCGGGAGAATAGAGTTTACATGCACCGAGCTACCCAGCGACCTCCGCAATTATGGACGCGCTGTGGAGGTGGCGGTGTGCACATTGGAGGACAAGGACAGCGTGCTAGAACGCCCCAGTGTCCATCGCCTCTATGAGTGGATGTGTGCGCGACTCGGAGAGTTAGACAGCACGCTCAGCACCACACCAGCCCCCACGCCGTCCGCTCGAACTACGCCAGCCCTTGTCGCATTCTCGATGCCCCCGGATTCAGCTGACTCCTCTGCTCCTCCCTCCACACCAGATCAGCCCGCGGTCCCGGTTTCAGTTTCCTTTTCCCAGCCCCGTCTGACCATTGCTGCTGCACCAGCCTGCCCAGCTCCAGTTTTTCCCCACTGGGAGGAATTCCTGCACCGGTACGGTTTCACGCCTCATGCCCACGTTCTAGCCACAGAACTGCAACCGGCAACCACATCAGTCCCCGCGTCTCAGTCAGCCCAGCCGTGCTCTGCTCAGTTTCCAGCCCAGCCATGCTCTGCTCAGTTTCCAGCCCCAGTTCAGTCGTGCTCTGCTCAGTTTCCAGCCCAGTCGTGCTCTGCTCAGTTTCCAGCCCAGCCGAGCTCTGCTCAGTTTCCAGCCCAGCCGTGCTCTGCTCAGGCCCCATCCCCAGTTCAGTCGTGCTTCGTTCAGGCCCCAGCCCCAGTTCAGTCGTGCTCCGTTCAGGCCCCAGCCCCAGTTCAGACGTGCTCCGTTCAAGCCCCAGCCCCAGTTCAGTCGTGCTCCGTTCAGGATCCAGCCCCAGTTCAGTCGTGCTCTGTTCGGGCTCCAGCCCCAGTTCAGTCGTGCTCTGTTCAGGCTCCAGCCCCAGTTCAGTCGTGCTCCGCTCAGGTTCCAGCTCAGCCTTGTCACGCTCAGGTTCCAGCTCAGCCTTGTCACGCTCAGGTTCAAGCTCAGCCTTGTCACGCTCAGGTTCCAGCTCAGCCTTGTCACGCTCCGGTTCCAGCTCAGCCTTGTCACGCTCCGGTTCCAGCTCAGACTTGTCACGCTCTGGTTCCAGCTCAGCCTTGTCACGTTCAGGGTCCAGTCCAGCCTTGTCACGTTCAGGATCCAGTCCAGCCGGGCTCGGCAGCTGCAGGCAGCCCTGCTGGCTCCGGAGATGACACCGTCCCAGTCCCTGCCAGCTCCAGTGAGGAGTCCACGAGCAGCACTGATAACAGTGAAAATTAGCAGGACGTTTAATGAAATTGATTTTTAGGGCCAATAATAAGAACCTCAGTTTTATCTGAATTTAGCTGAAGGAAGATTTGGGAGGTCTTTTAAACAATGCTGAATTTTGACTAGTTCATCTGGGCGTCACGGTGGTCACCTCACAGCAAGAAGGTTCTGGGTTTGATTCCTGGAGGCCTGGGTGGACTTTGCACGTTTTCATGTTTAGAAGAAAGAAAGCCTTTCTTTCCTTTGTCATTAACATGAAAGAACTGGAACAATTAGCTGAAGCTGTTTCTGTGCTTTTCCAAATCCTTGCTGAAAATCTTCGTACAGTACAGGTTATTCCCACTCAGGTAGTCAAATAATTGTTTAGCCGCGATTTATTTAAGAATCTTAGAAATAAATTTGAACTGGGCCTATAGTTGGCCAGTTCTCCAGGGTCCAGAGTAGTTTTTTTTCAAAACAGGTTTAATCGCAGCCAGCTTAAAAGCCTGTATATAAATAAAGCATGCCATAGTCTATATGTAAAGATTGGTTGATTTAATTTAATATGGAAGAGCTGATTAAAAGTAGAACTTCTTTGAGTAATCGGGTTGGGATTGAATCTAAAAGACAAGTGGACAACTTGGAAGAGTTAATTATTGAAGTTAACTCAATATGAGTTATGGGGGAAAAGCTCTCTAAGACAGAAGACTTGGTAAATTTACTAAAATTGTTATATCTAGACAGTGATTTCTGTCAATTGGAGAAAGTCGCTGATGAATGTTTTCTCTAATAGTGATAATTTTATTAAGTAAAGTAGTTCATAAAGTCATTGCTGCTGAGATTTAAGGGGATAGTAGGCTCAACACAGCTATGACTCTTAGTCAGCCTGGCTACAGTGCTGAAAAGAAACCTGGAGTTGTTTATGTTTTCCTAGCAGCATGAAGTGCTTTTTTATATATTATTAGACTGTCCTTCCATGCAATGCAGTTTACATTTATTTTTTTTTGGAACGCCACTGCCTTTCTAGTTGTCGGGTCCTGTGCTTTAGGCTGCGGATCTCTGAAATAAACCACGAAGCTAACCTCCTCTGATTCACTGCCTTTTTCTTCAGAGGAGCCACTGTGTCTAACATTGTAGGTAGAGAAGCTGCAGCATCATTTATAAGACAGTAAACCTGTATATAAGAATTAAGGTGACTGTTCTCCTCTGTGTATCTACAAAACATTGAGGCAAAAGATGATGGAATCATCTGCTTGAATCTGGCAACAGCGTTGTCAGATAAACATCTGTTATAGTAAGATTTCTTTCCAGCTGCTGTAAGGTCAATTATGCTAAATTCAAAAGTTAATAAAAAATGCAATGATAACAGAGGGTTTGGGGGAAGAACTATTAAATTATCAATTTCAACCTCATATGTCATGACAAGATCAAAACGATGAGTAGGTTCATTTACATGCTAAGTAAAACCAATGGTGTCTATTAAGGAGTTAAAAGCAGTGCTGAGACAGTTACTGTCAACATCTACACGGACGTTAAAGTCTCCCACTACAATGACTTTATCTGTGCTAAGAACTAAGTCAGATAAGAATTCAGAGAATTTAGTTAAGAACTCTGAATATGGAGCAGGAGGACGGTAAATAATACAAAACACAATAGGCTTCTGGGTTTTAGAGTCTGGGTGAGAAAGACTCAGAGTGAGGCTCTCAGTTGAGTTATAACTATGTTTAGGTTTAGGAGTAATTAATAAATCTGAGTTATAAATTGCTGCTACTCCTCCACCTCGACTTGTACTTAGAGGAACATGATAGTTCATGTGACTCATTGGAGTCGACTCATTTAAAGTAACATATTCATCCTGCTGCAGCCAGGTTTCAGTAAGACAGCACAGATCTATCTGATCTATTCATGTATTAACAAGGATTTAGATGAGAGAGATCTGATATTTAACAAACCACACTTTCTTAACTTACTGTTACTTTTTTCTGTAAATGGAACTGTTTTAATGTTTATTAAATTCTGGTAAATCACTCCTCTTTGATTTGTTCGTGACTTGTATAGTTCAGGTGGTCGAGGAGTCGACACAGTCTCTATGCGATAACTAAGACTAAGACTGGGTGGCAGCTGTAGAGAACATGCAGAGAGGCGTATAAGACTGCGACTTTGTGACAACTCAGAGTGGAGCACAGGACGCAGAGTGGGGAGACTAAGCAACATGGCTATGTTACTAGAGAGCAGAGAGGCTCCGTTCAACGTGGGATGGATGCCGTCTCTTCTAATCAGCCCAGGTTTACCCCAAAAAGTGCTCCAATTAGCCACAAAGCCCACATTGTTTTCAGGACACCGCCTAGACAACCAGCGGTGGAGTGATGACAACCGGCTATACGGCAGTCATCGGCTACACGTGCCGGCTATACGTAGCTAAAGCTATGTTTCTTACGAGCTGTGACCCAGTCATTACCCAGCTGCCTGGGGCCGGCCGGGGGACTGGTTGCAGCTAAGCTAGGAGGCTCTGCACCGCCTAAAGGGGCCTGGCTAGCTGGCCAGTATTATGTCCAGTATATACACACACTCTATTCTCACCCTCCGCGGGTGGTCTCATCCACTTTCCAAGCTCGGGTCCTCTACCAGAGGCCAGGGAGCTTGAGGGTTCTGCGCAGTATCCTTGCTGTTCCTAGGACTGCACTTTTCTGGACTGAGATTTCGGATGTTTTTCCAGGGATCTGTCGTAGCCACTCCTCCAGTTTGGGGGTCACAGCCCCTAGTGCTCCGATCACCACAGGCACCACTGTGGCCTTCACCTTCCAAGCCTTCTCCAGTTCTTCTCTGAGCCCTTGGTATTTCTCTAGTTTCTCATGTTCCTTTTTCCTGATGTTGCCATCGCTTGGTATTGCCACATCCACCACTACGGCTTTCCTCTGCTCTTTATCCACCACCACAATGTCTGGTTGGTTAGCCATTACCATTTTGTCAGTCTGGATCTGGAAGTCCCACAGGATCTTGGCTCGCTCGTTCTCTACCACCTTGGGAGGTGTTCCCCACTTTGACCTTGGGGTTTCCAGTCCATACTCCGCGCAGATGTTCCTGTATACTATGCCAGCCACTTGGTTATGGCGTTCCATGTATGCTTTGCCTGCCAGCATCTTAGACCCTGCAGTTATGTGCTGAACCGTCTCTGGGGCCTCTTTGCACAGTCTACACCTTGGGTCTTGTCTGGTGTGGTAGATCTGGGCCTCTATGGCTCTTGTGCTCAGGGCCTGCTCCTGTGCAGCCAGGATGAGTGCCTCTGTGCTGTCCTTCAGCCCAGCCCTTTCAAGCCATTGGTAGGATTTGTTGAGATCAGCCACTTCAGTTATGTTCCGGTGGTACATCCCGTGCAAGGGCTTGTCCTCCCATGATGGTCCCTCTTCCAGCATCTCATCCTCTGTTCTCCACTGCCTGAGACATTCACTCAGCACGTCATCTGTCGGGGCCTTATCCTTGATGTACTTATGGATCTTGGATGTTTCATCCTGGATAGTGGCTCTCACGCTCACTAGTCCTCGGCCTCCTTCCTTGCGGCTAGCGTACAGTCTCAGGGTGCTGGATTTGGGGTGGAACCCTCCATGCATGGTGAGGAGCTTTCGTGTCTTAACATCTGTGGTCTGTATCTCTTCCTTTGGCCACCTTATTATTCCTGCAGGGTATCTGATCACTGGCAGAGCGTAGCTGTTTATTGCCCGGGATTTGTTCTTGCCATTGAGCTGGCTTCTTAGGACTTGCCTTACTCGTTGGAGGTATTTGGCTGTTGCCGCATTCCTTGTTGCCTGTTCAAGGTTGCCATTTGCCTGTGTTATTCCAAGGTACTTGTAATTGTCCTCAATGTCTGCTATTGTTCCTTCTGGGAGTGAGACCCCTTCTGTGTGGATTACCTTGCCTCTCTTTGTCACCATCCTCCCACATTTCTCGAGTCCAAATGACATCCCGATGTCCGAGCTGTAGATCCTGGTGGTGTGGATCAGCGAGTCGATGTCTCGCTCATTCTTAGCGTACAGCTTGATGTCATTTATGTAGAGGAGGTGACTTATGGTGGCCCCGTTCCGGAGTCGGTATCCATAGCCAGTCTTGTTTATTATTTGGCTGAGGGGGTTCAGACCTATGCAGAACAGCAGTGGGGACAGTGCATCTCCTTGGTATATGCCACATTTGATGGATACTTGGGCAAGTGGCTTCCCATTGGCTTCAAGGGTGGTTCTCCACAACCTCATCGAGTTTGCAATGAAGGCCCTTAGAGTTCTGTTGATGTTGTACAGCTCCAAGCATTCAGTGATCCATGTGTGTGGCATTGAGTCATAGGCTTTCTTGTAGTCGATCCAGGCTGTGCACAGGTTGGTGTGTCGCATTCTGCAGTCTTGGGCGACTGTTCTGTCTACCAGAAGTTGGTGTTTGGCTCCTCTGGTATCCTTACCAATGCCCTTCTGTGCTTCGCTCATGTATTGACCCATGTGCCCACTTATCTTAGCCGCGATGATGCCTGACATGAGCTTCCATGTTGTGGAGAGACAGGTTATTGGCCGGTAGTTGGATGGGACTGTGCCCTTTGAGGGATCCTTCATTATCAGGATCGTTCGCCCTTCGGTTAGCCATTCAGGGTGAGTCCCATCCCTTAGCAGCTGGTTCATTTGTGCTGCCAGGCGCTCATGGATTGCAGTGAGCTTTTTTAGCCAGTAGGCGTGGATCATGTCAGGGCCAGGTGCTGTCCAGTTTTTCATACCTGAGACTCTATGTTGGATGTCTGCCACTGTGATAGTCACTGGATTCTGTTCAGGGAGGTTGCTGTGGTCTTCCCTCAGATCCACCAGCCACTGTGCATCACTGTTGTGTGATGCCTCCCTTTCCCATATACCCTTCCAGTACTGTTCAGTTTCCAGCCTTGGTGGGTCTGCTCTGTTGTTATTACCCTGCCATTGAGAGTACACTTTCGCAGGTTGTGTTGCGAACAGCCGGTTTATTCGTCTGGCTTCGTTATCTCTGGTGTATCTCTTTAGGCGGCTGGCCAAGGCTTGTAGCCTTTGCTTGGCAGTTTCGAGTGCTTCAGGTATGGTCATCTGGCTGTACCTCTTGGGCATCGGTCTTTTCATTGCACCTCTCTGGGCCTCTGTCATTTGGCTCACTTCCCTCCGAGCTGCCTTGATTTTTGCCTCCAACCTTCGTTTCCATGGTGGGTATTGTTTCTCATGGCTCCCATGGTTGCTCTTATAGCCAAGCATCTCTAGGATCAGTGATGCTGAAGCGTATATCAGCTCATTGGTTTCTGTGATTGTTGTGGTAGGGATCGCTCTCAATGCTGCATTCACATCTTCCATGAGACTTTCTGATGGTACTTCACTTAGCCGTTGTAGTGGGGTTCGGGGTTGCCTGTTCAATCTCGCTATGATCTTATCTTTCAGGTCAGTCGCTGCCTCGCTCAGCGTATCTGTGCTTATTGGGGCTTCGTACCCAATTTCCGGTTGGGGAGACGGTGAAATCTCCCCTCTGACCTGGCGTCCTGGCTCCCCCTTGCCGTAGCATTTGTGTTGTATCTCGTCCATCTCAAGTTGTGATAGCAGTTGCCGTTTGTGGATGTTGGAACACTGAGCTACTAGTTGCTTCAGCGTCAGCCTTGAATGTGGGTTTCTCCGTTCCCATTCACCGCACATTCTTTGCATGTAGCCCCTCTGACTAGGGTTACTTGAGTAGTAGCATTCCAACAGAGCCTTATTCTCGCATCTCAGCCATTTCTTTCTTGTTCCAGTCTCGCCAAGGTGCTCTGGTTCCCCAACACCTGACGCAGACCTTGTTAGACCGGGCGACGTCTGAGCCGGTATCTCATGTGGTTCATTGTCTCTCATGATATGAGGTAGGCGGTAGCTTGAAGGGTCTTGCCCAAGGACCCACACTGGATGCCTATTCGCCCTAATGGGGATTCGAACCGGGAACCCCCCACATGCAAGTCCTGTGACTTTACCGATTGAGCTATCCATATATATATATATATATATATATAGGGCTGGGCTTAAGGACAGCACAGAGGCACTCATCCTGGCTGCGCAGGAGCAGGCCCTGAGCACCAGAGCCATAGAAGCCCAGATCTACCACACAAGACAAGACCCAAGGTGTAGACTGTACAAAGAGGCCCCTGAGACGGTCCAGCACATAACTGCAGGGTGTAAGATGCTGGCAGGGAAAGCATACATGGAACGCCATAACCAAGTGGCTGGCATAGTATACAGGAACATCTGCGCGGAATAAGGACCGGAAACCCCAAGGTAAACACCTCCCAAGGTAGTAGAGAACAAACGAGCCAAGATCCTGTGGGACTTCCAGATACAGACAGACAGAATGGTAATGGCGAACCAACCAGACATTGTGGTGGTGGACAAAGAGCAGAAGAAAGCCGTAGTGGTGGATGTACTAAGCGATGGCAACATCAGGATAAAGGAACGTGAGAAACTAGAGAAATACCAAGGGCTCAGAGAAGAACTGGAGAAGGCTTGGAAGGTGCAGGCCACAGTAGTGCCTGTGGTGATCAGAGCACTGGGGGCAGTGACCCCCAAACTGGAGGAGTGGCTACAACAGATCCCTGGAAAAACATCCAACATCTCAGTCCAGAAAAGTGCAGTCCTAGGAACAGGACTACACAGAACCCTCAAGCTCCCTGGCCTCTGGTAGAGGACCCGAGCTTGGAAAAACGGATGAGACCACCCGTGAAGGGTGAGAATAGAGTTTGTTTTTTTTGCAGCCACAATGGTACTATCACAATAGTTCTCAATGGCAGCCAGCAGGGATCACGCTACACTGAATTCTTTGTCGGGGTTTCCTATTCCTCTGTTTTGCTTCATTGATAGACCAATATTGAATTTTTTTCTTTCCCGCCCTCTTTGAACTTCACTTCTTACCCCTATATTTTCATGTTGCATATTCATCTGCTCTGAGTTTATTTTACCTCCCAATTAATCTTTCCTCTCATTTTGCAGATTGCGCCACCATTCTCCCTCCATCTCATTCTCTTGCTTGTCCTGCATCAAACAAACAGCTACATTATTCAGCATGGAAGAAAGAGATTTGCACTTAGCCCTGGGCCTTGTGGGTTGATCCATCTTCATTATCTACCAATCACAGCACTGCCTTGTCTTTATTGGTGTTCCCTACTTGGTCAGAGTAACTGTCTGTTAAACCATATATTGTACAGATGATCGTGTATGCAGACAAGCAGCCTTGCATCATCCTCTGCATCTCAATCAATGCAGGCTTGGTAAGTGAATACACACACATGTCAATAAACAACATTCTCACACTCTCTCTAGGTTTTCTGACATATGCACACACTCTGAAATGGTGCTGCAAAGCTAGCGAGCATGTGACATTGAGAAGGTTGAACAAGGGATGCACAAACTACATCTGTATGCATCAATCAATAGATGTTCTATAGCTGAATTCATTATGGTCAAATTGGTCTCGGGCTGTTGAAAGCACAGTGATTTGTGTGTGTGCGCACATGCATGTATGCGTGCATGTGCGCGTGCGTGTGGATAATGCTATACTGGACAAACTGGAAGAGACTAATGAAATTTTAAATGAGGGAAAAGTTTGGAGGCTAAGAGAGTGGCGGCAGGTTCAGACAGTTTCAAGGTGCAAAATTTAGAGATGATAACAGGAAGAACAAGACAAGACAGAAGAAGAAAAAGAAAGACAAGAGCAAGAAAGCCCTTATGAACCCATGTGCTGAGCTCAGGTGTTTTGGTACCACTGTCATGTCTTTGAAACAGCAGACTATTTGATTTCTCAGCTGCTCTGATGGAGCGTGACTGGCATTTAATTTTCAAACTGTTCTCATCACTGATTAGAGAGGGTTGATGATACACTAAATGATACACTAAAAACACTGATTTAATGTGTATTCAATGTTAGTCTGTTTAAACAAAAAACAGCTAAACTTGGTTTATTATATAATAGTATTTACTGATCCTACATTGTGTAAATGTTCTTGTTAAGCAGCTTACAGAAGAAAGAACAATGAAGGTAGCTTAGGAAGAAGCCTCAAAGGGGGGGAGCACCATTAACACCTGTGTGATGAACAAATGAATGGTAAAGCGTTTGACAAGACTCAAAGTCAGAAATCTAGGTTTAAGTCTTGTCTTTGGCACTTAATTTTACAGCAACCTGAAAAACTGTGACCCTAATATTTAACACTATGCATATGTTTGATGATTCTAGAGAGATTAACAACTTCCTATTTTGACTTTACAATAGATTAGGCATGGCACAGAATAATCCTCATCTGGAGTAAAGCACTATTCTAAATTGTTCTTTTGGTTAAATATTATATACAAACTAAAACAACTAATTTCTCGAGAAATTACGTGGTAGAGCTGATCTGCTGCTGCAACGATGCCAAATGCAAATTAAGCAACAAAAGCGATGAAAAGGACAAAACATCAAAAAAGATTAAAATGATGACAGTGATTTAAAAAATGATGATCGAAAAGATGATCAAGGTACAAATATGTCAAGCTTAAAAAGATGACAAGATTAAAAAGATGACAACAATTCAAAAGATGACCAAAGAATAAGATGTTGACCAAGGCGCATTGTGGACAATCATAAAGAAGCTGACTAGCGTTTTAATTTAAAAGGATTTGAAGGACATATTTCTAATTAACTGCTTAGCTGTGTAATAGTTTAATAACTAGTCAGAATTAACCAGTCAGAACTAAAAAACATGCCATTTAAGTTAATAAATTACATTGGTGCCTTTATTTTGAAAGGATTTAGAGGTTGTCTGTGTGTGATCACTAAACTATAAAGTAGTCGTTAAATAGTCATAATTTATCATTTAACAGCAGAAATAGCCTTATTAAAGCAAAAGATTCAGATTAAGCCCTTTCAGAATGAAAGCATACTAAGTGTGTGTGGGGTTATTTACTGAACCGTAAAATAGTTTCATTAACGATTGGTAATTATTCAGTCAGAACCAGAAAGTTTTCTTTAAATCAAATAAATTGCATTCGTGCTTTTATTTTAAAAGGATTTAGAGGAAATTTGTGGTGGTCATAAATACTTAATATAATAATAATAATATTTAAATACTAATTCAAAGGCAAAAACCGTGCAGTTAAAGCTAATAAATTGCATTGGTGCTTTTATTTTGAAAGGAGAAGCATGTGAGGGTGATTACTAAACTGTTAAACAATCTTTAAATAGTCATATTTTCCCAGCCAAATGCAGGAATATTGCTAGTAAAGCTAATTATTTGGCTTGGTCCTTTTATTTTGAAAGGATTTAGAGGAGGTGTGTTCCTTATTACTACACAATCCAATAGTGTAGTTGACTAATCAGTAATAAGCATGCAACTGCTTTGTACACTGAGCATCAGGAGTTTGACTTGTCAGTCAAATGCGCAGCTGGGCCATTGCCATGGAGACAAAAGAGTCAACGCTGATTAATAGGCTTATTCCAGCAAAACTAATAGTTATGACAGAAATAATTTCACTTTATGAATCCCAATGTTGCAAGCAATGTTGCTTTATTGTGTCTAATTAACTATTTGTAATTAATCATTTGAAACATTACTGAAACAAGCTGATGAGTTGAATGTATAGCTGATTGCCATCCACTAAACCACAGGATATACTGTAGCTGAAAGAGGACGTAGCTGAAGAGCTGTCTCCACATGCAGAGAGATATGTGTGTGTGAATATAACATATTTATTGGTTCAAACAATAACTTAGGAGTTGCAAAAGTCCCAAAAGGGTAAACCTAAGCAAATACAATAAAATAATACAGTACAAAATCATGCATCAATCATTGCAATTTAAATTTTAACATATTGTAGTGGCCCTGAGCCGCTAAGGCTTATGGGTAAAACAACTGTTCTTGTGTTTGTAGTGTTATAGTTAAAGTTAGGATTCAAAAAATGTCATGACTTTGGTTAAATTAATTTAGCATCTTGTTCATTTATTGTTGTAATGTGTTCTTGTTGTTTTGTGTGGTACACCATGAGTGAGGAGAGAGTGTGTGGGAGTGACCCTCAGCAAGCAGTGATATGTTGGGTGTGTGAAAATAAATGGGCCTTGCCTTCTGCTAAAGGAGCACATCAAGAGGGGCTATTGTTTTGTGTCACTTTGTCTACACAGATTAATCTGAGCTCTTGCAGTGAATGAGACATGGATCATTTCACCTAGTTACACATAGTTTAATACAAAATCATGCATCAATGTTTTTTTCTTTGTAAGGAAAAGGTCAAAGTGGACAAGCATTCTGTAATTTAAAAAATTAAAATAAAATAAAACACTGACAATGTTGACATACTTCTACATACTTCAAAATATTGTAATTAAACATAAAGATTAGTCTCTTATTTAAACATACACCTGCTCTTATGGGAAATCAACAGTGCAATGAGCTCATCAGTAATATGCATAGGGCTGCTGTGGAGACTGAGCATTAGGAGTTTGACTTGTAAGTCAAAGTGCTACTGAGCTCAGTCCCTTATCTGCTGCAGCTGCGCCTAATATTATGGAACAGGTAGGAACTTCCACTTTTCAGCACAAAGAGCTGGAGCAGGGCTGATTTCCACCCTAGCTTAACAGAATTGTTACATCAAAACCATACAGGTTATCACAAATATAACTTCCCTTAATGAATCCCAAGGCTTCAAGGAGCAACTGGTGTGAGTTTTGTTCTTGATGAGTGCAAATTGTGGCCACAGTCGCGATTTAAAAATGCCTGTCCCTTTGTGATTTTATCCATAAGTCAGGGAATATTTTCCATTAAAGTGAATGAAAGGATTTATGTAATTGTGTTCGCTTTCAGGCAGATACAGACTAAAGTATAGTTTTGATGGCTTAGCCAGGCACATTATTGGAAAGAAGACAAGTATGACTGCAAACGAGTGAAGAAAATACGTTGATGGAGTGGAAGCTGTGGCTGTAGTGACAAGTTAAAGAGAAAGGTTCTGGCGTAAGAAAGCGTCTCTCTACACTCTAGCAGTGGCATCCCCCACTCAATTAGAGCCAAAACACACTAATGGAAAAGATGAGAATTCCTCAAAAACCACCCTATGCTTAAACTGCTATAACTCAGAATCTGTTAAAGATAACAAAAAGCTCAACAATATATTAATAGTTGAATAGTTAAAGATTGTTTTGTAGTTTAAATGGTGTATGGTGTAGCTTAAGGTGTGTTGAAGTAGTTTAAGCTGAAAGTAGACAAGCTTAAGAGGATTTGAAATGATTTTTCCATTTATTTCAATGGGGAAAAAAGTTGAAAAAGCTTAATAACTTGAAAAATATGAAACCTATGAATGAGCAAAATAATAGCACACTTTTCATTAAAAAGCTGAACATTTTGATATTGGAATGGTTTCTGCAGCTGAAAGGATGCGGGAGTAGTTAAGTGCGGAAAAACGTACAGAAGAAAAGGGATAACTAGAAAAAGCATTTCCATAGTAAAATGCACAGTGATTGCTTTTGTGCTGAATGTCTTCCTAAAGAATTGCGGAACATAGCTAAAAATTTAAAACATATCTGAAAATAGCTTGAGCACATAAAGTATAGATGAATGTATCTCATAAAGGTCCTCAGGTGGACCCACCATCCGCAGGAGGAACCGTAGCGGGGCGGTGCAAAGTGGATTGGGTAGCAGTTGAAGGCAGGAGTCTAGGCGACCCAATCCCAGGATAACCAATCTGGCAATTGGGATCTCCACACACAGCCTGGGCTCTGGAACCCAACTCCTTGAGAGGGGCTGGACCCTCTTCTACTCTTGAGTTGGCTGGGGTGAGAGGCGGCGGGCTGGTGTGGGCTTTCTCATAGCTCCCCAGCTTAGCTGCCATGTGTTGGAGTTTTCCCCGGTGGACGAGAGGGTCGCTTCCCTGCGCCTTCGGGTGGGGGGACAGGTCACTCACTGTCATTTGTGCTTATGGGCCAAATGGTAGTGTGGAGAACCCGGCTTTCTTGGGGTCTCTGGAGGGAGTGTTGAAAGCGCTCCAACTGGGGACCCCATCGTTCTTCTGGGAGATTTCAACAGCGATACCTGGAGAGGCGTGATTGGGAGGAACGGCCTCCCTGATCTGAACCAGAATGGTGTTATGTTATTGGACTTCATTTCTAGACACAGTTTGGCCATAACAAACACCATGTTCAAACATAAGGGTGTCCATCGGTGCACAAGGCACTGTTGGGGGACCTCATGTGTATCATTATTAAGGTCCCACATGCCTTTCCTGAAACAAAGGAAATTCTGCGGCCTACATGTAACGTCTTCATCCTGATAGTAGTGAGTGTGAACAAAGAGATTTAAAATCTGAGTGCCAAAAAAACAGGCTTCAGGCTGGGGAACCATACCTTGCAACCCCGCTGAGACGTCCGAACTCCCCGCTGATACAAGCGACAAATGGGGGAGAACTTGGACGTCAGCCATCTTGATTGAATCACACAATGGGATGGGCGTGACCAAAAAAACGGTTATAAAAGCTGCCGTGACCAAAGACTCGTCCCTTGTCCTCTCTATCTCAAGTCTGCTGCAGACCCCTCTTCTCTCCATCACCTCCATTCACCTGGAGTTTCCCTCTGCCCCCGGCTCGCTTGGAGCCTCCACTGCAGTCAGCAGCTGAACCAACGTGGACATCGTCACAGACAGCGGCCTGATCACCCATCTACTTCTAGCCACCAGCCTAATCTTCTCACCCGCTCTTTAGCTGATCACGGCGCGATCACCGCAATGCACGCCTGGACCGGACCGGAACAGTGTACGCACGCAATGCTGTATCTTCTCACCAGGATGGAGAAGTAAGGCAGAGGCATTCTTTTTAGTCTGAGCAGAGTAGAACTCTTAGGGTATCAGTAATTGTTTTATTGTTATGTTGTTTTCTTTTCCTGTTGCTGAACATGGGATCTGATCACAGTGTATTTACGCGATCACGTGACTGTAACGCCGTTATAGATCTGCGTAAATCTAAGAGGTGCATTGGTCCAATTGGCTATTGGTCCCTGGTAACAGGGTGGTGCCCCGTAAATTAATTAATTATTAATTCAATTAATAATTATTAATCAATAATAGTTAAGTGTTTCACTTACCTAACTGAAGACCTTTGTTATATAGTTATGTATATTTAAGATAATAACCAAAATTTGTCAATCTAAATTATAAACATAATTGGTATCTCCACTCAGGAGCTATAAATCCAATTATTATACAGTGGCAGCGGTTCAAAGTGACTAGGGTTTTTACTGCAGTACTGCCGCGTCGCCACGGCGCAGCGAGTGCGTCGCTGACTAAAGATTTTTAATCCTGCAGCCGGCTGAAAAAAATCAGGACGCTAGTCGCGTTTTAACCACCAGGTGGCGCAGCGTTGATTAGAAGCCTCCAAAGCACTACAGCGTAACTGAGGTCCGACTGTTCATTTCTACCTGTAACACACATATATTACACCAGACCTATTTTACTATTAAGTCTTTACTATTAAGTATCTGTTGTGTGCTAAAACATGGGGAGTGTGAAGGGCAACAACTTGTTGATGGCTTAGCTGTTTTCTGTTCACTGCGAAGTTATAATTGTTCTGTGTGGTTTAAAACAGACAGCGCCACAGCAGCAACACATTCTTGTTTTCATTCTCCTCAGCTTTTTCGTGTCTTTAAATAGAAGGTGTCTCTTAAAAATATGTACACACCCACCGCTCTAACATCTGATACAACATATTGGCTTCACATAATACCATGATTATGCGTCGCGGTTTAATTAATGTAATTTGAATGCGCAAGTAAAGACGTAGAGCGCAGTCCATCTGCGACTACAGCCGCTTATTTAGGTTTTAAACTTCCACAACTTGTTAATGAATGTTTTCCAATAGTCGTTGATTTTACGTAAATAACCGTAATAATCATAGGAATTTGTTTTACAGCAGTTGTCGGTCGTAATTTTGACAGGACGCCAGAAATCAGCAGATCTACAGCGACGCATTACAGCAACATGTTTGTTCCTACGCGTTTACTCTGTGTCTGCAGAACTGCAGTTTGACTAGTTTTGACTGTGCGTGTCATTGTAACTGAGGCTGAGAGACTTATTCGACCCGTGTACGTTTCAACATTTTCATTTTCCATCCGTCCATCCAGCCACTTTCACCGGCGTTTTCGTTTCTCTTTCGATGAGCGGCAAACGGATTTTAATCAAAGCACCGCCTTACAAACCAATAAAACAGGCAAAAATATTTGTTTTTTACAAAAAGACACGGAATTGGAGTTAATATGTTTTATTGTTTAGAGACAAACGGAAAACAAAAAGTCGTTCTCTCGTTACCTCTGCTTATAATTTGGTGGAGACATCAATCTCTTACACAAACACGTGACGTGTTTCGGAGTCATGTGTCCAGACAGAGAGTGACCAATACACAAATGTATGGATGTGCAAATGCAGGCTACGAGAGGAACGGGGCAGTGGTGCACGAGATGTAGCGAGAATTTGTTTTGACTGTGCGTGTCATTGTAACTGAATGAGTGGCTGATGTGACTTATTCGGCCCGTGTACGTTTCAAAACTTTGATTTCCCATCCGTCTATCTATCCTGAATAAAAGCACCGCATTACAAACCAATAAACTGAACAAAAATATTTTTTAACAAAAACACACAGACTTGAATTTTAAGCTGTTTTTTTCGTTTAGAGAAAAATGAAAAACAAAAAACCTCTGCTTTTAATTTTTAATCGAAGCTCATCCGTGGATGGGTCGCAGGGCAGCAGTCTTAGCAGAGAGCTCCCGACTGCCGCTCGAATGAAATGTGATGTGTTTCATACTCAGATGACTTGGATCTGAGTTTTGATCCAAGCTTTTGCTTGTCTCATGTTTGCTCACAGTCGAAAAGGAAATCTACACACCCCTCCCCCCTCCTTCGTAGAGGCGCATAGACATGCTAATGTGTTGCTACTACTCGATCAGCAGGTGAGAAATACTTCAGCTCCGGGACAAAGCTCCGTGGGAGACAGGGCAGCATCAGGCGACGTGATCAGCTGCAGGTCTAAGACTCATTAATGCAGCAAGTAGTTTGTTCTACATACGTTTACTCTGCAAAAATAAACGTATGTATTTATCGTAGCTTTCTGATCTAAGTTATTTGTAGCACTTCGACATTCGTTTAAAATATGCAGTGCTTTTTAAAATGAAAATACTAATATTATTATTTATTACCTTTATTGTAAACACAGTATTAATTGCACAATTTGGACTGGCGAAGATTTGCGCTTCTTTCATAATAATCATGGATAATCAAGGAAGAAACTGCAGTTCATATTTGTTATTCAGGAACGGTTTAATAAAGATTCAGTATGGTTTTTGACTGAACTGTCAGCCAAGGTACGTGCATTATCAAATGAATGCGCCTGTCAGCGGGGAAGACATCAACTCTATTCAGTCGCTCTTCAGTCGCTGCTGCCGTCTCCTCCCCAGTTCACACACCTTAACACTAGGACTACTGGGTTTTCTAAATATACCAGTTCCTACTACAAGGTGTTCCTACGAAGTTAACCAGCTGTTTATTTCGTTATTACTCCTTTCACCTGTACCACATAAAGTCATTGCAGAGCTACAGCCATGTTCCCACAAAGTTAACCAGCTGTTTATTTCGTTATTCCCTCTTTCATGTCCGTCTGTTGAATGAAAGTGGGCGTGGCCATCCACGTCCCAGAGCGGTGACACTGGGGGATGGGAAACGCTCATCAACACGCAGGACAAAGATCTGCGTTTCTCTGCTGCTACAGCCTCGCTGCGTTGGGTTGTTAGTGTACCTTTCACCTGTACCATATGAAATGTGTTCCTACGAAGTTGCTCAGCCGCTTTCAGAATTCCCCATGCAGGTTTGAACAGGGCAAACATTATTTTTATTTACAAAAAAAAATTAATACGTTTACAGATTGACCGGTGATGCCGCACAGGTTGCTCTCAGTTAAAACAGCTGTTTGAAGCAGGGAAAAGCGAGTTAGCTGTCCTTGTCGATGCCTTGACAATGTTTTAGCATCGGTTAGATCTCTGAGCCCCGACTTTTATGTCTTCTTTGGATTAAAAAACAAATGTTGAATGTTCTCAAATAATATAATATTGCCGCCCTCCGCGGCTCCCAGTGTTTGTTTTTTTCATTTAAAACGTGGGTGTTACCGGTGGCAGACCTCTGGTCTAGATCATCCTTATTCACTTTTTTAAATTGTAGTAGTGTAACCTTAGTTAGTATTCCTTTTTATTTTTTTTATTTTATGTTTGGGAAACGTGACATTTCAGCTACTGTGATTTTATTTGTCATCAACATTAGTTCCTACCTGTCCTTGTTGACGGGGGACAAGAAAATGTGACGCGCGTTGGATAAGCGCGGCGTAAAGACAAAAGTGTACATGTGCCGTACTGTCTTGCCGTGTGGTGCATTAAAGAAGCATTCCACGTAAAGAAAATTGCCCGTACCAACAGCAAGAAATCAGGGTTACAGTAGCTTGTCTGCCATAAATCGAACGCTGCACGCGGGAGGGCGCACCGTTCAGCTTCCTATTTTCGGTTTTAAACTGCCATAATTTGCCATAATTTACTTACGTTCATAACTTCATACTATAACGCGACCAGCGGTTCATGGTCTTGGCGATTCATGCACTAAGTAATACAACGTTGTCATCTCGTGATCACATGATGATGATGAGACGCTGTTTTTCCAATAATTAAAATAAAAAAAACTGCTTCCACTCAGACTCGAACCCTGGACAAAAAAAAAAGTTGTGGCCATGCACGTTAACCACTAGGCCACCCAAGACCTGATCATTGGTTGTTCTACAAGAGGCTATATGACGTAAGCAACTACGATATTTCAGGACCAAAAGTGGGAGTCAATCGCCACCTACAGGCCAGAAGGACGTAACACACTCCTCCCGCAGTGCAAACACTGACGCGGCAGATTTGAAACCCAAACACGGTGGGGGTAGACACTTTTACCGGCTGCCTCTGTAATTTGTGCTCCTCGCATATCCCCAACATAATTAGTGCCCCCGTGTCAGGCCAAGATTATTCACCATGCTGTAAGCCTGTACAAATACAAATAAAAATATAATTTTTTATTTTTATTTAATAAAACATAAATAAATAAAATCTGCTGGTGAATGCAAGAATCCACAACTGTGTGTGTAGAGATCAGGTTGACTATTGTTGACATAGTTGTTGAAAGTTGCAGTAGGAACTTAGTGTGCTTAGGAGCTGTGTTTCACCTAGCATGATCTGCTAAGGGTGGCTGTAGCATAAGTTACTGAAACACCAGCACCACTAGTGTTACCATGTAACATTAAACTGCTGCTTCTCACAAATACAAGGCGATCAGGATTTTCCGACTGACGTTGTGTGTAATTTAGGCTGAAGTACCAACTTAGACTAAAGCTTCCACAGCTAACACATAGTAAGCACCCAAGTAAGTCACAAGTAAACACTACCTGTGCAATACTATTCTAGCTGTTGTGAAAACCTTTCAAATAAGCATGTGTAACAAGAGCTCCCTTGGATCAGGGAGCCTGGACTTTCAAGGTGTTGTTGCAGGACTTGTCAAAATATCAGCGAAAGAGCTAGAGCGCCTTAACAAGTATACTGTCATGGAGTGTAAGGGAGAAATGCAGAGGCTAATGTCACTTGTGAGTCAACCCACGGGAGAAACCCGCCTGACTCAAGAGGTAGTGGGCCAGCTGGCGTTGCTGTGCCATCAGAAAGTCCAACTGGAGTCCGCAGATTCTGCTGAAAAGATTGTGGCCCTACACAGTAGTTACTTGGCTGAGCAAATGACCATCTCCCATCTAGAGCATTGCTTAGAGGTGATGAAGAGGGAGCTGGAACAGTTCCAGGAGAGCAGTAAGAGGTTGCAGCAAAACCTATTATATATGATATACCACCCAGTCACCAAACAGTTCGCCAAGAGGAAGTAGGAAATAGGAATGAGAATCAGTGCAAACAAGTAGGTATGGCGGCCCAGTCAAGGGACCAAGAGCCGGCCAAGCCTGGTTTTGGGAGTGAGCCTTTCCATGGCCTAGAGGCCCCAAGGTCAGCCCCAGCAAACCAGACCGATCTAGCACAAAGAGAGCCACGCGGGTCCTTTAGAGAAACGACCCCAGCTCATGCTCACAAGGGCACTCATTCAAACTCTTACCTCACTAGTGACAACCCAGTCTACTACGCATAGCCCATGGTAGGGTAGTCATGGGAATGGGAAGACCTGACAGGGACAGGTATGGACCCATGGATATGCCAATCCCCAGAAATGCACTCCCGCCGAGTTACCCACACTCACAGCCACACCTCAAAGACCAGAGATGGCAAGCCCCTAGTAGAGAACCCTACTTTAAGCCTAAGTCCACCACTGGTAGACATGAGCCACTGCCACCCAGCGGGGCATACCCTCCTCGCACCCGCCCCCCACCACGCTCTCACCCAGTTCCTTATTACTGGGCCGACTCAAGCTCAGGGGACTCTGACATTGTGGATCTTGCCCCAAGGCGGGGAATACCGACACACCAACTCGAGTCCATGGCTAGGGACATTGAGCGCTTTGACCCCAGTGACAAGGAGTCCACCATAGATGACTACCTGCAGGAAGTTGAGCGGTGCCTTCTGGACTTGCCTGAAGCAACAGCTCGCGAAAAGCTGAAGCTGATCTGGAAGACTACGGCTAGAAGTGTGCATAGTTTCATAGAAACCCTCCCCTGCAGCATACGTGACAGTTACTCAAGGCTCTGTGATGCCCTTAGGGAGGAGTTCTCTGCCGCTGCAACCCTTGGAGCATTTGACACAGAAAAGACAAATCTCCAAAAGAATATTACAGGCGCCTTCGAGCAGCCTTCTTCAGGGTCACAATGCCCCAGGTCTTGAGGAAGACAGCGCATTCTGATCCCTCTTCCTGCATAACCTCCACGAGGGCATTCGGTACAAGGTGAAGATACATAGCAAAATTAGGTCAGCGTAGTATGCAGGAGCTCCAAAAATATGTGCAAATGGCCTAGCAAACCCGTGCACGACCAAGGCAGATAAGTACAGTAAGAAGACTGACAACCATCTCAGTGCAGAACTGAGAGCAGCCATTGGGCAGGGCATAGCTGATGCTCTGGACACACAAAGGGTCTGCCCCTACCCAGAAGTCCCCCAAAAAGTCCGAATAAAGTGCACCGTCTAGGTGACTAAGCCGGGACCCACTGCCAGAATCCTCTAGGGTTTGTCTTGTAGGCCGGAGAAGAGAAGCTGGCATGCCCTTAGTAGAAACTGCTCTTACAGCAGACAACAACACTCCACCCTTCTTAACCTTCTCGGGAGACCTTGTCCGACAGGGTAATGCCCGCCGCCTTTACATGTCAGTGGTGAAAGGGGGACCTTCAGCTCCCTGGCCTTACTGGACTCTGGTTCTGAAATCAGTCTAATGTCTTCAGATACTTTCAAGGCAATGTCCAGAACCATTTTGTCTCTTGGGAAACCCCTACAGGGCGAACCGTGTAACATTAACATCACTAGTTACATACAAGACAAGTCTCCCATTGTTGAATGAGCCTGGGTAACTGTTGCTTTCCAAAATGTAACTCTTGTGCACCATTTGTATATGTGCAATCTCGACACAGAGCCAGTGCTTATTGGCCAAGATCTGATGGGCCGATTGGCAACTCTTATTGACTGTCACAGAGGTCACATCTGGGACCAGGTTAAAGTCCCCAAACCATTGGATCTTGGGGACAACCGACCAGGATGTGACGGACAGGTCACTGCAGTGGAGAGGCAAGGCCAAGAGTCCAGAATCAGACTTGCCAAGCTCCTTCCAGACCCATGGTTCATTTCTCTGCGCTCTGACAAATGAGGGCCAAATCATCTACAGCCCAAAGATCATGGAGAGCGTTCATCTTGACAACCTTCCTGTGCCTGAGGCGCAACTGACACTCCGTTCAGAAAAGACCGCCATCAGCCAGGATTTGTATGACGCCTTGTGCTTGCAGCAACCACCTCCCACCTTCATGCAGAATAGTCATAGACTCCTCTCAGCAGATCAGTCAAGACCCCTCCTTAAGGCAATCGGGGTCTGCGCCGCCAAACCTATCTTCTTGCTAGACTCGCATGACTGTGGGGTCACTGACCTACACACCATGCGTATCCCCACTGACCCTTATGCACCACCAACGTTTGTGCGACAGTACAAGATCCCTCCCGCAGCATACAAGTCTATCCAACAGATGCTGGACACGCTGCTAAAAAAGGAGATCATAAGGGAATGTAACTCCCGAATAGAGTGTTGTGTGTGTATATACCACTCTATTCTCACCCTCCGCGGGTGGTCTCATCCACTTTCCAAGCTCGGGTCGTCTACCAGAGGCCAGGGAGCTTGAGGGTTCTGCGCAGTATCCTTGCTGTTCCTAGGACTGCACTTTTCTGGACTGAGATTTCGGATGTTTTTCCAGGGATCTGTTGTAGCCACTCCTCCAGTTTGGGGGTCACAGCGCCCAGTGCTCCGATCACCACAGGTACCACTGTGGCCTTCACCTTCCAAGCCTTCTCCAGTTCTTCTCTGAGCCCTTGGTACTTCTCTAGTTTCTCATGTTCCCTTTTCCTGATGTTGCCATCGCTTGGTATTGCCACATCCACCACTACGGCTTTCCTCTGCTCTTTATCCACCACCACAATGTCTGGTTGGTTCGCCATTACCATTCTGTCAGACTGTATCTGGAAGTCCCACAGGATCTTGGCTCGCTCGTTCCCTACCACCTTGGGAGGTGTTTCCCATTTTGACCTTGGGGTTTCCAGTCCATACTCTGCGCAGATGTTCCTGTATACTATGCCAGCCACTTGGTTATGGCGTTCCATGTATGCTTTCCCTGCCAGCATCTTACACCCTGCAGTTATGTGCTGGACTGTCTCAGGGGCCTCTTTGCACAGTCTACACCTTGTAGGTGTGGTAGATCTGAGCCTCTATGGCTCTGGTGCTCAGGGCCTGCTCCTGCGCAGCCAGGATGAGTGCCTCTGTGCTGTCCTTCAGCCCAGCCCTTTCAAGCCATTGGTAGGATTTGTTGAGATCAGCCACTTCAGCTATGTTCCAGTGGTACATCCCGTGTAAGGGCTTGTCCTCCCATGATGGTCCCTCTTCCAGCATCTCATCCTCTGTTCTCCACTGCCTGAGACATTCACTCAGCACGTCATCTGTCGGGGCCTTATCCTTGATGTACTTATGGATCTTGCATGTTTCATCCCGGATAGTGGCTCTCACGCTCACTAGTCCTCGGCCTCCTTCCTTGCGGCTAGCGTACAGTCTCAGGGTGCTGGATTTGGGGTGGAACCCTCCATGCATGGTGAGGAGCTTTCGTGTCTTAACATCTGTGGTCTGTATCTCTTCCTTTGGCCACCTTATTATTCCTGCAGGGGACCTGATCACTGGCAGGGCGTAGCCGTTTATTGCCCGGGATTTTTTCTTACCATAGAGCTGGCTTCTTAGGATTTGCCTTACTCGTTGGAGGTATTTGGCTGTTGCCGCATTCCTTGTTGCCTGTTCAAGGTTGCCATTCGCCTGTCCATTCCAAGGTACTTGTAACTGTCCTCAATGTCTGCTATTGTTCCTTCTGGAAGTGAGACCCCTTCTGTGTGGATTACCTTGCCTCTCTTTGTCACCATCCTCCCACATTTCTCGAGCCCGAATGACATCCCGATGTCTGAGCTGTAGATCCTGGTGGTGTGGATCAGCGAGTCGATGTCTCGCTCATTCTTAGCGTACAGCTTGATGTCATCCATGTAGAGGAGGTGACTTATGGTGGCCCCGTTCCGGAGTCGGTATCCATAGCCAGTCTTGTTTATTATTTGGCTGAGGGGGTTCAGACCTATGCAGAACAGCAGTGGGGACAGTGCATCTCCTTGGTATATGCCACATTTGATGGACTTGGGCAAGTGGCTTCCCATTGGCTTCAAGGGTGGTTCTCCACAACCTCATCGAGTTTGCAATGAAGGCCCTTAGAGTTCTGTTGATGTTGTACAGCTCCAAGCATTCAGTGATCCATGTGTGTGGCATTGAGTCATAGGCTTTCTTGTAGTCGATCCAGGCTGTGCACAGTTTGGTGTATCGCACTCTGCAGTCTTGGGCGACTGTTCTGTCAACCAGGAGTTGGTGTTTGGCTCCTCTGGTATCCTTACCAATGCCCTTCTGTGCTTCGCTCATGTATTGACCCATGTGCCCACTTATCTTAGCTGCGATGATGCCTGACATGAGCTTCCATGTTGTGGAGAGACAGGTTATTGGCCGGTAGTTGGATGGGGCAGTACCCTTTGAGGGATCCTTCATTATCAGGATCGTTCGCCCTTCGGTTAGCCATTCAGGGTGAGTCCCATCCCTTAGCAGCTGGTTCATTTGTGCTGCCAGGCGCTAATGGATTGCAGTGAGTTTCTTTAGCCAGTAGGCGTGGATCATGTCAGGGCCAGGTGCTGTCCAGTTTTTCATACCTGAGACTCTATGTTGGATGTCTGCCACTGTGATAGTCACTGGATTCTGTTCAGGGCGATGATGTCTCTCCCATATACCTTTCCAGTACTGTGGGTGGGTCTGCTCTGCTGTTATTACCCTGCCATTGAGAGTACACTTTCGCAGGTTGTGTTGGGAACAGCCGGTTTATTCGTCTCGCTTTGTTGTCTCTGGTGTATCTCTTTAGGCGGCTGGCCAAGGCTTGTAGCCTTTGCTTGGCAGTTTCGAGTGCTTCAGGTATGGGCATCTGGCTTGCCTTTGGTGTCTTTTGTTTACCACACAAATTCCTGTGACACAAAATACAGAGATCTGTGCACCCCATTTTCTGTTGACAAGGTGAGAAGAATCAGACAAGGCAAAGCACATCAGTGCCTCAAGAATGAAGAGACGTTGGGCCTGGTTGTACAGCAGGAAATCAGCATCATCATCCACCATATCCAGTAATAAAAAGACATCTGAATACATATGTGTTTTGAGTTATGCCAGCTGATATTCTTTCAGTTCTGTGTCATTTCAATCATCTTCACTGCCAAATGTTACCAGAATCGGCTGATTGTGACGGCTCAATAATTTTCAAGTTAACTCACAGACTTTTCCTAAAGTTGAAAAATTACCAAAAGTGCAGGAACCTTTACTATGTAAAAGATACGCGGGAACCTTTACCATGAGTCAAGTTAGGCATTATCATCTATTTACAATAGGCTTCACTTCAAACTTGTAAAGAACTGGCTCATCAGTTGAACAAACGACTGTGAGAAGGTGTGAATACCACATCCCCCATGAAGGACATATAATGTAGAAGCTCCTTGAGAAACATTTCTGCTCTAAAAGAATGTACCCAAGTAAATAGTATTTCTTTACCTTAAATTCAACCATTTTTGTATGCTTTTTGCACATACAACTCTACAACTAAGCGTTAGATATTTTTATCTATGCATTCAGCTTTTAAGCTATTTTAAACTATGTTTTCAATGTTTCAATTTCAACTAAATTCAGCAATCCTTCAGCAGACATTCAGTTTAGTTGTTTTGCAAATTCTATGTATAGTGCTGCTTAGAATTGTACTGTTAGCAGTTACTGTGACTCAGTGGTTAAGTGTCTGACTCCGGTTCAAGTCCTGATTAAAGCAGCAGTGAAATCATATATATATATATATATATATATATATATATATATATATATATATATATATATATATATATATATATATATATATATATATATATATATATATATATTGCATGAAAGTATTATGAATATATGCAAAACTGATTTTTAGATATATGCAGCAATGCATTCAATTCCTCACTTCCAGCTGTTTTCAGTGCTTAAGCTATTTTCAGCATTTCATCAGCAATACATTCAGCATGGAAGCATTCACTGTGCCTTTTCCTATGGAAATGCTTTATCTAGTGTTAGCATTGATATTTCCTTTCTACGTCCTTTCTACAATCTTCGGTACCTAACTCCTCCTACATGCTTTGAGCTACAGAATCCGTTCAAATATCAAAATGTTGAGCTTTTCAAGGAGAAGTGTGCTATTATTTTTCTTAGTCATGTGTTTTATACTTTTGGAAATATTAAGCTTTTTCTTCTCGCTATTAAAACAAACAGGATTTTACCATTGACTCTAGGATATGTAATGCCGCCGTGTGAAGCAACGGAAATAGTTCCTTTGCCCCTGTGGATAAGGTCCTTGACTCTGAAACCTGCAGTCTCAGGTGAATTCCCATTTGTGGCAAAAGCAAGATGTGAAACTACGTTCTTCACAGCGACATAAACCTCAAATGAAAGGGTTGTGTAATGATAAGTAGTAGTTCTTTATCTTAAATTCAACCATTTCAGCAATACATTGAGCATGGAAGCATTCACTGTGCATTTTCTATGGTAATGCTTTATCTAGTCACAGTGAATGCTTCCAGCATTCACTGTTATGTTGTTGTAATCTTTATCACAGTGAATGCTTCCAGCATTATTAGTGGGAGAGCTGAACAGCTCTCACACTATTGATATCTTCGCTCTTTATTTTTCTTATTAGTGGGAGAGCTGAACAGCTCTCACACTATTGATATCTTCGCTCTTTATTAGTGGGAGAGCTGAACAGCTCTCACACTATTGAGATCTTCGCTCTTTATTAGTGGGAGAGCTGAACAGCTCTCACACTATTGATATCTTCGCTCTTTATTTTTCTTCTTATTATTTCGCCCCGTTTTTCGGTCGCTTTCATCGTCTCAACGCTTCGTCGTAGAATCACCGTTCAACTTTCTAAACGTGTGTCGTCTTTAGGAGATGGGGGCTATTACTTTTCACGTTTTCAGCTTTTCAACTTTTAACGTTATTCAACGTTTTTCGTCGTTTTTTTATAATGGTCGTCTATGGGAATCGTCGTTCAACTTTTTGTCAACTTGCCTCTTTTCGTCAGCTTCTGTCATCGTCATACTTTGGCGTAGAAACGTCATTTCAACGTCAAAAGCGTCTATCATCTTTCAGCGTTCTCCGTGTAAATCAGCGTCCTCGTATATTTTATAGTTTTCGACTTGTGAGCGTTTAAATATGGTGTGGTTTTTGTTAAATTTTCAGCTTTTCCATTAGTGTGTATTGCGTCTGCTAGAGTGCGTGATGTCACAGCTACAGTGAGAAGGTGCGCTTTTTTAAGACAGAACTTCTGTCTCTAACTCGTCACTACAGCCACAATTTTTACTCTATCAACGTAATTACTTCACTAAATGGTAGTCATACTTGTCTTCTTTCTAATGATTTGTCTGGCTATACTCTCAGACCTATACTTTAGTCGCTATCGACCTCAAAGTGCAGAGAGATCCTGAAATTCTCCCATTGACTCTAATGATAATTTTTGGTAGACGTCTGGGGAGAAAAACAGAGGAGACGTATTTTGAAATTGTCACTGTGGCTACAAGCTTTTGTCCTTAAACATAAAATTCACACCATTTGCTCATTGAAGCCTTGGGACTCGTAAAATGAAATAATTTTTGTGATAACTATCATGGTTTAGCTGGAACAAGCCTGTTTATACAGGGTGAAACTCTGCTTTTTACAGAGCAGAGTGAGCCTGATTTTCCCGCCTTTTGTCTCCATGGCGACGGCGCAGCTGCAGATTTGACTGATGCTCAGTGTACAGAGCAGTTCCATGCTTGTTACTGATTAGTCAACCACACTATTGGATTGTGTAGTGATTAAGCACGCACTTCCTCTAAATCCTTTCAAAATAAAAGCACCAAGCCAAATAATTAGCTTTAATAGCAGTATTTCTGCTTTTAGATGGGTAATAATGACTTTTTAAAGATAGATTAACAGTTTAGTAATTACCCACACATGCTTCCTCTAAATCCTTTCAAAATAAAAGCACCAATGCCAATTATTAGCTTTAACTGCACTGTTTTTGCCTTTGAATGGGTAATTATGATTATTTAAAGACTAATTGACAGTTACGCTATTACCCCCACACATTTCCTCTAAATCCTTTCAAAATAAAAGCACCAATTACAATTTATTACCTTTAATGGCAAGATTGATTAGAAAGTTTGTGGTTCTGAATACTTGCCAATCGTTATAGAGACTACTTTAGAGTTCAGTAAATAGCCACTCAAACTTATTAGGGTGCTTTTATTCTGAAAGGGCTAAATCTAAATCTTTTGCTTTAATAGGGCTATTCTTGCTATTGAATGATAAATTATGACTATTGTCGTGTATTCTCTTTGTTCTTCAATCACGGCAGAGATTTCACACGGACACAACTTTGAAGTATAAATCAATAGCATACAGATTTATTATATGACAAATTAACACAATCAGATAATGATTACAAAAGAGTAATAGCAAGAGAGGCAGAGACCGAATTCACCTGCTTGTTCCTCTGCAGAGAGAACTGAGAGGTCGGAAAAGGTCCGCTGTGTGCTACCAGCGGACCCTTTGCGAAGCGCTCTGAAAACCCCAGCCTGTGAAGGCCTGCTTTTAACCACCACCTAAAATCTTTCCACATGTCCAAATAAGGACGTGTAGATGTTTTTCTCGGCTACTTGGAAAGTCCTGGCCGGGGCCGTGTTATCTGTCCAGCTCCAGCTGCATCTGGCCCACCATCAACCTCCCAGTTCCTTTCCCAGGTCGGCGTGACATTTTGAATATTTCCTTAGGAACAGCTTGGATAAACATAGTTAACAACAACAGATTCTGCGAACCCAGTTTACGCAAACTCTTTCACCCCACCTCACACGAACCCATCTACTCTCTGTACTTCTCTCATAAGCAATGATCAATTTTACTGCTAAAAGTAAATGTAAGTGTCTGTTTCCTGGAGTCTATCCCAGATGCTCCCCAGACAACGACCCTGCCAAACTGCAAGGGTTGAGGAACAGTCACTGCATCTTAACCTGACCCGAACAGATTGTTCACTACCTATATAATAATATATGATATGATACATAAATATACTACACTATCTAATGACTATTTTATAGTTTAGTAATTGCCCACACACAACCTCTAAATCCTTTCAAAATAAAAGCACCAATGTAATTTATTACCTTAAATGGCAAGATTTTCGTTCCTGACTGGTAAATTTCTACTAGTTATTAAACTATTACACAGTTAGGTAATTATTTACAAATACTTTCTTCAAATCAAAAAGATATTCAGCTTATTTATGATTGTCAACAATGCACTCTGGTCAACTTTTTAATCTTTGACATCTTTTTACCTTGGTCAACTTTTGAGTCATTGTCATATTTTAATCTTGTCTTTGTATGACCTTGGTCATCTTTTTAATCATCATCTTTTTAATCGCCATCTTTTGTCATCGTTTTAATCTTTGTCAACGTTTTCTCGTTTTCATCGTTTTGCCATAGTCAACTTTTGGACGTAGTCAACTTTTTGACGTCAGCAGCTAATCAGCGTTTGGCATCGTTGCGGCAGCAGATCAGCTCTCACACGTAATTTCTCGAGAAATTACTTTTTCTAGTTTTCTTTTTATTTCGCCCCGTTTTTCGGCCGCTATCTACTTCTCAACGCTTCATCGTAGAATCATCGTTTAACGTTCTAAACGTGCGTCATTGTTAGACGATGCAGGCTATTACTTTTCACGTTTTCAGCTTTTCAACTTTTAACGTTATTCAACGTTTTTCGTCGTTTTTTCATAATGGTCGTCTATGGGAATCATCGTTGAACTTTCTGTCAACTTCCCTCTTTTCATCAGCGTCTATCATTGTCATACTTTGGCGTAGAAACGTCATTTCAACGTCAAAAGCGTCAATCATCTTTCAACGTTCTTTGTGTAAATCAGCGTCTTCGTATCTTCTATACTTTTCAACTTTTAAGCGTTTAGACATTGGGTGTTTTTTGTTAAATTTTCAGCTTTTCCATTAGTGTGTATTGGGTCAGTTAGAGTGCGTGATGTCACAGCCAGAGTGTGAGGTTGAGCTTTTTAAAGACAGAACTTCTGTCTTTAACTCATCACTACAGCCACAATTTTTACTCTATCAACGTAATTATTTCACTAAATCGTAGTCATACTTGTCTTCTTTCTAATTATGTGTCTGGCTATACCCTCAGACCTATACTTAAGTCGCTACGGACCTTGAATCGCAGAGACATCCTGAAATTCTCCCATACACTCTAATGATAATTTTTGGCAGACGTCTGGTGAGAAAAACAAGAGGATATGTATTTTGAAATTGCGACTGTGGCTACAAACGTTTGTCCTCAAACATAAAATTCACACCATTTGCTCATTGAAGCCTTGGGACTCGTAAAATGAAATAATTTTTGTGATAACTATCATGGTTTAGCTGGAACAAGCCTGTTTATACAGGGTGAAACTCTGCTTTTACAGAGCAGAGTGAGCCTGATTTTCTCGCCTTTCGTCTCCATGGTGACGGCGCAGCTGCAGATTTCACTGACAGGTCATACTCCTGATGCTCAGTGTAGACAGCGTTTCCACGCTTATTACTGATTATTCAACTACACTATTGGATTGTGTAGTAATTAAGCACACACTTCCTCTAAATCCTTTCAAAATAAAAGCACCAAGCCAAACAATTAGCTTTAATAGCAATATTTCTGCTTTTAGATGGGTAATTATGACTATTTAAAGATAGATTAACAGTTTAGTAATTACCCACACATGCTTCCTCTACATACTTTCAAAATAAAAGCACCAATTACAATTTATTACCTTTAATGGCAAGATTGATTAGAAAATTTGTGGTTCTGAATACTTACTAATAGTAAGTAATACTTACTTCGTTAATGAGACTATTTTAGAGTTCAGTAAATAGCCACTCAAACTTATTAGGGTGCTTTTATTCTGAAAGGGCTAAATCTAAATCTTTTGCTTTAATAGGGATATTCTTGCTATTGAATGATAAATTATGACTATCTAATGACTATTTTATAGTTTAGTAATCACTCACACACAACCTCTAAATCCTTTCAAAATAAAAGCACCAATGTAATTTATTACCCTAAATGGCAAGATTTTTGTTACTGACTGGTAAATTTTTAATAGTTATTAAATTATTCCACAGGTAATTATTTACAAATACTTTCTTCAAATCAAAAAGCTAGTTAGCTTATTTATGATTGTCAACTTTTTAATATTTGACATCTTTTTACGTTGGTCAACTTTTGAATCATTGTCATATTTTTAATCTTGTCTTAGTGTGACCATGGTCATCTTTTTAATCATCATCTTTTTGATCGCCATCTTTTGTCATCGTTTTAATCTTTGTCAACGTTTTCTTGTTTTCATTGTTTTCATCGTTTTGCCGTAGTCAACTTTTGGACGTAGTCAACTTTTTGACGTCAGCAGCTTAATCAGCGTTTGTCATCGTTGCGGCAGCAGATCAGCTCTCCCACGTAATTTCTCGAGAAATTACTTTTTCTAGTTATTATTTTTAGTTCTTCCGTACGTTTTTCGACACCTAACTACTCCCGCATCCTTTGAGCTACAAAAACCATTCCAATATCAAAATGTTCAGCTTTTTAAGGAGAAGTGTGCTATTATTTTTCACTTTAAGCTACAGACACCATTTAAACTACAAAACAATCTTCAACTATTCAACTATTAATGTCTTGTTTAGCTTCTTGATATCTTAACAGATTCTGAGTTATAGCAGTTTAAGCATAGGGTGGTTTTTTAGGAATTCTCGGCTTTTCCATTAGTGTGTATTGCGTCTAATTGAGTGGGAGATTTCACAGCTAGAGTGTAGAGAGACGCTTTCTTACGCCAGAACTTTTCTCTTTAACTCGTCACTACAGCCACAGTTTTCACTCTATCAACGTATTTTCTTCACTCGTTTGTAGTCATACTTGTCTTCTTACCAACGATGTGCCTGGCTAAGCCATCAAAACTATACTTTAGTCTGTATCTGCCTCAAAGCACAGAGAGTTCCAGAAATCCTCACATTCACTCCAATGGAAAATACTCTCTGACTTCTGGGTAAAATCACAGAGGGACAGGCATTTTTAAATTGCGACTGTGGCGACAATTTTTATTCCTCAAGCATAAAACGCACAGCAGGTGCTCATTGAAGCCTTGGGATTCATAAAGTGAAGTTATTTTTGTGATAATCTTTATGGTTTTGGTGTAACAAGCCCGTTAACCTGGGGTGGATATCAGCCTCACTCCAGCTCTTTGTGCTGAGCAGTGGACGTTCCTGCCTGTGGAGCCCTGTCCCCATGACAACAACGCAGCTGCAGCAGATAAGGGATTGAGCTCATTAGCACCTTGACTTACAAGTTACACTCTCTATGCTCAGTGAACTGATGAGTTCATTGCACTGTTGATTCCCCATAAGAGCAGTTGTAGACATTAAGCTTTTTTAAACTACCTGGTTTTTCATATAGTTATGGGGCAGCATTCAACAAGCATTCAACAATATATGCAAATTTATAGCACAATGCATTGTGGGTGATGCACCATGACAGAACGTGGTGGTAATAGGAGTGACCGTTGCAATAAATAATGGACAATCTTTGGATTAGGCTCTACATGTTGACATAAGAGACAAATCTTTATGTTAAATTAAAACATTTACTTATTTAAATTGTTTTTTAAATCACAGAATACTCTTCAGCTTTTTTCTTTTTCATACAGTAGAATATTCATTTTTGCGTTATTTGGTTTTTTATATTAAAATACACATGTTTGGCTTAGGTTAACACTGACTTCACTACAGCACTTCACTAAGCAAGAAATTAAATCCTTTGTGTTTTTGAGTGAAATGACTCATGTCTCATGTGCTCAGTTTAGACTGTGCAGGCAAGAGGACACAAAGCAATAGCTTGGTGAGCTTCCTTTGTAGAAAGCAAGCCACATTTGTTTTTCACACACCCAAGAAATCTCTGCTCGTTGATGGTCACTCCAACACGCAATCCCCACAGTCACAGTGTGCCAAACGAAACAGAACAAAAACAAAAAGAACACATTACGACCATAAATGAACAAGATATAAAATTAATTTCACCAAACTCATAACATTTTTGAATCCAAACTTTAACTATAACACTCCAAAGACAAGAACGGTTGTTTACCCATAAGCCTTAGCGGCTCAGGGCGGGACTAACTGCTGCGAGCCACTACAATGTTAAAATTGAAATTGCAATGATTGATGCATGATTTTCCATTAAAATATTCTCATTTGCTGTAGGTTTAAGAATAAGAATAAGAATAAGAATAAGAATAAGAATAAGAATAAGAATAAGAATAAGAATAAGAATAAGAATAAGAAAACCTTTAATAGTCCCGCAGTGGGGAAATTACCTCTCACAACAGCAGTACAGATGAGCGAGAATACAGGTACAGAACAGTTTGTGTTGGCACAGTACAAAGCAGTACAGTACAGTACAGTACAAAGCAGGACAGTACAGTTAGAGTGAGTATGAGGTCATTGCAGGGTTATTGCACAGTAATGGGTATAAGATTTGTGCCGGTAACAATATACATGATTGTTCACAGATTTACACAAATATTGTGCAGAGCAGGTTGCTATATAAACCACTGATGCAGTGGGTGAGTGACTGTGGTGGGATGTGGTCAACAGTTCTGATTATACAGTCTGACAGCAGCAGGTAGGAAGGATCTACGATATCTCTCCTTCACACAGCGAGGGTGGATCAGTCTGTTACTGAAGCTGCTCTCCAGAGCAGACAGTGAGTCCTCCAGTGGGTGAGAGTCCTGGTCCATGATGGATGTGAGTTTAGCCAGGACCCTTCTCTCACCCACCTCCTGCACCGTGTCCAGAGTGCAGCCCAGGACAGAGCTGGACTTCTTGATGATCCTGTCCAGTCTTTTCCTGTTCCTCACTGTGATGCTGCTGCCCCAGCAGACCACACCGTACAGGATAGCTGATGCCACCACAGAGTCATAGAAGTTCTTCAGGAGTGGCCCTCTCGCTCCAAAAGACCGCAGTCGCCTCAGCAGGTAGAGTCTGCTCTGACTCTTCCTGTGCAGTGCATCCGTGTTATGAGTCCAGTCCAGTTTATTGTTCAGAAGTATACCGTATATACATGCAATGTAATGTGTCGTCATATTGGAACTGTTATTGTAGTTGTTATTGTGTGTACCGTACAGACCGTATATTCAGAAGTTTATTGTTAGAACTGTGATATTGCTTTTCTCAGTCATATGTTTCATATTTTTCAAGTTATTAAGCTTTTTTCAACTTTTTTTCCCCATTGAAATGAATGGAAGAAGGATTTCAAATCCTCTTCAGCTTTGTCTGCTTTCAGCTTTAACTACTTCAACACACTTGAAGCTACAGACACCGTTTAAACTACAAAACAATCTTCAACTATTCAACTATTAATGTATTGTTCAACTTGTTAATATCTTTAACAGATTCTGAGTTATAGCAGTTTAAGCATAGGGTGTTTTTTTAGGAATTCTCAGCTTTTCCATTAGTGTGTATTGCGTCTAATTGAGTGGGAGATTTCACAGCTAGAGTGTAGAGAGACGCTTTCTTACGCCAGAACTTTTCTCTTTAACTCGTCACTACAGCCACAGTTTTCACTATATCAACGTATTTTCCGCACTAGTTTGTAGTCATACTTCTCTTCTTACCAACGATGTGCATGGCTAAGCCATCAAAACTATACTTTAGTCTGTATCTGCCTCAAAGCACAGAGAGTTCCAGAAATCCTCCCTTTCACTCCAATGGAAAAAACTCTTTGACATCTGGGTAAAATCACAGAGGGACAGGCATTTTTAAATTTTATTCCTCAAGCATAAAACGCACACCAGGTGCTCATTGAAGCCTTGGGATTCATAAAGTGAAGTTATTTTTGTGATAATCTTTATGGTTTTGGTGTAACAAGCCTGTTAAGCTGGGGTGGAAATCAGCCTCACTCCAGCTCTTTGTGCTGATCAGTGGAGGTTCCTGCCTGTTCTACGACAACGGCGCAGCTGCAGCAGATAAGGGATTGAGCTCAGTAGCACTTTGACTTACAAGTCAAACTCCTAATGCTCACAGCAGCTTTATGCATGTTATTGATGAGTTCATTGCATTGCTGATTCCCCATAAGAGTACAGATGGAGCGGTTCATTTTCGCTGATTTCAGTCGACTGTCAGTCACCTTTCTGACGCTGATCACACACTTATCACACCCTTATCAGCCGACTGTCAGCAGCCCCCCTTCTTGGTCTGTCTGGGGAAGGTGTTAAAATCAGCAGCCAACTGACACAGCTGTTCAAGGTAATCAGATGGGAGAGGTGGAAAACCAGCAGGCACACCGGCTCTCGAGGACCGCAGTTTGACACCCCTGATCTATATTTTATGTGCTTATGCTACTTTCAAATATGTTTTAAATTCTTCAGCTATACATTCAGCTTGGAAGCATTCACTGTGCATTTTCATATGGAAATGCTTTATCTAGTGTTAGAATTGATATTTCCTTTTTACATCCTTTCTACAATCGTCGGCACCTAACTCCTCCTACACGCTTTGAGCTACAGAAACGGTTCGAATATTAAAATGTTCAGCTTTTTGAGGAGAAGTGTGCTATTAGTTTTCTTAGTCATATCTTGTAGACTTTTGGAAATATGAACTTTTTTCTTCTCACTATTTAAATAAACAGGTGTATTACTATTGATACTAGGGTGTATAATGCAGCCACGTGAAATGATGGCACTAGCTCCTTTGGCTGAGTGGATAAGGTCCTTGACTCTGACGCATGCAGCCTCAGGTTTAATTCCATATTGTAACAACTGCAAGATGTGAAACTAAGTTGTTAACAGCGCCATAAACCTCAAATGCAGTGGTCTTGTAGTAATAAATAGTAGTTCTTTACTTTTAATTCAACCATTTTTGTTTCCTTTGTGCATATACAGCTCTTCTTGAAAAACTAATCGTTAGATATATTTATCTATGACTCAGCTTTTCAGCTATTTCAAAGTATGTTTTCAATGTTTCAGACACTTTCAGCAATCCTTCAGCAAAACATTCAGTTTAGTAGTTTTTCAAATAGTATGTATAGTGATGCTTAGAGTTTTACTGTCAGCAGATGCTGTGGCTCAGTGGTTAAGCGTTTCACTCTGACCTTGAAAACTCTGGTTCAAGTACTAAATAAGGCAGCAGTAAAATCACAAAATATATATAGTATATGACAGTATTAAGAATATATGCAAAACAAATTTTTAGATATATGCAGCTGTGCATTAAATTCCTCAGGAGCCTCCAGCTGTTTTAGCGCTTGTCTGCAGTTACTGTGGCTCAGTGGTTAAGTGTTTGACCCTGACTGTGAAGACTCTGGTTCAAGTCCTGACTAAGGCACCAGTGAAATTAAAAATGTTGCATGAAATGATGAAAGATATATGCAAAACTGATTTTTAGATATATGCAGCTATGCGTTAAATTCCTCAGCCGCTTCCAGCTGTTTTCAGTGCTTACGCTGCTTTCAGCAATTCGGCAATACGTTTGGCATGTTCATGCAATCACACAATTATATAAATATTTGTATTTCCCAGATAAAGTGAGTTATATGCTTAATGCTTAAATTAGTTATAAGCTCAAATTCCTTTCAAAATAAAAGCACCAATCTAAATCTTTAGGCTAAATATCACTTTTCTGCATTTGACTAGTTAATTATGACTAGTTACTGAAACTATTTTACTGTTCAGCAATTACCTGCACACATTTCCTTCAAAGCTTCAAATTTTAACAATTTAAATTAAAATATTTGTTCTGAAGCAAATTTCAGATGTTTTAAATATTTCCAAAATGTTGAGCTACTTATTCAGCTCCTGAAAATCAAAACTATTTACTTACAATATTTAGCTATTTTGATACAGTTGGCTGTATTTTAACTAACGAAGCAAACCTTTACACACTTCCTTGATTTTCAGCAGTTCTTTACTTTCAGTAAATCTTTTTCAAGTTTCCTCCATTTGAAATTCAGCTACTTCAGCTTCTTCTGCAAATATTCAGCACTGTTTAATCAATTCCTATTTCTCCTTAGATAAATTCAACTATGCTTTACATGCTTGAGCTATTTTCATCTGTTTTAAATGTTTGAGCAATTCTTCAGGAATACATTCAGCTTGGAAGCATTCACTGTGCATTTTCAAATGGAAATGCTTTATCTAGTTATTATTCTTATTATTTCGCCCTGTTTTTCCGCCGCTATCTACTTCTTAACGCTTTATCGTAGAATCATCGTTTAACATTCTAAACGTGCGTCATCGTTAGACGACGCAGGCTATTACTTTTCACGTTTTCAGCTTTTCAACTTTTAACGTTATTCAACGTTTTTCGTCGTTTTTTTATAATGGTCGTCTATGGGAATCATCGTTCAACTTTTTGTCAACTTGCCTCTTTTCATCAGCTTCTGTCATCGTCATACTTTGGCGTAGAAACGTCATTTCAACGTCAAAAGTGTCTATCATCTATCAACGTTCTCTGTGTACATCAGCGTCTTTTATAGTTTTCAACTTGTGAGCGTTTAAATATCGTGTGGTTTTTGTTAAATTTTCAGCTTTTCTATTAGTGTGTATTGCGTCTGCTAGAGTGCGTGATGTCACAGCTAGAGTGAGACTGTGCGCTTTTTTAAGACAGAACTTCTGTCTCTAACTTGTCACTACAGCCACAATTTTTACTCTATCAACGTAATTACTTCACTAAATCGTAGTCATAATTGTCTTCTTTCTAATGATGTGTCTGGATATACTCTCAGACCTATACTTTAGTCGCTATCAACCTCAAAGCGCAGAGACATCCTGAAATTCTCCCATAGACTCTAATGATAATTTTTGGCAGACGTCTGGGGAGAAAAACAGAGGGGACGTATTTTGAAATTGCCACTGTGGCTACAAGCTTTTGTCCTTAAACATAAAATTCACACCATTTGCTCATTGAAGCCTTGGGACTTGTAAAATGAAATAATTTTTGTGATAACTATCATGGTTTAGCTGGAACAAGCCTGTTTATACAGGGTGAAACTCTGCTTTTGCAGAGCAGAGTGAGCCTGATTTTCCCGCCTTTCGACTCCATGGCGACGGCACAGCTGCAGATTTGACTGACAGGTCAAACTCCTGATGCTCTTTGTACAGAGCAGTTCCATGCTTATTACTGATTACTCAACTACACTATTGGATTGTGTAGTAATTAAGCACACGCTTCCTCTAAATCCTTTCAAAATAAAAGCACCAAGCCAAATAATTAGCTTTAATAGCAATATTTCTGCTTTTAGATGGGTAATTATGACTGTTTAAATATAGATTAACAGTTTAGTAATTACCCACACATGCTTCCTCTACATCCTTTCAAAATAAAAGCACCAAGCAAATAATTACCTTAATTAGCAATATATCTGCTTTTAGATGGGTAATTATGACTATTTAAAGATAGATTAGCAGTTTAGTAATTACCCACACATGCTTCCTCTACATCCTTTCAAATTAAAAGCACCAATGCCAATTATTAGCTTTAACTGCACTGTTTTTGCCTTTGAATGGGTAATTATGATTATTTAAAGACTAATTGACAGTTACGCTATTACCCCCACACATTTCCTCTAAATCCTTTCAAAATAAAAGCACCAATTACAATTTATTACCTTTAATGGCAAGATTGATTAGAAAATTTGTGGTTATGAATACTAACCAATCGTTAATGAGACTACTTTAGAGTTCAGTAAATATCCACTCAAACTTATTAGGGTGCTTTTATTCTGAAAGGGCTAATTCTAAATCTTTTGCTTTAATAGGGCTATTCTTGCTATTGAATGATAAATTATGACATGACTATTTTATAGTTTAGTAATCGCCCACACACAACCTCTTAATCCTTTAAAAATAAAAGCACCAATGTAATTTATTACCCTAAATGGCAAGATTTTTGTTTCTGACTGGTACATTTTTAATAGTTATTAAACTATTACATAGTTAGGTAATTATTTCCAAATACTTTCTTCAAATCACAAAGCTAGTCAGCTTATTTATGACTGTCAACAATGCACCTTGGTCAACCTTTTAAACTTTGACATCTTTTCAGCTTTGTCAAATTAGGAATTTTTTAAATGGCCATCTTTTGTCATCGTTTTATGCTTTGTCAACGTTTTTTCGTTTTCATCGTTTTCATCTTTTTGCCGTAGTCAATTTTTGGACGTAGTCAACTTTTTGACGTCAGCAGCTTAATCAGCGTTTGTCATCGTTGCGGCAGCAGATCAGCTCTCCCACGTAATTTCTCGAGAAATTACTTTTTCTAGTTAGTGGGAGAGCTGAACAGCTCTCACACTATTGAGATCTTCGCTCTTTATTAGTGTGAGAGCTGAACAGCTCTCACACTATTGATATCTTCGCTCTTTATTTTTCTTCTTATTATTTCACCCCGTTTTTCGGTCGCTTTCATCGTCTCAACGCTTTGTCGTAGAATCGCCATTCAACTTTCTAAACGTGTGTCGTCTTTAGGAGATGGGGGCTATTACTTTTCACGTTTTCAGCTTTTCAACTTTTAACGTTATTCAACGTTTTTCGTCGTTTTTTTATAATGGTCGTCTATGGGAATCATCGTTCAACTTTCTGTCAACTTGCCTCTTTTCGTCAGCTTCTGTCATCGTCATACTTTGGCGTAGAAACGTCATTTCAACGTCAAAAGCGTCTATCATCTTTCAACGTTCTCCGTGTAAATCAGCGTCCTCGTATCTTTTATAGTTTTCGACTTGTGAGCGTTTAAACATTGTGTGGTTTTTGTTAAATTTTCAGCTTTTCCATTAGTGTGTATTGCGTCTGCTAGAGTGCGTGATGTCACAGCTACAGTGAGAAAGTGCGCTTTTTTAAGACAGAACTTCTGTCTCTAACTTGTCACTACAGCCACAATTTTTACTCTATCAACGTAATTCCTTCACTAAATCGTAGTCATACTTGTCTTCTTTCTAATGATGTGTCTGGATATACCCTCAGACCTACACTTTAGTCGCTATCGACCTCAAAGTGCAGAGAGATCCTGAAATTCTCCCATTGACTCTAATGATAATTTTTGGCAGACGTCTGAGGAGAAAAACAGAGCAGACATATTTTGAAATTGCCACTGTGGCTACAAGCTTTTGTCCTTAAAAATAAAATTCACACCATTTGCTCATTGAAGCCTTGGGACTCGTAAAATGAAATAATTTTTGTGATAACTATAATGGTTTAGCTGAAACAAGCCTGTTTGAACAGGGTGAAACTCTGCTTTCACAGAGCAGAGTGAGCCTGATTTTCCCGCCTTTTGTCTCCATGGCGACGGCGCAGCTGCAGATTTGACTGACAGGTCAAAACTGCTGATGCTCTGTGTATAGAGCAGTTCCATGCTTATTATTGATTACTCAACTACAATATTGGATTGTGTAGTAATTAAGCACACACTTCCTCTTAATCCTTTCAAAATAAAAGCACCAAGCCAAATAATTAGCTTTATTATCAATATTTCTACTTTTAGATGGGTAATTATGACTATTTAAAGATAGATTAACAGTTTAGTAATTACCCACACATGCTTCCTCTACATCCTTTCAAAATAAAAGCACCAATGCCAATTATTAGCTTTAACTGCACTGTTTTTGCCTTTGAATGGGTAATTATGATTATTTAAAGACTAATTGACAGTTACGCTATTACCCCCACACATTTCCTCTAAATCCTTTCAAAATAAAAGCACCAATTACAATTTATTACCTTTAATGCCAAGATTGATTAGAAGGTTTGTGGTTCTGAATACTAACCACTCGTTAATGAGACTACTTTAGAGTTCAGTAAATAGCCACTCAAACTTATTAGGGTGCTTTTATTCTGAAAGGGCTAAATCTAAATCTTTTGCTTTAATAGGGCTATTCTTGCTATTGAATGATAAATTATGACTATCTAATGACTATTTTATAGTTTAGTAATCGCTCACACACAACCTCTAAATCCTTTCAAAATAAAAGCACCTATGTAATTTATTACCTTAAATGGCAAGATTTTCGTTTCTGACTGGTAAATTTCTACTAGTTATTAAACTATTACACAGTTAGGTAATTATTTACAAATACTTTCTTCAAATCAAAAAGATAGTCAGCTTATTTATGATTGTCAACAATGCACTCTGGTCAACATCTTTTTACCTTGGTCGACTTTTGAATCATTGTCATCTCTTTAATATTGTCATAGTATGACCTTGGTCATCTTTTTAATCATCATCTTTTTAATCGCCATCTTTTGTCATCGTTTTAATCTTTGTCATTGTTTTCTCGTTTTCATCGTTTTGCCGTAGTCAACTTTTGGACGTAATCAACTTTTTGACGTCAGCAGCTTAATCAGCGTTTGTCATCGTTGCGGCAGCAGATCAGCTCTCCCACGTAATTTCTCGAGAAATTACTTTTTCTAGTTAGTGGGAGAGCTGAACAGCTCTCACACTATTGATATCTTCGCTCTTTACTTTTCTTCTTATTATTATTTCGCCCCGTTTTTCGGTCGCTTTCATCGTCTCAACGCTTCGTCGTAGAATCGCCGTTCAACTTCCTAAACGTGTGTCGTCTTTAGGAGATGGGGGCTATTACTTTTCACGTTTTCAGCTTTTCAACTTTTAACGTTATTGAACTTTTTCCGTCGTTTTTTTTATAATGGTCGTCTATGGGAATCATCGTTCAACTTTCTGTCAACTTCCCTCTTTTCGTCAGCGTCTGTCATTGTCATACTTTGGCGTAGAAACGTCATTTCAACGTCAAAAGCGTCTTTCATCTTTTAACGTTCTCCGTGTAAATCAGCGTCCTCGTATCTTTTATAGTTTTCGACTTGTGAGCGTTTAAATATCGTGTGGTTTTTGTTAAATTTTCAGCTTTTCCATTAGTGTGTATTGCGTCTGCTAGAGTGCGTGATGTCACAGCTACAGTGAGAAGGTGAGCTTTTTTAAGACAGAACTTCTGTCTCTAACTTGTCACTACAGCCACAATTTTTACTCTATCAACTTAATTACTTCACTAAATCGTAGTCATATTTGTCTTCTTTCTAATGATTTGTCTGGCTATACTCTCAGACCTATACTTTAGTCGCTATCAACCTCAAAGTGCAGAGAGATCCTGAAATTCTCCCATTGACTCTAATGATAATTTTTGGCAGACGTCTGGGGAGAAAAACAGAGTAGATGTATTTTGAAATTGCCACTGTGGCTACAAGCTTTTGTCCTTAAACATAAAATTCACACCATTTGCTCATTGAAGCCTTGGGACTCGTAAAATGAAATAATTTTTGTGATAACTATCATGGTTTAGCTGGAACAAGCCCGTTTATACAGGGTGAAACTCTGCTTTTACAGAGCAGAGTGAGCCTGAATTTCCCGCCTTTCGTCTCCATGGCGACGGCGCAGCTGCAGATTTCACTGACAGGTCAAACTACTGATGCTCAGTGTAGACAGCAGTTCCATGCTTTTTACTGATTATTCAACTACACTATTGGATTGTGTATTAATTAAGCAAACACTTCCTCCAAATCCTTTCAAAATAAAAGCACCAAGCCAAATAATTAGCTTTAATAGCAATATTTCTGCTTTTAGATGGGTAATTATGACTATTTAAAGATAGATTAACAGTTAAGGAATTACCCACACATGCTTCCTCTAAATCCTTTCAAAATAAAAGCACCAATGCCAATTATTAGCTTTAACTGCACTGTTTTTGCCTTTGAATGGGTAATTAAAGACTAATTGACAGTTATGCTATTACCCCCACACCTTTCCCCTAAATCCTTTCAAAATAAAAGCACCAATTACAATTTATTACCTTTAATGGCAAGATTGATTAAAAAAATTTGTGGTTCTGAATACTTACCAATCGTTAATGGGACTACTTTAGAGTTCAGTAAATAGCCACTCAAACTTATTAGGGTGCTTTTATTCTGAAAGGGCTAAATCTAAATCTTTGCTTTAAAAGGGCTATTCTTGCTATTGAATGATAAATTATGACTATCTAATGACTATTTTATAGTTTAGTAATCACCCACACACAACCTCTAAATCCTTTCAAAATAAAAGCACCAATGTAATTTATTACCTTAAATGGCAAGATTTTTGTTTCTGACTGGTAAATTTCTACTAGTTATTAAAATATTACACAGTTAGGTAATTACTTACAAATACTTTCTTCAAATCAAAAAGATAGTCAGCTTATTTATGATTGTCAACAATGCACATTGGTCAACCTTTTAATCTTTGACATCTTTTAACCTTGGTCAACTTTTGAATCATTGTCATCTCTGTAATATTGTCATAGTATGACCTTGGTCATCTTTTTAATCATCATCTTTTTAATCGCCATCTTTTGTCATCGTTTTAATCTTTGTCAACGTTTTCTCGTTTTCATCGTTTTCATCGTTTTCATCGTTTTGCCGTAGTCAACTTTTTGACGTCAGCAGCTTAATCAGCGTTTGTCATCGTTGCGGCAGCAGATCAGCTCTCCCACGTAATTTCTCGAGAAATTACTTTTTCTAGTTTTTCTTATTATTATTTCGCCCCGTTTTTCGGTCGCTTTCATCGTCTCAACGCTTCGTCGTAGAATCGCCGTTCAACTTTCTAAACGTGTGTCGTCTTTAGGAGATGGGGGCTATTACTTTTCACGTTTTCAGCTTTTCAACTTTTAACGTTATTTAACGTTTTTCGTCGTTTTTTTATAATGGTCGTCTATGGGAATCATCGTTCAACTTTCCTTCAACTTCCCTCTTTTCGTCAGCGTATGTCATCGTCATTCTTTGGCGTAGAAACGTCATTTCAATGTCAAAAGCGTCTTTCATCTTTTAACGTTCTCCGTGTAAATCAGCGTCCTCGTATCTTTAATGGTTTTCGACTTGTGAGCGTTTAAATATCGTGTGGTTTTTGTTAAATTTTCAGCTTTTCCATTAGTGTGTATTGCGTCTGCTAGAGTGCGTGATGTCACAGCTACAGTGAGAAGGTGCGCTTTTTTAAGACAGAACTTCTGTCTCTAACTTGCCACTACAGCCACAATTTCTACTCTATCAACGTATTTATTTCACTAAATCATAGTCATAATTGTCTTCTTTCTAATGATGTGTCTGGATATATCCTCAGACCTATACTTTAGTCGCTGTCAACCTCAAAGTGCAGAGAGATCCCGAAATTCTCCCATAGACTCTAATTATAATTTTTGGCAGATGTCTGAGGAGAAAAACAGAGGAGACATATTTTGAAATTGCCACTGTGGCTACAAGCTTTTGTCCTCAAACATAAAATTCACACCATTTGCTCATTGAAGCCTTGGGACTCGTAAAATCAAATAATTTTTGTGATAACTATCATGGTTTAGCTGGAACAAGCCTGTTTATACAGGGTGAAACTCTGCTTTTTACAGAGCAGAGTGAGCCGGATTTTCCCGCCTTTCGTCTCCATGGCGACAACACAGCTGAAGATTTGACTGACAGGTCAAAACTGCTGATGCTCTGTGTACAGAGCAGTTCCATGCTTATTACTGATTACTCAACCACACTATTGGATTGTGTAGTAATTAAGCACACACTTCGTCTTAATCCTTTCAAAATAAAAGCACCAAGCCAAATAATTACCTTTAATAGCAATATTTCTGCTTTTAGATGGGTAATTATGACTATTTAAAAATAGATTAACAATTTAGTAATTACCCACACATGCTGCCTCCACGTCCTTTCAAAATAAAAGCACCAATGCCATTTATTAGCTTTAACTGAACTGTTTTTGCCTTTGAATGGTTAATTATGATTATTTAAAGACTAATTGATAGATACGCTGTTACCCCCACACATTTCCTTTCAAAATAAAAGTACAAATTACAATTTATTACCTTTAATGGCAAGATTAATTAGAAAATTTCTGGTTCTGAATAATTACCAATCGTAATGAGACTACTTTAGAGTTCAGTAAATAACCACTCACACTTATTAGGGTGCTTTTATTCTGAAAGGGATTATTCTAAATCTTTTGCTTTAATAGGGCTATTCTTGCTATTGAATGATAAATTATGACTATCTAATGACTAATTTATAGTTTAGTAATCGCCCACACACAACCTCTAAATCCTTTCAAAATAAAAGCACCAATGTAATTTATTACCTTAAATGGCAAGATTTTCGTTTCTGACTGGTAAATTTCCACTAGTTATTAAACTATTCTACAGTTAGGTAATTATTTACAAATATTTTCTTCAAATCAAAAAGATAGTCAGCTTATTTATGATTGTCAACAACGCAACTTGGTCAACTTTTGAATCATTGTCATCTCTTTAATATTGTCATAGTATGACCTTGGTCATCTTTTTAATCATCATCTTTTTAATCGCCATCTTTTGTCATCGTTTTAATCTTTGTTAACGTTTTCTCGTTTTCATCGTTTTCATCGTTTTGCCATAGTCAACTTTTTGACGTCAGCAGCTTAATCAGCGCCTGTCATCATTGCGGCAGCAGATCAGCTCTCCCACGTAATTTCTCGAGAAATTACTTTTTCTAGTTATTCTTATTATTTCGCCCCGTTTTTCAGCCGTTATCTACTTCTCAACGCTTTAGAATCATCGTTCAACCTTCTAAACGTACGTCATCATTAGACGATGAAGGCTATTACTTTTCACGTTTTCAGCTTTTCAACTTTTAACGTTTTTCATCGTTTTTTATAATGGTCGTCTATGGGAATCATCGTTCAACTTTCTGTCAACTTCCCTCTTTTCATCAGCGTCTATCATCGTCATACTTTGGCGTAGAAACGTCATTTAAACTTCTAAAGCGTCTATCATCGTTCAACTTTCTCCTTGTAAATCAGCGTCCTCGTATCTTTTATAGTTTTCGACTTGTGAGCGTTTAAATATTGTGTGGTTTTTGTTAAATTTTTGGCTTTCCCATTAGTGTGTACTGCGTCTGCTAGAGTGCGTGATGTCACAGCTACAGTGAGAAGGTGCACTTTTTTAAGACAGAACTTGCTTTAATAGGGCTATTCTTGCTATTCAATGATGAATTATGACTATCTATTGAGTATTTTATAGTCTAGTATTCACTCACACACAACTTCTAAATCCTTTCAAAATAAAAGCTCCAATGTAATTTATTACCTTAATTGGCAAGATTTTTTTTCTGACATTTAAATTTTGACTAGTTATTAAACTATTACACAGTTAAGTAATTATTTACAAATACTTTCTTTAAATCAAAAAGCTAGTAAGCTTATTTATGATTGTCAACAATGCACCTTGGTCAACTTTTTAATATTTGACATCTTTTCACCTTGGTCAAATTTGGAATTTTTTAAATCGCCATCTTTTGTCATCGTTTTATTCTTTGTCAACGTTTTCTTGTTTTCATCGTTTTCATCGTTTTCATCGTTTTGCCGTAGTCAACTTTTGGACGTAGTCAACTTTTTGACGTCAGTAGCTTAATCAGCGTTTGGCATCGTTGCGGCAGCAGATCAGCTCTCCCACGTAATTTCTCGAGAAATTACTTTTTCTAGTTATTATCACAGTGAATGCTGCAAAGCTTCAGAGAAAAACAAGAGGAGAAGTATTTTGAAATTGCGACTGCGGCTACAAACATTTGTCCTCAAACATAAAATTCACACCATTTGCTCACTGAAGACTTGGGCCTCGTAAAATGAAATAATTTTTGTGATAACTATTATGGTTTAGCTGGAACAATCCTGTTTATACAGGGTGAAACTCTGCTTTTACAGAGCAGAGTGAGCCTGATTTTCCCGCCTTTCGTCTCCATGGCGACGGCGCAGCTGCAGATTTCACTGACAGGTCAAACTCCGGATGCTCAGTGTAGACAGCAGTTTCATGCATATTACTGATTACTCAACTACACTATTGGATTGTGTAGTAATTAAGCACACACTTCCTCTTAATCCTTTCAAAAAAAAAGCATCAAGCCAAATAATTAGCTTTAATACCAACATTTCTGCTTTTATATGGGTAATTATGATTATTTAAAGATAGATTAACAGTTTAGTAATTACCCACACATGCTACCTCTATGTCCTTTCAAAATAAAAGCACCAATGCCAATTATTAGCTTTAACTGCTCTGATTTTGCCTTTGAATGGTTAATAATGATTATTTAAAGACTAATTGACAGTTATGCTATTACGCCCACACATTTCCTCTAAATCCTTTCAAAATAAAAGCACCAATTACAATTTATTACCTTTAATGGCAAGATTGATGAGAACATTTCTGGTTCTGAATACTTACCAATCGTTAATGAGACACTTTAGAGTTCAGCAAATAACCACTCACACTTATTAGGGTGATTTATTCTGAAAGGGCTTAACCTAAATTTTTTTCCTTTAATAGGGCAATTCTTGCTATTGAATGACATATTATGACTGTCTAATGACTATTTTATAGATTAGTAATTACTTACACACAACCTCTAAATCCTTTCAAAATAAAAGCACCAATCCAGATTTTTAGCTTTAATCGCACTATTTGTGCTTTTGAATGGGTAATAATGACTGGTTAGTTTGACTGTTTTACAGTTTAGCTATTAAGCACACCCAGCCCCTCTACATCCTTTCAAAATAAAAGCCCAAATCCTGATTTTTAGCTAAAGATAACAATAGTTCTGCTTTCAACAGGTGTATTATGACTAGTTATTTAGACTAATATACTGTTTAGCAAATACCTGCACAGGCCTTTTCCATATTCTTTCAAAATAAAAGCACCAATCCAAATTTTTAGCTTTAATAGGACTATTTATACTTTTGAATGGGTAATCGTGACTGGTTATTGTGACTATTTTACCGTTTAGCTATTAAGCACACACAGCTTCTCCACATCCTTTCAAAATAAAAGCCCAAATCCTAATTTTTAGCTAAAGATAGCAATATTTCTGCTTTCAACGGGTTTATCATGACTATTTATTTAGACTAAAATACTGCACACACAGTTTCTCCAAATTCCTTTAAAATAAAAGCCCCATTCCAGATTTTTAGCTAAAAAGGGCAATATTTCTGCGTTCAGCTGGTGTATTGTTACTAGATGATAAGACAATCTTAATGTTTAGTAATTGCCTGTTCAGGTGTCCTCAATATCCTTTCAAAATAAAAGTACCAATCCAAATTTTTAGCTTTAATAGCAAAAACTCTTTTTTTGAATGGTTAATTGTGACAAGTAATGAGACTATTTTAAAGTTTAGCTATAAACACACACATCTCTAAATCGTTTTAAAATAAAAGCATTAAACCAATTTTTTTTGCTTTAATAGAATAAATTCTGCTTTTGAATGGTCAATTCAAATTCAGCAATAAGTCTATACCAGTAATTACTGGTTTATTATTACTAGTTAATGAAACAATTTAATAATTACTCACACAAGCTTCCTGTAAGTCATTTCAAAATAAGAATACTAAACTTTTAGTGCAACTAACTAAGCTCTAAACCTTTTTACTTTCTGCTTTTGACTGCTTTTTTGTTGTTTAGGACAACTTAATGAGCGCTTTTTCCAGTTTACCAAGTTAGGACACACACTTCCTCAAATTACTTTCAAAATAAAAGCACCAATCTAATTATTTAGCCTAAATATCGCTTTTGTGAATTTGACTAGTTAATTATAACCAGTTAATGAAACTATTTTCCTGTTCAGCAATTATCTGCACACACTTCCTTCAAAGCTTCAACTTTTATCAATTCAAATCCAAATACTTGTTCTGAAGCAAATTTAAGCCGTATTAAATATTTTCAAAACGTTTAGCTATATTTCAACAAATTAATTAATTGATTTTCAGCAGTTTGTTAATTTCAGCAAATCTTTTTCGTGTTTCCTCCATATGAAATTGAACTACTTCAGCTTCTTCTGCAAATATTCAGCACTGTTTAATCAATTCCTATTTCTCCTTAGATACATTCAACTATGATTTACATGATTGAGCTATTTCATTTGTTTTAAATGTTTCAGTTACTTTCAGCAACTCTTCAGGAATATTTTCAGCTTTGAAGCATTCACTGTGCATTTTCTTATGGAAATGCTTTTTCTAGTTATATTTGTTCTTCTGTACGTTTTACCGCATCTAACTACTCCCGCATCCTTTGAGCTACAAAAACCATTCCAATATCAAAATGTTCAGCTTTTTAAGGAGAAGTGTGCTATTATTTTCTCATTCATAAGTTTCATATTTTTCAAGTTATTAAGCTTTTTTCAAACTATTTTTCCCCATTGAAATGAATGGAAGAAGTATTTCAAATCCCCTTCAGCTTTGTCTGCTTTCAGCTTTAACTACTTCATCACACTTTAAGCTACAGACACCATTTAAACTACAAAACAATCTTCAACTATTCAACTATTTAATGTCTTGTTTAGCATTTTGATATCTTTAACAGATACTGAGTTATAGCAGTTTAAGCATAGGGTTGGTCTTTTAGGAATTCTCGGCTTTTCCATTAGTGTGTATTGCGTCTAATTGAGTGGGAGATTTCACAGCTAGAGTGCAGAGAGACGCTTTCTTAAGCCAGAAGTTTTTTCTTTAAGTCGTCACTACAGCCACAGTTTTCACTCTATCAACGTATTTCCTTCACTAGTTTGTAGTCATACTTGTCTTCTTACCAACGAGTTGCCGGGTCAAGCCATCAAAACTATACTTTAGTCTGTATCTGCCTCAAAGCACAGAGAGTTCCAGAAATCCTCCCATTCACTCCAATGGAAAATACTCTCTGACTTCTGGGTAAAATCACAGAGGGACAGGCATTTTTAAATTGCGACTGTGGCGACAATTTTTATTCCTCAAGCATAAAACGCACAGCAGGTGCTCATTGAAGCCTTGGGATTCATAAAGTGAAGTTATTTTTGTGATAATCTTTATGGTTTTGGTGTAACAAGCCTGTTAAGCTGGGGTGGAAATCAGCTTCACTCCAGCTCTTTGTGCTGATCAGTGGAAGTTCCTGCCTGTTCTATGACAACGGCGCAGCTGCAGCAGATAAGGGATTGAGCTCAGTAGCACTTTGACTTACAAGTGAAACTCCTAATGCTCACAACAGCTCTAGGAATATTATTGATGAGTTCAAGCTTTTTTAAACAACCTGGTCTGTCAAATAGTTGAGGGGGTGTTTTTAAGGAATTAAGTCAACATTACAGCATTCAAAAATATATGCAAATTTATAGCACAAAGCATTGTGGGTAATGCACCATAACAGAACGTGGTGTTAATAGGAGTGACCCTTAATGATGAACAATTTTTGATGAAGCTTTTCTTGTTGACATAAGAGACTAATCTTTGCGTTTAATTACAAAATTTTTATGTTTTAATGTTTTTTAATCACAAAATGCGCTTCAGCTTGAAAAGTTAGAGTCAATGACGCATTTTCATTGTTTAATGAACTATGAACATTTGGGTAAGGTGAAGACTTTTGTTTTTAACATACATTCAATTGTTTTTAGGAGTCTTTCTTGCAAGCAAGTCTAATTAACTGCATGCCCAATGAAATTCAGTACTCATTACAAGCAATAACATTCATATCTCTACAGCTCAGATTAGACTGTGCAAGTAATAAGAGCCAAATTAACAGCACCTGTTGGTGCACTTCCTTTGTAGAAAGGAAACACCATTTACTTTTCACACACCCCACAAAGCACTGCTCATTGATAGTCACTCCCACACACAATCCCCTGACTCGTGGTGTACCACACAAAAAAGAAGAAGAACAAAAAGAACACATTACAACCATAAATGAACAAAATGCTAATTTATTTTGACCAAAGATATAAAACTTTTTTGAATCCTAACTTTAACTATAAGACTTTAAAATCAAAAAACGGTTGTATTACCCATAAGCCTTAGTGGCTCAGGGCGGGACTAACTGCTGTGAGCCACTATAATGTGTTGAAATTGAAATTGCAATGATTGAAGCATGATTTTGTATGAAAAATTAGGTTTAGCGTTTTGAGACTGTTGCAACTCTCAAGTCTTTGTTTAATAAAATAAACACATGAAAATGACAAAGGAGTTCTTTTCATCTAGAGGAAACTCTTCGGCCAAGTCATGCAATAGCAATTATGTCCAGTAGCTCAATGGTTTAAGTCCTTGTCTCTGGAGTGGGAGTTCCGGGTTCAATACCTGTGTGAGGCATGTTCGTGCAATCGGGTTATTGTGTAACATTTGCATTTCCCAGATAAAGTTAGTTTTATTCTTAATGTATCACTGTATTAGTAATTTATATGATAAATGAAGCCCCTCTACATCCTTTCAAAATAAAAGCCCCAATCCTGATCTTTCACTAAAGATAACAATAGTTCTGCTTTCAACAGGTATATTATGACTAGTTATTTAGACTAATATACTCTTTAGCAAATACCTACACAGGGCTTTTCGATATTCTTTCAAAATAAAAGCACCAATCAAAAATTTTACCTTTAACAGGACTATTTATGCTTTTGAATGGGTAATCGTGACTGGTTAATGTGACTGTTTTCCAGATTAGCTATTAAGCACACACAGCGTCTCCACATCCTTTCAAAATAAAAGCCCCAATCCTGATTTTTAGCTAAAGATAGGAATATTTCTGCTTTCAACAGGTTTATTATGACTAGTTATTTTGACTAATATACTGCACACACAGCTTCTCCAAGTCCTTTCAAAATAAAAGCCCCTTTCCAGATCTTTAGCTAAAAATGGCAATATTTCTGCGTTTAGCTGTTGTATTGTGACTAGATGATGAGACAATCTTAAAGTTTAGAAATTACCTGCACAGGTGTCCTCAATATCCTTTCAAAGTAAAAGTACCAATCCAAATGTTTAGCTTTAATAGCATAAACTCTGTTTTTGAATGGTTAATTGTGACAAGTAATGAGACTATTTTAAAGTTTAGCTATAAACACACACATCTCCAAATCTTTTTAAAATAAAAGCATTAAACCAATTTTTTTTGCTTTAATAGAATAAATTCTGCTTTTGAATGGTCAAATGTAAATCAGCAATAAGTCTATAAGTAATTACTGGTTTATTATTACTAGTTAATGAAACAATTTAACAATTACTCACACAAGCTTCCTCTAAGTCATTTCAAAATAAGAGTACTAAACTTTTAGTGCAACTAACTAAGCTCTAAACCTTTTTAATTTCTGCTTTTGACTGCTTTTTTGTTATTTAGTACAACTTAATGAGCGCTTTTTCCAGTTTACCAATTTAAGACACACACTTCCCCAAATTACATTCAAAATAAAAGCACCAATCTAATTATTTAGCCTAAATATCGCTTTTGTGAATTTTAATAGTTAATTATAACCAGTTAATGAAACAATTTTACTGTTCAGCAATTATCTGCACACACTTCCTTCAAAGCTTCAACTTTTATCAATTTAAATCCAAATACTTGTTCTGAAGCAAATTTAAGCCGTATTAAATATTTTCAAAACGTTTAGCTACTCATTCAGCTCTTGAAATCAAAACTATTTAATTACAATATTTAGCAATTTTGATACATTTGGCTATATTTCAACAAATTAATAATTGATTTTCAGCAGTTTGTTAATTTCAGCAATTCTTTTCCGTGTTTCCTCCATATGAAATTCAACTACTTCAGCTTCTTCTGCAAATATTCAGCACTGTTTAATCAATTCCTATTTCTCCTTAGATACATTCAACTATGCTTTACATGATTGTGCTATTTCATCTGTTTTAAATGTTTCAGTTACTTTCAGCAACTCTTAAGGAATATTTTCAGCTTGGAAGCATTCACTGTGCATTTTCTTATGGAAATGCTTTATCTAGTTATTATTATTATTATACTTATTCCGCCCTTTTTTGATTGCTATCTACTTTTTAACGCTTCATCGTAGAATCGTCGTTCAAATTTCTAAACGTGTGTCATCTTTATGAGATGTGGGCTATTACTTTTTATGTTTTCGGCTTTTCAACTTTTAACGTTGTTCAACTTTTTTCATCGTTTTTTTATAATGGTCGTCTATGGGAATCATCGTTAAACTTTTTGTCAACTTGCCTCTTTTCGTCAGCTTCTATCATCGTCATACTTTGGCCTAGAAACGTCATTTCAACGTCAAAAGCGTCTATCATCTTTCAACGTTCTCCGTGTAAATCAGCGTCCTCGTATCTTTTATAGTTTTCGACTTGTGAGCGTTTAAATATCGTGTGGTTTTTGTTAAATTTTCAGCTTTTCCATAAGTGTGTATTGCGTCTGCTAGAGTGCGTGATGTCACAGCTACAGTGAAAAGGTGCGCATTTTTAAGACAGAATTTCTGTCTCTAACTTGTCACTACAGCCTCAATTTGTACTCTATCAACGTAATTACTTCACTAAATCTTAGTCATAATTGTCTACCTTCTAATGATGTGTCTGGATATACCCTCAGACCTATAGTTTAGTCGCTATCAACCTCAAAGCGCAGAGACATCCTGAAATTCTCCCATAGACTCTAATGATAATTTATGGCAGACGTCTGGGAAGAAAAACAGAGGAGACATATTTTGAAATTGCCACTGTGGCTACAAGCTTTTGTCCTTAAAATTCACACCATTTGCTCATTGAAGCCTTGGGACTCGTAAAATGAAATAATTTTTGTGATAACTATCATGGTTTAGCTGGAACAAGCCTGTTTATACAGGGTGAAACTCTGCTTTTACAGAATAGAGTGAGCCTGATTTTCCCGCCTTTCGTCTCCATGGCGACGGCGCAGCTGCAGATTTCACTGACAGGTCAAACTCCTGATGCTCAGTGTAGACAGCGGTTCCATGCTTATTACTGATTACTGAACTACACTAATAAAAGCACCAAGCCAAATAATTAGCTTTGATAGCAATATTTCTGCTTTTAGATGAATAATTTTGACTATTTAAAGATAGATTAACAGTTTAGTAATTACCCACACATGCTTCCTCTACATCCTTTCAAAATAAAAGCACCAATGCCAATTATTAGCTTTAACTGCACTGTTTTTGCTTTGAATGGGTAATTATGATTATTTAAAGACTAATTGACAGTTACGCTATTACCCCCACACATTTCGTTTAAATCCTTTCAAAATAAAAGCACCAATTACAATTTATTACCTTTAATGGCAAGATTGATTAGAAAATATGTGGTTCTGAATACTTACGAATCGTTAATGAGACTACTTTAGAGTTCAGTAGATAGCCACTCAAACTTATTAGGGTGCTTTTATTCTGAAAGGGCTAAATCTAAATCTTTTTGCTTTAATAGGGCTATTCTTGCTATTGAATGATAAATTATGACTATCTAATGACTATTTTGTAGTTTAGTAATCGCCCACACACAACCTCTAAATCCTTTCAAAATAAAAGCACCAATTTAATTTATTACCTGAAATGGCAAGATTTTTGTCCCTGAATGGTAAACTTTTACGAGTGAATAAACTATTACACAGTTAAGTAGTTATTTACTAATACTTTCTTTAAATCAAAAAGCTAGTCAGCCCATTTACGATTGTTAACAATGCACCTTGGTCAACCTTTTAATCTTTGACATCTTTTTACCCTGGTCAGCTTTTGAATCATTGTCATATTTTTAATCTTGTCTTAGTATGACCATGGTCATCTTTTTAATCATCATCTTTTTAATCGCCATCTTTTGTCATCGTTTTAATCTTTGTCAACGTTTTCTCGTTTTCATCGTTTTGCCATAGTCAACTTTTGGACGTAGTCAACTTTTTTGACGTCAGCAGCTAATCAGCGTTTGGCATCGTTGCGGCAGCAGATTCAGCTCTCCCACGTAATTTCTCGAGAAATTACTTTTTCTAGTTCGTTTTTGAAACAATGCTTTGATTAAATGCCGTTTGTCACTTTTATAAAGACAAATGAGAAAACTGTCCGTGTACGTTGTAACAGTTTGATTTACCCCTCCAGAATAAAAGTTTGGAAAACGAGAAAACAAGTCATTTTATAACGTTTTAGAACCAAAGGGACCTGTTAATGTGTATGAACACGCAAGAAAGTGAGACTCTTAATTTGAAACACAGTACAACAAAGACAGGAAGCTGGTCTTTAAGCGCAACTTAAGTAATGGATTTATATTTGCCTTTCCAGACAACATCGGCTAAAATCAAGCCGTTTTCTGGTTAAGTTGTCCAGAAAATAAAATACAAAGAACATCCGTTTCCTCGTTTCTCTTAAGCGAAAAACGGAATTTAATCACGGCACCGTGTTAAAAACGAATAAATGAGTTGAAAACAGTGTTTTCAAATCTAGACCCAGAATTGGATTTTAAGCCGTTTCCCTTTTTCTCGTTTTGAGGAAAAAAACTGAAAACGGCGAAGAGACACACAGTGTGTTTCCAAATGTTAACGGTTATATTGGATGAAAACAAAAATAACGTCTGCTCTGCAGCATAAACCACTTTGACCACTTTTAAGGTGTGTTTGAGAACAGTTAAACCAGTAGGAAATAGCCAATGTCCTTTAAACAGAAGCTCCAACACTTACCGGAATGACATTATGTAGAGTATCTGCAGAAAAACAAACTTTTATTACACAGGCAACACAGTGGATTTGGAACTCGCTCTGCGCCGTAAACACAGCTTCTGATGTTGTTTAGTCGCTAAAGCAAACTTCACATCCCTTCCCCCTACTCGTATTGGCACAGAGACATGTTAACATATTGTCACCACTCGGTCAATAGGTGTGAAATACTTTAGCTCCGAGACAAAGAAAAAGCTCCATGGGAGATCAGGCAGCATGATCAGCTGTGCCTACGTAGGCTGTGGGACGCCAAAACCTTCTCATAGTGATTCTGGCAGACTACCATTGCTAACTTGTTTTCTGTGGTATGCCAGAACGCCAGGAGTCAGCAGATCTCCGAGTCGTTAATGCAGCAATTTGTTTGTTCTGCATATATTGATCTGCATGAGTAATAAGGACTGCTTTACACTTATTTAGCAGAAGACAAAACTCAAAAGAGATCCAACAATTCGCTCAGCTGCACCTAGTCTGTGGAATGCTCTCCCAGAGCACACAAGTACGCCACAGACTGCGAGCTTCAGGGGTTCTGCGCAGTATTCTTGCTGTTCCTAGGACTGCACTTTTCTGGACTGAGATGTCAGATGTATTTTCAGGGATCTGTTGTAGCCACTCCTCCAGTTTGGAGGTTACTGCCCCCAGTGCTCCGATCCCCACAGGCAATACTGTGGCCTTCACCTTCCAAGCCTTCTCCAGTTCTTCTCTGAGCCCTTGGTATTTCTCTAGTTTCTCATGTTCCTTTTTCCTGATGTTGCCATCGCTTGGTATTGCCACATCTACCACCACCACGGCTTTTCTCTGCTCTTTATCCACCATCACAATGTCTGGTTGGTTCGCCATTACCATTCTGTGTATCTGTATCTGGAAGTCCCACAGGATCTTAGCTCGCTCATTCTCTACCACCTTGGGAGGGTTTTTTTCCACTTGACCTTGGGGTCTCCAGTCTTTACTCTGCGCAGATGTTCCTGTATACTATGCTAGCCACTTGGTTATGGCGTTCCATGTATGCTTTCCTTGCCAGCATCTTACACCCTGCAGTTTTGTGCTGGATCGTCTCAGGGGCCTCTTTGCACAGCCTCCACATTGGGTCTTGTCTGGTGTGGTAGGTCTGGGCCTCTATGGCTCTGGTGCTCAAGGCCTGCTCCTGTGCAACCAAGATGAGTGCCTCTGTGCTGTCCTTCAGCCCAGCCCTTTCAAGCCATTGATAGGATTTGTTGTTCCGGTGGTACATCCCGTGTAAGGGCTTGTCCTTCCATGATGGTCCCTCTTCCAGCATCTCATCCTCTGTTCTCAACTGCCTGAGACATTCACTCAGCATGTCCTTATCCTTGATGTACTTATGGATCTTGGATGTTTCCTCCTGGATAGTGGCTCTCACGCTCACTAGTCCTCGGCCTCCTTCCTTGCGGCAAGCGTACAGTATCAAGGTGCTGGTGAGGAGCTTTTATGTCTTAACATCTGTGGTCTGTATCTCTTCGTTTGTCCAGAACTGGTTCAGAACTATGCAGAACAGCAGTGGGGACAGTGCATCTTCTTGGTATATGCCACATTTGATGGATACTTGGGCAAGTGGCTTCCCAAAGCTCCAAGCATTCAGTGATCCATGCGTGTGGCATTGAATCATAGGCTTTCTTGTAGGCTTCAATCATAGGCTTTCTTGTATGTATATATATATATGTGTGTATATATATATATATATATATATATATATATATATATATATGTGTGTGTGTGTGTGTGTGTGTGTGTGTGTGGGGGGGTATAAAGCTAGATAGATAGATAGATAGATAGATAGATAGATAGATAGATAGATAGATAGATAGATAGATAGATAGATAGATAGATAGATAGATAGATAGATAGATAGATAGATAGATAGATAGATAGATAGATAGATAGATAGATAGATAGATCTTGAGTCAATTTAAAGTACTCCACTCTAAAACTACAGTCTTAGTAATTGAAGCAATTGCAAATCAAAACATACAAAATGAGGGGAGAACCTGTGACCATTTAAAACGAAACATCTTATTAAGGCAGTTTGAAGCAACTGTGTGTAAGTCAAGATGTCAGACCACAAGGGCAGGGAGATACAGTAGCAGCTTGCAGGATATGATGTAATTCTGTGAAAAAAACACAATAGATTAACAATTACAACAGAGGACAACCTAGAGTTAAAATGGGAACAGGAGCGAGAGAATGAGGAATGATTAGGGCTATAGGAGAAGAAATGGGAGCATTGAAGGACAGAAGTGAAAGAAAAGAAACAGCATCATGAATGGCCTTTATGGTCTGTGTAAAACAGAGACACACACTGTCCATGAACACTAGAGACCTTGTTGACATGCACATCTTTTCATATATTTCATGTGTACACCACACTGAACACATACACACACAGAGCATTTGGACGCTTGTATAATTCCCTCTGTGGGTGTCAATTAAATCCCTCAGCTCTGTCAACAGCGCGCACACACACACACACACACACACACACACACACACACACACACACACACACACACACACACACAGATACTCATTCCCTTACAACAGCTAGTGCCTCCTCAACACCAGCTGGCTGGGGGGGGGGGGGAGAGGACATATAAGATATGGGGAACTCGTAATATGAGACCATGGAAGCAGGTAAGGAAACACTGCAGTCATACACTCATACACACGCACACACACTTGTGGCACTCCATGTTTTACCTGGGTTTAGAGGCGGGACCAGTTATAGATGCTGTACTGTATGTAGTGGAGTACTGTACATTTATATACACACATACACAACAGAAAAAACATTACATTAGATTCCAAGATTCAAACATGCATGTACTGTATGTCATTTACGCTACTCCATTCATTGTAAATGTACACTATCATAGAAGAAATAAACACAGTATTTAAGTGTTAACAACCACTTCATCAGTTATCATTCTAAGCCCTGCAGCATTAGTTTTATTAATTAAAATAAAGTCCTTTTATTTATTATTTGTGTTTTTATATATCATTATTTGTGCTCATTATGCTGCTGGAAGATGTGAATTTTCTTCTGGGATGAAGGAAGCGTGTGTGTGTGTGTGTGTGTGTCCATCCATCTATCTTCAATATGTCAAATGTGACACTTTACTAAAAATTTAAATCAATAGTGGAGTACACGGACCACCTAGCCAATGGATGAACTCAGTGACAGCCAATGAAGTGCTGTTTGTGTAGTAATTAGACAATGATGGTCATGTAAAAAAAAATTTGGTTTACTTAGAAGCCTTGTTGAGACTGCTCACTGCATGTGAGAATACAAACACACTGCATGACCACATATCACAGCAGGCAGAGACTCCTCTGCTACGTTAAGTTCAGACAAAACATATAGGAATAAACAATAGAGCTCTTAGAGACTCACCAGTCTTGACATTCTTTAATTATAATGATTTTTGACTTTTCAACTGCGCTGTATGTTGTTTCACATTCTGGAAACAGTGCTAGACAATACGATTTAGTAATATGTTAAATAATCCTGAAGGCATTTCTAAAATCAGAATCTGTTTTCTATCTGTTTTGTGAGCTGCCCCACAGTGAAGCAAAAAGCAGCCACCGAGCACACACGGAAATATTAATGGTCAGACAAAAGAATGAGATAAGTTGTATTATGGTTGTGCGGTTATACCAGTCGCACATTAGGTTTCTCTGCTACATTGTCACTGCACAACTCACACTGCGACTGTTGGCAATCACCCTATGTGATATAGTGTGCTGTACATTTATATAAATAATTTATTTAATTTTTAATTATATTATTTTATTTATTTAATTTTATTTAATTATTAATAATTGTAACAAATATATAAATAATTCAGGTTTCATGCTATCAGAGAGTACAAATAGACGGAGTCAGTCTGTATACAACTCCTTGCTTAACCTGTGCCAACTTGGACAATAAAGCTGATTCTGATTATGCAAAGTTCTGAGTGCGAAAACTGAACAATGGTGAAACAGATGGAGGAGGAACAAATATAGTTTTAAAGGTCCAGCCAATTTCAGTGACAAACAACACCTCACATTATCCATCACCACAAGAATCATGGAACACGTCCAAATTAACAGCTCGACTTTTAACAGGATGCATGTTGACATTAAAAATCATCATTATCAATCATCATGATTTGCTGGAGTAAATATCACAGAGCCATGATTCCTTCCATTGATTAAAGTGTGAATCACTCAAAAACCCTTCTAGGAAAGTCCCTCATTATTGCCACAGTGGGGAAAATGTGTTACCAACTGAGGTACCAGGCTGCTTCTAGAATAATAATAATCACTTAAAACAGATGCAAGTGCTGAATATCAAGAGCTTTGATGTGCCTAAAAAAGCCATTTTATACTGTACACATGCTAGTTTTTGCATAACTAACAATCACAGCAGGAGCCTCTAAAATGAGATGAACACATAGAAGCAGATGATACAGTATACAGAGTACAGTAAAAGAGGATTTGGCAGATCAGGAGTAAGAAAATAGAATAGAATGCCTTTATTAGTCCCACAGCGGGGAAATTCCCATCAGCAGCCAGCTTGACCGGGGAAGCAATTGCAGTACAAACAATAAAACACACGCACATACAGTGGCACACAGTACAAGTGGAAACCTTGCTGGAATTTTTTTCTTGGGTTCATGAGGACAGATAGATAAGGACAGAGAGACTGTAAGGTGGGGTGGGAGGGGGGTGTATCTGCATCAGTGTAGTGAAGTGTTGTTTATAGAAGTATGACCGAGGCCAACCAAGATGTTTACATGTCAGTCCAACAGTTGTCCTTGAAGGGAGTCACAACAGGGGAAGAGGATAGATAGAGGCCGCAGATTTTCCAATCTTTCCAATCTTCCGATTAAGCAGGGCATCACCAAAGCCAATCATGAGTAGCCCTGTTATGAAATTAAAAAATATGAATAGATCCTCTGCATCCTCAATGGACAGAGGCTCCAGACACACGGGGCACCAGGAATCCCACGCGTCCTGCACGTAGCTGGAGGCAAAAGTCCCCAAGGCGCAGAGTGGTTCTCCCGGAGATTCTTTCTTTTGTGAAAACATTTTGTCCAATGCGCTGAGTGACCAGTTGATTAGCTTCATGTTCAGAAATGTTTTTTCCAGAGTAGCAGATCAGGGTGCTCAGGAAAAGACAAGGACAAAATACAACAAACAAAGGGGTTCTACCCCTTTTTGTTTTGATTTTTTGTTTTTTTTACATGGAAATATCATATTGTACTTAATATTTCATAGCGTTATTTTATACATAAGGAACATTGAAAAAAATGATCATGACCTACTTTGCTATGTGAACCTCTGTCTATGCACTGTAACGTTATTAGAAGCTTCAGATATGTCACAGTCTAAATATGATAGCTACACTGAAGGTACAAGGTAAAACCAGTTTTCACAGCACACAGTGTTTTTAGAATTTTAAATATTTTAAATGGTGCAATTTAACATACAACACAGACAGTACATAAACCATTTCTACATTTAAAAAGAAAAATAAAATCCATGTTGTGCATCACTGTCCAAACATGTTAGATTGCAGGGTTAATACCCCTGTACGAGTATTTTTTATCTGTCCCTACAGCTTGAAACAATATGCGTGAAGTGATTAAAAATGCAATTGTTAGCTATTTCAAAATTAAATCTTAAAAAGCTAAATCCAAATAACCACGTTGTCACAGTCTAGATCATTTAGTCACTGTAATTACTCATTTCCGGTTTTATTTTGTCACCACTTCCTGTCGCAGTCATCGTTAGTTTTCAGTCAGCCTTGCTCCCGGTTCTAATCTACTCACCTGTCTGTCATTTAGTGATCACCATTTAGTATTTAAGCACCACCTCTAAGCCCAGCACCTTGCCAGATTGTCTTTTGTGTCCTTGCCAGCAATCCAGCGTTAACTCACATATTGTCTCGTTACCGATCCTGTTTTCCTGACCTTGCTTTCCGCCTCGCCTGTGATACCGCCTTGCCGTAAGTCCAACCGAAGCCTGTCTTTTGACCACCGTTTGCCAGATCCTTGCCTGTACTGAAACCTGCCGTCTTTGTGTACCGACCCTTGCCTGCCTGACCACGAGCTCAAATAAACCCTGTTGTTCACTGAGCCTTGTCTCCGCTGTGCGTGTGGGTCCGCTACCTAGAGCGCCGTGACAGTACAATCTGGCCACACTCGGACCCAGCCGGCGTCTTGCATCGGTTTAAGGGCTGCAAGGGATTTTGTTTTGTGTACTCGGACAACGCAGAGTCGTGATGGTGTTTTCCTGCGCGAGGCTGCCGGAGGACCTCCGCTGGTGCTTCGAGGAGCTTGCAAAGAATTACGCGGAAGCCCCCAGTCTGAAGGTGCGGCTCCGCGTCATAAAGCAAGCTATTGCTATCCTGGAGGAGGAATTCTGGTCTACCCGGGAGTGCAGACGCTTTTTGAGAAACTCCAGGCAATGCGGAAGGATTTGGCGCGCGCACTGCGCGCGGCGCCCGCCAGCGTCTCATCAGCTGTTCCTGCTGCACCGGAAAGCGCTCCCGTCGTCGCTCAGTCAAGCCAAGCTCACGTTCCTGTCGTCGCTCAGTCAAGCCAAGCTCACGTTCCTGTCGTCGCTCAGTCGAACCAAGCTCACGTTCCTGTTGCTGCTCAGTCGAACCAAGCTCACGTTCCTGTCGCTGCTCAGTCGAACCAAGCTCACGTTCCTGTCGCTGCTCAGTCGAGCCAAGCTCACGTTCCTGTCGCCGCTCAGTCGAGTCAAACTCACTCCCCTGTTGCCACTCAGGCAGATCCAGTCCCTGCTCCAGACGTCGCTCAGGCAGATCCAGCTCCCGTTCCAGACTCCAGCTCATCGAACCAAGTCCATGCCCACGTTACCGCCATAGTTCCCCAGTCCAATTCAGTCCGTGCCGTGGACCCAGCTCCTGCTTCAGCCCTGGCGGTTGAGGAGGTGAAGCCCACAGCTAGTCGTCGGAGGTCCAGACGGCGTCGACGACAGCCGGTTTCCCCTGTCCAGGCCCCAGAAGACTCGGCCACTGAAATCAAGCGGCCCTCTCCGCCAGCAGAGGGCACTCTCGCTCCATCTTACGACATGCCCATCTCCATCGCAGGCATCCCGGACAGCATCTTCCTGCGGATCCGTGCCCAATGCGCCCCTCCGGTCCTGTTCCTGTTTGCACACTGGCTGAACTCCGCTGAGGCAGAGACCGACCCGGTAATCAAGGAGCGTCACTTCCGTGAAGCCGCCCTGCTCATCGCTCGGAAGCCTGCGCTGCGCGAGGCCCTGGGTTTCATTGAACCCCCGTCAGAGCCTGCACCCGTTCCTGCATCAGAGCCTGCACCCGTTCCTGCATCAGAGCCTGCACCCGTTCCTGCATCAGAGCCTGCACCCGTTCCTGCATCTGAGCCTGCACCCGTTCCTGCATCAGAGCCTGCACCCGTTCCTGCGCCTAAGCCTGCACCCGTTCCTTCTAGTTCCTGTCGGCTCCTCGGAGGAGGACGCCGTTCTAGTTCCTGTCGACTCCTCGGAGGAGGACGCCGTTCTAGTTCCTGTCAGCTCCTCTGAGGAGGACGCCGTTCTAGTTCCTGTCGGCTCCTCTGAGGAGGACGCCGTTCTAGTTCCTGTCGGCTCCTCTGAGGAGGACGCCGTTCTAGTTCCTGTCGGCTCCTCTGAGGAGGACGCCGTTCTAGTCCCTGTCGGCTCCTCGGAGGAGGACGCCGTTCTAGTTCCTGCCACTGTCGGCTCCTCGGAGGCCGCAGCCCCCGACGATCCCCAGGAGGGGGTCGTCCCGGCCGCAGCTCCTGCCGCAGCTCCTGTCGCAGCGCCTGTTGCAGCTCCTGCCGACCTCCCGGAGGAGGTCGGTCCAGCTCTGTCTCCTGCCAACCTCCCGGAGGAGGTCGGTCCAGCTCTGTCTCCTGCCGACCTCCCGGAGGAGGTCGGTCCAGCTCTGTCTCCTGCCGCCCTCCCGGAGGAGGTGGTCGGCCCGCTCCTGGTCCCTGTGGTTTTTGTGCCAATGTGTGCAGGTGCAGTTCCTGGTGGTCCGGTCCCGGACACGCCCGTCTCAGCTCCTGGTGGTCCGGTCCCAGCCACGCCCGTCTCAGCTCCTGGAGGTCCGGCCCCGGACACGTTCGCCTCAGCTCCTGGTGGTCCGGCCCCGGACACGCTCGCCTCAGCTCCTGGTGGCCCGGTCCCGGAAACGTCTGTCTCCGCTCCTGGAGGCCCGGTGCCGGCCACGTCTGCATCGGTTCCTGGTGGTCCGGCTCCGGCCACGTCTTCACGTCTGTCTTCGCCTCTGGTTCCTGCCTCGTCTCCACGTCTGTCTTCGCCTCTGGTTCCTGCCTCGTCTCCACGTCTGTCTTCGCCTCTGGTTCCTGCCTCATCTCCACGTCTGTCTTCGCCTCTGGTTCCTGCCTCATCTCCACGTCTGTCTTCGCCTCTGGTTCCTGCCTCGTCTCCACGTCTGTCTTCGCCTCTGGTCCCTGCCTCGTCTCCACGTCTCTCCTCGGTTCCTGGTGGCCCGGCTCCGGCCATGTCTCCATGTCTGTCCACGTCTTTGGTCCCAGCCTCGTCTCCACGTCTGTCCCCGTCGCCGTTCCCGGCTTCCCGCCGGCTCTCGCCTCACCTGCCGGACGGAGGGCCAGGTCCTTGGCGAATTCTGTGGCAGGGATGGCGCTGCCTCCTGCGTCGTCGGCCACCTCGGCTGGCCGGTTCCGGAGGCGACCACCTACCGGGAGGTCGCTGTTTCCTGCCCCGACGATGGCGCGGTCTCTGCCATTGCCGACCGCCGCGTCTTCTCAGTTCCCTGGTGCACCCCCGGTCTGGAGAGCACCGGCGCATGTGTTTGGCCACGGGAGGCGGCATGTTCCGACGCCGGCCTCCTAGGACTCCAGCCTTGCCCTCGGGCACAAGATGTGCCGTCTCGGCCTGGCGGCTGCGCGGCCGAGACTCTCCTCGCCTCCGCCCTCCCTGAGGGAATAGCTGGACTTTGTATGTTCTTGTCATGGACTCACCTCTTGGACTTTGTTCTGTTCCCTGCCACTCAGTTCTTGTGCCTTGATCATTATGTGTTGTTCTAGCTCGTCACCCATCATGTTTAGTTGTGTTTTCCTCCTTTTGGTTTTCTGTGGGACGTCTGGGAATCCGCCCTAGACGGCGGGGTTCTGTCACAGTCTAGATCATTTAGTCACTGTAATTACTCATTTGCGGTTTTATTTTGTCACCACTTCCTGTCGCAGTCATCGTTAGTTTTCAGTCAGCCTTGCTCCCGGTTCTAATCTACTCACCTGTCTGTCATTTAGTGATCACCATTTAGTATTTAAGCACCACCTCTAAGCCCAGCACCTTGCCAGATTGTCTTTTGTGTCCTTGCCAGCAATCCAGCGTTAACTCACATATTGTCTCGTTACCGATCCTGTTTTCCTGACCTTGCTTTCCGCCTCGCCTGTGATACCGCCTTGCCGTAAGTCCAACCGAAGCCTGTCTTTTGACCACCGTTTGCCAGATCCTTGCCTGTACTGAAACCTGCCGTCTTTGTGTACCGACCCTTGCCTGCCTGACCACGAGCTCGAATAAACCCTGTTGTTCACTGAGCCTTGTCTCCGCTGTGCGTGTGGGTCCGCTACCTAGAGCGCCGTGACACACGTAAAGCGTTGAATCCAATGCTGACCTACTACTGTAGATGTCTTTGAGGGGACAATCTTTTAATTAGGTGGAAAGCCCAATCAATCACAATGCATCACAAACAACTACAGATGATAACTGGGCTAAGCTATAGCAAGAAAAACAGGCAAATGAGGCAATGGATAGATGTGAGGCAAGGCAAACAAGATTAATTGGCAGAGAAGGAAAAGGAAGAAAGATGAGTGCAGCGCTAACCGGAGACAGTTTGAAGTGGTATCTCAAGAGTTGCTTGGTGTAGCAGTTATTACAGAACACCTATCAATCATTAGCTGGAGCCGGTTTTTCAGCAAAATACCCACGAGACATTGACTCAGTAAGCTAAAACAGAAACTTTCAGAAACAAATAAAAACATCCTGCTTTCATGTGCAGCATTCACATGAATGTATTTATTTTAAGACAAGTCTTCCTTGACTGTGTTCAGGATAGAATTCTCCGCTATTGATTAGCCAGAGGTAGACCAAAAGACCAAAAGCTTCTGATTTGACCCCTTGGGATGCAGCCCTAGGGTCCAAGTATTTCTCATCTTGTGCTACAGTTGTTCCCTGGTCTTTCATTGATCTGTCATAAATCGATGTAATAAAATAGAAACAGGTTCAGGTGTACACAGAGAGAAAACAGTGCATTAATCACAGCATGGGCTCAGCTGCTCCTGAGGTAAGCATGAATTGGTTTATCAGTTTCTTCAACACTCAAACCTGGGAGTTCAACACTTTTTTATCAAACTGTAACACGCCTAATAATAAAGATTCAGAATGACTGTAACTTAAAGCTTTACAGAAACAAAATAAAAACCTTCCAACTTTAATTTGAATTATTTCCATGTTGCACCGTTAACTGCATATTACTGAATGCAGTAGTTGTTAATTACTTTAGTTTTGTTTATTTATTGTAAATTTACCATATATTTACAGTGTAAGCTGTGTACCTAGTGTCATGTTTCATGTCACTTCCTGTTTTACTTTGAAAGGACTTCCTGTTCTCATCTCAGCTGTTCACATCTCGGTTCACGATGCACACCTGACAATAATCTAGTAATCAGACCCCATACTTAAGCACCACCTCAGCCCACAGTCAGACGCCAGATTGTCAAGTCTCTGTACTACTCTCCAGCGTTCTAGTAATTGTCTCATGTTGTTGATCCTGCTCGTTCCTGACTACCAATTACTGCCTGACCTGTTCTTGTACCTTTGCTTGGATATTGACCTTTGCACGACCGTCTGACCAGTGAGTTGTCTAGTCCCTACCTGTACTGTCGCTGAGCTCCCTCGTGTATCGAACCATTGCCTGCCTTCTGGACCTGATCTTGTCTGTTCCTTGCCTGTGCCTAAAGACTGTGCCATTCTGTGTATGACCTGGACTGATTGACAACGTTTGTGTAAATAAACCCTGATTCCCTCCTCTATACTCCTGTGCGCTATGCATTTGGGTCCTCCTCTGTGTGTTCTGACACCTAGTTTATTTCCTGTTTTACTTTGTCACGTTCTGTCAACCTCATGCCTTCAGCATTTTATCTTGCATTACTCTCGGTCTCATTACTCACTAGCTGCTAGTCATCAGTAATCAGTCATACTATTTAGTCGCCAGTATACACCTCAGTCCTCTGCCAGATTGTCTGTGTTCCCATGCCAGCATTCCAGCGTTCTACCAGTAAGTCCAGCCTATGTATGACCCCTGCTTGGTTGACCACGTCTAGTTCCTGTCTGTTCTATGCTTTGCTACCTAAAGTGTTTGACCACTGCCTGAACCTGACCGTCTTTTTGCCTGAGCCTTGTCTGTCCCTCAATCTACATCTGCTGTGTACCGATTCTTGCCGTCCGATCACGACAGTGCAGCTAATGTCTGAATTTGGTAGCAGTCACATGATAAATGAACGAACGACAAATGATCCATAAAGATCCGTATGATACGTATATCAGGAATGAACTGGAGCGCTTGCTGCTCACTACAACGCCTGCGTGGCTTGGCTGTTACGTAACAAATAAACAAACAAACAATCTATATAAACGAATCCCAAAAGAACTGTAGTACTTGGTGTTCGCCACAGAGCCTGGGCTGTGAACGCTAAACGACGAACAAGAACGATCAACTAAACTGCGCAGCCCAAGCTGCCTTTTACTTGACAGCTGGAAGTGAAGAAGTAAAAGTAAAACTAATTTTGACAATTAGTGTGATATTTAAAGCAAAAAGTAAAAATAAGCTCCTAAAATATTTACCTGGTGCATTTATCTTGTCCAATACGCGACATTATTATTATTATTCATTATTTATTTTATGATTGTGGCAGAGTATACAGGACCACAAAATCAACAATAATGTTCGAAAGTATTGATTTACAAACGCACTTTACGTTATATACACTTACTTACTTTTGTCATGTAAATACCATTTCTGATCCACACTGATTTAACCAAGTCTTACATTAAATGGTACAAAACTGGATGTTCACAATAAGAGCTTTATATGGCTTCAGAGAAAGGTCATAATCATTCATCAAAAATAGAGAATTTAACTTAAGCCAACATTATTATTTTTAAGGGCAGGTGTCACTATTCTTAAAGAGAAAAATGGCAGTTTGGTCTGGAACTCATTTTCATCATTTTAAGACCAAACTAAGTCAAAATAAATGGAGAAATTAAGAAAAAAAAATCAATAATGAGAACAGTTAAGTTAAAAAGCCTCAAAGCTTTTGAATTTCTGTGGAACGCTGTACTGAATACATCTGAATACATTCAATTAAAGAACATAAGAAGAATTAAACTCATACCACTTTGCTGCTACTTTTTAAACCGTTAAAAAGTTAACATTCTGAAGTTGCAATGATCTCCCTAAGCATGTGACTGGAGGCTTCCTGCAATTTTCCAGTATGAATGTCACTGAATGGTGTCAAAATACCATCCAAGTGGCAACAACAATAACAGCGCTGGTGGATATCTGTTCATGTTTAATGAGGCAGCTGGTGGGGCGGTGAAGCATTGTTCTCCTCTCATTGGGGATGTATTGAGTAATTTGTGGTTACTGGGGAGATGCCATTCCCCTTCATCCCTCCACAAATGGCCGCCTGACCACAGTGGATGCCAGAAATGCTGTAATACCATTACTGAACACATTGTGGGCATTCTGCAGGCATGAGACACCACTGCTACAATGTGCCCCCCCCCCGCCGCCAGTAAATTAAGTTGTCGAAGAAAAAAGACACAGTGAAATTAAAGAAAGTCTCAGAAATGCTCTATGACGCTTATGACAAAAAAACTTTTATATAAACTCTAATATAAGTTAAACAGACAATGTTGACATTCACTGTGAAACCTTTTACAGTATACAGCCTTACTTTTGATTGTGTTACATAATTGATATGTACAAAAGTACAAATATATATTTCAAATTACAAACTCAAAAAAACCAAACACCAGATTCTTTTTGGTTTCTAGATTTTGTGTGAATGCTCTAGATATAAACCCTGCCCAGTTCATTCATTCAGATGCCATAGGTTGCATAAAACCATGAGGGTATAAATGAAATACAGTACTGTACTTCAATAAAACAGGACAGTTACTGTGATTAAAGTTCAATCACTCAATTCATTTCCTGAAGTGCTGTTGTCATGGATAGGAACCTGCTAAAGCTATTTTGGTTTGGATTTGGAAAACAACAAGGACTGATAATTGGGTAAGTTAAAACTTGTTTCTGTCCAAATTCATAATGACCACTAAAAGGTGTGATTACACACTGATACACACTGAAACCCCTGAAAAGGCTGCAGCTTGGCACGTTGAAGTCCGAATACTGTATGTAAAGAATATGTTATACTGCTGTGAAAGTAGGACTCCCCTTCCCTCCCCTAATAATCATCAAAACCGTATTATATATTGTCTGTTCCTTTCTTTCTCCAGCCTTGGGTTAAGAGAAGGAATTTTCCTGTAGCCCTTGTGACACCTTTCACACTTATTGCTGTGTTGTTAGTTCACAGTGCCCCTTGTGGCCAACTCCACTTTTACTGTAAAGCATGCTCAGAAAATTAAATCTTAAATTAAAATAATATTTCAATTATATCTTTTTAACAAAAGGAACATGCATTTGAGCAAACAGATAAGAATTTACTCAGAGGCACAGAAGAGATGGTTCTTACAGTTACACAGTTATATAACTGTCTCTACAGCAGGTGGGATGAAAACAGCATAGAGAGAGACAAGATAATCAGGCTTTTTGTGCTTTTGTTCTAATTATACAAATTGTGAGTTGAGGTACAATCACAACGGACCTTTTTGCAGTTTCAAGGGAAGCAATAGTAGCTTCTCAAAGATCGCTGAAGTGTTGATGAACAGAATCCTGCACTGGAGCCAAGTCAGTGCAGTAAAATGCTGGACAGGAGAGACACAGGTTATATTTCTGCTCTAGGGTGGCATGACTGAAATATGGACATGAAAAAGGGACAGTTTGGAGAGGGTGGACATATCAGATTCATACATCCTCACACATTGCCTTTTTAGTTTATAACTGCCAAGGGTATTAATAATAAATGAGGACAATTCTGTGGCGTCTGCATGAGTCATACTTACTGCTATTTGGTTTTCCAAATTTCACATAGGTTAGGTTATCAATCAAAAATATCAAAAATTTCTAACCCTACAATGGAAAGAGATAAACATTAGGATTTGTTCATGATAGGACATCCGTAGCACAAAGGCCTCTTTCAATTATGTTTACAAATTTCAAATGTTTATTTTAGGATTTAAATATTGCCTAAAGTAAGACTTACATTATGCTAGGCTGAAAGACAAAGAAGACCATCAGAGTATTTTTGCAAACCAATATTTTTCAGTCCAAGTAAGTACATGTAGTTCAATGTCAGAAAAAACATGTTTTCTAGCTCAGAAACTAAACAGAGCCAGAATACAAATATTATGCTTCAAGGTTGCCAGTGTTTGTACATGAAAAATGAGTACAAAGCATTGTCACTTGTGCTGTTCAACACTGAGCTGTCAGACTAGTCAACCTCTTCACTGATTCAAAGCAGGGTATGGTACCAAGAAGCTGGCGGTGCAAGAATCCTTCACTTTTAATGCAGCCTTGAGAATGTGAGGACTAACCTAAAAAAGAATAATAGGGGGACACAGTGCAAACAGGAGCTGATTTTAATACCTTGATTTAAACATGATTATACAAAAGAAAATCAAACCAATATACAGGAGAATTATGACCAATAGAAAATTGTATTTATTATACTTTCCAAGATACATTCTATTCAATTGTGATGTCAATAAACACTTATAATTTTAACTTAACAATACTTTTAGATAAGGACCAGATAGCGTTGGTAAGGTAAATAAAACCTATTTTGACAATATAAGCTGAAACTAAATAAATTAAACAAACTTATTTGAAGCCATTATGAAAGAGCAGTTTTGCTAATATTGCACAATGATTCTGTCCAAATATGACAATGTAGAGCCTTACTTTGCCTTCATCATTATTCATACTCTCATCAACTAGAACCAAAACCATATCAAGTTTAAAGCACATTTCTTTTGGTTGCATAATGTTAATAAGAAACCTTTTACAACATACTGTGGGAAATATAATAACCCTACTATTGAAAATGTCACAGACTCTATCAGGCCTCAACTTGCCATGCGAACAACATAAAGAAACATCTCGGCTCATGTTTCATCACCTTCGTCAAGCGGGCCCAGCTTCTGAGAGAAACCAAAACATTTTAATGGACTCACCACCTGAAATAGCGCTGGTATATTTTACTAGTACTATTCTTTGTGTTTTTCTCTTTTTTCAATAAACCCAATATCTCTTTAAGTAATCCTGCATAGAAAAATAAATGAACAGTGTCGTTTTTACTACGAATTGAAAGCTGACAAGGAGAGGTGGATCACTGATTTAATTGTATTATTGGTTTGTGTGAATCTGGATTGTAGTCTCTTGATAATGCTCTGTCATATGTGTGTGTGTGTATGTATGATGCTTGTCTTTCCTTGCAATTTACAAACCAGTCTTATAGATACAAATAATGTAAGACTTACAAAATAAATTTCCAGGTTACGCTTACATGGCAAGCAGCTTTATAATTTTTTTAGCCTCGGGTTTGTCATTTTTCAGAAACAACGTCCTCTGACAGTGTATGTGCCATTAGATTTCACCCAAAACATAGTTACTTCAAGCAGTAATTTTGGAAAGAGAAACACAACTCCATTCAGAAGACATTTAACATGGCTCTCTACACAAAAAACAGGTCATGAAATCATTCAATCAAAAGAGTTTCACATGTGCCTCCAATTCCTATGAACGGTAAACGGGGCTGTTTAGCCAAGTGGCAAATAGCAGGTGCACTGCTACTGGTGTGTAATCCACACAAGATGGCAGCGAGTCTGCAGCTGACTCCAGAGATCTTCCCCGAGATTAAATAGATATCCTCATGAATTAAAATCAGTTTTAAAAAAGAAAGCAAAGTAGCATCCATTGAAAGCAATCCAGAACAATAGAGCAACAACCAAGGCTTCCCCCTTAATTTTCTTTTCCTTGTTTTTTTTTGTTTTAAACAAGGATTGAAGGTGAGGTATATTCTCAACACTGTTTTCAACACCCTTTGATTTGGTTGGTAAAAGAAAACAAAAAAGATGAGTACCCATTTCAATAGCAGCAAAAAAAAAAAAAACATAACTCTCTGGTTGCTTTTTAGGGTGTCCTGTTGTATTTATGTGGGATTGTTACATGTAGTGGCATGGATAATCCAAAAAGTCTTTTACTGTAAAATACATCCACGCTGATTCTAATAGCTTTGTAGTGTGGAGCCATTTTGTCCATCGCTGCATTAGTCATTTAGGATTTTCAGAAGGCACTTTTTTGCTGTGTGTGGGAGTGTGTGTGTGTGTGTGTATGTATGTGTGTTCCAAGAGACAGAAAGAAAGATGAAGACAGAAAGCAAGATCTCTAGGCGGTAGGGGTTGCAGATGTGTGGCTAAAGAGAAGAGAAAGAAGCAAAGAAAGGTAGATGAGTTTGTCTGTCTGCCTGTTCGTGTATGTATGTGTGATCAATGCACTAAATCAAACCCAACAATTCCTAAATTTTACTCAATGCAGTCTGCTCCTCGAGCACCTGCAAGTAATCAGGTGTTCCTTGGAGCTTGGCTTTAAGCTCATAATACTCACTTTTTCTATGCTCCACCACGATCTTACTGTGGTTCCCGCCTATCAGGGATGACTTCTTCATCTTTTTATCCAGCATTTTGTCCGGGTAGCGTATTTCGTACCCGCCCATCCCTATACTGTTGAAATCTCGTTTGCTGTCCAGGAAGTTCTGGATGAACATACTGGGCTCTCGACTGGGGAGGAATTCCTCGAGTTCGTCGATGGTGCTAAGACGTTTGTTGCGCTCCAGGGTGGAAAGCGAGTCTTTATCCTTGTCAGCACTGTTGCGGAGGATGATTTTCTGTCTCTGCGAGTCTGCAAACTTAAAGCCAGCGTCCATATCTGAGGAGCGTCCAATCCCACAGGTGTGGCTCTTACCAATGTGCTCAATGGTTTGAGGAATAAAAGTCTCGGCTCCTAGATCATCTCCTGGGATAGAACCTTTCTTGCTTGATTTGTGGCTATGTCGGCGGAGCTGTAACGACATAGAGCCACACTCTTGGTTCCCCAGTCCCTCCTGTCTGCTGACTGGTTTTTTATTCCGCCTCAGGACAAAGACTAAAAGGCAGAAGGCCACAAACACTGTAAGGATAAGCACTATAAGAATGCTGAGGATCATAATTGAGAGAGGCACAGGCCCTCCTGGTGGGGCTTTGCCAACCCCAGCAGGCGAAACAGAGGTCAAAATAGGGGTTGGGTTAGTGAAAATAAATGGGGGCTTTGCAATAAGCTTAGGACACAGGATCTCATTTTTCAAGAGGCGCAGCTCAATGTTGACGAACTGCACTGGGGAGGCACATTTGACCTCTTTGGCAGCCACTCCATCACTTAGCTTCTCTAGCCAGATTTTGAGGGCGACCAAATCGCAGGAACACTCCCATGGGTTCCCTTCCAGGTCTATTTGAGTCAGTGACCGCAGCTGGTCCAAGACACCACTCACTGGCATAGTAATGAAGTGGTTGTTTTTCAGATTTAGTCTAGCTAAAGAGACACCCACAAACACATAGGCAGGAAGACTCCGCAGAACATTATTGTTGAGATACAGAAGTTGTAAATTTGGCATGGAGTCAAATGTGCCTGATAAGATTTCTTTTATGGCATTGTATTCCAAATATAGATACTGAAGATTTGTAAGGCCCAAAAACATTTCAGGGTGCAACTGTTCAAGTTGATTTCCATTTAAATACAGTCTCCTCAGATTAGTGAGGTTAGCAAACACACCTTTCTGGACTGTGATGATTTGATTGCTGCCAAGATGTAGCAAATCTAAACCCTGGAATCCCTGGAAATCAGCTGGGCTTAGGTCGCGGATGTAATTCCCACTTAAGTGAAGTTTCTTGGCATTTGGAGGTTTGGGAATAAGATCAGCAAGATTTTTAATATTTCTTTCCTGACAACTAACACTAATGCCAAAGTCAGAGGGGTGAGCTTTGCAGCTGCAGGGATGTGGACACAGCAGTGGAGGGGTCCGTGTCTGAAAGGAAACAATTTGGCTATTTCTTCCAAATGGGGCCAAACCCGCAACAATACCATTACCATAAATCTTAGATGAGTCAGTAGTTTTTGGTGTTTTCGTGGCTATGGAAACCATAGTGGTTGGAGAAATTTTTGAGGGCAGCTGCCCATTCTCAGGCAGCACAGGTGGCATAAAGTCACTTCCAGTTCCCATTGGACAAAGTTCTTGTTTGTTGGTTTCTTTCAGTAGCCTCCCATACAAGTCACTTGGTGTTTCACATATGGCCTCACCAATAAAAATATTATAGGGCATATTTTCAAGCCATGCTTTGAGAGGTGCTAAATCACATGTGCAGTTCCAAGGGTTGTCATCCAGCTGGAGCTCCACAATGCGCCCAATATGTTCCAGAACTCCTAGATAAGGAAGCTTCTGGATCCTGTTCCCTCTAATGTCCAAGTGTGTGAGCGAGGCAAAGCGAAATATGTTATCAGGAAGTGACTGTATGAGATTATCATTCAGTATAAGAACTTTCAGCTTGTGCAGTTTGTTAAACGCACCCTTTTCAACGTACTTTATCAAATTATAATCAGCCTGAAGGTATTCCAAATTTTCTATGCCCTGCAAGGTGTCTGCTCGCAGCACTTTTAACTCATTATTGTTCAGGTGGAGTTGTTTCAATGCACTCATCCCCATGAAAGCTCCACCTTCGATGTTCTGCAGTTTATTGTTTCCTAGCTGCAGTGACACAGCGTGGGTGAAGTTGAGGAATGAGTTTGGGTAGAGTATGATTAAGAAGTTATTCTGGAAGTTCAAGTGGTAGAGAGATGAGGCTGGTGGGATGAGCTGCGTGGGTCGGTAGACAGTAATCTTTTCGCAGTTGACATACAGCACGTTTTCCACCGATGTGCAGGAGCAGGCGCTGCAGGTCTCAGCCATTAAGTCCGAGGCGGACGGGTCTGTCATCGGGGCTCCCTCTGATATGGAGGGGGAGGACAGGGAGGAGGAGAGAGACCCAGAGATGGAAGAAGAAAAAGCTGCCAGCAGGAATACGAGCAGCATCTCGCCAGTTAGAAATCCTCCCCAAGAAAACCATTTAGTAACCTTTGGAGAAACACACACACACACACACACACACACACACACACACACACACACACACACACACACACACACACACACACACACACAGGTGCATAAACAAGCATTCACACATACATAAATGAGCAAACATAAAAACCCAGTAAGGCACACAGAAAGCAAATTATCAAAATGCGTATTTCACATTGGGTGCCATTTATATGGCACTAAAACACACATAAATTTATATTTTCTTGTACTGTATAAGAACTATATGTAATTGCAAAACACACACATACACATTCAAAAATCTTTTTTAAATAGAATCACTGTAGTGAGTGTAACGATTTGCTATAATTTCTGGATTTGAGGGAATGATGATATGCTGGGGAAATGACTCAACCTTATTTACTGCTGCACTATTCTGCATCTTATTCTGATACCCAGCACATTAAGCACAGTCTTTGATCTGAATGAGCTGGTCCATATCACTAAATGAGAATCTCTCATATTGTGACACTAGAAAAAAAATTATATTGTTATATCGTAAAATGTGATAATTTAATGCTAATGAAGTCTAAATAAATGAGACTTACTCAAAGCTGAGGTGGTAATAATGGCAGGTCCTTCTGGAGACACGGGGCACCATGGGTGAGACATGGATGGAGGCGTGCAGTCCTCCCAGCTGAATAGAATGCAGATAGTTACAGGCGCAAAAAGATCTCTGCAGCCTCTATTTCCTCATCTAGGCTACTGTATTTTAACCCTGTATATGACACAATTTGAGACGGAAATGCGGGGGGCAGAGATGAGTTGGGGAGGGGGGGGTCTCTTTCACCCGATGCGTCTTTTACTGACGGGCTCCTCTTGCTTGGTAAAATTACCCCTCTGGTCGTTCGGTCCCCACGGTGAATGCGCTACCTCCATTGGAGAGCATTGATTTGGCACAGGAATAGATTGGAGAAAAACAGAAAACAAGATAGGCAAAACAGGATGCGCGACCGCGGAAGAGACAGGTAGCTTTTACACCCCTTGGTGGCGTGTCTGGCGAAACCAACGCGTGAAAAAATGCGCAAGGCGGTCGGTGATGCAGTCAAATAAGTCATTCATTTTTGGACTTGTTTGCTTTTTAATGTTAAGGACGGCTGGGGGAAGAAAATGGGCAGGGACAAGTATGGGGGGTGGGGTGGCTCACAGTGTTCCCCTGGCTTCAGCTCGGCTCAGCAACCGCCAAAGATCCACTGAATAAACGCTGGCTTGTTTGGAGCAAAGTTGCGCACTGGTATAATGCTTCTGAGGACAAAAGCAGGCGAAACGCTCCCATCAGGTTTTGTGTTTCAGTGTATTATTTTCCACGAGGATGTATAAATCCGGTAGCTTTTGGTAGGAAACAGTTATTTTCTCTATAGACAGAACAGTCTATTTGCAGGCGGTGGAAAGATGCTTCCTTCAGTATTCATCCAGCTGATGGATATCTTTGCGTACAAAGGACTGATGTAACAAAAAACGGCTACGATGTAATCGAAGTTTCCTTCCGGAGATGCACCAAGAGAAACGAGAGAGACGGGTCAGGACAACAGATACCGGTGCGTAAAAATGAATAATGCAGTTATTCAGCCTTCAGTCGGCTGCGGTGCAACTGAAGAGCAGGAAACTCCGCGCTTTTCTCTCATTCCCATCGGTTCAGATGATAAAGGAATAAAAACGAACTTCGGTCCAGAAGAAAAGATCATAAACAACAAAGAGAAAAATCCGGTTCGAGGAAATCGTGGAGATGTAAAGTAGATGAAGTCAAGCTTGTCTTTTCTCCTTCCTGTAAGACAGAAGGCTATCATCCGTGTTAGTCGCATGAGTGTGCTGGCTCCTTCTGTAGCCGCATTCACTGAGCTTCCAACACGACTAAAAAGGGAGAATGCAGAGATGTAGAGAGACAGGAGGAGGGATGAAGTGAGGGAGGGAGGTGGGAGTGAAAAAAAGAGAGAGAGAGAGAAAAGGTGGGGGAACTCACACACAGACCTAAAATGAAAAGGAAAAAAAAAAACTTAAAACCTTTTCAGCGTACACTATAATGCCTGTAATTGTATTTATTGCTTTTCATTGTGTAATACTTATCATATAGAAACGTACAGTTGTTTTTTCACCTGTGTAACCCACAGGGGGAAGCAAGATCAAAAGCGCGCTACCTGCCAAATCGTCGCATTGGGCTTGACTTGCGCGACACAGCTCAAAATGGAGCGAGCGAAAGAAAGGGAGAGAGAGTGAGAAAACGCGAGTGAGAATGTGTGGGTGTGTATGTTAGAGAGAGTGCTTAAAATCGGACACTGGAGCGCGCCTGCATTGAGTACAAGACAGAGAGAGAAGAGAGAAGGAAAGATGAGGAGGAGAAGGTTGAGGAGGAAAGGAGCTTATTATTCAAGCGTGCTGTAGTCAGGCGGACTGCACAAGGAGAACAAAAAGTCTGTGGGTCAATCATAGCCTGAGTGCTTAAGTAGTGCTTATTCTCTTGTTTTTCAGGTAAGAACAGAATGGCGAGGAAATAGATCATTATCTATCTATCTATCTATCTATCTATCTATCTATCTATCTATCTATCTATCTATCTATCTATCTATCTATCTATCTATCTATCTATCTATCTATCTATCTATCTATCTATCTATCTATCTATCTATCTATCTATCTATCTATCCCATTGTGTCTCATTTTATTATTGCATTTCCGATGACTGTGATAACATGGCGCAGTGCCTGCGCTCTATTCCATATACAGGGGACGCCCATGGGAGAAAAAGGGGGAGACCCCCTTATAGGGGACCTGGCACCTGACAGCATTCGGCTTTCTGACTAGAAGCTTCAGACCGGTTTCCTCTTGCAACATGTGCTACCAAGCAATGCACACAACAACAAAAAAAGAAGATGGGAGACACAAGTGGAATTAATGAGGTTCATGCGTTCCAGTAACCATGAGTATGTCAGTGTTGTTAGTATGGGGACTACAGGTGGGACAGTCATCACCTCTACTTTAAAGCACACATTGTTTCATTTGCTTTTAAATTAGTTTGTTCATGGTCTTAATTCTAATTAATGTGACCCATCAGTGAACAACTGCAACACAACCTGTCATCACTCATCACTGTGTTTCATGCTAATACTAATGGAATTAGTGCGTTTTAAGGCATTTTATGCACCAGAGCGTTACATGATTTTTTTGCCAGGCTGCAAGTCGTATATTAACTTAAATCTACCTGAGGCATATTTTGTAATTTAGTTTCTATTTTCTGTTACATTAAGTCTGTCAGAAAGTGTCTGGATTCTGTGTCATTATTGTTATTATTATTATTATTTTAATACTGTCTTGATTGATCATTGATTCATGTATTATCATGAAAAGTTCATGTCAATGGACATGTTTTCTAAAAAAATAAACTCTGTGTATTCAGCCAGACTCTAATGGTTGTGATTCAATTTCACTTAAGCATTATGTACCTTTTACATTATCATGTGGAGTTTATGTTTTGTTAAGCCCAATAATTATCTTAATGCATCATATTTTACTGACTACTTTAATCTGTTATTTTGATTCAATCCCCTTCACTCCTCAATTCCAGTTGGTAATTAATGACCCTCTGTTGCTTTGATAGAACATTTAGTCTCAATTATTTCACATACAGATAAATCCAGCACACTTTTACACTTGTGAAAAAAAAACTGCCTACTTACACCATTGATTAATTAATTTATGCACACTGAGGTGGCACTGAGGTGGCTGACAGCCACCTGCGTAAAACAGCAAATCAAGCATTCCTCCTCAAGTCTCATTAATGTGTGTTTCATACATAGGGCAGAGGGTGTGTGTGTATGTGAGTAAGTGTGCTGATATTTGACAGTCTTGGACATGTTCCTACACTGGCTGTGAGTGGTCTAAGAGAAGCAGGCCTACTAAAGAATGAGCCAGACAGTTGGCAGGGCCTATGCTTCCGCCTCAGCTGTCGTTAGTAGTCTGGCCATGTGGCTTAGACGCTGCTTCCTGTGTCCAAACATTGGAAATCCCTTGAATCTTGTGTGCTCTAATCCTGTTTGTTGGATTAAAATTAAAGATTTGAATATGCACTCAAATGTATTCATGTTGTTACATCTCTTACGTTTTTTGCTATGTTCTCTTAGAGCCAGTGTTGGGAATCTCTTCTGTGAATTTAATGTTTGATATGCCCTCATCTGGACAGAAACCTTACTGCACCTTTTTTCTAAGCCAGGTGGTTAATGCAATGATGTAAGGACAGTTGTGTTTGGAAGTTATATTTTGCTGCTGTGTGGCACACTGCCATGGTCACTGTTCACTGACTTTGGCCTGTTCAGCTATTACACTAATTCGACAATTTTTTTTCTCTCTATTTGACAACTTGGGGGCCTTTTTATGTCATATTTTCAAATGTACATGATTTTTATTTTTTGTGCTTTTATGATATTGTTATGCATCCTGTCATTTTCAAGCAGGAAGTCAGATTTTATTACTATGAGAATATTTTATGGTCACCATTCAGATACCTTAAAAGCACTGAAGGTTTTGTGCCTTTTATTTTTCAACAGTGAAGTGTGAGTGAGAAATTTGTTTAGGTGTTCTTCATAGAGTTCTAGTGTTTGATACCAGCCAGGAAAGATTACGATTCTGAAGTAATCTGGATGACAAATAGCTGACACATCACCTCACAGCGTGTGAAGGTAAGTGAAACCTTATCCACGACACGTAGTCAAAGTTAAAAAATGTTTTCTATTGATTTTTTTGTTTTCGGGAAGTGTCATTCATCAAGTGTGTCATTCATCAGATGCTGATGTGACTGTATGTTTATTTCCCTTGTGAGCAAACAAAAATAAATTTCTAATCATCTTACCTCTTTTCTGGAATAATGTCTGTCTGGTTTAATTTTGGTCGTCAAAGATAAATGTCAAATATTCCAGAATTGTGCTATAAGAATAAAGTAAAGTCAATAAGTCAATAAAGTAAGTCACAAGAGTGAACTAATACATTTTAGGTCAAAGGTCAAGCTCAGTGACCTCAGTCCTGTGCTTTCTTCTGAACTCAGTGTAAAACAAAATTCTTTAATTCAGTTTTTTTATATTTTTAGCATTTTATCTCTTCTGTTCTTATTAGTGCCTAACTGCATGAGTTTTCTGTGATTAACTGTGATTAACTGTGATTAATGCAATAATGTGAGGAGCATTCAGTAACAAATTTAAAAGTAGTGTATTACGTGTTGCCCACAGCTCAATCGAACCCACTTCACTCATTATAAATAATGGCGTGTAGTAAGGTGTAGATTAAATAGTGCAGACTTTATTAAAGTTTCTTAAAAGACAGCGCCGTCCCCCTGCTACACTACAACATAAAAACAACGAGACTTAAACTTGCTAAAACCATAACACTGCTAGCGCTTAAATCCATAAATCCCTCACCCTGTGCAGCTCCCACTCACGCTCCTACCGACACCAGCGTCCAGTTCTTACCTTTTCATACAACTTTCTACTACTTTCAAAATAAAAGCACCAATCTAAATATTTAGCCTAAATATCGCTTTTGTGAATTTGACTAGTTAATTATAACCAGTTAATGAAACTATTTTACTGTTCAGCAATTATCTGCACACACTTCCTTCAAAGCTTCAACTTTTATCAATTCAAATCAAAATACTTGTTCTGAAGCAAATTTAAGCCGTATTAAATATTTTCAAAACGTTTAGCTATATTTCAACAAGTTAATTAATTGATTTTCAGCAGTTTGTTAATTTCAGCAAATCTTTTTCGTGTTTCCTTCATATGAAATTGAACTACTTCAGCTTCTTCTGCAAATATTCAGCACTGTTTAATCAATTCCTATTTCTCCTTAGATACATTCAACTATGATTTACATGATTGAGCTATTTCATCTGTTTTAAATGTTTCAGTTACTTTCAGCAACTCTTCAGGAATATTTTCAGCTTGGAAGCATTCACTGTGCATTTTCTTATGGAAATGCTTTTTCTAGTTAGTGGGAGAGCTGAACAGCTCTCACACTATTGAGATCTTCGCTCTTTATTATTAGTGGGAGAGCTGAACAGCTCTCACACTATTGATATCTTCGCTCTTTATTATTAGTGGGAGAGCTGAACAGCTCTCACACTATTGATATCTTCGCTCTTTATTATTAGTGGGAGAGCTGAACAGCTCTCACACTATTGAGATCTTCGCTCTTTATTAGTGGGAGAGCTGAACAGCTCTCACACTATTGAGGTCTTCGCTCTTTATTAGTGGGAGAGCTGAACAGCTCTCACACTATTGAGATCTTCGCTCTTTATTAGTGGGAGAGCTGAACAGCTCTCACACTATTGAGATCTTCGCTCTTTATTAGTGGGAGAGCTGAACAGCTCTCACACTATTGAGATCTTCGCTCTTTATTATTATTAGTGGGAGAGCTGAACAGCTCTCACACTATTGAGATCTTCGCTCTTTATTATTATTATTAGTGGGAGAGCTGAACAGCTCTCACACTATTGTTATCTTCGGTCTTTATTAGTGGGAGAGCTGAACAGCTCTCACACTATTGTTATCTTCGGTCTTTATTATTATTATTATTCTTCTTCTACTTATTCCGCCCTTTTTTTGATTGCTATCTACTTTTTAACGCTTCATCGTAGAATTGTCGTTCAACTTTCTAAACGTGTGTCATCTTTAGGAGATGTGGGCTATTACTTTTTATGTTTTCAGCTTTTCAACTTTTAACGTTATTCAACTTTTTTCATCGTTTTTTTATAATGGTCGTCTATGGGAATCATCGTTAAACTTTTTGTCAACTTCCCTCTTTTCATCAGCGTCTATCATTGTCATACTTTGGCGTAGAAACGTCATTTCAACTTCAAAAGCGTCCATCATTGCTCAACTTTCTCCTCGTAAATCATCGTTGTCGTATCTTCTATACTTTTCGACTAGTGAGCGTTTAAATATGGTGTGGTTTTTGTTAAATTTTCAGCTTTTCCATTAGTGTGTATTGGGTCATTTAGAGTGCGTGATGTCACAGCTACAGTGAGAAGGTGCGCTTTTTTAAGACAGAACTTCTGTCTCTAACTCGTCACTACAGCCACAATTTTTACTCTATGAACGTAATTATTTCACTAAATCGTAGTCATACTTGTCTTCTTTCTAATGATGTGTCTGGCTTTACCCTCAGACTTATACTTTAGTCGCTATCGACCTCAAAGCACAGAGAGATCCTGAAATTCTCCCATAGACTCTAATGATAATTTTTGGCAGACGTCTGGAGAAAAACAAGGAGGAGACATATTTTGAAATTGCGACTGTGGCTACAAACGTTTGTCCTCAAACATAAAATTCACACCATTTGCTCATTGAAGCCTTGGGACTCGAAAAATGAAATAATCTTTGTGATAACTATTATGGTTTAGCTGGAACAAGCCTGTTTATACAGGGTGAAACTCTGCTTTTACAGAGCAGAGTGAGCCTGATTTTCCCGCCTTTTGTCTCCATGGCGACGGCGCAGCTGCAGATTTGACTGACAGGTCAAACTGCTGATGCTCAGTGTAGACAGCAGTTACATGCTTATTACTGATTACTCAACTACACTATTGGATTGTGTAGTAATTAAGCACACACTTCCTCTAAATCCTTTCAAAATAAAAGCACCAAGCCAAATAATTAGCTTTAATACCAACATTTCTGCTTTTAGATGGGTAATTATGACTATTTAAAGATAGATTAACAGTTTAGTAATTACCCACACGTGCTTCCTCTACATCCTTTCAAAATAAAAGCACCAATGCCAATTATTAGCTTTAATGGCACCGTTTTTGCCTTTGAATGGTTAATTATGATTATTTAAAGACTAATTGACAGTTACGCTATTACCCCCACACATTTCCTCTAAATCCTTTCAAAATAAAAGCACCCATTACAATTTATTACCTTTAATGGCAAGATTGATTAGAAAATTTGTGGTTCTGAATACTTACCAATCGTTAATGAGACTACTTTAGAGTTCAGTAAATAGCCACTCAAACTTATTAGGGTGCTTTTATTCTGAAAGGGCTAAATCTAAATCTTTTGCTTTAATAGGGCTATTCTTGCTATTGAATGATAAATTATGACTATCTAATGACTATTTTATAGTTTAGTAATCGCCCACACACAACCTCTAAATCCTTTCAAAATAAAAGCACCAATGTAATTCATTACCTTAAATGGCAATTTTTTTTTTCTGACTGGTAAATTTCTACTAGTTATTAAACTATTACACGGTTAGGTAATTATTTACAAATACTTTCTTCAAATCAAAAAGATAGTCATCTTATTTATGATTGTCAACAATGCACCTTGGTCAACTTTTTAATCTTTGACATCTTTTAACCTTGGTCAACTTTTGAATCATTGTCATCTCTTCAATATTGTCATAGTATGACCTTGGTCATCTTTTTAATCATCATCTTTTTAATCGCCATCTTTTGTCATCGTTTTAATCTTTGTCAACGTTTTCTCGTTTTCATCGTTTTGCCGTAGTCAACTTTTTGACGTCAGCAGCTTAATCAGCGTTTGTCATCGTTGCGGCAGCAGATCAGCTCTCCCACGTAATTTCTCGAGAAATTACTTTTTCTAGTTATTATTATTATTCTTCTTCTACTTATTCCGCCCTTTTTTTGATTGCTATCTACTTTTTAACGCTTCATCGTAGAATCGTCGTTCAACTTTCTAAACGTGTGTCATCTTTAGGAGATGTGGGCTATTACTTTTTATGTTTTCAGCTTTTCAACTTTTAATGTTATTCAACTTTTTTCATCGTTTTTTTATAATGGTCGTCTATGGGAATCATCGTTCAACTTTTTGTCAACTTCCCTCTTTTCATCAGCGTCTATCATCGTCATACTTTGGCGTAGAAACGTCATTTCAACTTCAAAAGCGTCCATCATCGCTCAACTTTCTCCTCGTAAATCAGCGTTGTCGTATCTTCTATACTTTTTGACTCGTGAACGTTTAAATATGGTGTGGTTTTTGTTAAATTTTCAGCTTTTCCATTAGTGTGTATTGGGTCAGTTAGAGTGCGTGATGTCACAGCTACAGTGAGAAGGTGCGCTTTTTTAAGACAGAACTTCTGTCTCTAACTTGTCACTACAGCCACAATTTTTACACTATGAACGTAATTATTTCACTAAATCGTAGTCATACTTGTCTTCTTTCTAATGATGTGTCTGGCTTTACCCTCAGACTTATACTTTAGTCGCTATCGACCTCAAAGCACAGAGAGATCCTGAAATTCTCCCATAGACTCTAATGATAATTTTTGGCAGACGTCTGGAGAAAAAAAAGGAGGAGACATATTTTGAAATTGCGACTGTGGCTACAAACGTTTGTCCTCAAACATAAAATTCACACCATTTGCTCATTGAAGCCTTGGGACTCGTAAAATGAAATAATTTTTGTGATAACTATCATGGTTTAGCTGGAACAAGCCTGTTTATACAGGGTGAAACTCTGCTTTTACAGAGCAGAGTGAGCCTGATTTTCCCGCCTTTCGTCTCCATGGCGACGGCGCAGCTGCAGATTTCACTGACAGGTCAAACTCCTGATGCTCAGTGTAGGCAGCAGTTTCATGCTTATTACTGATTACTCAACTACACTATTGGATTGTGTAGTAATTAAGCACACACTTCCTCTAAATCCTTTCAAAATAAAAGCACCAAGCCAAATAATTAGCTTTAATAGCAATATTTCTGCTTTTAGATGGGTAATTATGACTATTTAAAGATACATTAACAGTTTAGTAATTACCCACACATGCTTCCTATACGTCCTTTCAAAATAAAAGCACCAATGCAATTTATTAGCTTTAGCTGCACTGTTTTTGCCTTTGAATGGTTAATTATGATTATTTAAAGACTAATTAACAGGTACGCTATTACCCCCACACATTTCCTCTAAATCCTTTCAAAATAAAAGCACCAATTACAATTTATTACCTTTTAATGGCAAGATTGATTAGAACATTTCTGGTTCTGAATACTTACCAATTTTTAATGAGACTATTTAAGAGTTCAGCAAATAACCACTCACACTTATTAGGGTGCTTTTATTCTGAAAGGGCTTAATCTAATTTTTTTGCTTTAATAGGGCTATTCTTGCTAGTGAATGATAAATTATGACTATCTAATGACTATTTTATAGTTTAGTAATCACTCACACACAACCTCTAAATCCTTTCAAAATAAAAGCAACAATGTAATTTATTACCCTAAATGGCAAGATTTTTGTTTCTGACTGGTAAATTTTTAATAGTTATTAAACTATTATTTTTTATTTGCTATTATTTTATTTTTATTTATTATTTAATTATTTACAAATACTTTCTTCAAATTAAAAAGCTAGTTAGCTAATTCATGATTGTCAACTTTTTAATATTTGACATCTTTTTACCTTGGTCAACTTTTGAATCATTGTCATATTTTTAATCTTGTCTTAGTGTGACCATGGTCATCTTTTTAATCATCATCTTTTTGATCGCCATCTTTTGTCATCGTTTTAATCTTTGTCAACGTTTTCTTGTTTTCATCGTTTTCATCGTTTTGCCGTAGTCAACTTTTGGACGTCAGCAGCTTAATCAGCGTTTGTCATCGTTGCGGCAGCAGATCAGCTCTCCCACGTAATTTCTCGAGAAATTACTTTTTCTAGTTATTCTTATTATTTCGCCCCGTTTTTCGGTCGCTATCTACTTCTCAACGCTTCATCGTAGAATCATCGTTCAACGTTCTAAACGTGCGTCATCGTTAGACGATGCAGGCTATTACTTTTCACGTTTTCAGCTTTTAAACTTTTAACGTTATTCAACGTTTTTCGTCGTTTTTTTATAATGGTCGTCTATGGGAATCATCGTTCAACTTTCTGTCAACTTCACTCTTTTCATCAGCGTCTATCATCGTCATACTTTGGCGTAGAAACGTCATTTCAACGTCAAAATCATCTATCATCTTTCATCGTTCTCCGTGTAAATCAGCGTCCTCGTATCTTTTATAGTTTTCAACTTGTGAGCGTTTAAATATCGTGTGGTTTTTGTTAAATTTTCAGCTTTTCCATTAGTGTGTATTGGCTCTGCTAGAGTGCGTGATGTCACAGCTACAGTGAGAAGGTGCGCTTTTTTAAGACAGAACTTCTGTCTCTAACTCGTCACTACAGCCACAATTTTTACTCTATCAACGTAATTACTTCACTAAATCGTAGTCATACTTGTCTTCTTTCTAATGATGTGTCTGGATATACCCTCAGACCTATACTTTAGTCGCTATCGACCTCAAAGTGCAGAGAGATCCTGAAATTCTCCCATTGACTCTAATGATAATTTTTGGCAGACGTCTGAGGAGAAAAACAGAGGAGACATATTTTGAAATTGCCACTGTGGCTACAAGCTTTTGTCCTTAAACATAAAATTCACACCATTTGTTCATTGAAGCCTTGGGACTCGTAAAATGAAATAATTTTTGTGATAACTATTATGGTTTAGCTGAAACAAGCCTGTTTATACAGGGTGAAACTCTGCTTTTTACAGAGCAGAGTGAGCCTGATTTTCCCGCCTTTCGTCTCCATGGCGACAGCGCAGCTGCAGATTTCACTGACAGGTCAAACTTCTGATGCTCAGTGTAGACAGCAGTTCCATGCTTGTTACTGATTACTCAACTACACTATTGGATTGTGTAGTAATTAAGCACACACTTCCTCTAAATCCTTTCAAAATAAAAGCACCAAGCCAAATAATTAGCTTTAATAGCAATATTTCTGCTTTTAGATGGGTAATTATGACTGTTTAAATATAGATTAACAGTTTAGTAATGACCCACACATGCTTCCTCTACATCCTTTCAAAATAAAAGCACCAATGCCAATTATTAGCTTTAACTGCACTGTTTTTGCCTTTGAATGGGTAATTATGATTATTTAAAGACTAGTTGACAGTTACGCTATTACCCCCACACATTTCCTCTAAATCATTTCAAAATAAAAGCACCAATTACAATTTTTTACTTTTAATGGCAAGATTGATTAGAAAGTTTGTGGTTCTGAATACTAACCAATCGTTAATGAGACTACTTTAGAGTTCAGTAAATAGCCACTCAAACTTATTAGGGTGCTTTTATTCTGAAAGGGCTAAATCTAAATCTTTTGCTTTAATAGGGCTATTGTTTCTATTGAATGATAAATTATGACTATCTAATGACTATTTTATAATTTAGTAATCACTCACACACAACCTCTAAATCCTTTCAAAATAAAAGCACCAATGTAATTTATTATCTTAAATGGCAAGATTTTTGTTTCTGACTGGTAAATTTTTAATAGTTATAAAACTATTACACAGTTAGGTAATTATTTACAAATACTTTCTTCAAATCAAAAAGATAGTGAGCTTATTTATGATTGTCAACAATGCACTCTGGTCAACTTTTTAATCTTTGACATCTTTTTACCTTGGTCAACTTTTGAGTCATTGTCATATTTTAATCTTGTCTTAGTATGACCTTGGTCATCTTTTTAATCATCATGTTTTTAATCGCCATCTTTTGTCATCGTTTTAATCTTTGTCAACGTTTTCATCGTTTTGCCGTAGTCAACTTTTTGACGTCAGCAGCTTAATCAGCGTTTGTCATCGTTGCGGCAGCAGATCAGCTCTCCCACGTAATTTCTCGAGAAATTACTTTTTCTAGTTATTATTATTATTCTTATTATTTCGCTCCGTTTTTCGGTCGCTATCTACTTCTCAACGCTTCATCGTAGAATCATCGTTCAACGTTCTAAACGTGCGTCATCGTTAGACGATGCAGGCTATTACTTTTCACGTTTTCAGCTTTTAAACTTTTAACGTTATTCAACGTTTTCCGTCGTTTTTTTATAATGGTCGTCTATGGGAATCATCGTTCAACTTTCTGTCAACTTCCCTCTTTTCATGAGCGTCTATCATCGTCATACTTTGGCGTAGAAACGTCATTTCAACGTCAAAAGCGTCTATCATCTTTCAGCGTTCTCCGTGTAAATCAGCGTCCTCGTATCTTTTATAGTTTTCGACTTGTGAGCGTTTAAATATCGTGTGGTTTTTGTTAAATTTTCAGCTTTTCCATTAGTGTGTATTGGGTCTGTTAGAGTGCGTGATGTCACAGCTACAGTGAGAAGGTGCGCTTTTTTAAGACAGAACTTCTGTCTCTAACTCGTCACTACAGCCACAATTTTTACTCTATCAACGTAATTACTTCACTAAATCGTAGTCATACTTGTCTTCTTTCTAATGATGTGTCTGGCTATACCCTCAGACCTATACTTTGGTCGCTATCGACCTCAAAGTGCAGAGAGATCCTGAAATTCTCCCATTGACTCTAATGATAATTTTTGGCAGACGTCTGAGGAGAAAAACAGAGGAGACATATTTTGAAATTGCCACTGTGGCTACAAGCTTTTGTCCTTAAACATAAAATTCACACCATTTGCTCATTGAAGCCTTGGGACTCGAAAAATGAAATAATCTTTGTGATAACTATCATGGTTTAACTGGAACAAGCCTGTTTATACAGGGTGAAACTCTGCTTTTACAGAGCAGAGTGAGCCTGATATTCCCGCCTTTCGTCTCCATGGCGACGGCGCAGCTGCAGATTTCACTGACAGGTCAAACTGCTGATGCTCAGTGTAGACAGCAGTTCCATGCTTATTACTGATTACTCAACTACACTATTGGATTGTGTAGTAATTAAGCACACACTTCCTCTAAATCCTTTCAAAATAAAAGCACCAAGCCAAATAATTAGCTTTAATAGCAATATTTCAACTTTTAGATGGGTAATTATGACTATTTAAAGATAGATTAACAGTTTAGTAATTACCCACACGTGCTTCCTCTACACCCTTTCAAAATAAAAGCACCAATGCCAATTATTAGCTTTAACTGCACTGTTTTTGCCTTTGAATGGGTAATTATGATTATTAATGGGTAATTAAAGACTAATTGACAGTTATGCTATTACCCCCACACATTTCCTCTAAATCCTTTCAAAATAAAAGCACCAATTACAATTTATTACCTTTAATGGCAAGATTGATTAAAACATTTGTGGTTCTGAATACTTACCAATCGTTAATGGGACTACTTTAGAGTTCAGTAAATAGACACTCAAACTTATTAGGGTGCTTTTATTCTGAAAGTGCTAAATCTAAATCTTTTGCTTTAATAGGGCTATTCTTGCTATTGAATGATAAACTATGACTATCTAATGACTATTTTATAGTTTAGTAATCGCCCACACACAACCTCTAAATCCTTTCAAAATAAAAGCACCAATGTAATTTATTACCTTAAATGGCAAGATTTTTGTTTCTGACTGGTAAATTTCTACTAGTTATTAAACTATTACACAGTTAGGTAATTATTTACAAATACTTTCTTCAAATCAAAAAGATAGTCAGCTTATTTTTGATTGTCAACAATGCACCTTGGTCAACTTTTTAATATTTTAAACGTGGTCAACTTTTGAATCATTGTCATCTCTTTAATATTGTCATAGTATGACCTTGGTCATCTTTTTAATCATCATCTTTTTAATCGCCATCTTTTGTCATCGTTTTAATCTTTGTCAACGTTTTCTCGTTTTCATCGTTTTCATCGTTTTCATCGTTTTGCCGTAGTCAACTTTTTGACGTCAGCAGCTTAATCAGCGTTTGTCATCGTTGCGGCAGCAGATCAGCTCTCCCACGTAATTTCTCGAGAAATTACTTTTTCTAGTTATTATTCTTATTATTTCGCCCCGTTTTTCGGTCGCTATCTACTTCTCAACGCTTCATCGTAGAATCATCGTTCAACGTTCTAAACGTGCGTCATCGTTAGACGATGCAGGCTATTACTTTTCACGTTTTCAGCTTTTAAACTTTTAACGTTATTCAACGTTTTTCGTCGTTTTTTTATAATGGTCGTCTATGGGAATCATCGTTCAACTTTCTGTCAACTTCACTCTTTTCATCAGCGTCTATCATCGTCATACTTTGGCGTAGAAACGTCATTTCAACGTCAAAATCATCTATCATCTTTCATCGTTCTCCGTGTAAATCAGCGTCCTCGTATCTTTTATAGTTTTCAACTTGTGAGCGTTTAAATATCGTGTGGTTTTTGTTAAATTTTCAGCTTTTCCATTAGTGTGTATTGGCTCTGCTAGAGTGCGTGATGTCACAGCTACAGTGAGAAGGTGCGCTTTTTTAAGACAGAACTTCTGTCTCTAACTCGTCACTACAGCCACAATTTTTACTCTATCAACGTAATTACTTCACTAAATCGTAGTCATACTTGTCTTCTTTCTAATGATGTGTCTGGATATACCCTCAGACCTATACTTTAGTCGCTATCGACCTCAAAGTGCAGAGAGATCCTGAAATTCTCCCATTGACTCTAATGATAATTTTTGGCAGACGTCTGAGGAGAAAAACAGAGGAGACATATTTTGAAATTGCCACTGTGGCTACAAGCTTTTGTCCTTAAACATAAAATTCACACCATTTGCTCATTGAAGCCTTGGGACTCGTAAAATGAAATAATTTTTGTGATAACTATCATGGTTTAGCTGAAACAAGCCTGTTTATACAGGGTGAAACTCTGCTTTTACAGAGCAGAGTGAGCCTGATTTTCCCGCCTTTCGTCTCCATGGCGACAGGCGCAGCTGCAGATTTCACTGACAGGTCAAACTTCTGATGCTCAGTGTAGACAGCAGTTCCATGCTTGTTACTGATTACTCAACTACACTATTGGATTGTGTAGTAATTAAGCACACACTTCCTCTAAATCCTTTCAAAATAAAAGCACCAAGCCAAATAATTAGCTTTAATAGCAATATTTCTGCTTTTAGATGGGTAATTATGACTGTTTAAATATAGATTAACAGTTTAGTAATGACCCACACATGCTTCCTCTACATCCTTTCAAAATAAAAGCACCAATGCCAATTATTAGCTTTAACTGCACTGTTTTTGCCTTTGAATGGGTAATTATGATTATTTAAAGACTAGTTGACAGTTACGCTATTACCCCCACACATTTCCTCTAAATCCTTTCAAAATAAAAGCACCAATTACAATTTTTTACTTTAATGGCAAGATTGATTAGAAAGTTTGTGGTTCTGAATACTAACCAATCGTTAATGAGACTACTTTAGAGTTCAGTAAATAGCCACTCAAACTTATTAGGGTGCTTTTATTCTGAAAGGGCTAAATCTAAATCTTTTGCTTTAATAGGGCTATTGTTGCTATTGAATGATAAATTATGACTATCTAATGACTATTTTATAATTTAGTAATCACTCACACACAACCTCTAAATCCTTTCAAAATAAAAGCACCAATGTAATTTATTATCTTAAATGGCAAGATTTTTGTTTCTGACTGGTAAATTTTTAATAGTTATAAAACTATTACACAGTTAGGTAATTATTTACAAATACTTTCTTCAAATCAAAAAGATAGTGAGCTTATTTATGATTGTCAACAATGCACTCTGGTCAACTTTTTAATCTTTGACATCTTTTTACCTTGGTCAACTTTTGAGTCATTGTCATATTTTAATCTTGTCTTAGTATGACCTTGGTCATCTTTTTAATCATCATGTTTTTAATCGCCATCTTTTGTCATCGTTTTAATCTTTGTCATCGTTTCCTCGTTTTCATCGTTTTGCCGTAGTCAACTTTTGGATGTAGTCAACTTTTTGACGTCAGCAGCTTAATCAGCGCTTGTCATCGTTGTGGCAGCAGATCAGCTCTCCCACGTAATTTCTCTAGAAATTACTTTTTCTAGTTATTATTCTTATTATTTCGCCCTGTTTTTCGGTCGCTATCTACTTCTCAACGCTTCATCGTAGAATCATCGTTCAACGTTCTAAACGTGCGTCATCGTTAGACGATGCAGGCTATTACTTTTCACGTTTTCAGCTTTTCAACTTTTAACGTTATTCAACGTTTTTCGTCGTTTTTTTATAATGGTCGTCTATGGGAATCATCGTTCAACTTTCTGTCAACTTCCCTCTTTTCATCAGCGTCTATCATCGTCATACTTTGGCGTAGAAACGTCATTTCAACGTCAAAAGCGTCTATCATCTTTCAGCGTTCTCCGTGTAAATCAGCGTCCTCGTATCTTTTATAGTTTTCGACTTGTGAGCGTTTAAATATCGTGTGGTTTTTGTTAAATTTTCAGCTTTTCCATTAGTGTGTATTGGGTCATTTAGAGTGTGTGATGTCACAGCTACAGTGAGAAGGTGCGCTTTTTTAAGACAGAACTTCTGTCTCTAACTTGTCACTACAGCCACAATTTTTACTCTATCAACGTAATTACTTCACTAAATCGTAGTCATACTTGTCTTCTTTCTAATGATGTGTCTGGATATACCCTCAGACCTATACTTTAGTCGCTATCAACCTCAAAGCGCAGAGAGATCCTGAAATTCTCCCATAGACTCTAATGATAATTTTTGGCAGACGTCTGGGGAGAAAAACAGAGGAGACATATTTTGAAATTGCCACTGTGGCTACAAGCTTTTGTCCTTAAACATAAAATTCACACCATTTGCTCATTGAAGCCTTGGGACTCGTAAAATGAAATAATTTTTGTGATAACTATCATGGTTTAGCTGGAACAAGCCTGTTTATACAGGGTGAAACTCTGCTTTTACAGAGCAGAGTGAGCCTGATTTTCCCGCCTTTCGTCTCCATGGCGACGGCGCAGCTGCAGATTTCACTGACAGGTCAAACTGCTGATGCTCAGTGTAGACAGCAGTTCCATGCTTATTACTGATTACTCAACTACACTATTGGATTGTGTAGTAATTAAGCACACACTTCCTCTAAATCCTTTCAAAATAAAAGCACCAAGCCAAATAATTAGCTTTAATAGCAATATTTCTGCTTTTAGATGGGTAATTATGACTATTTAAAGATAGATTAACAGTTTAGTAATTACCCACACATGCTTCCTCTACATCCTTTCAAAATAAAAGCACCAATGCCAATTATTAGCTTTAACTGCACTGTTTTTGCCTTTGAATGGGTAATTATGATTATTTAAAGACTAATTGACAGTTACGCTATTACCCCCACACATTTCCTCTAAATCCTTTCAAAATAAAAGCACCAATTACAATTTATTACCTTTAATGGCAAGATTGATTAGAAAGTTTGTGGTTCTGAATACTTACCAATCGTTAATGAGACTACTTTAGAGTTCAGTAAATAGCCACTCAAACTTATTAGGGTGCTTTTATTCTGAAAGGGCTAAATCTAAATCTTTTGCTTTAATAGGGCTATTCTTGCTATTGAATGATAAATTATGACTATCTAATGACTATTTTATAGTTTAGTAATCGCCCACACACAACCTCTAAATCCTTTCAAAATAAAAGCACCAATGTAATTTATTACCTAAATGGCAAGATTTTTGTTTCTGACTGGTAAATTTCTACTAGTTATTAAATATTACACAGTTAGGTAATTATTTACAAATACTTTCTTCAAATCAAAAAGATAGTCAGCTTATTTATGATTGTCAACAATGCACATTGGTCAACCTTTTTAATCTTTGACATCTTTTAACCTTGGTCAACTTTTGAATCATTGTCATATCTTTAATATTGTCATAGTATGACCTTGGTCATCTTTTTAATCATCATCTTTTTAATCGCCATCTTTGTCATCGTTTTAATCTTTGTCATCGTTTTCTCGTTTTCATCGTTTTCATCGTTTTGCCGTAGTCAACTTTTTGACGTCAGCAGCTTAATCAGCGTTTGTCATCGTTGCGGCAGCAGATCAGCTCTCCCACGTAATTTCTCGAGAAATTACTTTTTCTAGTGGAGAGCTGAACAGCTCTCACACTATTGAGATCTTCGCTCTTTATTATTATTATTCTTATTATTTCGCCCCGTTTTTCGGTCGCTATCTACTTCTCAACGCTTCAACGTAGAATCATCGTTCAACGTTCTAAACGTGCGTCATCGTTAGACGATGCAGGCTATTACTTTTCACGTTTTCAGCTTTTAAACTTTTAACGTTATTCAACGTTTTTCGTCGTTTTTTTATAATGGTCGTCTATGGGAATCATCGTTCAACTTTCTGTCAACTTCCCTCTTTTCATCAGCGTCTATCATCGTCATACTTTGGCGTAGAAACGTTATTTCAACGTCAAAAGCATCTATCATCTTTCATCGTTCTCCGTGTAAATCAGCGTCCTCGTATCTTTTATAGTTTTCAACTTGTGAGCGTTTAAATATCGTGTGGTTTTAGTTAAATTTTCAGCTTTTCCATTAGTGTGTATTGGCTCTGCTAGAGTGCGTGATGTCACAGCTACAGTGAGAAGGTGCGCTTTTTTAAGACAGAACTTCTGTCTCTAACTCGTCACTACAGCCACAATTTTTACTCTATCAACGTAATTACTTCACTAAATCGTAGTCATACTTGTCTTCTTTCTAATGATGTGTCTGGATATACCCTCAGACCTATACTTTAGTCGCTATCGACCTCAAAGTGCAGAGAGATCCTGAAATTCTCCCATTGACTCTAATGATAATTTTTGGCAGACGTCTGAGGAGAAAAACAGAGGAGACATATTTTGAAATTGCCACTGTGGCTACAAGCTTTTGTCCTTAAACATAAAATTCACACCATTTGCTCATTGAAGCCTTGGGACTCGTAAAATGAAATAATTTTTGTGATAACTATCATGGTTTAGCTGAAACAAGCCTGTTTATACAGGGTGAAACTCTGCTTTTACAGAGCAGAGTGAGCCTGATTTTCCCGCCTTTCGTCTCCATGGCGACGGCGCAGCTGCAGATTTCACTGACAGGTCAAACTCCTGATGCTCAGTGTAGACAGCAGTTCCATGCTTGTTACTGATTACTCAACTACACTATTGGATTGTGTAGTAATTAAGCACACACTTCCTCTAAATCCTTTCAAAATAAAAGCACCAAGCCAAATAATTAGCTTTAATAGCAATATTTCTGCTTTTAGATGGGTAATTATGACTGTTTAAATATAGATTAACAGTTTAGTAATGACCCACACATGCTTCCTCTACATCCTTTCAAAATAAAAGCACCAATGCCAATTATTAGCTTTAACTGCACTGTTTTTGCCTTTGAATGGGTAATTATGATTATTTAAAGACTAGTTGACAGTTACGCTATTACCCCCACACATTTCCTCTAAATCCTTTCAAAATAAAAGCACCAATTACAATTTATTACCTTTAATGGCAAGATTGATTAGAAAGTTTGTGGTTCTGAATACTTACCAATCGTTAATGAGACTACTTTAGAGTTCAGTAAATAGCCACTCAAACTTATTAGGGTGCTTTTATTCTGAAAGGGCTAAATCTAAATCTTTTGCTTTAATAGGGCTATTGTTGCTATTGAATGATAAATTATGACTATCTAATGACTATTTTATAATTTAGTAATCACTCACACACAACCTCTAAATCCTTTCAAAATAAAAGCACCAATGTAATTTATTATCTTAAATGGCAAGATTTTTGTTTCTGACTGGTAAATTTTTAATGGTTATTAAACTATTACACAGTTAGGCAATTATTTACAAATACTTTCTTCAAATCAAAAAGATAGTCATCTTATTTATGGTTGTTAACAATGCACCTTGGTCAACTTTTTAATCTTTGACATCTTTTAACCTTGGTCAACTTTTGAATCATTGTCATATTTTAATCTTGTCCTAGTATGACATTGGTCATCTTTTTAATCGCCATCTTTTGTCATCGTTTTATTCTTTGTCAACGTTTTCTCGTTTTCATCGCTTTGCCGTAGTCAACTTTTGGACGTAGTCAACTTTTTTGACGTCAGCAGCTTAATCAGCGTTTGTCATCGTTGCGGCAGCAGATCAGCTCTCCCACGTAATTTCTCGAGAAATTACTTTTTCTAGTTATTATTATTCTTATTATTTCGCCCCGTTTTTCGGTCGCTATCTACTTCTCAACGCTTCATCGCAGAATCATCGTTCAACGTTCTAAACGTGCGTCATCGTTAGACGATGCAGGCTATTACTTTTCACGTTTTCAGCTTTTCAACTTTTAACGTTATTCAACGTTTTCCGTCGTTTTTTTATAATGGTCGTCTATGGGAATCATCGTTCAACTTTCTGTCAACTTCCCTCTTTTCATCAGCGTCTATCATCGTCATACTTTGGCGTAGAAACGTCATTTCAACGTCAAAAGCGTCTATCATCTTTCAACGTTCTCCGTGTAAATCAGCGTCCTCGTATCTTTTATAGTTTTCGACTTGTGAGCGTTTAAATATCGTGTGGTTTTTGTTAAATTTTCAGCTTTTCCATTAGTGTGTATTGGGTCTGTTAGAGTGCGTGATGTCACAGCTACAGTGAGAAGGTGCGCTTTTTTAAGACAGAACTTCTGTCTCTAACTCGTCACTACAGCCACAATTTTTACTCTATCAACGTAATTACTTCACTAAATCGTAGTCATACTTGTCTTCTTTCTAATGATGTGTCTGGCTATACCCTCAGACCTATACTTTAGTCGCTATCGACCTCAAAGTGCAGAGAGATCCTGAAATTCTCCCATAGACTCTAATGATAATTTTCGGCAGACGTCTGAGGAGAAAAACAGAGGAGACATATTTTGAAATTGCCACTGTGGCTACAAGCTTTTGTCCTTAAACATAAAATTCACACCATTTGCTCATTGAAGCCTTGGGACTCGTAAAATGAAATAATTTTTGTGATAACTATCATGGTTTAGCTGGAAACAAGCCTGTTTATACAGGGTGAAACTCTGCTTTTACAGAGCAGAGTGAGCCTGATTTTCCCGCCTTTTCGTCTCCATGGCGACGGCGCAGCTGCAGATTTGACTGACAGGTCAAACTGCTGATGCTCATGTGTACAGAGCAGTTCCATGCTTATTACTGATTACTCAACTACAATATTGGATTGTGTAGTAATTAAGCACACACTTCCTCTAAATCCTTTCAAAAGTAAAAGCACCAAGCCAAATAATTAGCTTTAATAGCAATATTTCTACTTTTAGATGGGTAATTATGACTATTTAAAGATAGATTAACAGTTTAGTAATTACCCACACATGCTTCCTCTACATCCTTTCAAAATAAAAGCACCAATGCCATTATTAGCTTTAACTGCACTGTTTTTGCCTTTGAATGGGTAATTATGATTATTTAAAGACTAATTGACAGTTACGCTATTACCCCCACACATTTCCTCTAAATCCTTTCAAAATAAAAGCACCAATTACAATTTATTACCTTTAATGGCAAGATTGATTAGAAAGTTTGTGGTTCTGAATACTAACCAATCGTTAATGAGACTACTTTAGAGTTCAGTAAATAGCCACTCAAACTTATTAGGGTGCTTTTATTCTGAAAGGGCTAAATCTAAATCTTTTGCTTTAATAGGGCTATTCTTGCTATTGAATGATAAATTATGACTATCTAATGACTATTTTATAGTTTAGTAATCGCCCACACACAACCTCTAAATCCTTTCAAAATAAAAGCACCAATGTAATTTATTACCTAAATGGCAAGATTTTTGTTTCTGACTGGTAAATTTTTAATAGTTATTAAACTATTACACAGTTAGGTAATTATTTACAAATACTTTCTTCAAATCAAAAAGATAGTCAGCTTATTTATGATTGTCAACAATGCACATTGGTCAACTTTTAATCTTTGACATCTTTTACCTTGGTCAACTTTTGAAGTCATTGTCATATCTTTAATATTGTCATAGTATGACCTTGGTCATCTTTTTAATCATCATCTTTTTAATCGCCATCTTTTGTCATCGTTTTAATCTTTGTCATCGTTTTCTCGTTTTCATCGTTTTGCCGTAGTCAACTTTTGGACGCAGTTAACTTTTTGACGTCAGCAGCTTAATCAGCGTTTGTCATCGTTGCGGCAGCAGATCAGCTCTCCCACGTAATTTCTCGAGAAATTACTTTTTCTAGTTATTATTATTATTCTTATTATTTCGCCCCGTTTTTCGGTCGCTATCTACTTCTCAACGCTTCATCGTAGAATCATCGTTCAACGTTCTAAACGTGCGTCATCGTTAGACGATGCAGGCTATTACTTTTCACGTTTTCAGCTTTTCAACTTTTAACGTTATTCAACGTTTTCCGTCGTTTTTTTATAATGGTCGTCTATGGGAATCATCGTTCAACTTTTTGTCAACTTGCCTCTTTTCGTCAGCTTCTGTCATCGTCATACTTTGGCGTAGAAACGTCATTTCAATGTCAAAAGCGTCTATCATCTTTTAGCGTTCTCTGTGTAAATCAGCGTCCTCGTATCTTTTATAGTTTTTGACTTGTGAGCGTTTAAATTTGGTGTGGTTTTTGTTAAATTTTCAGCTTTTCCATTAGTGTGTATTGGGTCAGTTAGAGTGCGTGATGTCACAGCTACAGTGAGAAGGTGCGCTTTTTTAAGACAGAACTTCTGTCTCTAACTCGTCACTACAGCCACAATTTTTACTCTATCAACGTAATTACTTCACTAAATCGTAGTCATACTTGTCTTCTTTCTAATGATGTGTCTGGATATACCCTCAGACCTATACTTTAGTCGCTATCAACCTCAAAGCGCAGAGACATCCTGAAATTCTCCCATAGACTCTAATGATAATTTTTGGCAGACGTCTGGGGAGAAAAACAGAGGAGACATATTTTGAAATTGCCACTGTGGCTACAAGCTTTTATCCTCAAATATAAAATTCACACCATTTGCTCATTGAAGCCTTGGGACTCGTAAAATGAAATAATTTTTGTGATAACTATCATGGTTTAGCTGGAACAAGCCTGTTTATACAGGGTGAAACTCTGCTTTTACAGAGCAGAGTGAGCCTGATTTTCCCGCCTTTCGTCTCCATGGCGACGGCGCAGCTGCAGATTTCACTGACAGGTCAAACTCCTGATGCTCAGTGTAGACAGCAGTTCCATGCTTATTACTGATTACTCAACTACACTATTGGATTGTGTAGTAATTAAGCACACACTTCCTCTAAATCCTTTCAAAATAAAAGCACCAAGCCAAATAATTAGCTTTAATAGCAATATTTCAACTTTTAGATGGGTAATTATGACTATTTAAAGATAGATTAACAGTTTAGTAATTACCCACACATGCTTCCTCTACATCCTTTCAAAATAAAAGCACCAATGCCAATTATTAGCTTTAACTGCACTGTTTTTGCCTTTGAATGGGTAATTAAAGACTAATTGACAGTTACGCTATTACCCCCACACATTTCCTCTAAATCCTTTCAAAATAAAAGCACCAATTACAATTTATTACCTTTAATGGCAAGATTGATTAGAAAGTTTGTGGTTCTGAATACTTACCAATCGTTAATGAGACTACTTTAGAGTTCAGTAAATAGCCACTCAAACTTATTAGGGTGCTTTTATTCTGAAAGGGCTAAATCTAAATCTTTTGCTTTAATAGGGCTATTCTTGCTATCGAATGATAAATTATGACTATCTAATGACTATTTTATAGTTTAGTAATTGCACACACACAACCTCTAAATCCTTTCAAAATAAAAAGCACCAATGTAATTCATTACCTTAAATGGCAAGATTTTTGTTTCTGACTGGTAAATTTCTACTTGTTATTAAACTATTACACAGTTAGGTAATGCTTTACAAATACTTTCTTCAAATCAAAAAGATAGTCAGCTTATTTATAATTGTCAACAATGCACCTTGGTCTACTTTTTAATCTTTGACATCTTTTAACATTGGTCAACTGTTGAATCATTGTCATCTCTTTAATATTGTCATAGTATGACCATGGTCATCTTTTTAATCATCATCTTTTTAATCGCCATCTTTTGTCATCGTTTTAATCTTTGTCAACGTTTTCTTGTTTTCATCGTTTTCATCGTTTTGCCGTAGTCAACTTTTGAACGTAGTCAACTTTTTGACGTCAGCAGCTTAATCAGCGTTTGTCATCGTTGCGGCAGCAGATCAGCTCTCCCACGTAATTTCTCGAGAAATTACTTTTTCTAGTTATTATTATTATTCTTATTATTTCGCCCCGTTTTTCGGTCGCTATCTACTTCTCAACGCTTCATCGTAGAATCATCGTTCAACGTTCTAAACGTGCGTCATCGTTAGACGATGCAGGCTATTACTTTTCACGTTTTCAGCTTTTAAACTTTTAACGTTATTCAACGTTTTTCGTCGTTTTTTTATAATGGTCGTCTATGGGAATCATCGTTCAACTTTCTGTCAACTTCACTCTTTTCATCAGCGTCTATCATCGTCATACTTTGGCGTAGAAACGTCATTTCAACGTCAAAATCATCTATCATCTTTCATCGTTCTCCGTGTAAATCAGCGTCCTCGTATCTTTTATAGTTTTCAACTTGTGAGCGTTTAAATATCGTGTGGTTTTTGTTAAATTTTCAGCTTTTCCATTAGTGTGTATTGGCTCTGCTAGAGTGCGTGATGTCACAGCTACAGTGAGAAGGTGCGCTTTTTTAAGACAGAACTTCTGTCTCTAACTCGTCACTACAGCCACAATTTTTACTCTATCAACGTAATTACTTCACTAAATCGTAGTCATACTTGTCTTCTTTCTAATGATGTGTCTGGATATACCCTCAGACCTATACTTTAGTCGCTATCGACCTCAAAGTGCAAGAGAGATCCTGAAATTCTCCCATTGACTCTAATGATAATTTTTGGCAGACGTCTGAGGAGAAAAACAGAGGAGACATATTTTGAAATTGCCACTGTGGCTACAAGCTTTTGTCCTTAAACATAAAATTCACACCATTTGCTCATTGAAGCCTTGGGACTCGTAAAATGAAATAATTTTTGTGATAACTATCATGGTTTAGCTGAAACAAGCCTGTTTATACAGGGTGAAACTCTGCTTTTACAGAGCAGAGTGAGCCTGATTTTCCCGCCTTTCGTCTCCATGGCGACAGGCGCAGCTGCAGATTTCACTGACAGGTCAAACTTCTGATGCTCAGTGTAGACAGCAGTTCCATGCTTGTTACTGATTACTCAACTACACTATTGGATTGTGTAGTAATTAAGCACACACTTCCTCTAAATCCTTTCAAAATAAAAGCACCAAGCCAAATAATTAGCTTTAATAGCAATATTTCTGCTTTTAGATGGGTAATTATGACTGTTTAAATATAGATTAACAGTTTAGTAATGACCCACACATGCTTCCTCTACATCCTTTCAAAATAAAAGCACCAATGCCAATTATTAGCTTTAACTGCACTGTTTTTGCCTTTGAATGGGTAATTATGATTATTTAAAGACTAGTTGACAGTTACGCTATTACCCCCACACATTTCCTCTAAATCCTTTCAAAATAAAAGCACCAATTACAATTTTTACTTTTAATGGCAAGATTGATTAGAAAGTTTGGGGTTCTGAATACTAACCAATCGTTAATGAGACTACTTTAGAGTTCAGTAAATAGCCACTCAAACTTATTAGGGTGCTTTTATTCTGAAAGGGCTAAATCTAAATCTTTTGCTTTAATAGGGCTATTGTTTCTATTGAATGATAAATTATGACTATCTAATGACTATTTTATAATTTAGTAATCACTCACACACAACCTCTAAATCCTTTCAAAATAAAAGCACCAATGTAATTTATTATCTTAAATGGCAAGATTTTTGTTTCTGACTGGTAAATTTTTAATAGTTATAAAACTATTACACAGTTAGGTAATTATTTACAAATACTTTCTTCAAATCAAAAAGATAGTGAGCTTATTTATGATTGTCAACAATGCACTCTGGTCAACTTTTTAATCTTTGACATCTTTTTACCTTGGTCAACTTTTGAGTCATTGTCATATTTTAATCTTGTCTTAGTATGACCTTGGTCATCTTTTTAATCATCATGTTTTTAATCGCCATCTTTTGTCATCGTTTTAATCTTTGTCATCGTTTCCTCGTTTTCATCGTTTTGCCGTAGTCAACTTTTGGATGTAGTCAACTTTTTGACGTCAGCAGCTTAATCAGCGCTTGTCATCGTTGCGGCAGCAGATCAGCTCTCCCACGTAATTTCTCGAGAAATTACTTTTTCTAGTTATTCTTATTATTTCGCCCCGTTTTTCGGTCGCTATCTACTTCTCAACGCTTCATCGCAGAATCATCGTTCAACGTTCTAAACGTGCGTCATCGTTAGACGATGCAGGCTATTACTTTTCACGTTTTCAGCTTTTCAACTTTTAACATTATTCAACGTTTTCCGTCGTTTTTTTATAATGGTCGTCTATGGGAATCATCGTTCAACTTTCTGTCAACTTCCCTCTTTTCATCAGCGTCTATCATCGTCATACTTTGGCGTAGAAACGTCATTTTCAACGTCAAAAGCGTCTATCATCTTTCAACGTTCTCCGTGTAAATCAGCAGTCCTCGTATCTTTTATAGTTTTCGACTTGTGAGCGTTTAAATATCGTGTGGTTTTTGTTAAATTTTCAGCTTTTCCATTAGTGTGTATTGGCTCTGTTAGAGTGCGTGATGTCACAGCTACAGTGAGAAGGTGCGCTTTTTTAAGACAGAACTTCTGTCTCTAACTCGTCACTACAGCCACAATTTTTACTCTATCAACATAAGTACTTCACTAAATCGTAGTCATACTTGTCTTCTTTCTAATGATGTGTCTGGATATACCCTCAGACCTATACTTTAGTTCGCTATCAACCTCAAAGCGCAGAGAGATCCCGAAATTCTCCCATTGACTCTAATGATAATTTTCGGCAGACGTCTGGGGAGAAAAAACAGAGGAGACATATTTTGAAATTGCGACTGTGGCTACAAGCTTTTGTCCTTAAACATAAAATTCACACCATTTGCTCATTGAAGCCTTGGGACTCGTAAAATGAAATAATTTTTGTGATAACTATCATGGTTTAGCTGGAACAAGCCTGTTTATACAGGGTGAAACTCTGCTTTTACAGAGCAGAGTGAGCCTGATTTTCCCGCCTTTCGTCTCCATGGCGACGGCGCAGCTGCAGATTTGACTGACAGGTCAAACTGCTGATGCTCAGTGTAGACAGCAGTTCCATGCTTATTACTGATTACTCAACTACACTATTGGATTGTGTAGTAATTAAGCACACACTTCCTCTAAATCCTTTCAAAATAAAAGCACCAAGCCAAATAATTAGCTTTAATAGCAATTATTTCAACTTTTAGATGGGTAATTATGACTATTTAAAGATAGATTAACAGTTTAGTAATTACCCACACGTGCTTCCTCTACATCCTTTCAAAATAAAAGCACCAATGCCAATTATTAGCTTTAACTGCACTGTTTTTGCCTTTGAATGGGTAATTAAAGACTAATTGACAGTTACGCTATTACCCCCACACATTTCCTCTAAATCCTTTCAAAATAAAAGCACCAATTACAATTTATTACCTTTAATGGCAAGATTGATTAAAAAAATTTGTGGTTCTGAATACTTACCAATCGTTAATGGGACTACTTTAGAGTTCAGTAAATAGCCACTCAAACTTATTAGGGTGCTTTTATTCTGAAAGGGCTAAATCTAAATCTTTTGCTTTAATAGGGCTATTCTTGCTATTGAATGATAAATTATGACTATCTAATGACTATTTTATAATTTAGTAATTGCCCACACACAACCTCTAAATCCTTTCAAAATAAAAGCACCAATGTAATTTATTACCTTAAATGGCAAGATTTTTGTTTCTGACTGGTAAATTTCTACTAGTTATTAAAATATTACACAGTTAGGTAATTATTTACAAATACTTTCTTCAAATCAAAAAGATAGTCAGCTTATTTATGATTGTCAACAATGCCCCTTGGTCAACTTTTTAATCTTTGACATCTTTTAACCGTGGTCAACTTTTGAATCATTGTCATCTCTTTAATATTGTCATAGTATGACCTTGGTCATATTTTTAATCATCATTTTTTTAATCGCCATCTTTTGTCATCGTTTTAATCTTTGTCAACGTTTTCTCGTTTTCATCGTTTTCATCGTTTTGCCGTAGTCAACTTTTTGACGTCAGCAGCTTAATCAGCGTTTGTCATCGTTGCGGCAGCAGATCAGCTCTCCCACGTAATTTCTCGAGAAATTACTTTTTCTAGTTATTATTCTTATTATTTCGCCCCGTTTTTCGGTCGCTATCTACTTCTTAACGCTTCATCGCAGAATCATCGTTCAACGTTCTAAACGTGCGTCATCGTTAGACGATGCAGGCTATTACTTTTCACGTTTTCAGCTTTTCAACTTTTAACGTTATTCAACGTTTTCCGTAGTTTTTTTATAATGGTCGTCTATGGGAATTATCGTTCAACTTTCTGTCAACTTCCCTCTTTTCATCAGCGTCTATCATCGTCATACTTTGGCGTAGAAACGTCATTTCAACGTCAAAAGCGTCTATCATCTTTCAACGTTCTCCGTGTAAATCAGCGTCCTCGTATCTTTTATAGTTTTCGACTTGTGAGCGTTTAAATATGGTGTGGTTTTTGTTAAATTTTCAGCTTTTCCATTAGTGTGTATTGGGGCAGTTAGAGTGCGTGATGTCACAGCTACAGTGAGAAAGTGCGCTTTTTTAAGACAGAACTTCTGTCTCTAACTCGTCACTACAGCCACAATTTTTACTCTATCAACGTAATTACTTCACTAAATCGTAGTCATACTTGTCTTCTTTCTAATGATGTGTCTGGCTATACCCTCAGACCTATACTTTAGTCGCTATCAACCTCAAAGCGCAGAGAGATCCCGAAATTCTCCCATAGACTCTAATGATAATTTTCGGCAGACGTCTGGGGAGAAAAACAGAGGAGACGTATTTTGAAATTGCCACTGTGGCTACAAGCTTTTGTCCTTAAACATAAAATTCACACCATTTGCTCATTGAAGCCTTGGGACTCGGAAAATGAAATAATTTTTGTGATAACTATCATGGTTTAGCTGAAACAAGCCTGTTTATACAGGGTGAAACTCTGCTTTCACAGAGCAGAGTGAGCCTGATTTTCCCGCCTTTTGTCTCCATGGCGACGGCGCAGCTGCAGATTTGACTGACAGGTCAAAACTGCTGATGCTCTGTGTACAGAGCAGTTCCATGCTAAAAGCACCAAGCCAAATAATTAGCTTTAATAGCAATATTTCTACTTTTAGATGGGTAATTATGACTATTTAAAGATAGATTAACAGTTTAGTAATTACCCACACATGCTTCCTCTACATCCTTTCAAAATAAAAGCACCAATGCCATTTATTAGCTTTAAATGCACTGTTTTTGCCTTTGAATGGGTAATTATGATTATTTAAAGACTAATTGACAGTTACGCTATTACCCCCACACATTTCCTCTAAATCCTTTCAAAATAAAAGCACCAATTACAATTTATTACCTTTAATGGCAAGATTGATTAGAAAGTTTGTGGTTCTGAATACTAACCAATCGTTAATGAGACTACTTTAGAGTTCAGTAAATAGCCACTCAAACTTATTAGGGTGCTTTTATTCTGAAAGTGCTAAAACTAAATCTTTTGCTTTAATAGGGCTATTCTTGCTATTGAATGATAAATTATGAGTATCTAATGACTATTTTATAGTTTAGTAATTGCCCACACACAACCTCTAAATCCTTTCAAAATAAAAGCACCAATGTAATTTATTACCCTAAATGGCAAGATTTTGGTTTCTGACTGGTAAATTTTTAATAGTTATTTAACTATTACATAGATAGGTAATTATTTACAAATACTTTCTTCAAATCAAAAAGATAGTCAGCTTATTTATGATTGTCAACAATGCAACTTGGTCAACTTTTTAATCTTTGACATCTTTTCAGCTTGGTCAAATTAGGAATTTTTTGAATCGCCATCTTTTGTCATCGTTTTATTCTTTGTCAACGTTTTCTCGTTTTCATCGTTTTCATCGTTTTCATCTTTTTGTCGTAGTCAACTTTTGGACGCAGTCAACTTTTTGACGTCAGCGGCTTAATCAGCGTTTGTCATCGTTGCGGCAGCAGATCAGCTCTCCCACGTAATTTCTCGAGAAATTACTTTTTCTAGTTATTCTTATTATTTCGCCCTGTTTTTCGGTCGCTATCTACTTCTCAACGCTTCATCGTAGAATCATCGTTCAACGTTCTAAACGTGCGTCATCGTTAGACGATGCAGGCTATTACTTTTCACGTTTTCAGCTTTTCAACTTTTAACGTTATTCAACGTTTTTCGTCGTTTTTTTATAATGGTCGTCTATGGGAATCATCGTTCAACTTTTTGTCAACTTGCCTCTTTTCGTCAGCTTCTGTCATCGTCATACTTTGGCGTAGAAACGTCATTTCAACGTCAAAAGCGTCTATCATCTTTCAGCGTTCTCCGTTTAAATCAGCGTCCTCGTATCTTTTATAGTTTTCGACTTGTGAGCGTTTAAATATCGTGTGGTTTTTGTTAAATTTTCAGCTTTTCCATTAGTGTGTATTGCGTCATTTAGAGTGCGTGATGTCACAGCTACAGTGAGAAGGTGCTCTTTTTTAAGACAGAACTTCTGTCTTTAACTTGTCACTACAGCCACAATTTTTACTCTATCAACGTAATTACTTCACTAAATCGTAGTCATAATTGTCCTCTTTCTAATGATGTGTCTGGATATACCCTCAGACCTATACTTTAGTCGCTATCAACCTCAAAGCGCAGAGACATCCTGAAATTCTCCCATAGACTCTAATGATAATTTTTGGCAGACGTCTGGGGAGAAAAACAGAGGAGATGTATTTTAAATTTGCCACTGTGGCTACAAGCTTTTGTCCTTAAACATAAAATTCACACCATTTGCTCATTGAAGCCTTGGGACTCGTAAAATGAAATAATTTTTGTGATAACTATCATGATTTAGCTGGAACAAGCCTGTTTATACAGGGTGAAACTCTGCTTTTACAGAGCAGAGTGAGCCTGATTTTCCCGCCTTTCGTCTCCATGGCGACGGCGCAGCTGCAGATTTCACTGACAGGTCAAACTGCTGATGCTCAGTGTAGACAGCAGTTCCATGCTTATTACTGATTACACAACTACACTATTGGATTGTGTAGTAATTAAGCACACACTTCCTCTAAATCCTTTCAAAATAAAAGCACCAAGCCAAATAATTAGCTTTAATAGCAATATTTCTGCTTTTAGATGGGTAATTATGACTATTTAAAGATAGATTAACAGTTTAGTAAATACCCACACATGCTTCCTCTACATCCTTTCAAAATAAAAGCACCATTGCCAATTATTAGGTTTAACTGCACTGTTTTTGCCTTTGAATGGGTAATTATGATTATTTAAAGACTAATTGACAGTTACGCTATTACCCCCACACATTTCTTCTAAATCCTTTCAAAATAAAAGCACCAATTACAATTTATTACCTTTAATGGCAAGATTGATTAGAAAGTTTGTGGTTCTGAATACTTACCAATTGTTAATGAGACTACTTTAGAGTTCAGTGAATAGCCACTCAAACTTATTAAGGTGCTTTTATTCTGAAAGGGCTAAATCTAAATCTTTTGTTTTAATAGGGCTATTCTTGCTATTGAATGATAAATTATGACTATCTAACGACTATTTTATAGTTTAGTAATTGCCCACACACAACCTCTAAATCCTTTCAAAATAAAAGCACCAATGTAATTCATTACCTTAAATGGCAAGATTTTTGTTTCTGACTGGTAAATGTCTACTACTTATTAAACTATTACACAGTTAGGTAATGCTTTACAAATACTTTCTTCAAATCAAAAAGATAGTCAGCTTATTTATGATTGTCAACAATGCACCTTGGTCAACTTTTTAATCTTTGACATCTTTTCAGCTTGGTCAAATTAGGAATTTTTTTAAATCGCCATCTTTTGTCATCGTTTTATTCTTTGTCAACGTTTTCTCGTTTTCATCGTTTTCATCGTTTTCATCTTTTTGCCGTAGTCAACTTTTGGACGCAGTCAACTTTTTGACGTCAGCAGCTTAATCAGCGTTTGTCATCGTTGCGGCAGCAGATCAGCTCTCCCACGTAATTTCTCGAGAAATTACTTTTTCTAGTTTTTCTTCTTATTTCGCCCCGTTTTTCGGTCGCTTTCATCGTTTCAACGCTTCGTCGTAGAATCGCCGTTCAACTTTCTAAACGTGTGTCGTCTTTAGGGGATGGGGGCTATTACTTTTCACATTTTCAGCTTTTCAACTTTTAACGTTATTCAACGTTTTTCGTCGTTTTTTTATAATGGTCGTCTATGGGAATCATCGTTCAACTTTTTGTCAACTTGCCTCTTTTCGTCAGCTTCTGTCATCGTCATACTTTGGCGTAGAAACGTCATTTCAACGTCAAAAGCGTCTATCATCTTTCAGCGTTCTCCGTGTAAATCAGCGTCCTCGTATCTTTTATAGTTTTCGACTTGTGAGCGTTTAAATATGGTGTGGTTTTTGTTAAATTTTCAGCTTTTCCATTAGTGTGTATTGGGTCAGTTAGAGTGCGTGATGTCACAGCTACAGTGAGAAGGTGCGCTTTTTTAAGACAGAACTTCTGTCTCTAACTCGTCACTACAGCCACAATTTTTACTCTATCAACGTAATTCCTTCACTAAATCGTAGTCATACTTGTCTTCTTTCTAATGATGTGTCTGGATATACCCTCAGACCTATACTTTAGTCGCTATCGACCTCAAAGTGCAGAGAGATCCTGAAATTCTCCCATAGACTCTAATGATAATTTTCGGCAGACGTCTGAGGAGAAAAACAGAGGAGACATATTTTGAAATTGCCACTGTGGCTACAAGCTTTTGTCCTTAAACATAAAATTCACACCATTTGCTCATTGAAGCCTTGGGACTCGTAAAATGAAATAATTTTTGTGATAACTATCATGGTTTAGCTGAAACAAGCCTGTTTATACAGGGTGAAACTCTGCTTTTACAGAGCAGAGTGAGCCTGATTTTCCCGCCTTTCGTCTCCATGGCGACGGCGCAGCTGCAGATTTCACTGACAGGTCAAACTCCTGATGCTCAGTGTAGACAGCAGTTCTATGCTTGTTACTGATTACTCAACTACACTATTGGATTGTGTAGTAATTAAGCACACACTTCCTCTAAATCCTTTCAAAATAAAAGCACCAAGCCAAAAATTTAGCTTTAATAGCAATATTTCTGCTTTTAGATGGGTAATTATGACTGTTTAAATATAGATTAACAGTTTAGTAATGACCCACACATGCTTCCTCTACATCCTTTCAAAATAAAAGCACCAATGCCAATTATTAGCTTTAACTGCACTGTTTTTGCCTTTGAATGGGTAATTATGATTATTTAAAGACTAGTTGACAGTTACGCTATTACCCCCACACATTTCCTCTAAATCCTTTCAAAATAAAAGCACCAATTACAATTTTTTACTTTTAATGGCAAGATTGATTAGAAAGTTTGGGGTTCTGAATACTAACCAATCGTTAATGAGACTACTTTAGAGTTCAGTAAATAGCCACTCAAACTTATTAGGGTGCTTTTATTCTGAAAGGGCTAAATCTAAATCTTTTGCTTTAATAGGGCTATTGTTGCTATTGAATGATAAATTATGACTATCTATTGAGTATTTTATAGTTTAGTAATCACTCACACACAACCTCTAAATCCTTTCAAAATAAAAGCACCAATGTAATTTATTATCTTAAATGGCAAGATTTTTGTTTCTGACTGGTAAATTTTTAATAGTTATTTAACTATTACACAGTTAGGTAATTATTTACAAATACTTTCTTCAAATCAAAAAGATAGTGAGCTTATTTATGATTGTCAACAATGCACTCTGGTCAACTTTTTAATCTTTGACATCTTTTTACCTTGGTCAACTTTTGAGTCATTGTCATATTTTAATCTTGTCTTAGTATGACCTTGGTCATCTTTTTAATCATCATGTTTTTAATCGCCATCTTTTGTCATCGTTTTAATCTTTGTCATCGTTTCCTCGTTTTCATCGTTGTGCCGTAGTCAACTTTTGGACGTAGTCAACTTTTTGACGTCAGCAGCTTAATCAGCGTTTGTCATCGTTGCGGCAGCAGATCAGCTCTCCCACGTAATTTCTCGAGAAATTACTTTTTCTAGTTATTCTTATTATTTCGCCCTGTTTTTCGGCCGCTATCTACTTCTCAACGCTTCATCGTAGAATCATCGTTCAACGTTCTAAACGTGCGTCATCGTTAGACGATGCAGGCTATTACTTTTCACGTTTTCAGCTTTTCAACTTTTAACGTTATTTAACGTTTTCCGTCATTTTTTTTAATGGTCGTTTATGGGAATCATCGCTCAACTTTCTGTCAACTTCCCTCTTTTCATCAGCGTCTATCATCGTCATACTTTGGCGTAGAAACGTCAATTCAACGTCAAAAGCGTCTATCATCTTTCAACGTTCTCCGTGTAAATCAGCGTCCTCGTATCTTTTATAGTTTTCGACTTGTGATGTGAGCGTTTAAATATCGTGTGGTTTTTGTTAAATTTTCAGCTTTTCCATTAGTGTGTATTGTGTCTGCTAGAGTGCGTGATGTCACAGCTACAGTGAGAAGGTGCGCTTTTTTAAGACAGAACTTCTGTCTTTAACTTGTCACTACAGCCACAATTTTTACTCTATCAACCTAATTACTTCACTAAATCGTAGTCATATTTGTCTTCTTTCTAATGATGTGTCTGGCTATACCCTCAGACCTATACTTTAGTCGCTATCGAACTCAAAGTGCAGAGAGATCCTGAAATTCTCCCATTGACTCTAATGATAAATTCCGGCAGACGTCTGGGGAGAAAAACAGAGGAGACATATTTTGAAATTGCCACTGTGGCTACAAGCTTTTGTCCTTAAACATAAAATTCACACCATTTGCTCATTGAAGCCTTGGGACTCGTAAAATGAAATAATCTTTGTGATAACTATCATGGTTTAGCTGGAACAAGCCTGTTTATACAGGGTGAAACTCTGCTTTTACAGAGCAGAGTGAGCCTGATTTTCCCGCCTTTTGTCTCCATGGCGACGGCACAGCTGCAGATTTGACTGACAGGTCAAACTGCTGATGCTCAGTGTACAGAGCAGTTCCATGCTTGTTACTGATTAGTCAACCACACTATTGGATTGTGTAGTGATTAAGCACGCACTTCCTCTAAATCCTTTCAAAATAAAAGCACCAAGCCAAATAATTAGCTTTAATAGCAGTATTTCTGCTTTTAGATCGGTACTTATGACTTTTTAAAGATAGATTAACAGTTTAGTAATTACCCACACATGCTTCCTCTAAATCCTTTCAAAATAAAAGCACCAATGCCAATTATTAGCTTTAACTGCAATGTTTTTGCCTTTGAATGAGTAATTATGATTATTTAAAGACTAATTGACAGTTACGCTATTACCCCCACACATTTCCTCTAAATCCTTTCAAAATAAAAGCACCAATTACAATTTATTACGTTTAATGGCAAGAGTTCAGTAAATAGCCACTCAAACCTATTAGGGTGCTTTTATTCTGAAAGGGCTAAATCTAAATCTTTTGCTTTAATAGGGCTATTCTTGCTATTGAATGATAAATTATGACTATCTAATGACTATTTAATACTTTAGTAATTGCCCACACACAACCTCTAAATCCTTTCAAAATAAAAGCACCAATGTAATTTATTACCTTAAATGGCAAGATTTTCGTTTCTGACTGGTAAATTTCTACTAGTTATTAAACTATTACACAGTTAGGTAATTATTTACAAATACTTTCTTCAAATCAAAAAGATAGTCAGCTTATTTATGATTGTCAACAATGCACCTTTGTCAACTTTTTAATCTTTGACATCTTTTAACCTTGGTCAACTTTTGAATCATTGTCATCTCTTTAATATTGTCATAGTATGACCTTGGTCATCTTTTTAATCATCTTCTTTTTAATCGCCATCTTTTGTCATCGTTTTAATCTTTGTCAACAATTTCTTGTTTTCATCGTTTTCATCGTTTTGCCGTAGTCAGCTTTTGGACGTAGTCAACTTTTTGACGACAGCAGCTTAATCAGCGTTTGTCATCGTTGCGGCAGCAGATCAGCTCTCCCACGTAATTTCTCGAGAAATTACTTTTTCTAGTTACAATTTAACAGCATAAGTGGAGAGGAAAGACTCTCTCTCTAACGAGAAGGAAACCTCCAGCAAAACCAAGTAGTGATGTGTTGTTTGTGAAAGATTCGTTCAATATAAACTAATCTTTTATATGACTCGGGAGGAACAAGTCTTCTCAGTGAACGACTCATTCAGTTCCATGCAGTACCTTCTCTCGCCACATGGCAGCAGCTGCTTAAACTCAGTCAGCAGGACAGGAAACAGAAATGATTAGTTCAGGACTGACTCAACTAAACTTTATTCCTCAAGAATTAGTTCTTTTGTCACATGACAGCCAGGCCGCGCAGGCTCTGTAGCGACCAGCAAGCGCTCCAGTTCGTTCCTGATTAATTTGAGGATTCACAGACCAATAAATTATGAACGCTTTAATAAACAATTAATATTAACTCCAGTGAGCAAATCACAACTTAATCGTATGGTGTGTTCGTCTGGACGTACTGTATGTGTATGCGCGTTACCTAGAATAAAAGGGGTTTGTGGGTGTGTGGGTGAGTGAGAGAGAGAGAGAGAAAGAAAGGAGGAGGGAGAGCAATTTGAGTTGGTACTGCCAGGGTTGTGGTACCTGTGGTGCAAAATTTCCATAAAGAAGCAGTTAAGAGAGAGTTGTCCTTTTGTGCGATTTATTGAAATAACAGAGAATAATAGAGAAAGGGAAAGAGGGAAAAAATAAAAATAATGGGGAAAGCAAATCAAAAAAACCAGCTGGGGAGATCAGTGCACACACCACAGAGGTGTGATGCAAAGAGCCCACGATCCTCAAGTTGCTTCTGCCTTTTAACCTTTCTCCCTGGACCTGGTGGAATCTCCTTATCACACTGTGGGTGAAGATGTTCACATTACACAGGGAATACACACGGTTACAGCCTTGGGTCTGGTGAGGCATCAGACAGAAAGGAGCCAGAGCCCAGGGTTAAAAGGCAGACTCAGGCCATGAACAATCGGTCACCTTGAGAGGGAGATAGATTGTCTGTCTGAGAATGTTAAGTTCTGGGTCTAATCAACAAGTACAGAATGCATGGTCGCTATACAGAGTCAGAAATGAACCCACGAAGCATTAAAGTACAATTTTTCCATTACAGTACCTCAAAGGGATGCATGACCGTTGTGGTAGTGGACACAAGGCTTTCCTTGATAAGGCTTTAACAGTAACTCAATAAGGTGCTACTGACTCTGACCGAGGAGCTAACTTGCAAATGAGATTTCCTTAGCCTGCCTAGCCACCTGTACCTGAATTATCTTCTCTGATTGTGCTGGAGGGTCTCAGGAGGCTGCAAAATCATTGAGGAGAAAAGTGAAATATGTGTGGGTTACACATTGTTTAGGCTCATCCAGAGATCCAGCTATTTCTACCAGGTTGCTGGTAATATTTTGGGACCTACAATGGATGCGGACTAGTTCTCTTTATACATATCACGTTGTGGCATGGACTAGTCTATCCTCGCCTTTGGGAGCTGGGACTGCTCCGCTCTTTTGATATGTAGATGTGTTTGACGCAGGCTTGGTGCCTGGTCTAGGCCACCTATGTCTTTCGTACCTAGTGGCCTCGGAATACGGAAAGATGCCTGGTCTAATCCACTAGTGGGGAGTCAGTGCCTGGCTTCTGTTGAGAGGTCTGAAGGAGCATCCGACCTGTTAGGCCGGTCAAGTTCTTTTAAGGCTTCCTCCACGCATCTCCGTACCAGACTTTCAATGTCCACCTCTGAGTCTTGCTGTGACAGGTGAACTGGGCTGTGGCCCCTATAATTATGGTTTAAATTATGTCTGAACCAACCTCTTTCCCTCGTGGGTGGGAACGAGGTTGTTTGGGTCTTGAATTAAGGTGTTGAAGAGGCTCATCTTCCTGATTGACTGTGTCAACCTGCTGGCGCCGTGACCTGCGGTTGTGAGACTTCCTTTGCTCTTGTCGTCTGCTTCTCTTAGCACGAAGCATTTCATCGCCTTCTAGTGTCAGACTTTTGATGGGTCTGGATGCTAAAAACTCTGGTGTCCCCTACAGGTCTCCTAATGGAGAGTACACACAGTTTCCCATACCAGCTGGGCATATCTCACAACTCCCTGCATTGTGCGTCTGCCTGTCTTACAGTGCATGGCGACATCAAATGGGATGCTGTCATAGAGATCATGGAGGAATAAGGACTGGAACGTACTGTCTTCTTCTAGACCTGGTGTATTCCGTCCTTAGAAGTAGGCCTTTCTGAGACGCTGTATTATTCTTTTGAAGGTTCATTTCTTTTGTGTAAGACGTTGAACGCTTCAAAGATAGCTGCTGCCAGGTCAGAATATGGGGCATATTCTTCTCTTAAAGCTCAACAGAGTAAAGAGTAATGATCCCGAATGGCAGACTCAAGTGTGGACACTCCTGGGTGTGGTCTTCCAGATTAGCTTCAGTTTCTCACGAGCTGTTGCATGAGAGAGGTCCAGTAAGCAACGATCAACTTCCTGCAGGTAGTCGTCTATGGTATCATCATGGTTATTGGGATCAAAGCACTCAATGTCCTTTGCTAGGGATTCAAGCTGGCGTAGGTGCAAACCTAAGTTTTGGGAAGGATAAGCATTATCAGAGTCACTTGAGCTTGTGTCGTCCCACTGGTCACATTAACGTCACCAAAACCAGTTTTGGTTTGCTTTTCAGTTTAATGGCAAACCTTACACGTTCACCAGATTGTGTCAAGGTTATTGCGAATCGCCCACTATTTTTAACATGGCTCTAAAGCAAAGTCTGGATGACTTGGTATTGTCACCACAGTCAGCACTGCTGCAATATGTAGATGACCTGATGATCTGCAGTGACACACAACATGCGTGTTTACAAGACACCATTACATTTTTGCTCCACCTTCATTCAAAAGGTCACAAGGCCAACCTATCCGAACTGCAGTTTGTTAAAACACAGGTTTCTTTCTTAGGGCATCTGCAGAAGGTAAATCCATCTCACCTAAACAGATAGAAGCCATAAAGCAGATTCCAAAGTCACAAACCAAGAAGCAGCTGATGTCATTTCTAGGCATGTGTTCGTACTGTCGAACGTTTATCCCTAATTATGCAGTGCTTGAAGCCCCTCTAGGTGCATTGATCCATGGGAAAAAGCTGGAGTGGTCATCAGAGACGGAAGATTCTTTCATTGCTTTGAAAATGTTTTTTTCAGTCCTTCTCCCACTTTAGGGGTTCCAGACCCCACCAGACCTTTCATTCAGACGGTGGACGAGAGGCGTGGTTGTATGCTCTCTGTTCTCCTGCAGACACACGGAGACAAGCAACGCCCTGTTTCAAAATTGGATCCTGTTGCAGCAGGCTTACCCCTCTGCCCGTGCGCGGTGGCGGCCGCAGAGAAAGCTGTAGTGGCCTCACGCGACATTGTGGGTTATAGTAATGTCACTCTTCTTGTTCTTCATGCAGTGTCTCACATCCTCCTAGAGCAGAAAACGTCACATCTCTCCGCTGCTCGTTGGATGCGCTATAACACAGTTCTATTGGACATGCCAAATATAAATGTTAAACGCTGCACAGTTCTTAACCCTGCCACTCTTTTTCCGTTGCCAGGAGACAGAGAGCCACATGACTGTGCTGCCATTCTACAGGAAGTGTGCAGCCCCCGTCCTGATCTGTCTGAAATCCCTCTGTCTAATCCAGATCTTGTTCTTTTTGTAGATGGCTCAGCATCTAGAGAACCTGATACTGGCCGAAACCTTGCAGGGTTTGCTGTCTGCATACAGCATTCCACGCTGGTGTCCGGACCCCTCCCATCACACTACTCCGCTCAGGCTGCTAAACTTATAGCCCTGACAGAGGCGTATAAGTTAGCAGAAGGGAAGACAGTGACCATCTACACTGACTCCCGATATGCATTTGGGGTGGTCCATGATTTTGGCGCTCTTTGGAAACATAGGAATTTTCTTAAGTCTGATGGAAAGCCCATTCTCCATCATGACAAGGTTTCAGCTTAACTCAAGGATATCTTGCTTTCCACAGCAATTGCTGTGTGCAAATATCAAGCTTATACAAATGGCACTGACTTTGTTTCTGCAGGAAATGCCAGGGCAGATGCTGCTGCCAAAGGTGCAGCGGCGCCTGCCACTTGATCACACATGTCTGTCTGATTCATCTCCCGTGTTGCCTGCCCTAAGAGACCTTAAACATGAATGGCTGGAGCATCCGAGCCCTCCACATCCATTTGCTACCAACATGTGGTGGACGTATGATAACTACACAGCTAGAAGCAGGAACCTGAGTGATTGCTATGTTTGCTCTAAACTCCCTCATTCCAGTGCAGCCCTTCGTTTGACCCCGATCCCGTTTGACCATGAATCTCTGAACTGGGGAACTGAGACAGATGACGAGGTGATTGACACTCCATGACAGTACAAGTTGTTGAGGTACAAGTGTGCATTAGATGCGATGAGTAGGCGTCCAGTGAAAGGGGGCGTGAATGTGATACGGGAGTGTAAAGCTTATCGGGAATTTCAGAATACCTTTATTACTCTTAATGGCTCATTTCTGGCTAGTGTTCGTATCCCAGCAGACTTCAAACCCTCCCACTGTTACCTTGGCAATGGTAAAAAGAGTGTAGGTATCTTTCCCCCACACAGGTGTGGTGAGATTCTGTCCCCTTGTCCTCAGATCCACCAGATTGTGGCCTTTGCCCGATGTCTGCAATGTTAGAACGGAATATAAGAGGCTACTCAGAATGTAACTTCCATCAGTGGCTACCTGACCAATTAGGGGAGAGTCATCCCTGAACCACAAGACAGGTTAGATCATCCCCACCGACTAGGACCTCTGCTCACCCACGGGCTTACCCACCTCCCACTTGTGATAGCTATGCTGTGTCTCACCGCAAGAAGAATAGGGACATATATTGTGATGGTGCCCGACTAGATGTTAAGCAAGCAGCTAAGATTCATCGCCCAAATGCCACTCACATAAAATCCCGCTGTAAATATATTCCAAGTGGGCACCAGGATGAGCAGGCACGGAGGTTCATTGGCTATGTGCTTCGTCATTATATGTTTATCTTCCACCTGATTGGCATGGTGTTTGTACCTCAGTGTCTGTGGGGGATGAGACCTATGTCATCTCAGTCCAGGATGTGTCTGGTAACAGGGCAAGGCGTCACCAGGATGGCCCCTTTGAACCACATGACAGTGTCTGGGGTTCTGATGTCCCAGATGATTTCAAGCTCTGGCCAACCAGTTCTAAAGTACTTTTGTCCTTGTTCCCGTGGGATGGTGTAGCGAAGTTGCTGCTCAGGGTAGAGACGGTTAACTATAGGTTCATGTCTTTCTTAAACAATTCTATTCTTGAGGGACAAGCAGTCCAAGAGGAACTTAGAGGCCTTCGGTTGACCGTGTTGCAAAACAGGATGGTCTTGGATCAACTCACACCGCCGCAGGGGGGAGTTTGTGTAATCGTAGGTTCTTCTTGTTGCACTTACATCCCAGCTAATGATGACGATGGAGGTAAAATGTCAGAAGCACTGAATAGGTTGACACAGTTGCAACAATCCATGAAAGATGATGCAGTTGATGACTCTGGTGGACTCTTCTCATTCATTAAGGGATTTATCATGATAGGCGTGTACATGCAGTGTTTGTGGTTCTTTGCTGCACTTGCTCTGTGTGCATACTTCCGTGCATAAAGATAGTTGTGACTTGAATTACGGAGAAGGCTACAGGCATTATAGCAGTGCAAATTCACAACGCACCGCTTAATGTGTACGATGACTTGGACTTTCCTCCCTTGCCAAGCCGAGAGGAATTAGATGTGACTAGATCAGTGGCAGGGGTTTCTTTCTCTGATCAGAGTTCTGATTAAAGTGTTTTTTTATGTTTTATGCTTAATCAAACATGCAATCAAAGTATTTTATTCATGTAAAACCACGTGTATATATATATACAAAGGAACATAAGGCTCATGCTACGGCAAGGGGGAGCCAGGACGCCAGGTCAGAGGGGAGGTTTCACCATCTCCCCAACCGGAAATTGGGTACGAAGCCCCAATAAGCACAGATACGCTGAGCGAGGCAGCGACTAACCTGAAAGATAAGATCATGGCGAGATTAAACAGGCAACCCCGAACCCCACTACAATGGCTAAGTAAAGTACCATCAGAAAGTCTCATGGAAGATGTGAATGCAGCATTGAGAGTGATCCCTACCACAACAATCACAGAAACCAATGAGCTGATATACGCTTCAGCATCAGTGATCCTAGAGGTGCATGGCTTGGGAGCCATGAGAAACAATACCCACCATGGAAACGAAGGTTGGAGGCAAAAATCAAGGCAGCTCGGAGGGAAGTGAGCCAAATGACAGAGGCCCAGAGAGGTGCAATGAAAAGACCGATGCCAAAGAGGTACAGCCAGATGCCCATACCTGAAGCACTCCAAGGCTACAGGCCTTGGCCAGCCGCCTAAAGAGATACACCAGAGATAACGAAGCCAGACGAATAAACCGGCTGTTCGCAACACAACCTGCGAAAGTGTACTCTCAATGGCAGGGTAATAACAGCGGAGCAGACCCACCAAGTCTGGAAACTGAACAGTACTTCAGTACTTCAGTACTTCTTTTGAGCTAAAGAAGCTCACTGCAATCCACGAGCGCCTGGCAGCACAAATGAACCAGCTGCTAAGGGATGGGACTCACCCTGAAGGGCGAACGATCCTGATAACACACAACTTGAGATTGACGAGATACAACACACCCTTGAAGCCAATGGGAAGCCACTTGCTTCCATCAGTATCCATCAAATGTGGCATATACCAAGGAGATGCACTGTCCCCACTGCTGTTCTGCATAGGTCTGAACCCCCTCAGCCAAATAATAAACAAGACTGGCTATGGATACCGACTCCGGAACGGGGCCACCATAAGTCACCTCCTCTACATGGATGACATCAAGCTGTACGCCAAGAGTGAGCGAGACATCGACTCACTGATCCACACCACCAGGATCTACAGCTCGGACATCGGTATGTCATTCGGGCTCGAGAAATGTGGGAGGATGGTGACAAAGAGAGGCAAGGTAATCCACACAGAAGGGGTCTCACTCCCAGAAGGAACAATAGCAGACATTGAGGACAGTTACAAGTACCTTGGAATACCACAGGCAAACGGCAACCTTGAACAGGCAACAAGGAATGCGGCAACAGCCAAATACCTCCAACAAGTAAGGCAAGTCCTAAGAAGCCAGCTCAATGGCAAGAACAAATCCCGGGCAATAAACAGCTACGCCCTGCCAGTGATCAGATACCCTGCGGGAATAATAAGGTGGCCAAAGGAAGAGATACAGACCACAGATGTTAAGACACGAAAGCTCCTCACCATGCATGGAGGGTTCCACCCCAAATCCAGCACCCTGAGACTGTACGCTAGCCACAAGGAGGGAGGCCGAGGACTAGTGAGCGTGAGAGCCACTATCCAGGATGAAACATCCAAGATCCATAAGTACATCAAGGATAAGGCCCCGACAGATGACGTGCTGAGTGAATGTCTCAGGCAGTGGAGAACAGAGGATGAGATGCTGGAAGAGGGACCATCATGGGAGGACAAGCCCTTACACGGGATGTACCACCGGAGCATAACTGAAGTGGCTGATCTCAACAAATCCTACCAATGGCTTGAAAGGGCTGGGCTGAAGGACAGCACAGAGGCACTCATCCTGGCCACACAGGAGCAGGCCCTGAGCACCAGAGCCATAGAGGCCCAGATCTACCACACCAGACAAGACCCAAGGTGTAGACTGTGCAAAGAGGCCCCTGAGACGATCCAGCACATAACTGCAGGGTGTAAGATGCTGGCAGGGAAAGCATACATGGAACGCCATAACCAAGTGGCTGGCATAGTATACAGGAACATCTGTGCAGAGTATGGACTGGAAACCCCAAGGTCAATCCTAGTGAATTCATATACATGATGTAATTGGGTAGCACCATCGCCTTACAGCAAGAAGGTTCTGGGTTCAATTCCTGGAGGCGGCCCGGTACCTTTCTGCGTGGAGTTTGCATGTTCTCCCCGTGCGGGCGTGGGTTCTCTCCGGGTTCTCCAGCTTCCTCCCACAGTCCAAAGACGTGCATTAGGTTGATTGGCCTCTCTCCATTGCCTGTAGGTGTGTGTGTGCATGGTTGTCTGTCTCTGTGTTGCCCTGCGATGGACTGGCGACCTGTCCAGGGTGTACCCCGCCTCTCGCCCGTGGCCAGCTGGGTTAGGCTCCAGCACCCCTGCGACCCCGCATATGGGAATAAGCGGCTTGGAAAATGGATGGAGGGAATTGTGTGGTAAGTCTTTTTTTTCTTTGTTGATTGTTGGTCAATGTATAACCAAAAGGGGGGAATTGTGATAGAAATTTTATAATACCCATTTATGCTAATCATATCTTTTATGAATGTTTTAATAACACTTGATTCATGTTCATACTGTTAAACGTTTATTTGAGTCTCAGGTCATAAGTCCAAGTATGTTTTCTTACAAATTGCCAGAAGAGCATTTAGGCAGATGAGGGTTAGTTCCCCAATTCCCCTTTTTGTTAAACAAGAGGCCCAGTTCCCTTTTTATTACCCTGTGAAGTAGTATCTGACTTGGATAAGGAACAAGGTGCCCCTTGAGTGACACATGAACCCCAAGTGCACCGACAGAGTTCCTCTTTCCCGCCTATTTTTGCAGACTTAGCAAAAACTGAAATGTCAACTGTCTAAATAATATTTATGAGCTTATGGTCTGTTTCCTGAAATTTAAGATTAGGTATGTCTAGAGGATGGCGGGGAGGTGTTTGGGTTGAAGGAGGATTGTTATCTGGATGTCTTAAATACCCGGGATGAGAGGAGATGCTTCAGAGAACTTTGGTGTGCACCCTGTGTGAGCATCAGCTTGTCCTCTCCACCCCAGGGGTGCCCTTTTTGCCTTCTTGTTACACTTTGATTTCTCTTTGATTTTGATATACATATCTCAAAATAAAATTACAAAGAAAACTTTTTGGATCCTTCTCTTTATTGAGCCAGTCAGAAGCCCTCGTGGTAATTTTACCACAACACTGGACTGAGCAGGTGCTTATAATGAGGTGGCTGGGGGGCCTCTGGGCAAGAGCCACTGCGCATGCTTCGGGCATCTGCAGCTTTGCTCAGCCTTCCTGGGAGCTAGCCTATTCTCACCACCTAAACCTGACTTGGTCAGCTCTGGTCTCCTTGGACTGACACCCATGTCTACCTGATCACTCTGGCTCTTTCTCCTGGCTTTCTCAACTTCCTGACGGGCCACTAGGAGACTAGATTGTAGGGCGTCATTGTCCTGCTTCAATCTCTCCTTGTTTTCCCGGGGCTGCTTCAGCTCTTGTTTCATTATCCAGAGACTCTGCTTAAGGTGGGAAACAGTCTCCTGCTCAGCTGTGTAGCCACTGCACACAAGGAAGAGACACTCAGTGAGGGTAAGTGACACTCAGTGAGACTGCGCGATGCTGTGAGAGAACGCGAGACTCTGCGAGAACAGCACGAGAAATCCAACAAGGCGGCGCGACACCGGTAGTAAACAAAAGCACAACAAACTATCTATATAACTGTACCAATTTAAATAAATAAATAACTACCTCATTCTACAAAATAATAAGAAAATAATTAACCATTTTACCATTCAGGATATCACCGAAGAAAGTTTTGAGTACATCGATGAGTGCTTCGAGCGTCTGGTAACGGGGAAAAAAGACATGGCTCCAAACAAGAGATCCCGTCCGTCTGACTCACCTGAGTCACCTGAAGCTAGCTCGTTGGACAAAAACATCACAGACATCCTGTCCATAGAGAAAAAAATAACAAGCTTCGACGCGCGTCTGGCTCTAGTGGAACTCCTCCACAAAGAGTTTATGGCTCTCCGCGACTCCCTGGAATTTAGCCAGCAGCAGGTGATTTCTCTCGCCACAGAGAACGAGGCCCTGAAGGGAACGGAGCAGTCCCTGACGGAAGATGTGGCTCAGCTAGCGGCCGAAAATAAAAAAATAAAAAAATAAAAGAAGGCATCATCGATCTGCAGGCCCGCAGCATGAGGGAAACCTGGTGTTCTCTGGGATTCCGGAACAGGCGGAGGAAAATGCGGAAACCACCGTAAAAAACTTCCTTAAACAACAGATGAAGATTCCAGTGGAAGTTGTCGACAAGATGGCGTTTCACCGTTCCCACAGACGCAGAAGCAACTGGTTGAGAGCCGGGGCAGACAGCTGAAGGGAACCGACTACAGCGTTAATGACCAGTTCCCCAAGGAGATCCTCGACCGCCGACTGTTCCCCATCCATAAAAAGTTCATGGCAGAAGACTGCAGGGCTGTCATCAGCGTGGACAAACTGTACGTCAACGGAGAGCTCTACCGGGACCAGGAAGCAACTCCATGGTTGTACCTGCAGGTGGTATGTAACAAAAATGGTTTAATATAAAAGATTTGTTAAAAAATAATAGATGCAATGCAACTAAGTTTTATAACTTTAAATCCAGTATTCAAACTCGTTCCCTCGTAGATGTTTCATGTAAATGTTTTTTTGTCATTCTAATGTCACTCACTCACTCACTTTGCAAAGCGCTCATCATGCTTAATTACTCACTTTCCTTTCACTTTAATTTTCCTTCCCTTTACTCTTTTTCCTTCACCTACTTTCACTCCACACTGCTTACATCCTTCTTTTCTCTATTCTTCTCCCACATAGTCAGCCAGCTATGTAGCACTCCAGCAGCCACACACAAACATCTACTGCACAGGGGAAACACGTGCACATACATAGATAACACAACTCAGAATACACAGGTACTTAAGGTTAGCCACACACCTAAAGTCTGTCACACTACATACACACAAGACTAGTGATCCACAGCAGTCAGGTAAGATATGACACCACTGAAGATTGTCACTTGGAATGTACGTGGAATCAATAAGAAGGAGAAACGATTTAAAACATTTAATCATTTGAAAACCCTACAAGCAGATATTGTTTTACTACAGGAAACTATACAGTGGTAGCGGTTCAAAGTGACTAGGGTTTTTACTGCAGTACCGCCACGGTGCAGCGAGTGCGTTGCTGACTAAAGATTTTTAATCCTGCAGCCGGCTGAAAAAAATCAGGACGCTAGTCTCGTTTTAACCACCAGGTGGCGCAGCGTTGATTAGAAGCCTCCAAAGCACTACAGCGTAACTGAGGTCCGACTGTTCATTTGTACCTGTAACACACATATATTACACCAGACCTATTTTACTATTTAGTTTTTACTATTAAGTATCTGTTGTGTGCTAAAACATTGGGAGTATGAAGGGCAACAACTTGATGGCTTAGTTATTTTATGTTCACTGCAAAGTTTTAATTGTTCTGTGTGGTTTAAAACAGGCAGCGCCACAACAGCCACACATTCATGTTTTCATTCTCCTCAGCTTTTTCGTGTCTTCAAATAGAAGGCGTCTCTTAAAAATATGTACACACCCACCGCTAACATCTGATACAACATATTGACTTCACATAATACCATGATTATGCGTCGCGGTTTAACTAATATAGTTTGAATGTGCATGGCCAAGTAAAGACGTAGAGCGCAGTCCATCTGCGACTACAGACGATATTTAGGTTTTAAACTTCCACGACTTGTTAATGAATGTTTTCCAATAGTCGTAGATTTTACGTAAATAACCGTAATAATCACAGGAATTTGTTTTACAGCAGTTGTCGACTGTAATTTTGACAGAACGGCAGAAATCAGCAGATCTACAGCGACGCATTACAGCAACATGTTTGTTCCTACGCGTTTACTCTGTGTCTGCAGAACTGCAGTTTGACTTGTTTTGACTGTGCGTGTCATTGTAACTGAGTGGCTGAGAGACTTATTCGACCCGTGTACGTTTCAACACTTTCATTTCCCATCCGTCCATCCAGCCACTTTCACAGGCGTTTTTGTTTCTCTTTCGATGAGCGGCAAATGAATTTTAATCAAAGCACCGCCTTACAAACCAATAAAACAGGCAAAAATATTTGTTTTTTACAAAAAGACACGGAATTGGAGGTATAATGTTTTTATTGTTTAGAGACAAACGGAAAACACAAAAAGTTGTTCTCTCGTTACCTCTGCTTATAATTTGGTGAAGACATCAAACTCTTACACAAACACGTGACGTGTTTCGGAGTCATGTGTCCAGACAGATAGTGACCAATACACAAATGTATGGATGTGCAAATGCAGACTACGAGAGGAACGGGGGAGTGGCACACTAGGTGTAGCGAGAATTTGTTTTGACTGTACATGTCATTGTAACTGAATGAGTGGCTGATGTGACTTATTCGGCCCATGTATGTTTCAAAACTTTGATTTCCCATCCGTCTATCTATCCTGAATAAAAGCACCGCATTACAAACCAATAGACCGAACAAAAATATTTAAAAAAAAAAACACGGACTTGAATTTAAAGCTGTTTTTTTCGTTTAGAGAAAAACGAAAAACAAAAAACGTCTGCTTTTAATTTTTAATGAAAGCTCATCTGTGGATCGCTCGCGGGGCAGCAGTCTTAGCAGAGAGCTCCAGACTGCTGCTCGAATGAAACACGAGATCGAATGATATGTGATGTGTTTCGTACTCAGATGACTTGAATCTGAGTTGGACCAAGCTTTTGTTTGTCTCATGTTTGCTCACAGTCGCAAAGGCAAACTTCACATCCCTCCCCTCCGCCATAGAGGCGCATAGACATGCTAATGTGTTGCTACTACTCGATCAGCAGGTGAGAAATACTTCAGCTTCAGGACAAAGCTCCGTGGGAGACTGGGCAGCGTCGGGCGGCGTGATCAGCTGCAGATCTAAGACTCATTAATTAAGTAGTTTGTTCTATATGTTTACTCTGCAAAAATAAACGTATGTATTTATCGTAGCTTTCTGATCTAAGTTATTTGTAGCACTTCGACATTCGCTTAAAATATGCAGTGCATTTTAAAGTGAAAATAATATTATTATTATTTATTATCTTTATTGTGAACACAGTATTAATTGCTCGATTTGGACTGGCGAAGATTTGCGCTTCTTTCATAATAATCATGGATAATCAAGGAAGAAACTGCAGTTCATAGATGTTATTCAGGGACGGTTTAATAAAGATTCAGTGTGGTTTTCAACTGAACTGTCAGACATCAACTCTATTCAGTCGCTCTTCAGTCGCTGCTGCCGTCTCCTCCCCAGTTCACACATCTTAACACTAGGACTACTGGGTTTTCTAAATATACCAGTTCCTACTACAAGGTGTTCCTACGAAGTTAACCAGCTGTTTATTTCGTTATTACTCCTTTCACCTGTACCACATAAAGTCTTTGCAGAGCTACAGCCATGTTCCTACAAAGTTAACCAGCTTTTTATTTCGTTATTTCCTCTTGCATGTCCGTCTGTTGAATGAAAGTGGGCGTGGCCATCCACTTCCAGAGCAGTGATACTGGGGGAAGGGGAAACACGCATCAAACTGCAGGACAAAGATCTGCGTTTCTCTGCCTGCTACAGCCTCGCTGCGTTGGGTTGTTAGTCTCCCTTTCACCTGTACCATATGAAATGTGTTCCTACAAAGTTGATCAGCCGCTTTCAGAATCAGAATCGTTTTTATTCCCCAGGTTTGAACAGGGCAAACATTATTTTGATTTACAAAAAAAAATTTAAACGTTCACATGTGATTTGTAAATGCTGCACTGAGCTCTTTTTCTTTGACGAGTTTTGTGTCTACATGAAAGCGGGCAGAACAACGTCCGAACCAATGAATACTTTACCAGATTGGCCGGTGATGCCGCATGTGTTGCTCTCAGTTACAGCAGCTGTTTGAAGCAGGGAAAAGCGAGTTAGCTGTCCTTGTCGATGCCTTGACAATGTTATATCATCGGTTAGATCTCTGAGCCCTGACTTTTATGTCTTCTTTGGATTAAAAAACAAATGTTGAATGTTGAACCTTAGTTAGTATTCCTTTACTTTTTTATTTTATGTTTGGGAAACATGACATTTCAGCTACTGTGATTTTATATGTCATCAACATTAGTTCCTACCTGTCCTTGTTGACAGGGACAGGAAAAAGGTGACGCGCGTTGGGTGAGAGCGGCGTAAAGAAAAATAATAATTAATAATTTAAATTAAAAAACTGCTTCCACTCAGACTCGAACCCCGGACAAAAAAATTTTGTAGCCATGCATGTTAACCACTTGGCCACCCAAGACCTGATCATTAGTTCTTCTACAAACGGCTATATGACGTAAGCAACTACGATGTTTTAGGACCAAAAGTGGGAGTCAATCGCCACCTACAGGCCAGAAAGACGTAACACACTCCTCCCGCAGTGCAAACCGGGCACTGACGCGGCAGATTTGAAACCCAAACACGGTGGGGGTAGACACTTTTACCGGCTGCCTCTGTAGATTACACTCTGGCATCAACAGAGATCCCGCATGCTTACTTAGCCGGTAACAATTCTAAACAAAGAGGGGTCGCCATCCTGATAAATAAAATGATTAACTTTACTCATAACGATACCATTGTAGTTTCCAGAAGGGAGATATATAATCATTAATATCTTGATAGGAAACATTGCATATTGCATAGCTAATGTGTATGGCCCTAATGTTGACGACCCCTCTTTCTTTCACAGCTCCTTCACATCCCTGTCTGCTCACTCTGGTTCCAAACTTACAGTAGGAGGGGACTTTAATTTAGTATTTAACCCAGAGTTGGACAGGCTAAGCAAAGCTGTGAGCAACAGGAACTGGCAATCAGTACAGACCTTAAAACAGTACATGGATGACTTCGGTCTCTGTGACACATGGCGTTCTCTTCATCCTACATCCAGGGAATATACCTTTTCTCACCAGTTCACCACTCTCACTCGCGTATAGATTATATTTTAGTAAATAACTCAGTTTTACAAGATGTCTCTGACACCAGTATTCACTCTATCACAATCAGTGATCATGCACCAATGTCCATTTCGTTGATTAAGACAGTCACACCATCAACTAAGAATTGGAGGTTTAATACATCATTACTCAATGATCAAGACTTCATCAGTTATGTCAGGAGAGAATGGACAACCTTTATAAATATCAACGATACACTGGGAACCTCACCCTGTGTTCTTTGGGAGACTGGGAAGGCAGTTATGCGCAGTAGAATTATTTCATATTCATCGCACAAGAAAAAAAAGGACATGCTACTTGAATTAGAATTAGAGCAAAAAATAAAATCTCTAGAGATTAAATATGCTGCCTCTCCAACCAATGATAGAATCCTAGAGGACCTAAGGAATCTAAAGTTGAAATTAAATAATATAATAGATTGCAAAACTGAGTTTCAGATAAATCAATTACGCTGGGAGAACTTTGATCATGCTAACAAATGTGGTAAATTTTTAGCTAACCAATTAAAAAATAATAAAGAGAAAAAAATCATCCATTCAATAACTAATAAGAAAGGGAATATTACTCGAGTTATATACGTCCCAAATAGATCCATCCACCTTAGCCATAGAGGAGTTCCTGAATAAACTAGAACTGCCAAAGCTAAAGGAAGAACAATCCACTGTGACGTTCTGCCTCCGCGCCGCTAGAGGCGCTCCTGGGGTTTTGATGTGGGTCTGTGGTTGAAGTCAATTTCCTGTGTAATTAGTTGACCCACCTGTTTGGTTTGTGTATATAAGGGATGTCTTTTGTTTCTCACATTGCTGGTGTGTACCCTCGGTGTAGCTGGATGCTACCCCATTGTTACGTTGAGGAGAGTTTGTGATGCAAAGGAGTTTTGGTTTTGTTTATGTCCTGTCTCACCACGTAAGTTTTTGTGAGTGTCTTATGTTTCATGTTTGGGTCTTATGTTTCATGTTTAGGATTTTTGCCCGTAGTGTACGGAGCGTTTAGTTTAGATAGGGAGTTAGGTTGTTAATCGTTTTCCTGCATTGCAGTGATTTTTAGTTCTTCCTTTTGTGTTGACTGAGTCCTGCTGTGCAGAGAGTTTATGTTGTATTGAAAACATCAACAATTGAAACGACTTTATGTTAACTGTTAAGACACTGTGTTTGGGTCGTGCATTTGGGGTCTTCCCTCTCCTGTGTTCCCTGCGACCTGGTCTGCCGGTTGCGGCCAGGTGTCTGTGTGAGGGATTACACAGAGACCTGTGTGCTGGAAGCACGTCGGCCGTAGTGCCTGAAGCCTCCGCTCAGTGTGAGCGCGTTCTCCTCCCGGCTCGTAGTTCTCCCCGCTCAAGGGGCGTGTTTTAGAATCTCGTGAAGTCTAGTTTGCCCCTCGTCCGTAACAGAAGTTTGACCCTCGTTTTAACTATAGTGAACCGTTCGGTCTAGTTTGACCCTCGTTCGTAACATCCACAACGCTAGACTCATTGTTATCTTTGGCAGAACTACATGAAGCTCTGCAGGAGATGCCCAATAAAAAAGCTCCAGGACCCGATGGATTCCCAGCTGAGTTTTATAAAGAATTCTGGTCCATGCTGGCACCCAGCTTTTACAAAATGGTAGCTGAAATTAAACATCAGCATGCATTCCCCACAAATATGAATTCTGCCTTCATAAGCCTGCTCCAAACACCAGGAAAAGACCCTACACTCCCATCAAGTTATAGACCAATTTCACTATTAAATGTAGATCTAAAAATAGTGTGTAAAGCACTTGCTAGAAGATTAGAAAAAATCACTCCATATACAATTCTCTCTGAACAAACAGGCTTCATTAAAGGTAGACAGTCAACAAACAATATGAACAGATTAAATCAATTTAATTGATTATGTCACCACCCCATAAACTAGAGTAGGCCATCGTCTCCTTAGATGCAGGAAAAGCTTTCGATAGAGTAAACTGGAAGTTTCTTTTAGCCATTCTGCACAAATTCGGCATTGGGAAATCATTCATAGACTGGATCCAAATATTATACAGCTCAGCAAACGCCGCAGTCAGAACAAACAACCAGATCTCACCAAGGTTTAATCTGCATAGAGGGACAAGACAGGGCTGCCCACTTTCCCCACCACTATTTGCAATATTTATTGAAACTTTAGCCGCAGCAATAAGACAGCATGAAGGAATTACTGGAATATCAACCAAATCAGTAAATCATAAAATAAGTTTATATGCTGACGATGTGTTACTGTTTCTCTGGGAGCCACAGACGTCTCTTCCAACAACTATCAGCCTCATAGATGAATTCTCAGGACTTTCAGAATACTCTATTAACTGGACCAAATCTATAGTGCTACCACTTAACCTTAAGGTGACTAACATCTCTTCTACCACACTCCATTCAAGGAACATTAAATACTTAGGCATTGAATTGTCGTCTAGGCTATCAGAGCTTATTGATCTAAACTAAAATCCATTATTAAAACAAATAGAAGCCAACCTCAAAAGATGGCAGTCCTTACCCATTTCACTTATGGGAAGAATTGCCACCCTAAAAATTGTGATCCTCGCAAAAATTAATTACATATTCTCAATGATTCCAACTCAGCTAGCCCAGGCGTGGTTTAAGACATTAGACTCCTACATCTCACAGTTTTGTGGAAAAACAAGTGTTGGGGGACCTCATCTATATAATCTGTTATTAACAGAATTATTATTAAGGTCCCACATGCTCAAACAAAGGAGGCACTGCGGCATGCATGTAAAGTCCTCATCCTGATAGTAGTGAGTGAGAACAAAGAGATTTCAAATCTCAGCGCCAAAACCAGGCGCAAACAGCGCAGGCACGCACGCACGCAACGCCGGATCTTCCCACCAGGATTGGGCAGATGCAAAGCTGCAGATGCTCCAAGCAGGCGCAGTGGCTCTCGCCCAGAGGCTAGACACCCCCCGGCCACCTCCTTACGAGCACCAGCTCAGTACAGCTACTTGTGTTACCAGTGAGACAGTCAACCGCAAAGGTTTCCAGACCACTACAGTGGCTGAGTACAGGGACACTAGCACTCCAGTGCACCGGAAAGCATCCAGAGCAAACTTGTTTTACTCCCCCTCATGCACTGAGGACAGGAATGCCCTCACTCTGAGGAGGGAAAACTCACCCGAGAACCAGAGTGACAGTGGCAGGTTAAGCCCCCTGTTGGAGGAGAAAGCACCTCGTCTCAAACGCAGGAAGCCGCGTCGGGTTCACCCACGTTACAGCGACCAGCGGGACGACACAGGCTCAAGTGACTCTGATAGTGCTTATCCTTCCCAAAACTTAGGTTTGCGCCTACGCCAGCTTGAATCCCTAGCCAAGGACATTGAGTGCTTTGACCCCAGTAGCCATGATTCTACCATAGACGACTACTTGCAGGAAGTCGATCGTTGCTTATTGGACCTCCCTCATGCAACAGCTCGCGAGAAACTAAAGCTAATCTGGAAGACCACACCCAGGAGTGTCCATGTCTTCATGAAACACTCAAACCTGCCATTCGGGATCAATACTCTTCACTTTGTCGAGCTTTAAGAGAAGAATATGCCCCATATTCTGACCTGGCAGCAAGTATCTTTGAAGCGTTCAATGTCTTAGGTGGCCTGGTAGCTCAGTTGGTAGCTCAGTTGGTAGCGTGTCGACCTCGGAAGGATAAGGTCTGCGGTTCGATCCCCCGCCTCGGCATCAGGTGTGTCCCTTAGCAAGACACTTCGTGCTAGCTCCCCGAGCGCCGCTCATGTGGCAGCTCACTGATCCCCCAAGGGGGATGGGTCAATTGCAGAGAATGAATTTTCCCACTGTGGGACTATTAAGGGTTAATTTCTTCTTCTTTCTTTGAAGAAATGAACCTCCCAAAGAATATTACAGGCGCCTCATAAAGGCCTACTTCCAAGGACAGAATACGCCAGGTCTAGAAGAAGACAGTACATTCCAGTCCTTATTCCTGCATAATCTCCATGACAGCATCCAATTTGATGTAGCCATGCACTGTAAGACAGGCAGGCGCACAATGCAGGGAGTTGTGAGATATGCCCAGCTGGTATGGGAAACGCGTGTACGCCCCATTAGGAGACCTGTAGCGGACGCCAGAGTTTTTAGCATCCAGACCCATCAAAATTCTCACTTAACACTAGAAGGCCACGAAATGCCTCGTGCTACGAGAAGCAGACGAGGGCAAAGGAAGACTCAAAACCGCAGGTCACGTCGCCAGCAGGTTGACACAGTCAACCAGGAAGATGAGCCTCTTCAACACGGTAATTCAAGGCCAAAGCAACCTCGTTCCGACCCGCGAGGGGGAAGAGGTCGGTTCAGACAGAACTTGAACCGTAGGTACAAGGACCACAGTCCAGTTCACCTGTCACGGGAAGACTCAGAGGTGGACATTGTAAGTCTGGTACGGAGATGCGTGGAGGAAGCCTTAAAAGAACTTGACAGGCCTAACAGTTCGGCTGCTCCTTCAGACCTCTCAACAATAGCCAGACACTGACTCCCCACTAGTGGATTAGAACAGGCGTCTTTCCCTATTACACTAGGTATGAAAGACATAGGTGGCCTAGACCAGGCACCAAGCCTGCGTCAAACACATCCACATACCAAAAGGGGGGAGCAGTCCCAGCTCCCAAAGGCGAGGGTAGACTAGTCCATGCCACAACGTGATATGTATAAAGAGAACTAGTCCGCATCCATTGTAGGTCCCAAAAATCTTATCAGCAACCTGGTAGAAATAGCTGGATCTCTGGATGAGCCTAAACAATGTGTAACCCGCACATAGTTCATTTCTTCTCCTAAATGATTTTGCAGCCTCTTGAGACCCTCCAGGACAATCAGAGAAGATAATTCAGGTACAGGTAGCTAGGTAGGCTAATGAAATCTCATCTGCAAGTTAGCTCCTCGGTCAGAGTCAGTAGCAACTTATTGAGTTTCTGTTGAAGCCTTATCAAGGAAAGCCTTGTGTCCACTACCACCACGGTTATGCATCCCTTTCAGGTACCACAACCCTGGCAGTACCAACTCGAATTGTGGTTAGATTAACCTAGAAGCAGGTCCATGTCTTTATAGATCTCATGCAACAAGAGAATGTACACACTGTAGTCCACACCAGACACAGACATGTACACTTCACAAAGACACCAACCTGGCAACGCCTTGCCAGCTAACAACTCTTTCACGAGTTGACCAGCAAACTCTAACTCCACCTCTCTTCACTCATCTATCCCTCTCCTTTCTTGTGTTTTCTTTCACCTGAGAAATACATTGGAAATGATATGGTTTAGGATGGTAAACAGACATGCTATTGCCTCTGCTCAGACATGCTTTTGCCTCTGCTCAGACATGCCTCTAAATGCTCAGACTTGCCTCCAACTCTGGCAAACAAGGACTGTTTGGAATAAATGGACTGTCAAGGAACATTGATAATGCCCACAGGAGATGACAAGTACACTGAGGACCTTAACGAACCTGTCAGAGCACATGGACCCTTTTAACGTCTTGTTCCAAAGCGACGGCTGACACGCCATCATTCAAAACAAAAAGGGGGGATGTTGGGGGACCTCATCTGTATAATCTGTTATTAACAGAATTATTATTAAGGTCCCACATGCTCAAACAAAGGAGGCACTGCAGCCTGCATGTAAAGTCCTCATCCTGATAGTAGTGAGTAAGAACAAAGAGATTTCAAATCTCAGCGCCAAAACCAGGCGCCAAGCTGGGGAACCATACCTGGCTCCCCCGCTGACATCCAACTCCCGCTGACACAAGCGACAAACGGCGGAGAAACTTGGACGTCAGCTGGAAGAACTTGGACGTCAGCCATCCTGATTGGACCAAACAATAGGACGGGCGTGACCAAAAACACGGTTATAAAAGTCGCCGTGACCGAAGACTCGACCCTTGTTCTCTTCGACCCGCTCCCTGCCCCACCTGGAACTTCCCTCTGCACGCCTGAAGCCTCCCCCGCAGCCAGCAGCTGAACCAACGGAAACGTCGTCACAGAGAACGTGCCTGATCACCCATCGACTTCCAGCCACACGGCAGGAAACCGCCAGCTTAACCGCCTCACTCGCCGCCGCATCAGCTGATCATGACGCGATCACCGCGACGCACACCTGGACCGGACCGGATCGCAACAGCGCAAGCACGCAACGCCGTATCTTCCCACCAGGATTGCGCATTAAGGCAGAGACATTTTTAGGTCTGAGCAGAGTAGAACTCTTAGGGTATCAGTAATTGTCTTATTGTTATGTTGTTTCTTTTCCTGCACACACGATCTGACCACTGTGCCTTTCCGCGATCACATGACTGTAACGCCATTACCGATCTACGTGAATCTAAGAGGTGCACATTGAAGTGTTGTAACCTGTGATTTCGCTAGCTTAAGTGCTTTATTGTGTTACTGTTGCGGTGCTCTGTCTCTTCTGCGACCACGCCAAGCGCACGTTTCAACCACTGCACGCTTCCGCGATCACGTGACTATATCGCAGAATATAGCCCCACGTGTTTGTGTGACGACAAGCCTTATCCACGCTAGTACCACTTCACACTCATTTACACGCTTCTTTCCCTGTGAGCGCCAGACACGCGCGCTCCATTCAAAGGGCTCACCGGCACACATGCGCAGCTGTGCCACCTCACCACGCCTCTAAAGGGGGGCGCTCTCCCTCCTCCTTTCTCTTTCTCTCCCCCCCCCCACACACACACATACACACACACACACACACACCTCCTATCCCAGGTAACGCGCATACACATACAATACTTCCAGACGAACACACCATAAAATTAAGTTGTGATTTGCTGAGTTATTCAAGATAGTGTTGACACTAGAGTTAATATTAATTGTTTAATAAATCGTTCATAATTTAATTGGTCGTTGTCTGTGATTATTTGTATATGGTTTTGCAGCACTGGTGAATTGAGTCGGCTATGGTACGGAGTTCACCCTTCAACTAACTTAAATACAAATGAGACTGTATTGGCTATTCCAAATCGGTTATTGTTCCCTGGTAACAGGGTGGTGCCCTGTAAATTAAGTAATTGTTAATTCAATTAATAATTATTAAATCAATAATAGTAAGTGTTTCACTTACCAAACTATAGACATTTGTCATATAGTTATATATATTTAAGCTAATAACCAACATTTGTGAATCTAAATTATAAACATAATTGGTATCTCCACTCAGGAGCTATAAATCCAATTATTATAATTTGTGCTCCTCGCATATCTTGCCAATAGACTGAACCATGCCCACAAATTGACAAAACCCATGCCAGCAGACTCCTCCTGGATAGACATTGAACAAACATTTTGTGGAAATATTAAAGTTGCAGATCTGCTCTCTATCAGCACCAAAATCAAACATCATAGTTGTTACCAGAGCATTAGCATAAAAGCATCTCTGACAGCCTGGTTGGATTTTCTTAAAATTAATTGCTTACTCTTTGCCAAAACACACCTCTCTGGAACAATCCAGACATCATACAAAACAAAAAGGCAATACACTTGCCAACTTGGCATATCAAAGGGAAAACACATCTGAAACATGTTTTCACAAGAGACAAGTTTACCTATTTTGCATAATTAGTGTCCCACTATGAAATCACTAGTGCCAATTTCTTAGAATACCAACAACTAAAGTCAATACTTATTTCAAAAAGTAAGAATACTCCCATCCACATGCAACCACCACCAGTAATAGAGCGATTTATTGATATATCAGGGAAAAGGACAGTATCCCAAATCTATATCTTAATTTCCAATGAAGATCAGACAGTGAGCCTTCCGATCTCTAAATGGGAAGCTGATCTCAACATCACCACTAATTACACGTTCTGGAATAATATATGTTCTAATTTATCCAGAATGACAAAAAATACAAATTTGCAACTAATACAATACAAAATTCTTCATAGAACTCACTATACAGGACAAAGGATGTTCCAAATGGGTCTCACAAACTCAAATATTTGCCCTCACTGTACAGATAACACAGCAGATAGATTCCTACATGCATTCTGGTCATGCTCACCTGTGCAGCAATTTTAGCAAAGAGTATGTGAACACCTGTCAACCCAGTTAAGATGTCCAATCCCAGCGGCCCCTGCAGTTTGTCTTCTAGGAGATCTAAGTGGGCTTGATCTAGAGACAAACTCATCACACACACTTCTTTCTGCCCTCTGTGTCGCAAAGAAAATCATCCTTATGAACTGGAAAACTAAAAAAAAATTAAGCATTACTCAGTACCTGAACAGCTTGTAAGATTATACCACCTTAGACACATTGTCTGCTTCATCAAATCAATGACCAAAACCATACTCTGATTTATTCCATATCCAGGTAAGGATGCGTGGAGCTCGGGTGTTGCGTCATGTCTGGCCCAGTGGTGGGGGGATGACAGGTGGTTGGGGTCGCCTGCCTACCTAAGGAACCGGGACAACGGGACTGGTGGATTCTGGTCTGGCCGCATGGGTCTCCTGCGGCGGGGGTGTGGTGGCTGCTGACTACTCCTGTCCGGAGTAGGGCCATTTTGAGGGTTGGCGTGTGCCTGTCTCCGGGGAGCGGAGGCGGGCCTCACTGCCGGTGTGCGGGTGACGTACCTGGGGGTGGAGACCTGGGTGACCTGTGTCCAGGGGAGTCCCTCCGGGGATGCCTGCCTGTACCTGGAGGGGTGTCTCTCCCCTGGGACGCTGCCCCTGCTCGGGTGGGGCGCTGCCTACCCTAGTGGTCCGACGTCCTCTGGTAACTGTTCGGGCCTGTTGCGGGGGGTTGGCGGACTACTCAGGCTACTACCTTCATTGGGCCCTGGGTGGAGGTTGGCCCTCAATGCACAATCGCAGAGTATGTGTGTAGATTTGAGTGTAGCACTACACGGGGAGAGCATGGGCATACTTGAGCGAGAGAATGGGTAAGTGTGAAAGAAGGGTGAGGATGGCTCTGGCTGTGCTGCGTGTGGTGCCTGGGCAGTAGTACTGCGGTCCCTGGGTCTTGGCTGTCTCTTCCTGGCTGGGGGTTGTCGGGGGGTGGTGGGATGTATAACAGAGCCAGTCGGGAACCTGGCTCTGCGGACCCTGGTGCTCTGCTTCCCAACTACATTTCTCCATATTCATCCACTTAGGTCTGCAAGGGGTGTCCTGTGGATGGAAGGACCGGGGCTACCGGGAAGTGGTTCCGTCCCTCCCAAGTGGGATGCTCTGCAGTTTTAATTACATTAGTCATACACACTCGTCCAGGAATCTGGGGGCTCTTTCCCGGGGGGGCAGTGGACGGAGCCTTCACATTGATGGCTCTGTCTGCTGGACCCCTCGGAGAATTGGCGATCTCCCGAAGTTCCTCATACTTAGCCACATACACATACAATTAGGGCCAAGGGTGGGCTCTTTCACTGGGGCCTGGGGCTGAGGCCAGTTGTGGCCTCGCCCACTGGCCCTGGTGGAGAGATCACCACCCAGTTTTAACTGCAAAAAGACATTTAGGGTGAGGGGGGGCACTGTCCGGGGGACACACCGTCAGCCAGCGGTTGTGCTCCTGGAGGTGTCACCCACCTTCAGTGCACTTTAGTTCCACACACTCACGTCCAAGCTGGGTTGCAGGGTTCTGGGGTGCCTTTTCCGCTGCCCTCTGCTTCCCCCGGGTTGGGGGAGTTGGGCGGGGCTCGGGAGGAGCTGCGGTCCCTGCCTGGGGCCACATGGACGGCAGGCCGGAGACCTACCCTCCCCACGAATGTGATCAAGCGAATGGTGTGCGTGCAAGAATGTATCTGAAAGTGCATTGGTTCATGTATGATTGACTAGTTTGTTGTGAGAGAGTTTATGGTGTGTGTGTAGATGTGTAGATGTGTGTTGTACATGTGGGTGGGTGTATGCGTCTGTGTTTGTGTGAGTTTGTCTGCGTGTGGTGCGGTTGGAGTGTGGGGGGTCCGGTTTTCCGCCCGGGGTACGTTCATCGTCTGCCTGGGTGGTCTCTTTTCTGCTGACCCCCACCAATTGCTGGCCTTGTGCTGCAGGCCAGTTTGGTGCGAGGGGATGCGGTCGGGCTAACAGGGTAGGCGCTCCGCTCGTGTAGGGGTGGTGGACTGGGGGCGGGGCCCACTCTGGGCCTCGGGCTCTACTCTTTCAGGTCAACCCTCCCGCCGGGGGGAGTGTTTGCCCCTGGTTCTCATGGGGCGAACTTGGGGCGGCTTGGGTCGCAACACCTGCCTTCCTGGAACTGAAGGTCTGTGGGCTCCCTGGCAGCTAGGATTCTTTCCTCTGCTTGTTGGATGAGCGTAGTGCCCGAGCTCCTCACACTCACACTGCACCAATGTCTGCCTCACCCTTTGGGTGAATAATATTAAGCTACAGCCTTACTAACCTTGTAGTGGGACACTCAACACCTGAACAGGCTCTCCAAATCCAACTGTAAGTATTACTGATACTTATCACTACCAATATCAATAATGTGTGAATATGGAAATTGTGGTGTTGTATGTCATGACTTTTATTAATTAGTATGGGATATGCATAAGAATGCATATGTGTATGTATATGATATGTATATGTTTGTATGAGTATGTGCACATACCTTAACACTATTATTGGTATTAGAATTAATCTCCAAGGTAAACCACAGTACAACAGTTGTTTAGTTATGAATGTGTTAGCCTAAGGTACATCCCTGCTTATTTATTTTGCACCGATTGTTTACTTAACAGATTTGCTTGGTTTCAGCAGCTGGTTGCACACCCACCCCCCACCACCCCTCCCGCACACACACCCCAAAGGAGAAACTTAACCTGTCCACCAACACAGCAACATCACACATATTAAGGATTAGCTAAATAAAACATTAAAACATTTATAAATAAAACATTATATAATAAAACATTCTAGCATTCTATTCACATTATACCATTCAGCGTAATATACGTGTCACAGAATGCTGGTATGCGCAGGTATTGGACCCACATGCACAGCGCAGACACACGAAGGAAGTCGTAAAGTTCACAGTCTTTAATCCCAGGCGGTCCGCGTTATACACGGAAAAAAAAAAGTGGTACAGGAGGAACAGGCTGAATCGGATCCGGGGACAGGCAAGAGTTCCAAAACAATTCGACATGGCAAAAGGTACCAGTAAGGAGCAGGCCTTCCCAGCGTCAGGCGGTCAAGTACGTTACCAGTGTATTTTTCAATGTGAAGGTACAGGCAGGGAGCAGGCAGGAGTCAGCAGTCAGAATCAGAAACACAATCAGGAACTAGGTAGGTAAACTAAGGTGTGCTGGAATGTGGTGACTTACACGCGTAACAATCTGGCAACTGGATGCTGTATTAGGTGGTGACTAAATACCGGTGTTTGATTACAAGATAACTGTCAGGTGTGCGTGATTAACTGGGGATGACATGGAAACAGCTGAGACGTGGGTGAGCCAGGAAGTGCTTCAAAATAAAACCGGAAACTGAAGCCAAAACATGACAACATGAATGAAAACAAAGTCCTTTCAAAAATAAAACCGGGACATGACCAGGAACATGACAATATGCTGCTTGTTAAACTGCTGGACAGAACAAAAAAAACAACAACTGAATTATGGGGAGCTGGGTTACATTAGAGGGGATTTATATGGCATCGTGGGTAAACACGATGCCATATAAAATACTGTATATCATATGTGTGAAAGGCTACAATAGGAACTGAAAAAAATGGGAATTGTGCTCAATTGTCAAAAAAAAATTATAATCACAAAATGCCACAAGCAAGTCAAACCATGTGAAAACCTAGCAAATACACACCAAATGTGTATGTGGCTTATGTCCTGCATATTCCTTGCCATTGTTGTTTAACAGCGTGACAGTCTCTTGGTAGCGGTCACGATACAGATGGAGCGGTTCTTTTCCGCTGATTTCAGTCGACTGTCAGTGCCCTTTCTGACGCTGATCACACACTTATCACACCCTCATGAGCCGACTGTCAGCAGCCCCCCTCCTTGGTCTGTCTGGTGAAGGTGTTAAAAATGTTAATAAGGCCACCCCCATTTTAGCACCAAAGACGCAATTCCAAGGTAAAAACAAAAGGTGGTATCTGTAGTTAGTATCTGACCTGTATACCTGTATATCTGACCTGGGTCAAATACCAAGTATAGGCACAGTCCTGAGAACAGGACATAGATCTAATAATGTCAGTTCTACACTGTTTGCTAGGGAAGACAGACAGACAATAGTCTGTCTAAAAAAGTTGAGAAAAACAAAAAAGTTGAGAAAACTTGAAAAGTTGACTTCATGTCAGAGTTGAATGTTGAACTTACTTTTTAAATCATAGATAAGCATCGGCAGCTCACGCTGCCACAGCTGCCAAACTACCTTCTGGAGGTTTATCAGGTACTGGCTGTATTAGGTTGAATTGGAATTTACTAATCTACGTAATGAAATGAAATGAATGAATGAATGAATGAAATGAAAGTCTCAGTTTATATATTCGGCCATATTCACTTGCATGTAGTGTGTGTCAGTCTGCCTGCTCCAGGAGCTGTTTGAAATTGAACAATGAGCATTTGAATCTTCTAATCAAGCTTAAATGAACATAACAATAGAGACCCTCTTTTCAGACAGAACGACCAATCCACAGCAGTAATTAGACTGGTTTCACACCATCCCCTTCTCCCCAAAACATCAGAGTCCTGCAGTGCTGTTACCTGATGTGATGTAACCAGATAAATTTGTGAACTACGTAAACAGAAGATTCTTCAGAGATCCATCACTTCAAAGAGCCTAGTAGTTAAAGCACACAACTTCCCAACCACAGTTTTTTAAACAGACCGTTTTTGTTAGTTGGTGGTTTAATATAAGAAACTTTTAAATCCGGAAGCCATAAACTTAACACTTTGTTTTTAGCAAGTTTTACTTACAGATTTTATAAACATCCAGTTCATTTGATCATTTTCTAAACCATTTTCTAAAGTTGTCTGAAAGTTGGGTACATTCTTTTAGTGCAGAAATGTTTCTCATGGAGCTTCTACATTATTCGTCCTTCATGGGGGACATGGTCTTCACACCTTCTCACAGTCCAGTCCTTTGTTCAACTGATGAGCCAGTTCTTTACAGGTGTGAAGTGAAGCCTATTGTAAATAGACGAAAATGCCTAACATTACTCAGACTAAAGGTTCCTGCACATTTGGTAATGTTTCTACTTTAAGAAAAGTCTGTGAGCTAACTTACAGCACAGATTGTTAGCACAATCAGCCGATTGTGCTAACATTTGGCAGTAAAGGTGATTGAAATGACACAGAACTGAAAGAATATCAAGCATAACTCTGGTATGTATTCAGATGTCCATTCATTACTGGATATGGTGGATGAGGATGCTGATTCCTGCTGTACAATCAGGCCCAACGTCTCTCCATTCTTGAGGCACTGATGCGCTTTGCCTTGTCTGATTCTTCTCGCCTTGTCAACAGAAAATGGGGTGCACTGATCTCTATGTTTTGTGTCACTTGAATTTGTGTGGTAAACATAAGACACCAGAGGCAAGTTTACACCAGGAGTCTCTAGCTGGGAGCTTCTGTGCCTTAACACTAGAACTACTGGGTTTTCTAAATATACCCATTCCAACTAGAAGGTGGTCAAATGATCTGCTCGGCTATTTGAGACCCTGAATCATCTGTGAACAGCTGCTTTTGTTAGGTAAAGAGGGCCATCACTGACGCACTCTAGGTGGTGAGTTGCGTGGGCTTGCTGACCCTGCTCCTGTCTGCAAGGCTGCACAGTTCCTATGAGTCTATGAGTGACATCCACTGTTACAATGTTCAACCACTATGTGCTTGGATTTACAACGTGAAAGGACGAGTGTCATTGTTGCGGTCTCAACGAAGGAAGCAATAAGAGACATCAACAATACAATAAGACAGTTTCAGATCCTTCTCAAATGTGGCGAAGCTTTGTTTATTTACAAAAAAAAAACCTAGTTCAAATATTGTTTGCACTGTAACGTCACCAAAAATTACAGAAAAGATGACAGTACACTCATCAAGTTTTAACAAATGTGCAATAAAAAATATAAACAGAAAACGCTTGAAAGCGTTTCCGTTTTATATTCCGTTTATTCCGTTATTACTCCTTTCACCTTTACCACATAAAGTCATTGCAAAGCTACAGCCATGTTCCTACAAAGTTAACGGGGCCCGTTTGGGCCCGTTTAGTTTGGCCCTGTGGCAAGACAGCAGCACCCTAATGCAGAAATTCCTGGTTCGAAACCCTGCTGGAGCAAGTCTTTAAGCTTCTTCAGAAAAAAGATTTACAGCACTGTTGTCATGTGTAAAACACTTTTTAGTGAAATCAAACTGCTTTTATTTTATTTGTTCACATTCAGCTCTGCAACTTCTCAAATCTGATCAGCTATACATTCAACTCATCGGCTAGTTTCAGTAATGTTTTTCAATGTTCACTACTTAATATAATTATATTGATTTCCTTCAGATATATTGAGTTCTAAATTTTTAGCAAATTCCTGCACATGCGTCATCAAATGCTCCAACTTTTCCAAATCTAAAATTCAGCTACTTCTTCTGCAGCTACTGTCAGCTGTTTTAAATGTTTCCACAGCATTCAACTATTCCTTCAGCTCTTGGACTCCATTTACCTATTTTGATACATTCAACTATATTTCATCAAGTACAGCAATCCTTTACATACTTTCTTCATTTTAGCGTTTCTTGAATTTCAACAGATCTCTTTGAACTATCCTTAATTTGAAATTCAACTGCTTTAGTTTCTTCTGAAAATATTCAGCTCTGTTCAAACAACACCCAGTTTTTTCAGAAACATTAATCTATAATTTATGTGCTTATGCTACTTTCAGATATGTTTTAAATGTTTCAGCTATTTTCTAGCAATTCTTCAGGAATACATTCAGCTTGGAAGCATTCACTGTGCATTTTCTTATGGAAATGCTTTATCTAGTTATTATTTTTGTTCTTCCGTACGTTTTTCCGCACCTAACTACTCCTGCATCCTTTAAGCTACAGAAACCATTCCAATATCAAAATGTTCAGCTTTTTAAGAAGAAGTGTGCTATTCTTTTTCTTATTCATATTTTTCATATTTTTTAAGTAATTAAGCTTTTTTCAATTTTTTTTGTCCCATTAAAATGAATGGAAAAGTTTTTCAATGCATTGTGGGTAATGCACCATAACAGAACATGGTGTTACAAGGAGTGAGCCTTGCAATGAATAATGAACAAATATTGGATTAGGCTTTTCATATTGACATAAGAGAGTAATCTTTATATTTAAATACAATATATATTTTTAATTATTTTTTTAATCACAGAATCATTTTCTGCTTTGTCCTTCTGCTTATATAGTAGAAAAAGCATTATTGCAATATATTGTATAAAACTATGCACATTTGGCTCAGGGTAACACTACACAACACTAAAGCAACATTCCAAAAAAAATAATTTAGCGGCTCAGGGCGGGACTAACTGCTGTGAGCCACTATAATGTGTTGAAATTGAAATTGCAATGATTGACGCATGATTTTGTATGAAATATTCTCATTTGCTTCAGGTTGAGCGTTTTGAGACTGTTGCAACTCTCAAGTCTTTGTTTAATAAAATAAACAAATGAAAATGACAAAGGAGTTATTTTCATCTAGAGGAAACTCTTCAGCCAAGTTTCTGGCAGCTGTTATGTCCAGTAGCTCAATGGTTTAAGTCCTTGACTCTGGAGTGGGAGATCCGGGTTCATTACCTGTGTGAGGCATGTTTCTGCAATCAGATTATTGTCTAAATATTTGCATTTCCCAGAAAAAGCAAGTTTTATCCTTAATGTATCACGTTTAGTAATCTACATCATAAATGAAGAACTTTTAGAAAGTTTTAGTTTTTAACGTAAGCTTTATAAAGCCACTCTTAGCAAGTATTTAAGCAGATAGTTTGGCCCAGTGGCAAGAAAGCATGACCCATAATGCTTAATGAGTTTTAATGATCGAAACCTGGCTCGAGCAAGTATTTAAACTTTCTTCAGATGAAAGATTTAAAACACAGTTGTCATGTGTAAAACACCTTATAGTTTTCAGTGAAATCCAACTGCTTTTATTTTATTTGTGCACATTCAGCTCTGCAACTTCTGTGCAGATTTGATCAGCTTTACATTCAACTACTCCTGCATTCTTTGAGCTACAGAAACCATTCCAATACCAAAATGTTCAGCTTTTTAAGGAGAAGTGTGCTATTATTTTTCTCATTTATATGTTTCATATTCTTCAAGTTATTAAGCTTTTTTCAACTTTTTTTCCCCATTGAAATGAATGGAAGAAGCATTTCAAATCCTCTTCAGCTTTGTCTACTTTCAGCTGTAACTACTTCAACACACTTTAAGCTACAGACACCATTTAAACTACAAAACAATCTTCAACTATTCAACTATTAATGTCTTGTTTAGCATTTTGATATCTTTAACAGATTCTGAGTTATAGCAGTTTAAGCATAGGGTGGTTTTTGAGGAATTTTCAGCTTTTCCATTAGTGTGTGTTGTTTCTAATTGAGTGGGAGATTTCACAGCTAGAGTGTAGAGAGATGCTTTCTTACGCCAGAACTTTTCTCTTTAACTCGTCACTACAGCCACAGTTTTCACTCTATCAACGTATTTTCTTCACTCGTTTGTAGTCATACTTCTCTTCTTACCAACGATGTGCCTGGCTAACCCATCAAAACTATACTTTAGTTTGTATCTGCCTCAAAGCACAGAGAGTTCCAGAAATCCTCCCATTCACTCCAATGGAAAATACTCTCTGACATGTGGGTAAAATCAGAGGGACAGGCATTTTTAAATCGCCACTGTGGCCACAATTTTCAATCCTCAAGCATAAAACGCACACCAGGTGATCACTGAAGCCTTGGGATTCATAAAGTGAAGTTATTTTTGTGATAATCTTTATGGTTTTGGTGTAACAAGCCTGTTAAGCTGGGGTGGAAATCAGCCTCACTCCAGCTCTTTGTGCTGATCAGTGCAGGTCCCTGCCTTCGGAGCGTCGTCCCCATGACAACGGCACAGCTGCAGCAGATAAGGGATTTAGCTCATTAGAATAAGAATAAGAACTAGATAAAGCATTTCCATAGGAAAATGCACAGTGAATGCTTCCATGCTGAATGTATGGCTGAAGAATAGCTAAAAATAGCCAAAAATTTTAAAACATTTCTGAACGTAGCTTAAACACAAAGTATAGATGAATGCATCTGAACAGAACTGGTGTTGTTTAAACAGAGCTGAATATTTTTAGAAGAAGCTGAAGGAGTTTAATTCCAAATTAAGGATAGTTCAGAGACATCTGTTGAAATTCAAGAAGTGCTAAAATGAAGAAAGTATGTAAAGGATTGCTGAACCTGATGAAATATAGTTGAATGTATCAAAATAGGTAAATGGAGTCCAAGAGCTGAAGGAATGGTTGAATGCTGTGGAAACATTTAAAACAGCTGACAGTAGCTGCAGAAGAAGTAGCTGAATTTTAGATTTGGAAAAGTTGGAGCATTTGATGACGCATGTGCAGGGAATTGCTAAAATTCATAACTCAATATATCTGAAGGAAATCAATATAGTTATACTAAGAAGTGAACACGTAAACAAGCCTAATTATACTGTAAAATATTCTAATTAGCTATTTGTAATTACTCAGTTGAAACATTACTGAAACTAGCCGATGAGCTGAATGTATAGCTGGTCAGATTTGCTCAGAAGTTGCAGAGCTGAATGTGAACAAATAAAATGAAAGCAGTTTGATTTCACTAAAAAGTGTTTTACACATTACAAAAGTGCCGTAAATCTTTTTTCTGAAGAAGCTTAAAGACTTGGTACAGCCAAGTTTCGAACCAGGAACTTCTGCATTAGAGTGCTGCTGTTTTGCCACTGGGCCAAACTAGCTGCTCATCAGGTATTATCGGATATTTTTAGTCCTCGGCCTCCTTCCTTGCAGCTAGCGTACGGTCTCAGGGTGCTGGATTTGGGGTGGAACCCTCCATGCATGGTGAGGAGCTTTTGTGTCTTAACATCTGTGGTCTGTATCTCTTCCTTTGGCCACAGTATTATTCCCGCAGGATATCTGATCACTGGCAGGGTGTAGCTGTTTATGGCCCGGGATTTGTTTTTTAGAGTGGCTGTATAGATCATTGAACTTTGAAAATTGAACTTTCTAAAAATTCTTCATCAATGATATAGATTACTAAAATAGTGATATAACTAACTTTATCTGGGAAATAGAGATATTTATACAATAAAGTGATTGCATATATATGTCTCAGGCAGGAATCGAACCCAGACTTCCATCTCCATAGTCAAGGACTTAAACCACTGTGCTACCGGACATAATGACTTGAGGATGACTTGGCTGAAGAGTTTCCTCAAAGGAAAACAAATCTTTATTCATTTTATCATGTTTATTTTATTAAACAAACACCAGAAATTTGCAACAGTGCCAAAACGCTAAACCTAAAGCAAATGAGAATACTTTGATACAAAATCATGCATCAATCATTGCAATTTCAATTTTAACATATTGTACTGGCTCGCAGCAGTTAGTCCCGCCCTGAGCCGCTAAGGCTTATGGGTAAAACAACCGTTTTTTGTGTTTATAGTCTTATGGTTAAAGTTAGGATTCAAAAATTTTTATAACTTTGGTCAAATTAAATTAGCATTTTGTTCATTTATGGTTGTAATGTGTTCTTTTTGTTTTTCTTCTTTTTTGTGTGATACACCGCGAGTCAGGGGATTGTGTGTGGGAGTGACGATCAATGAGCAGTGCTTTGTGGGGTGTGTGAAAAGAAAATTGTGCTTGCTTTCTCCAAAGGAAGTGCACTAAGGAGCGTTGCTATTTTGTGTCTCATTACCTGCGCAGTCTAATTTGAGCAGCAGAGACATGAATGCATATTGCCTGTGAGTAAGTACAGGATTTTATTGGGTGTTCAGTTAATTGGACTTTCTTGCAAGAAGCACACTAAAAATAATTTAAAGCATGTTGTTATGAACTAAAAAGTCTTCACCTTAGCCAAATGTGCATAATTCATTAAACAATAAAAATTTATAAGAGTTTTTTATTTTAGCAAAATGCTAAGCTGAAAAGCATTCTGTGATCAAAAAACAATAAAATATATAAATTTTGTAATTAAACGCAAAGATTATTCTCTTATTTCAACAAAAAGAGCCTTATCAAAAAAATTGTTCATCATTAAGGGTCAGTCCTATTAACACCACGTTCTGGTATGGTGCATTACCCACAATGCATTGTGATATAAATTTGCATATATTTTTGAATGCTGTAATGTTGACTTAATTCCTTAAAAACACTCCCTCAACTATTTGACAGACCAGGTAATTTAAAAAAGCTTAATGTCTACACCTACTCTTATGGGGAATCAACAATGCAATGAACTTATCAATAATATTCATAGAGCTGCTGTGAGCATTAGGAGTTTGACTTGTAAGTCAAAGTGCTACTGAGCTCAATCCCTTATCTGCTGCAGCTGCGCCGTTGTCGTAGAACAGGCAGGAACCTCCACTGATCAGCACAAAGAGCTGGAGTGAGGCTGATTTCCACCCCAGCTTAACAGGCTTGTTACACCCAAACCATAAAGATTATCACAAAAATAACTTCACTTTATGAATCCCAAGGCTTCAATGAGCACCTGGTGTGCGTTTTATGCTTGAGGATTGAAAATTGTGGCCACAGTCGCGATTTAAAAATGACTGTCCCTCTGTGATTTTACCCAGATGTCAGGAAGTTTTTTCCATTGGAGTGAATGGGAGGATTTCTGGAACTCTCTGTGCTTTGAGGCAGATACAGACAAAGTATAGTTTTGATGGCTTAGCCATGCACATCGTTGGTAAGAAGAGAAGTCAAAAGCTTGCGGACTATTGAAAAGCTTGGGGACTATCGGCTGACTGACGGTAAGCGTATCGCGTCACTTCCGGTTACTGAGGTTTGCTGCCGCTGTGTGTGTACAGCGTTACTCTCCGCTCTTTTCTAAATATTATCGTTTTATATCCGATAGCGACTGCTAAAAGTTGCAAAACAAGCTTGTAACACTCAAGCATCTTTTCCTTTCATTAAACGTCCTGCTAATTTACACTGTTATCTAAGTGTTTTCTCCGCTAGCGTAGCTCCTAGCTTACTTTCCTGCTATGGCTTCCCCCTTTTCCTCTCCCTCTCGCTCTGTTCGGTGCTCGGTGTGTCTTATGTTTAGCTTATCCTCCGCCTCCTTTAGTGATGGTAATGGTATCTGTAATAGGTGTACGCTAGTTGCAGGGTTGGAGGCGAGGTTGTTAGACTTAGAGTCTCGGCTTCGCACCTTAGAAAACAGGCCAGCTAGCCAGGTCGCTTTAGCCGGTGCGGAGCCTCCTAGCTTAGCTGCTACCAGTCCCCCGGCAGGTCCCAGGCAGCTGGGCAACGACTGGGTCACGGCTCGTAAGAAACGTAGCTTTAGGCAGGCGCCCACGGTGCACCACCAACCGCTTCACGTTTCAAACAGATTTTCCCCACTCAGCGACACACCCGCTGAGAAACCCACTCTGATCATTGGTGACTCCATAGTCCGAAACGTGAAGTTAGAGAATCCAGCGGTCATAGTTAGGTGTTTGCCTGGGGCCAGAGCGGGCGACATTGAGTCTTATCTTAAGCTCCTGTCTAAGGATAAACGTAAGTACGCTAAGATCGTAATACACGCAGGAGCTAATGACGCCCGGTTACGCCAATCGGAAGTCACTAAAACTAACATTGAGTCGGTGTGTTCGTTCGCCAAAACAATGTCGGACTCCGTAGTTTTCTCTGGACCCCTCCCCAATGTGACCAGCGATGACATGTATAGCCGGCTGTCATCGCTCCACCGCTGGTTGTATAGGTGGTGTCCTGCAAACGATGTGGGCTTTGTGGCTAATTGGAGCACTGTTTGGGGAAAACCTGGGCTGATTAGAAGAGACGGCGTCCATCCCACGTTGAACGGAGCCTCTCTGCTCTCTAGTAACATGGCCATGTTGCTTAGTCCCCCCACTGCTTGACAACTCAGAGTGGAGGCCAGGACGCAGAGTCGCAGTCTTACACGCCTCTCTGCATGTTCTCTACAGCCGCGACCCACTCTTAGTCTTAGTTATTGCATAGAGACTGTGTCTGCTTCTCGACCACCTAAACTATACAAGTCACAAACAAATCAAAGAGGAGTGACTTACCAGAATTTAATAAACATCAAAACAGTTCCTCTTACGGAACAAAGTAATAGTAAGCTAATAAAGTGTGGTTTATTAAATATCAGATCTCTCTCATCTAAATCCTTTTTAATAAATGACTTGATAAGTGACCATCACATAGATCTGTTCTGTCTCACTGAAACCTGGCTGCAGCTGGATGAATATGTTACTTTAAATGAGTCGACTCCAATGAGTCACATCAACTATCATGTTCCAAGAAGTACAGGTAGAGGTGGAGGAGTAGCAGCAGTTTATAAATCAGATTTATTAATTACTCCTAAACCTAAACATAGTTATAACTCATTTGAGAGCCTCACTCTGAGCCTTTCTCACCCAGACTCTAAAACTCAGAAACCAGTTGTGTTTTGTATTGTTTACCGTCCTCCTGCTCCATATTCAGAGTTCTTAACTGAATTCTCTGAATTCTTATCTGACTTAGTTCTTAGCACAGATAAAGTCATTGTAGTGGGAGACTTTAACATTCATGTAGATGTTGACAGCAACTGTCTCAGCACTGCTTTTAACTCCTTAATAGACACTATTGGTTTTACACAGCAGGTAAATGAACCCACTCATCGTTTTAACCACACCCTAGATCTTGTCCTGACTTATGGAGTTGAAATTGATAATTTAATAGTTCTTCCCCAAAACCCTCTGTTATCTGACCATTTCTTATTAACTTTTGAATTTAGCACAACTGACCCTATAACAGCTGGAAAGAAATGTTACTATAGCAGATGTTTATCTGACAATGCTGTTGCCAGATTCAAGCAGATGATTCCATCATCTTTTGCCTCAATGTCTTGCAGATACACAGAGAACAGTCACCTTAATCCTTATGAACAGGTTGACTGTCTTGTAGATGATGCTGCAGCTTCTCTACGTACAATGTTAGACACAGTGGCTCCTCTGAAGAAGAAGACAGTGAATCAGAGGAGGTTAGCTCCGTGGTATAACTCAGACATCCGCAGTCTAAAGCAAAGGACTAGACAACTAGAAAGACAGTGGCGTTCCAACAAAATAAATGTAAACTGCATTGCATGGAAGGACAGTCTAATGAAATATAAAAAAGCACTTTGTGCTGCTAGAAAAACATATTATTCCTCCCTAATTGAGGAAAACAACAACAACCCCAGGTTTCTTTTCAGCACTGTAGCCAGGCTGACAAAGAGTCATAGCTGTATTGAGTCTACTATCCCCTTAAATCTCAGCAGCAATGACTTTATGAACTACTTTACTAATAAAATTATCATCATTAGAAAAAACATTCAGCAGCGACTTCTTCCAAATGACAGAAAGCACTGTCTAGATCCATCAACTTTAAATTTATTAAATCCTCTGTCTTACCTAGACAGCTTCTCCCCCATAACTCATATGGAGTTAACCTCAATAATTAACTCTTCCAAGTCGTCCACTTGTCTTTTAGATCCAATCCCAACCAGATTACTCAAAGAAGTTCTACCTTCAATCAGCTCATCCATATTAAATCAAATCAACCAATCTTTACAACTAGGCTATGTACCACAGGCTTTTAAGGTGGCTGTGGTCAAACCTCTATTGAAAAAACCAACCCTTGACCCTGGACAACTAGCCAACTATAGGCCCATTTCAAATTTACCCTTTATTTCCAAGATTCTGGAAAAAATCGTGGCTAAACAATTATCTGACCACCTTAGTGGGAATAACCTGTATGAAGATTTTCAGTCAGGATTTAGAAAACATCATAGCACAGAAACAGCTCTGGTTAGAGTCACTAATGATCTTCTATTAGCTTCGGACAATGGTTTAGTTTCTGTCCTTGTCCTGTTAGATCTTAGTGCTGCATTTGATACAATTGATCATCACATTCTATTACAGACACTAGAACATAGAATCGGGATTAATGGAACAGCATTGGGATGGTTTAAATCCTATTTGTTGAACAGATTCCAGTTTGTTCATGTTAATGATAAATTCTCCACACGCACAAGGATTAGCTATGGAGTTCCACAGGGTTCTGTGCTGGGTCCAAATCTGTTTAGCTTATACATGTCTCCTCTAGGTGAGATTATTAGAAAGCATTCTATTAATTTTCATTTTTACGCAGATGATACTCAGCTATAAATGTCCTTGGAACCAAATGAAACAGATCAACTAGTCAAAATTCAGGGTTGTTTAAAAGACATCAAATCCTGGATGTCCCAAAACTTCCTTCAACTAAACTCAGATAAAACCAAGATTCTTATTGTTGGGCCTAAAAATCTGAGAGAGACACTATTGAGTCAGATAGCCACCCTGGATGGCATAACATTAGCTTCAGATTCTACTGTGAGGAACCTTGGTGTCATGTTTGACCAGGATCTCTCTTTTACATCATACATTAAACAAATCTCCAGAACCGCCTACTTCCACCTTAGAAATATAGTTAAAATCAGAAGCATCCTCTCTCAGAGCGATGCAGAGAAACTGATCCATGCATTTGTTACCTCTAGGCTGGACTACTGTAACTCCTTACTCATAGGATGTCCTAACAGCTCCTTAAAAAACCTACAGCTCATTCAAAATGCTGCAGCCAGAGTTCTGACAGGACTTAGAAAGAGAGATCACATTTCTCCTACATTAGCTTCTCTGCACTGGCTGCCTGTAAAATGTAGGATAGAATTTAAAATTCTCCTACTCACATACAAAGTACTCAATGATAAAGCTCCTTCTTATCTTAAAGACCTTATAGTTCCTTATGCTCCCAGCAGAACACTTCGTTCTCAGAGCGCTGGGCTACTTGCGGTTCCTAGAGTGTTTAAATGTAGAACAGGGGGCAGAGCTTTTAGCTACCAAGCTCCTCTCCTCTGGAACCAGATCCCTCTTCAGGTTCGAGAAGCTGACACACTCTCCCCCTTTAAGATTAGGCTTAAAACCTTCCTTTTTGATAAAGCTTATAGTTAGAGATGGTTCAGGTCACTGGCAATTATTGTTAGTCACAGGAACCATCTCTTAGTTAAGCTGTTATAGACATAGACTGCTGGGGGACTTAATTTATACACTGAGCTCCTCTGTTTCCTTCTACCTCCTCTGTCCCATAACCTCCCATCATTGTCCCATGTTTAACTAACCTTGTCTCTTTCTGTCCAGTAGTTGTGCTTCTCTCCTCTCCCCCCCCCCCCCCCCCCCCCCCCCCCCCCCCACCCCCACTCTTTCTCCCTCTCTGTCCTCACCCACAGGTATCATTGGACTCAAAGTTTGGTGTCTGTGATGGGCAGCTGCGGATCCAACCATCCTGCCTGCATCCAGTCCCTGGTCCTACCATCCTGCCTGTGCTCTGTTGTTGCTTGTTGCTGTTGCTGTGCTTTTCTATCTCTCTATCCTCTCACCCCAACCGGTCGAGGCAGATGGCCGCCCACATCCAGTCTGGTTCTGCTGGAGGTTTCTTCCTCGTTAGAGAGGGAGTTTTTCCTCTCCACTGTTGCTGTCAAATTAAATGCTTGCTGTATGTGGGATTTGTTGGGTTTAGTTGTGTGAGGTTTTAAACCTTACTTTGTAAAGTGCCTTGAAATAACTTTGTTGTGATTTGGCGCTATATAAATAAAATTGAATTGAATTGAATTGAATAGAAGTATGACTACAAACTAGTGAAGAAAATTTGTTGATAGAATGAAAACTGTGGCTGTAGTGACGAGTTAAAGAGAAAAGTTCTGGCGTAAGAAAGCGTCTCTCTACACCCTAGCTGTGGCATCCCCCACTCAATTAGTGCCAACACACACTAATGGAAAAGATGAGAATTCCTCAAAAACCACCCTATGCTTAAACTGCTATAACTCAGAATCTGTTAAAGATATCAAAATGCTAAACAAAACATTAATAGTTGAATAGTTGAAGATTGTTTTGTAGTTTAAATGGTGTCTGTAGCTTAAAGTGTGTTGAAGTAGATAAAGCTGAAAGTAGACAAAGCTGTAGAGGACTTGAAATGCTTCTTCCATCATAGCACAGAAACAGCTCTGGATTCTGTAGCTAAAACGATGCGGGAGTAGTTAGATGCGGTAAAACGTACGGGAGAACAAATATAATAATAACTAGAAAAAGTAATTTCTCGAGAAATTACGTGGGAGAGCTGATCTGCTGCCGCAACGATGCTAGACGCTGATAAAGCTGCTGACGTCAAAAAGTTGACTACGTCCAAAAGTTGACTACGGCAAAACAATGAAAACGATGAAAACGAGAAAACGTTGACAAAGATTAAAATGATGACAAAAGATGAAGATTGAAAAGACGATGATTAAAAAGATGAACATGGTCAAACTAAGATAAGATTAAAAAAATGACAATGATTCAAAAGTTGACAAAGGTAAAAAATGTCAAAGATTAAAAAGTTGACCAAGGTGCATTGTTGACAATCATAAATAAGCTGACTAGCTTTTTGATTTGAAGAAACTATTTGTAAAGCATTACCTAACTGTGTAATCGTTTAATAAGTAGTAGATATTTACCAGTCAGAAACAAAAATCTTGCCATTTAAGGTAATGAATTACATTGGTGCTTTTATTTTGAAAGGATTTAGAGGTTGTGTGTGGGCAATTACTAAAGTATAAAATAGTCGTTAGATAGTCATAATTTATCATTCAATAGCAAGAATAGCCCTATTAAAGCAAACGATTTAGATTTAGCCCTTTCAGAATAAAAGCACCCTAATAAGTTTGAGTGGCTATTTACTGAACTCTAAAGTAGTCTCATTAACGATTGGTAAGTATTCAGAACCAGAAATTTTCTAATCAATATTGCCATTAAAGGTAATAAATTGTAATTTGTGCTTTTATTTTGAAAGGATTTAGAGGAAATGTGTGGGGGTAATAGCGTAACTGTCAATTAGTCTTTAAATAATCATAATTACCCATTCAAAGGCAAAAACAGTGCAGTTAAAGCTAATAATTGGCATTGGTGCTTTTATTTTGAAAGGATGTAGAGGAAGCATGTGTGGGTAATCACTAAACTGTTAATCTATCTTTAAATAGTCATAATTACCCATCTAAAAGCAGAAATATTGCTATTAAAGCTAATTATTTGGCTTGGTGCTTTTATTTTGAAAGGATTTAGAGGAAGTGTGTGCTTAAATACTACACAATCCAATAGTGTAGTTGAGTAATCAGTAATAAGCATTGAACTGCTGTCTACACTGAGCTTCAGGAGTTTGACCTGTCAGTGAAATCTGCAGCTGTGCCATCGCCATGGAGAAGAAAGGCGGGAAAATCAGGCTCACTCTGCTCTGTAAAAGCAGAGTTTCACCCTGTATAAACAGGCTTGTTCCAGCTAAACCACGATAGTTATCATAAAAATTATTTCATTTTACGAGTCCCAAGGCTTAAATGAGCAAATGGTGTGATTTTTATGTTTAAGGACAAAAGCTTGTAGCCACAGTGGCAATTTCAAAATATGTCTCCTCTGTTTTTCTCCCCAGACGTCTGCCATAAATTATCATTAGAGTCTATGGGAGAATTTCGGGATCTCTCTGCACTTTGAGGTTGACAGCGACTAAAGTATAGGTCTGAGGGTATAGCCAGACACATCACTAGAAAGAAGACAAGTATGACTACGATTTACTGAAATAATTACGTTGATAGAGTGAAAATTGTGTACGTAGTGACGAGTTAAAGACAGATGTTCTATCTTAAAAAAACGTCCCCTCGCACTCTGGCTGTGACATCACGCACTCTAAATAACGCAATACAAAAAAAACCACCCAATATTTAAACTGCAATAAATCAGAAACTATTTAAGATATTTAAAAGATTTCTGGAGGATTAATAGTTGAATAGTTGAAGATTATTTTGTAGTTTAAATGGTGTCTGTAGCTTAAAGTATGCGGAAGTAGTTAAAACTGAAAGTAGACAAAGCTGAAAAGAATTTGAAAAGTTGTTCCCTTTCATTTTAATGGGAAAAAAAAGTTAAAAAAAGCTTAATAACTTGAAAAGTATGAAACATATGAATGAGAAAAGTAATAGCACACTTCTCCTTAAAAAGCTGAACATTTTGATATTGGAATCGTTTCTGTAGCTGAAAGTATGCGGGACTAGTTAGATGCAGAAAAACGGGGGGAAGAAAAATAATAATAATAATAATAATAACTAGATAAAGCATTTCCATAAGAAAATGCACAGTGAATGCTTCCAAGCTGAAAATATTCCTAAGGAGTTGCTGAAAGTAGCTGAAACATTTAAAACAGATGAAAATAGCTCAAGCATGTAAAGCATAATTGAATGTATCTAAGGAGAAATAGGAATTGATTAAACAGTGCTGAATATTTGCAGAAGAAGCTGAAGTAGTTTAATTTCATATGGAGGAAATACGACAAAGATTTGGTGAAATTAACGAATTTCTGAAAATCAAGGAAGTGTGTAAAGGTTTGCTTAATTTGTTGAAATATAGCCAAATGTATCAAAATGGCTAAGTATTGTAATTACATAGTTTTGATTTCAAGAGCTGAATGAGTAGCTAAACGTTTTGGAAATATTTAATACGGCTTAAATTTACTCCAGAGCAAGTATTTGAATTTAAATTGATAAAAGCTGAAGCTTTGAAGGAAGTGTGTGCAGATGATTGCAAAAAAAAAAAAATTAACTAGTTATAATTAACTAGTCAAATGTACAATGTATATTCAGGCTAAAGAATTAGATTGGTGCTTTTATTTTGAAAGTAATTTGAGGAAGTGCCCATTGAGTGCCCATTAAGTTTTCCTACATAACAAAAAAAGCAGTCAAAAGCAGAAATCAAAAAGGTTTAGAGCTTAGCTTATAAACCTGTTGAAAGCAGAAATATTGCAATCTTTAGCTAAAAATTCAGGATTGGGGCTTTTATTTTGAAGGGATGTGGAGAAGCTGTGTGTGCTTAATAGCTAAACTGTAAAACAGTCACAATAACCAGTCACAATTACCCATTTAAAAGCATAAATAGTCCTGTTAAAGCTAAAAATTTGGATCGGTGCTTTTATTTTGAAAAAATATGGAAAAGGCCAGTGCAGGTATTTGCTAAACATAATTTTAGTCTAAATAACTAGTCATAATAAACCTGTTGAAAGCAGAACTATTGTTATCTTTAGCGAAAGATCAGGATTGGGGCTTTTATTTTGTAAGGATGTAGAGGGGCTGTGTGTGCTTAATAGCTAAACTGTATAACAGTTACACTAACCAGTCATGATTACCCATTCAAAAGCACAAATAGTGCTATTAAAGCTAAAAATCTTGATTGGTGCTTTTATTTTGAAAGGATATGGAAAAGGCCTTTGCAGGTATTTGTTAAACAGTATATTAGTCTAATTAACTAGTCATAATAAACCTGTTCAAAGCAGAATTATTGCTATCTTTACCGAAAGAGCAGGATTGGGGCTTTTATTTTGAAAGGATGTGGAGAAGCTGTGTGTGCTTAATAGCTAAAATATAAAATACTCTCATTAACTAGTCACTATTGTCCATTCAAAAGCATAATTAGTCCTATTAAAGCTAAAAGTTGGATTGGTGCTTTTATTTTGAAATATTCAGAGGAAGTGTCTGATTAATTACTAAAAAATCAAACAGTGTAATAAAGTAATCAATAATATGCATAGAGCTGAGTAAAAACTGTGTCTGTAGTGACGAGTTAAAAACAAAAGTTCTATCTTTAAAAAGCGTGCCCTCAGTTGAAACATTACTTAAACGAGCTAATGAGTTGAATGTATAGCTGATTGGATCTCCAAAACAAAAGGTGCAAGCCAAGGACTGAAGCCATTGAACCACAGTATATACTGTACTTGAAAAAGGACCCACTGTAGCTGAAGAGCTGTCTCCACATGGAGAGAGATGTGTGTGTGTGTGTGTGTGTGTGTGTGTGTGTGTGTGTGTGTGTGTGTGTGTGTGTGTGTGTGTGTGTGTGTGTGTGTGTGTGTGTGTGTGTAAATAATATATTTATTGGTTCAAAAAACGACAGTCTCAAAACGGTGGACCTAAAGCAAATGAGAATATTTTATTACAAACTCATGCATCAATCATTGCAATTTCAAGTTTACCATATTGTAGTGGCTCACAGCTGTAAGTCCCGCCCTCAATCATTGCAATTTCAAGTTAACCATATTGTAGTGGCTCACAGCTGTAAGTCCCGCCCTGTTTTACCCATAAGGCTTATGGGTAAAACAAGCGTTCTTGTGTTTGTAGTGTTATAACTAAAGTTAAGAAATCAACAGTGTAATGAACTCATCAGCTCACTGAGCAAAAGGAGTGTGAGTGTTGTAAGTCAAAGTGCTACTGAGATCAATCCCTTATCTGCTGCAGCTGCGCCGTTGCCATGGAACAGGCAGGAAACTCCACTGATCAGCACAAAGAGCTGGAGTGAGGCTGATTTCCACCCCAGCTTAACAGGCTTGTTACACCAAAACCATAAAGATTATCACAAAAATAACTTCACTTTATGAATCCCAAGGCTTCAATGAGCACCTGGTCAGAAATGTTTTAAAATTTTTGGCTATTTTTAGCTATTCTTCAGCCATACATTCAGCATGGAAGCATTCACTGTGCATTTTCCTATTGAAATGCTTTATCTAGTTCTTATTCTTATTCTAATGAGCTAAATCCCTTATCTGCTGCAGCTGTGCCGTTGTCATGGGGACGGCGCTCCAAAGGCAGGGACCTGCACTGATCAGCACAAAGGGCTGGAGTGAGGCTGATTTCCACCCCAGGTTAACAGGCTTGTTACACCAAAACCATAAAGATTGTCACAAAAACAACTTCACTTTATGAATCCCAAGGCTTCAGTGAGCACCTGCTGTGCGTTTTATGCTTAAGGAATGAAAATTGTGACCACAGTCGCGATTTAAAAATGCCTGTCCCTCTGTGATTTTACCCAGATGTCAGAGTATTTTCCATTGGAGTGAATGGGAGGATTTCTGGAACTCTCTGTGCTTTGAGGCAGATACAGACTAAAGTATAGTTTTAATGGCTTAGCCAGGCACATCGTTGGTAAGAAGACAAGTATGACTACAAACAATTGAAGAAAATGCGTTGATAGAGTGAAAACTGTGGCTGTAGTGACTAGTTAAAGAGAAAAGTTCTGGTGTAAGAAAGCGTCTCTCTACACTCTAGCTGTGAAATCTCCCACTCAATTAGACGCAATACACAATAATGGAAAAGCCGAGAATTCCTAAAAAACCACCCTATGCTTAAACTGCTATAACTCAGAATCTGTTAAAGATATTAACAAGTTGAACAATACATTAATAGTTGAATAGTAATAATAATAGAAGATTGTTTTGTAGTTTAAACGGTGTCTGTAGCTTAAAGTGTGTTGAAGTAGTTAAAGCTGAAAGCAGACAAAGCTGAAGAGGATTTGAAATCCTTCTTCCATTCATTTCAATGGGGAAAAAAAGTTGAAAAAAGCTTAATAACTTGAAAAATATGAAACTTATGAATGAGAAAAATAATAGCACACTTCTCCTTAAAAACCTGAACATTTTGATATTGGAATGGTTTTTGTAGCTCAAAGGATGCGGGAGTAGTTAGGTTCCGAAAAACGTAGGGAAGAACTAAAAATAATAATAATAAAGATTACAACAACATAACAGTGAATGCTGGAAGCATTCAGGTAACTGTAACTGTTAACTGTAACAGTTACCTGTTACTGTTATGTTACCTCTCACAACAGCAGTACAGATGAGCGAGAATACAGGTACAGAACAGTTTGTGTTGGCACAGTACAAAGCAGTACAGTACAGTAAAGTACAAAGCAGTACAGTACAGTTAGTGTGAGTATGAGGTCATTGCAGGGTTATTGCACAGTAATGTGTAGTACCTGAGAGCCTCCTCGCTCTCAGCTGTCCACCTCTTTACTGGGCGGGGCACCACCGGTTGCCTATGTACAACAGGTTTATACACAGGCAGGAGATGCAGGATGTTGTGGTCAGCTCTGCCCAGCGGTGGGAGGGAGGATGCAGTGTAGGCCTCTTTGGTGTTGGCGTAGAATAAGTCCAGTGTTTTATTGTCTCTGGTGGGGCAGGTCACGTACTGGGTGTATGTAGGCAGAGCAGCTGAAGGAGGTGCATGGTTAAAGTCCCCAGAGATCAGGAAGAGGGCCTGTGGGTGCTGTGTTTGCAGCCTGCTGGTGACTGAGAGCAGGGTCTCAGAAGCTGTGTCAGCGTTAGCGGAGGGTAGGACGTACACAGCAATTATTATAACATGTGTGAACTCCCGTGGCAGGTATAATGGCCTCATGCCCACCGCTAACAGCTCAATGTCTCTGTTACACAGCTTCATTTTGACAGTGCAATGTTGTGGCATACACCACCTGATGTTCACAAACATAGCCAGACCCCCTCCCTTCCTCTTACTGCTGTTCTTCATTCTGTCCGCACGTAGCAGATGAAAATTGTCCAGTGCGACAGTCGAGTCCGGGATGAGTGACTTCAGCCAGGTCTCCGTGAACAGCAGGACGCTGCTTGTTCTGTACTCCGGCTGGTACCGTGTGAGCGCCGCGAGCTCATCCATCTTGTTGGGGAGAGATCTCACGTTCCCCATGATGACGGAGGACTAGCACTTTGACTTACAACTCAAACTCCTTATGCTCAGTGAACTGATGAGTTCATTACGCTGTTGGTTTCCAATAAAAGCAGTTGTAGACATTAAGCCAGGGGTGTCAAACTGCGGTCCTCGAGGGCCGGTGTCCCTGCTGGTTTTCCACCTCTCCCATCTGATTACCTTGAACAGCTGTGTCAGTTGGCTGCTGATCGACTTAACACACCTGATCAAGGTAATTTGTAGGCTCTAGAAAAGGGAGAGTTGGAAAACCAGCAAGGGACTGGTTTGAGTTTGACACCCCTGCATTAAGCTTTTTTAACTACCTGGTCTTTCATATAGTTATGGGGCAGCATTCAACAAGCATTCAACAATATATGCAAATTTATAGCACAATGCATTGTGGGTGATGCACCATGACAGAATGTGGTGTTGGAGTGACCGTTGCAATAAATAATGGACAATCTTTGGATTAGGCTCTACATGTTGACATAAGAGACAAATCTTTATGATTAATTACAACATTTACTTATTTAATTTAAATAGTTTTTTTAATCACAGAATGCTCTTCAGCTTTTTTCTTTTCCATACAGTAGAATAATCATTATTGCATTGTTTGCTTTTTTGTGTTAAAATACACACGTTTGGCTTAGATTAACACTGTCTACACTACTGCACCATTAAACAAGAAATTAAATCCTTTAACTTTTTCAGAGAGAAATCAATCATGTTTCATGTGCTCAGTTCAGACTGTGCAGGCAAGGGGACAGGAAACAATAGCTTGGTGAGCTCTCTTTGTATAAAGCAAGCCACATTTGTTTTTCACACACCCAAGAAATCACTGCTCGTTACCATACCATAAATGAACAAGATATGAAATTAATTTCACCAAACTCATAACATTTTTTGAATCCAAACTTTAACTATAACACTCCTAAGACAAGAACGGTTGTTTACCCATAAGCCTTAGCGGCTCAGGGCGGGACTAACTGCTGTGAGCCACTACAATGTTAAAATTGAAATTGAAATGATTGATGCATGATTTTGTATTAAAATATTCTCATTTGCTTTAGGTTTAGAAGTGTGATATTGCCTTTCTCATTCATATGTTTCATATTTTTTAAGTTATTAGCCTTTTTTCACTTTTTTCCCCATTTAAATGAATAGAAGAAGGATTTAAAATCCTCTTCAGCTTTGTCTACTTTCAGCTTTAACTACTTCAACACACTTCAAGCTACAGACACCATTTAAACTACAAAACAATCTACTATTAGTATCCAGATTCTAAGTTATAGCAGTTTAAGCATAGGGTGGTTTTTGAGGAATTTTCAGCTTTTCCATTAGTGTGTGTTGCGTCTGATTAAGTGGGAGATGTCACAGCTAGAGTGTAGAGAGATGCTTTCTTACGCCAGAACCTTTCTCTTTAACTCGTCACTACAGCCACAGTTTTCACTCTATCAACGTACTTTCTTCACTCGTTTGTAGTCATACTTGTCTTCTTACCAATGATGTGCCTGGCTAAGCCATCAAAACTACAATTTAGTCTGTATCTGCCTCAAAGTACAAAGATTTACAGAAATCCTCCTATTCACTCCAATGGAAAATACTCTCTGACTCACTTCAGGGTACTCAAGAGCTTGAAACAACACATCGTCCAAACTGATTAATTCACTCTGCACTCGCAGAAACAACTTTTCGTCATTTAAAGAATCAGACAGTCCTTTCACAAATTGTATTCCTTTATTCATCCTCTGCAACTCCTCGTACATGGGTTGATCCACACAATGTTATCAGGCACATCATCGATTACACACATCATCAGGCATATCATGTTTACAGTTTTACAAAAACTTTTTTACAAATAATATTTTACTCCCGCCACTAGGGCCCACTGTAAAACAGGATAATGGGGCTTTCAGCCCCGGGACAAATCCCCCCCCCCCACCTCCTGCATTTCACTAATTGCTGAAAGGCTCACTGGCCCCTCCGAGAAGCAGCCGGCACTGGTCAAACACCACTCTGAATTTCGTGTCGACCAAGAGGTCTTTTTGTCGTGGGCAATGATGTATTGAGGAGCCATCAGGATCCCGCTTTCCCCCGTTTCAATATAGTTCTCCGCAAGGTTTTTAACAGAGTCGAAATTGATGCTCTTACAACATTCAAAAGCCTGTGTGATGCCCTTGACTTTAACCGTCATTCTGCCTCCTCGCGTCTGATACCTGTAGTTTTTAGGTCCTGCTGAGACAAGGTCTTTAATAGAGTCAGACTTTAACTCATCCGTCAAATCTCCCAGGTAATCAGCCAGAGGGAGCTCGGCTTCACCGGGTTTTGAACAGTAGATTATGCTATCGGTGTCATAATACAGAACGCGCCTCTCAAGCTGCTTCAGGCAACTGTAAAACTTCAGTCATGTGTAACAGGTGGTCAAAGTGGTGACAAATACGTTGTCTGATCGATTGGGAGGAGCTACGACCCGTTCGCCACTGCAGTGTTGAATCAGCGCCACCTTGTTGTTTAGAAAAGTAAAATACTTTACCTCCCTGTCTCCTGAAACCAGCAGCTTGAAAAAATATTCAGGCTTTTCCACTTTTTCAGTGTGAACTAAATTACACCTCTGACTCAGCTTCCCCCAAAAACTGTACAGGCATAATTTCGCTACTTGTCTTTTGGTAGGTTTTACCACAATATTTGTTGGATCTAAGACGAGCCCACTTTTTGGCATAGTTATCAATGTATTTTGGCCTGCTCTCTGCATCCGTAGCGTCCGCCGGATAGCCGCTGGGTTCCTGCTTTCCTTTGAGAAAGGTTGATTTGTATTCATTAAAGAGAGAGGTACTCTGCTCTTTGAAATGCCACACTTCTATGACCTCTGTTACTCTTTAATGGTGATGGGAAGTTTCGTTCTTTCAACTGACTCGGACCTTTAAGTCTCGTTCAGTAAAGTGAACGAATCATTTCGAGTCAGTCGTTCATTTCATTTATTTACAGCAGGTGGCGCTGTGGATGTAATAATGGCCGCGGTTCTCAAACACTAAATACCATATAGAACACTAGCAATTCAAACCATCTCAAAACCTAGCAAATACACACCACATTAACGTGACTTATCTTCTGCATCTTCCCTGCCATTGTTGTTTAACAGCGCGACAGTCGCTTGGTAGCGGTGGGAACGAACTGGAGCGCTTGCTGCTCGCTACAGAGCCTGCGCGGCTCCGCTGTCACGTGACAAGTGAACGAACAAATGATCATTTATTTTATCCAAAATGTGACATTATTATTATTATTATTATTATTATTATTATTATTATTATTATTATTATTATTATTATGGCAAAGTATACCACAATTAACATGAATCAGAAATCAGACATCGTTAATTTCCTTCTTTATCAGTCCACACAGCACCGTAGCTGAGCCACAGCTGTGACGTAACAAAACAACGATCCATAAGAATCTTTTCTTTAAGAAAACATGTTCTGAAAACAAACATGCACGCGGAAGCGATGGTCGATCGATTGAAGGGGTCTAGATGCTAAATGCAAAGCACGCTTTCATGAGAATCTCTGTGTCATTTTGGCAGTAGCGCTTTGCCTCCGCTTTAAAATTAAACGTCCTGCAGGAAACTAGGGTGTACCACGCCATGAAATCCATGAAAGCGTTTAAATCAGTTGTTGGAGTTGTTGGCAACCATAATATTCAGGTGCTCAGCATCCTCAAAGCCCAGAGCTTTTGGCAGGGAGGCCAGGGGGAAAGGCAAAAAGCTCATTAAATGTATAAATTTGAGATTATAATGAGGCTCTGTGAACAATACCAGTTTATTACAACGTGAAGGGTAATCCCCAGTGACACCATGGCGCTCAAAAGAATATGCCTGTCAAAACCTTTTGAATTGTGAGCCAAAAACACTGAATCTTTGTACTTTTTAGCCCTGAAGCGCCTAAGGAGCTTTTACAGCACCCCGGTGGGGCCCGTAACAGCCCCACGGGGGACTATTATTAACCCTCATCACTCAAACGTAAAAGGGCACATGCGTGCCATTCTCATCAGGATACATCTCAAAGTCAAAGGAATAACGTCCGGGGTCGATCAGGAATCATCAGATTTTGTATGTAACACTCGTGAGGCTCGGTCATCCCTGCATAGATGACCCCGCCACAGATGCAGCAGTTAACGTCTGGGCATTCGTGCGGCTTTGGTATTTTAATCAGGGAGACGTAATACAGGAGTCCACAACGGTGACATTTGTTTTGTCAACGGTGACATTTTTTGTGTGAATATTGTAACCGGCACCCCCTGAGTTCGAGTCCCACTGACGCCTTACCACCTCTCTACTTTTTAAATTGTCTTTTCAAGGAGGATTCCTCAGGATAATACTGCGATGTAACAGGTTAAAGCGGCATTTCATATAATCATCATCACCATCACATTATGCTATATATTAGAGTATATACACTCGAAATAATACTAGAAATCCAGAGCGTGTGCCTCCTGAATGACCAAATGCATACACCCCTGGGTGACATCCTCACACCTCCTCTTTCACATAACAAATGAAGCTAGCCCCCGATGATGTTCTACCACCTTCTACACTGTTTTTCCAAGGAGGGCTCCTCCGAATACTCCTGCAGTGTAATGTGTTAAACCAGTATTTCGTATAATCATGTACTGATTGTGTTGTGACGTTTAAAGTTAACACTCGCTATGCTTTTGTAGTATATTTTATATCATCATGTATCATATCATATATTAATATATATATTATTATATAGGTAGTCAACAATCTGTTCTGGTCATGTTAAGGTGCAGTGACTGTTCTATAACCCTTGTATTTTGGCAGAGTTGCTGTCTAAGGAATGTCTAGGATACACTCCAGAAAACAGACATTTACTTTTGAGTAAACACTTATTGTTGGCCAGTGGTATCAGGCCAGAAGTTAGAACGAAACCAGATGGCTGGCTGACGTAGGATCAGGGTCTATAAGTTTGTGCCTCAGCCTTAGAGGGGCAGAGCCCCACGGACCGATGGACAACTTGCTGTCTAGGACGATGGGGTTCTCACTCCTGCAGGAGACCAGGCGACTTCTCACCGCTGCTCTGTTCATTCTTCCTTGCTGATAATATTATGTCACCACTTGTAATAAATTTGAGATGTATCTGTTTAAACGTTAATGTACTGGTGGTTTGAGTTTGTCCATTTCAATCTGGCAGCTGTAAATTTACTACAGGTGTATTGACATACTCGCTCTAAATAATACCAGAGTGCTTACATCCTAAACATGTTTTACTCAGGCTGAAAACTGCTTTTATTTAAGACCCATTCTTGCTTTTTTAGGTAGAGATAGACGTTTTTAAGGCCTATTGATGTACTCACGCTAAATAATACCAGAGTGCTTACACCCTAAATGAGCCCAACATATAGCCCGGGAACATCCTCTCCCCTTCAGCTTCAAATAACAAACCAACTCCAACTCATATAATATATGACAGGATGGACCCACCCCGGGTAGTTTGCATATTTGGAGTGGCGCCATCCTCAGACTCGTTTCAAACAACAAATCCACTCAAATGACAAATGGCCGAATGGCATCTGAATCTCTATGCATGTGTGTGTGCGTGCGCATGTGTGTGTGTGTGCGCATGTGTGTGTGTGTGTGTGTGTGTGTGTGTGTGTGTGTGTGTGTGTGTGTGTGTGTGTGTGTGTGTGTGTGTGTGTGTGTGTGTGTGTGCCTAAATGCCATATGAATGCAGACCAAGAGGACCCCTCTGACCAACCCACTACAAATGCATGACCCTTGTTTTAAACATTCGAGTAGCACGCACCGGCTAAAACAACACAGGGCCGACTTGAAGCCTAAGCCCAGACGGGGGAAGGAGATAGTGGATTGGCGGGACACCCCACCCCTCACGGATTGTAGAAGGATACCATGCCCCCACAGGCCTGTGAACTCAGCCGCTAAACACACACGTGGAGGAAGGCGTCGCCCCGGTGATACGGAGAGCACAGAATAAATAAGGATATACAGAATGCACTGGGGGCTAAGCCCTTGTAGCAACGTCTTTATAAAACAGCATACACACACTCTATTCTCACCCTCCGCGGGTGGTCTCATCCACTTTCCAAGCTCGGGTCCTCTACCAGAGGCCAGGGAGCTTGAGGGTTCTGCGCAGTATCCTTGCTGTTCCTAGGACTGCACTTTTCTGGACTGAGATGTCGGATGTTTTTCCAGGGATCTGTTGTAGCCACTCCTCCAGTTGGGGGTCACTGCCCCCAGTGCTCCAATCACCACAGGCACCACTGTGGCCTTCACCTTCCAAGCCTTCTCCAGTTCTTCTCTGAGCCCTTGGTATTTCTCTAGTTTCTCATGTTCCTTTTTTCTGATGTTGCCATCGCTTGATATTGCCACATCCACCACTATGGCTTTCCTCTGCTCTTTGTCCACCACCACAATGTCTGGTTGGTTCGCCATTACCATTCTGTCTGTCTGTATCTGGAAGTCCCACAGGATCTTGGCTCGCTCGTTCTCTACCACCTTGGGAGGTGTTTCCCACTTTGACCTTGGGGTTTCCAGTCCATACTTCATGCAGATGTTCCTGTATACTATGCCAGCCACTTGGTTGTGGCATTCCATGTATGCTCTCCCTGCCAGCATCTTACACCCTGCAGTTATGTGCTGGATCGTCTCAGGGGCCTCTTTGCACAGTCTACACCTTGGGTCTTGTCTGGTGTGGTAGATCTGGGCCTCTATGGCTCTGGTGCTCAGGGCCTGCTCCTGTGCAGCCAGGATGAGTGCCTCTGTGCTGTCCTTCAGCCCAGCCCTTTCAAGCCATTGGTAGGATTTGTTTAGATCAGCCACTTCAGTTATGTTCCGGTGGTACATCCCGTGTAAGGGCTTGTCCTCCCATGATGGTCCCTCTTCCAGTATCTCATCCCCTGTTCTCCACTGCCTGAGACATTCACTCAGCACGTCATCTGTCCGGGCCTTATTCTTGATGTACTTATGGATCTTGGATGTTTCATCCCGGATAGTGGCTCTCACGCTCACTAGTCCTCGGCCTCCTTCTTTTCGGCTAGCGTATAGTCTCAGGGTGCTGGATTTGGGGTGGAACCCTCCATGCATGGTGAGGAGCTTTGGTGTCTTAACATCTGTGGTCTGTATCTCTTCCTTTGGCCACCTTATTATTCCTGCAGGGTATCTGATCACTGGCAGGGCGTAGCTGTTTATTGCCCGGGATTTGTTCTTGCCATTGAGCTGGCTTCTTAGGACTTGCCTTACTCGTTGGAGGTATTTGGCTGTTTCCGCATTCCTTGTTGCCTGTTCAAGGTTGCCGTTTGCCTGTGGTATTCCAAGGTACTTGTAATTGTCCTCAATGTCTGCTATTGTTCCTTCTGGGAGTGAGACCCCTTCTGTGTGGATTACCTTGCCTCTCTTTGTCACCATCCTCCCACATTTCTCGAGCCCGAATGACATCCCGATGTCCGAGCTGTAGATCCTGGTGGTGTGGATCAGCGAGTCAATGTCTCGCTTACTCTTGGCATACAGCTTGATGTCATCCATGTAGAGAAGTTGACTTATGGTGGTCCCATTCTGGAGTCGGTATCCAAAGCCAGTCTTGTTTATTATTTGGCTCAGGGGGGGTCAGACCTATGCAGAACAGCAGTGGGGACAGTGCATCTCCTTGGTATAAGCCACATATGATGGATACTTGGGCAAGTGGCTTCCCATTGGCTTCAAGGGTGGTTCTCCACAACCTCATTGAGTTTGCAATGAAGGCCCTTAGAGTTCTGTTGATGTTGTACAGCTCCAAGCATTCAGTGATCCATGTGTGTGGCATTGAGTCATAGGCTTTCTTGTAGTCGATCCAGGCTGTGCACAGGTTGGTGTGTCGCACTCTGCAGTCTTGGGCAATTGTTCTGTCAACCAGGAGTTGGTGTTTGGCTCCTCTGGTATCCTTACCAATGCCCTTCTGTGCTTCGCTCATGTATTGACCCATGTGCCCACTTATCTTAGCTGCGATGATGCCTGACATGAGCTTCCATGTTGTGGAGAGACAGGTTATTGGCCGGTAGTTGGATGGGACTGTGCCCTTTGAGGGATCCTTCATTATCAGGATCGTTCGCCCTTCGGTTAGCCATTCAGGGTGAGTCCCATTCCTTAGCAGCTGGTTCATTTGTGCTGCCAGGCGCTCATGGATTGCAGTGAGCTTTTTTAGCCAGTAGGCGTGGATCATGTCAGGGCCAGGTGCTGTCCAGTTTTTCATACCTGAGACTCTTTGTTGGATGTCTGCCACTGTGATAGTCACTGGATTCTGTTCAGGAAGGTTGCTGTGGTCTTCCCTCAGATCCACCAGCCACTGTGCATCACTGTTGTGTGACGCCTCCCTTTCCCATATGCCCTTCCAGTACTGTTCAGTTTCCAGCCTTGGTGGGTTTGCTCTGCTGTTATTACCCTGCCATTGAGAGTACACTTTCGCAGGTTGTGTTGCGAACAGCCGGTTTATTTGTCTGGCTTCGTTATCTCTGGTGTATCTCTTTAGGTGGCTGGCCAAGGCTTGTAGCCTTTGCTTGGCAGTTTCGAGTGCTTCAGGTATGGTCATCTGGCTGTACTTCTTAGGCATTGGTCTTTTCATTGCACCTCTCTGGGCCTCTGTCATTTGGCTCACTTCCCTCCGAGCTGCCTTGATTTTTGCCTCCAACCTTCGTTTCCATGGTGGGTATTGTTTCTCATGGCTCCCGTGGTTGCTCTTGCCCTTATAGCCAAGCACCTCTAGGATCACTGATGCTGAAGCGTATATCAGCTCATTGGTTTCTGTGATTGTTGTGGTAGGGATCGCCCTTAATGCTGCATTCACATCTTCCATGAGACTTTCTGATGGTACTTCACTTAGCCGTTGTAGTGGGGTTCGGGGTTGCCTGTTCAATCTCGCCATGATCTTATCTTTCAGGTCAGTCGCTGCCTCCTTGGCGAGAAGTGGGCTACTGGAACAAGAAAGAAATGGCTAAGATGTGAGAACAAGGCTCTGTTGGAATGCTACTACTAAAGTAACCCTAGTCAGATCGGTTACATGCAAAGAATGTGCGGTAAATGGGAATGGAGAAACCCACA